>NW_024039651.1:0-1200000 GCF_016077235.1 Cyprinodon tularosa
TACTAAAAATAAAAAATGTAGACAGGATCAACTAATCATTATAACCCCAGACTGGAAATAAACAGACAAGGCTTCCCCCGCGTCCATGAACAATTGTCAGCTACCTCTCTGATGGCTTTCCAGAACCGTATTGCTGTTGACATGTTGTTAGCTGAAAAAGGTGGTGTGTGCTCTATTTTTGGAGATCAGTGTTGCACCTTTATTCCCAACAACACTGCTGCAGATGGCAGCCTCACAAAGGCCCTTGAAGGCCTTCGCTCTCTTAACAGCAAAATGAAAGACCATTCTGGAGTTGACACAAAAATGTGGGATGGATCTGGAGACATTTTTGGTAAATACAAACAACTGGTACTTTCTATTTTGATGTCTGTAGCTATATTTGCCGCCATCCTGACCTTATGTGGATGTTGTTGTATTCCATGTATTAGATTGCTGCTAAATAGACTAATTACCACTGCAATACAACCCATTAAAACAGAAATGTATGCCCTTATGTCCACTGAGGAACACCTATCGGATGATGAAGACAGCGAAGAGGATGAATTCTCTTTACACTTTCCTGACTTTTATCCTAATCCCAACGACAATAACCCACCAGTACCTCTGAGTGTACCCTTTACAGCTAAAAAAAGAAAAAAGAATGATTTCTTAGTTGAAAATCTGAAAAGAAGTAACTATTGAATGATAAAAATAAATAGCTTAAAGTGAATAAACAGGAGGGAAATGTTGGGTTAATTAATTGAACATAAGTTATTCTACTTTAATCATATTATACTTACACATTTTGTTATCTCTATCTTACTCATATTACAAAGAGTGTTAAAACATTTAGTTTTGTTTGCTGTGTCATTAATGTTTTTTAAGTCTGTGCAGGAGGGATGTTGACTGCGACTGCTGTTAACAGATGTCGTTAAGGGTGTGGAGGAGAATGGAGAACTGTGCAACTAGATAAGGAGAGGGGTTCTCCTTATCCTCTGATGTTGTATGATGTTGTATGATGTTGTACGAAAATTCTGGTTTCAACTGGGTTCTGTTCCCTCCCCCTTTAGCGGTTGAAACCACATTGTAATCAGGGCGTTTCTTCAATAAAGGGCTTGGAGAGCAGATACTGCTTCAGAGTGGGTTTGAAGTTGTAACTGAATGCAGTTTCTGATCCCCTCTCCTTGCAAGTAAAATATACTAAATTCTCTGTGTCATTCTTTGTGCAGGTTGCTGAATAAGGTGTTTGGTGTTTAAACCTAACATGTGCAAAATGACAGCAGCAGGTTATTTAACTTAATAAGGTTTCTATCATTACATTTGATTTTATTTGTTCCTGCTCCCGGTGGTTGAAACCTTTATTCCACTCTGGATTCTTGTGAGTGTAGTCTTTGTTCGCTTTAACGTTTTTAAAAATAAATAAATAAACAAACAGTTTTGAAAACCTCGGTATTCATTCTTTTCCTGCTTTGTGTGTCAACTTTCACGGTTGCTAAGCAACAGAGCATAAACCCGCTGAAGGGTGGACCTGTTCGAATTTACAGACAAAACTCTTCTGGCCTCCTTATTTTCAAGGACTTCGAAGGATCCAGTCTAGGTAGACCGCGTCCTTGGAGGATGCAGCCCAGGTTTTTGAACAGAGCCTCTAATTAAGAACAGGGCTGCCCGCACTGACGCGGCTCAGGGATTACGTCACACGGAGCGTCGTGCGCAGTGAAATCAGGACATTTCCTCACTTTCTAAAAAAAACCCGGGACGCCCGGGACAGGACGTGAAATATGGATATGTCCCGGGAAATACGGACGTTTGGTCACCCTAACTAAAAAAGTACTTTGCAAACTGCAACTGTTGCCTTATAACATCTGTTCTAATGTTTATAATTATGTAATAGTCAAGAGTTAGACCTATGCGCAAATTCTATTTTTTTTTCAAAGTATCAAATGAAATATAAAAAAACCCAACACACATATAATATATATTAGTGCTGTCAATCTAATACATTTTTTTAATCGCGATTAATCGCATCAATGCCTAAGTTAACTCGCGATTAATCGCATTTTAATCACACATTTTTTTTCTGATTGAAAATCATTGAAATACTCTCGATGACATACAAAATATACATACAGGCTAGGTTTGTGCCAATGTCCTTTTTTTAAAATGAAAACAGGTCACAGACACTGATTTATGCCATAGAAACATATGGCAAGAAGATGGGGAGGCATGTAGCAAAAAATAACAAATATGTAGCCAAAAAAAAGGCCCTGAAAACAGGCTGATGTAAAAGACAGTCTTTACAGTTAATACAGTCTTTTGAACAAAGACAAGCATTTTACCCTACTGCTATAAAATATAGTAGAGTTAACATTAGATGTCAATTAACCAAGGTAATAATGAACAACTTTCAATCAATCTCACGTTAAAAAAATTATCGCCATTAAAATGGCCTCGCGTTAACGCGATAATAACGCGATAATTTTGACAGCACTAATATATATACAACTGTTTTCTCACCCCCCGTGGGGTGGTATGTGTTATCCTCAAGCTCAGGTCCTCTACGAGAGGCCTGGGAGTTTGAGGGTTCTGCGCAGTATCTTAGCTGTTCCTAGGACTGCGCTCTTCTGGACAGACACCCCTGATGTTTTACCTGGGATCTGCTGTAGCCACTCTCCCAGTTTGGGGGTCACAGCCCCCAGTGCTCCAATTACCACTGGCACCACTGTTGCTCTTACTTTCCACATCTTTTCTAGCTCCTCTTTCAGCCCTCTGTA
Organism: Cyprinodon tularosa; assembly: GCF_016077235.1. Taxonomy (NCBI): domain Eukaryota; kingdom Metazoa; phylum Chordata; class Actinopteri; order Cyprinodontiformes; family Cyprinodontidae; genus Cyprinodon; species Cyprinodon tularosa. Next base: position 2,751 of record NW_024039651.1, read on the forward strand.
TTTCTCAAGCTTCTCGTGTTCTTTCTTCTTGATGTTGCTGTCGCTTGGGATTGCCACATCTATCACCACTGCCTTCTTCTGCTGTTTGTCGATCAACACGATGTCTGGTTGGTTAGCCATCACCTGTTTGTCAGTCTGGATCTTGAAGTCCCATAGGATCTTAGCTCGGTCATTCTCAACTACTTTAGGAGGTGTCTTCCATTTTGACCTTGGGACTTCCAGCCCATACTCATGGCAGATGTTCCTGTACACTATGACAGCTACCTGGTTGTGGCGTTCCATGTATGCACTTCCTGCCTGCATTTTACACCCTGCTGTTATGTGCTGTATTGTTTCAGAGGCATCTTTGCACAGTCTGCATCGGGGGTCCTGCCTGGTGTGGTAGACCCTGGCCTCTATTGATCTTGTATTGAGTGCCTGTTCTTGTGCTGCAATGATTAGTGCCTCTGTGCTGTCCTTCAGTCCAGCCTTTTCCAGCCACTGGTAGGATTTTTTGATATCAGCCACTTCTTCTATTTGTCTGTGGTATATGTGGTATACGCCGTGCAGCGGCTTGTCCCTCCATGACTGTTCTCATTCCTCTTTCTTGTCTTCACTTTCGGTTTTCTCCTGCCTGAGGTATTCACCAAGCCATTTGTCTTTGGGGGCCATCTTTCTGATGTACTCCTGGGTCTTAGTTGTTTCATCCTGGACAGTGGTCTTGACACTCACTAGCCCTCGGCCTCCCTCGCTACGCTTGGTATACAGTCTCAGGGTGCGGGATTTGGGGTGGAACCCTCCATGCATTGTGAGGAGCTTTCTTGTCTTGATGTCAGTGGCCTCTATCTCCTCCTTTGGCCAGTTTATTATACCAGCGGGGTATCTGATGACTGGTAGGGCATATGTGTTGATGGCTTGGATCTTGTTTTTCCCATTCAGCTGACTTTTCAGGACCTGCCTTACTCTTTGTAGGTATTTAGCTGTGGCAGTCTTTCTTGCTATCTCCTCGTGGTTTCCGTTAGCCTGTGGCAGCCCAAGGTATTTGTAGCTGTCCTGCACATCTGTAATGTAGCCTTCTGGTAGTTCAACCCCCTCGGTTCTGATAATCTTCCCTCTCTTTGAGACCATGCAACCGCACTTGTCCAGTCCGAATGACATCCCAATGTCGTTGCTGTAGATCCTGGTAGTGTGGATCGGTGAGTCGATGTCTCGCTCACTCCTGGTATACAGCTTGATGTCATCCATGTAGAGGAGGTGACTGATGATTGTTCCGCTTCGGAATTGGTATCCGTAGCCAGTCTTTGTGATGATCTGGCTGAGGGGGTTCAGGCCTATGCAGAACAGCAGCGGGGATAGTGCATCACCCTGGTATATGCCGCACTTGATGGTGACTTGTGCTATTGGCTTTGCATTGGCTTTCAGACTTGTTTTCCACAGCTTCAATGAGTTCTTGATGAAGGCTATTAGAGTCCTGTTGATCTTCTACATTTCCAAGCATTCCAGTATCCATGTATGTGGCATTGAGTCATAGGCTTTCTTATAGTCAATCCAGGCAGTGCACAGATTTGTCTGCCTGGTGTTACAGTCTCGAGTGAGTGCTCTATCCACTAGTAGCTGGTGCTTGGCTCCTCTGGTGTTACTGCCTATTCCCTTCTGGGAAGGGTGCATGTATTGAGCCATGTGCCTATTCATCTTAGCCGCTATGATGCCTGACAGGAGCTTCCATGTTGTACATAGGCAAGTTATTGGCCGGTAGTTGGATCGGGTTGCTCCCTTCTGGGGATCCTTCATGATCAGGATTGTCCGTCATTGGGTTAACCATTCTGGGTGGGGCAGCCACCCATCAGCAGTTGGTTCATTTGTGCTGCGAGGCGTGCATGAAGTGCGGTTAGTTTTTTCAGTCAGTAGGTGTGGATCATGTCAGGGCCTGGTGCTGTCAAGCTCTTCATACCTGCCGCTCTTTCTTGGACATCTGCCGTTGTAACGGTTACTGGTTCTTGTTCTGGGAGATTGCTGTGATCTGTTCTAAGATCTTCTAGCCACTGAGCGTTGGTGTTGTGGGATGCCTCCTTCTCCCATATGTTTCTCCAGTACTGTTCAGTCTCAGCCCTGGGTGGATCTGATCTTGAATTACCCTGCCACTGTGACTACACTTTGGATGGTTTGGTGGAGAACACCTGGTTTATTCTCCTGGCTTCTGCTTCTCCCTTGTATCACTTTAGGCGGGTGGCCAGGGCGGCAAGTCTTTGTTTGGCAGTTTCTAGAGCCTCAGGAATGGACAGCTTGTTGTACTTAGGTAACCTCTTCCCTACACCTTTCTGCAGGTCTGAGAGCTGACTAACCTCTCTTCATGTTGCCTTGATCTTGGCTTCCAGCCTTCTCCTCCATGGGGGCTCTGCTTTGTGGCCTGTGGTGCTTATCTTATAGCCAAGCATCTCTAGGATCACTGTAGCTGTGGCGTAGGTCAGCTCGTTGGTCTCAGTTATGTCTTTAGTAGGGATAGAATGTAGTGCTGCATTTACATGTTCTAGAAGACTTTCAGAGGGTACTCTGTCACTTAGCCTTGGCAGTCTTGGTCGTCGTACTAGGGGATCCAGTTTGGTCATGATCTGCCGTCGTAGGTCAGCCGCCCTTACGTTTAGTGGGCTTGTTGTTGTTGGGGCTGGGGACCCAATCTCTGTGTGTTGGGATGATGATATCTCCCTACTGACCTGTTGTCCTGACTCCTCCTTACTGCAGCATGTCAGTTGTACCTCATCAATTTCTAGTTGTGATAGGAGCTGCCGTTTGCGAATGTTAGAACACTGCGTTAGTAGTTGTTTCTTTGTCAGTGTCGATGATGGTTGTTGGAGCTGCCATAATTCCCATAGTCTCTGCATGTAACCTCTCTCACTGGGGACGCTTATATATATATATATATATATATATATATATATATATATATATATATATATATATATATATATATATGTGTGTGTGTGTATATATATATATATAAAATTACAACTTGAACCTAAAAAAATAATCATAATTTCAGTGGGAAATGAATGCATGTCAGGAAAATATAAAGAACTTTGAGTCACATTATCTATTGCTAGCTACCTGTTCACGAAAAGCTTGTGTTACTCACTGTGGAGGATCTGGAAATTTACTCAAGAGTACTGATACTTTTACAAGAATATTAAGTAAAAGTTCAATAACGTAAAACTAGTCTTAAAAGTATATATTTTTTCAAAAAGTTCTACAGATGGAACTACAGTAATATCCATTCAAAATGGTCCTTACAGTCAAACGCGAGCCGAATGATACCCCAATTCCCTGCAACTACCAGCAAAATCCCCTACATCGTCCAGCCCCTGGAGTGACCCCCTCCTTCTCCTGTTAGTGCATATGTTTTTACTCTGACCCCACCCTTTCAATGAATTACAGGGTCTGACCAGGAGATGATGCTTCTCCTTAGATCTTAATGTCCTCAAATCATGACAGAAAGAATATTTTAATACAAAGATTAATGTTTAAAAAGGAATTGTAGGGGACCAGCCAAGGGCCCATCAAGGAAAGTGGGGAAATTTTGAATGGCTACTTCTGTAATAGGACTTTTTCTTTTGGGCACCTATGGAAGCACTGCTAAATCAACGTCAATGTTATGCATATGGCATAGGAAGAGGCTTCTTTACACAAATATCCATTCTCTACTTATTACTACTTATTCTCTACACAAATATCCATTTCATTCTTATTTCTACTGACAAAAGCTCCAATATTATGCAAAAAAAGCCGGGCACCGCCCAATCTCAGACACTCTAGGGGAGAAACACAGGTAAGTGACCACGATCATCGGACTGAAGAAGATTATCTGAGTTGGTCACTTACCTGGTTTAACAGTCCAGACCACCAATGTCCCCAGTGCTGCAGTCCAGAGGTCATGCTGGAAGCCGATCCTGGTGAGGGATCCAGAACAGACAGGAACAGACAGGAACAGGCAGGATCCAGATCAGGCAGGAACAGAAACAGGTGGCAGGATCCCGACTTCCAGGCATCCACAGGCTTCTAGAAGGGTTCAGAGTCTGACTGGGACCAGAAGCATGACCAGGTGGTCACGCACAGGAGCAGACAGTATCAGGTGCAGACAGGCAGGCACAGTGGAAGAGGGTAGCCGAGACAGGACGTGGAACCAGAACTTGAAGCAGGACTTTAAACTGGTCTCCTCCCTGGAGCCAGGCTTACTGGATAAAAACTGAACCTCCCCCCATAATGAGCCAAAAACCCAGAGGACTCCGGGAGGGAGGAAGAGTGGACAATCAGGAGACGAGACAAACACAAAAACCCTCTTTCCACTGGCAGCTAGGATCCAGGACATGAACCAAGGAAATAAAACTGACTGGCTGACAAAAAGACAAGTAATGATCTGGCACTGAATGCTCAGGCTGAACTGAATTTAAACCAGAGGAAACAGGTCAGAGGAATAAATTATGATTGAGGCAGGGAGGGAAAACGGCAGGTGAGAGGAATTACTAATTAAGAAGGAGCAAACAGGCCAGATCATGACAATGATACAGCATTCAAATATTTGTTACTCTTTGTTGCTCACATATGGATACTGCTACTAAAGGAATCTTCCTTATTTTTTATTTTATTTTTTTTACAGCCTTTTCTTAATGTCTGGCTATTCTATTTTTTTTTTTAACAAATCAGTGGGCTGCCTGATTTATAAGTTTCAGAATCAAATTGGATGGCCCAAATTTCTCCATATAGTAATAACAGCTATTGTGCAACCAGACTAACATACCATAACAAAAGGGATTTTGTGTGTGAATAAATCAGTGGTTGTTATAAAAGAGTAAATTAAGAGGCATCAATGTTTTGAAAAATGCAATAAATATGTATTTTTTTTTATCTTTCAACCAATCAGTACCATATGTTTTTCCCTTAGATTGTACTATTTGACGTTAATTTTGAAGGTGTTATAGATGTGATTGCCATTTTTGCAGAAAATACAGTAGATAGAAGACTTTGATATCACAACATTGCAGGATTTTTTACATTTTTAATGAAATTTTTTTCCAAACAAGCATGTACATTTAGAGATGGAGCTACTTTGAATGAAAATTTGTGGCTGCCTTGGAGCTAAAGTTTCTTTCAAACCAGAATCATTCAAGGACTCGGTTTAATTAATTTCACATCACTTGAGAGTGATCCTAATTAATCCTTTTTTATTAGTGTATTTTAAATGTCCCCTGACAGAGATATTCATTTCCCTTTTATCTAAAAAAAGGTCCACACTTAAGATATTTAGAGAAATTAAACTTTGACATTAATCTAATTTACAGTATGTTCATTGGTTTCTAATCAGGTAATTAGAGACAAACACGCTAAACCTCACAGAGGAAATCAGACAAACAAAAGAGACTAAGATTGTATGTAGGGGACATTGCCCTTTATTAAATGATAAAAAAACAAAACACAAAAACAGAAAACAACTAATACTTGTACCACAATGCTTATTCATGGTTGGTCAACGGGAGGACCATACCTCACCACCAACTATTTCCAAGTTCCTCAATCACTGCTAGTAAATTTTAGGCATTTTAAAAAATGTTTGCATTACAGTCGTGGCTTTGATTCTGACAGAAATTCATACGCTCTGATCCGGAATGCTTTAAATAAAAGCTCATTAACAGAAATGTTGTCCCAGACTGAGTTTCAGGAAATATGTTAGGCAAAGGGAAGGGGATTTGCTTACAGTCTCGCAAAGAGAGTAATGGCTTGTCAGATCTCTGAGAGGAAACTTGTAATGGTCGACACGTTAATATTTAATGCCGTATTTGTGGTTCCTTTTGTTTGGAGCTGTAAGTAGGTATAAAAAAAAGGCCCAATATTTCATGGCACCAAGATTTATTAGTGAAGAGAACCTTAACTGAACAGGGGTGTGCTTCGGGTTACAGTTACAGCAATACATGGCTGCCCACTCTTGTTTTACACTTGCAAATATGTCTGTCCCCCAAAACTATTATTAGATGTTGTAAATACAGCCAGCTACTATAAATTTTTGCCTCAAACTGTGAGCTGGAGAAAGGACTTTAGAGGTTTCGGATATGCAGCAAAATAAGGCACCTAATCTAGACAAAAGGTGGGTTTGTAAAGGAAAAGAGAGAACATATTTTCTTCTCTCTTTTTTTGGTTTTGTTTTTTAGTTTAAGATGTCTGCTGCTTATAGAGATCACATTGCATTAATTCCAGTCAGGCTTTTAGCAGGGTCTAAAAAACAGTTGGACAACACCTGTAAACCCATCTGTATACAAACCCTTATCATATAAATCTGCTGTTTAAAAAGAATATTCAAATAAAAAAATATATCCATATTCACCATCACATGAGAATATTATAAAAAACCCTGAGGATCATCTTTATCAGACTGTCATTAAATAGACAGTCTTTAGTCAGAGTCTTTTCTGAAGACCCTGTAAGACAGACTACTATAGAAGATTGTTCCTGTCAACAGGCATTAACATCTACAACTTCTTAAAGAAAACATTAAAACATGTTTAATTTCCCCTTGGGATTGAATTAAATCAAATGGAATTTAAGCAAATCTTGCAGCTATTCAGTTGACGAGCTTGCAACTGTAACCTGAAGAGCAAAAGAAACACTTAAAATGACCAAAAATGAAAATTAAGGATATGGTATTCTGTTCAATAAAATTATTGTAATGTTCTGTGAGGCTGGATTAGCTGCAGGGGCTGCTAGGTAATGTTAAGATGGGGAAAACCTAACCATTTAATAGTGTTGCACCGATACCAGTAATGGGCGGGGCCCTGATCCAGCACTAAAATGGTGCTATCGGTATCGGTGAGTACCAACAAAAAGGGGAAAGATACCATTTTGAGAGCCAAAAGTTAATTCAACTATTGTCACCCATTCAAAGTAAGAAATAAAAAGTCCTACTGGATTCACCTTGTATTCATCCTTTTCCTGCTTCACAAAGGTAGGCAGCAGCTTGACTAAGCTATGATGGCAATTATTTTACATCCAAGTACTGTAGTATGCAGTTCTTCATATATACACACACACATCAATAATTTCAAACAGATGGTATAAGTAAGGTGTCAGCATCTGCCAATACTGCACAGCCAGGTATCGAGTATCGGGCCAAAAAATGGCATCGGCGCAACCATTTAATCCTAGTTTTGTATTAAAAAGGGTAGTTTATGTAGAAAGTCTGTTCATGCTACGCTAACTTTGTGTTCTGGAGGTTGCAATTGTAAGTGTTAAAATTGACACCATGGTGAGAATGTTTCACCAGTTTGATATTTTGGAAAAAGCACCAACCTGGTTGGTCAAATAGATTTAATGAAGAGCTTTGTGACTGGACCCTGTTTTCAGGGTGAGTTACTCACCTGCAGGACAAAAAAAACAATATCCAGATGCTACCAATGTTAAAGTTAAGATAAATTAACATCAGACTTTTTATTTAATTAATTTATATTTATAAATGGTAGTTGAAAATCGATCGGCCTGTTCCGATACAACTTTTTCATATATGATACAATAACTATCTTGCAGGTTTGAGTATTGGCCAGTCCAGATAATAATTGAACTGTGGAGAAGTTTACCTCTGGATTTAACCATAAACCTTGGGGAGCAGTGGACTGCCATTGTGTGGTGCCCGAGGGGCAAGGTACTTGCTCAGGAACTAAGAGTGGAGGCGGTGGGGATCAAACCGGGTACTTGCAACCTTCTCAAAACACAAGCCCACTGCTCTAACCCTCTAGGCCAACACTCGACCTGATATTAAATTATTTACATATTATACATATTTATTATTAAAATAAACAGATAAAATTTTAGATATTAAAAGGCTTCATCAAGCGATATTACTTACAAAGAAAACACCAATGACAGGTATAAGTACAACTGACCTATTTCTTAATTAATACATTTGAAACTTTAAAAATGTTCTAAAACTGAATGAAATATAAATTGATAAATTAGAAAACAGGAAACCTGTGCCTGACAACTTTGGCACTCTGCTGTTGTTGTGATCACTTGGCTCTGCAGGATACAGTCACAGCTTGATACAAATGTAGAAGCTCACTAAATGTTGGAGCGGAAGCTGCTGCAGAATGCTTTGATCAGGGGGCTTATATCAAAGGTTTTAGATGCACGCTGATATAATCTGATTTTTTTTTACTGACACTGGATCTATTTGGAAAATCTATTCTGGATCTGTTCAACCCTGACATTAGGATACAAATAAAAAAAGAAAAGTACAGTACGCATTACTTCACCAGTGTGCTGATAGTCATAGTCATTCCGTAAATGTTTAAAAAACAATCCACTGGACTTGGTTTCCAAGATTTGAAGACGTTTCGCTTGCCCTGCAGGAAGCTTTCTCAACCATTGGCTGACACTAATGACTACTATTTTAGGGCAGTAAAACTACAATAATTTTATAATCTAAACACCAGAGGAATAAGAGTTATCTATTTATTAATTCTTTTAAATGTATATACAAACATAGCATGACTTTAATAAGGTGGTAAGTTCACCACAAAAATACAATTGCTTTGTAAGCTTCTGAATATTTGAGTATATTGATATGTTTTTATAATGTGTAAGTCATTTTTTTTACGTTATTTTCATATTATCTTCTTATTACAGCCTCATGTACAATGTGATTCTTGGGATTTTGATTGTTGGCTTATTTGAATTCATATTTAAAAGAGGAGGATAGAGAAAAGGCTTGTTTCTCAATCCCAGTATGGGTTTAAAACTTGTCAATTATTTTTACAGTATTTCATGTAAATTTAATACTTATTTAAGGGTATATAAAAAAAAGAGTAGCCCTGCTGTTTGGATTGACTAATTGTCAAGAGACTTCTCTAGGGGTTAGCCAAACTCTGAGTAATATACTATTTACTTATTTGTAAAATCTTTGTATTTAAGAAACAGTGATCATTATTTTCTCTTCAACCAAATATTGTATTTTGTCTTTTCTTATGAGCTGGATGCATTGTTACAGCTTAGGTAAAGTTCCAGAGAAGTATTGAAGCCTGAAAAGTGACTACTACTAAGTTTTATTTCAAATAAGTGCTGCATGAAGCTTGACTTTCTGATCACAGGTATTGCAGAATGGCAAAATTAAGAAGAAATAGAGTACAACAGAGTATAGAGTTCAAAATATTCTCTGATCAACAGGAAATCAGAGTCTCTGTGCAGACAGCAACTTTACAAAAGCAATTAATAATACAATGGAGATCCTTATTAGTAGAATATATTTTAGCTGCTGTTTGGTTAAAAACTAATTTTTGGATGAAGCACCTGAATTCTGCTGCTATTTGCTCTCCATACATTTTATTTCAGCTTTACCCTGTGGAAACAATTAAAAGCAATAGCAGTGTTGTAATTTTTAAAGCATGTACACTCACCGGCCACTTTATTAGGTACCCCATGCTAGTAACGGATTGGACCCCCTTTTGCCTTCAGAACTGCCTCAATTCTTGGTGGCATAGATTCAACAAGGTGCTGGAAGCATTCCTCAGGGAGTTTGGTCCATATTGACATGATGGCATCACACAGTTGCCGCAGATTTGACGGCTGCACATCCATGATGCGAATCTCCCGTTCCACCACATCCCAAAGAGGCTCTATTGGATTGAGATCTGGTGACTGTGGAGGCCATTTGAGTACAGTGAACTCATTGTCATGTTCAAGAAACCAGTCTGAGATGATTCCAGCTTTATGACATGGCGCATTATCCTGCTGAAAGTAGCCATCAGAAGTTGGGTACATTGTGGTCATAAAGGGATGGACATGGTCAGCAACAATACTCAGGTAGGCTGTGGCGTTGCAACGATGCTCAATTGGTACCAAGGGGCCCAAAGAATGCCAAGAAAATATTCCCCACACCATGACACCACCACCACCAGCCTGAACCGTTGATACAAGGCAGGATGGATTCATGCTTTCATGTTCTAGACGCCAAATTCTGACCCTACCATCTGAATGTCGCAGCAGAAATCGAGACTCATCAGACCAGGCAACGTTTTTCCAATCTTCTATTGTCCAATTTCGATGAGCTTGTGCAAATTGTAGCCTCAGTTTCGTGTTCTTAGCTGAAAGGAATGGCACCCGGTGTGGTCTTCTGCTGCTGTAGCCCATCTGCCTCAAAGTTCGACGTACTGTGCGTTCAGAGATGCTCTTCTGCCTACCTTGGTTGTAACGGGTGGTTATTTGAGTCACTGTTGCCCTTCTATCAGCTCGAACCAGTCTGGCCATTCTCCTTTGACCTCTGGCATCAACAAGGCATTTCCGCCCACAGAACTGCCGCTCACTGGATGTTTTTTCTTTTTCGGACCATTCTCTGTAAACCCTAGAGATGGTTGTGCGTGAAAATCCCAGTAGATCAGCAGTTTCTGAAATACTCAGACCAGCCCTTCTGGCACCAACAATCATGCCACGTTCAAAGTCACTCAAATCACCTTTCTTCCCCATACTGATGCTCGGTTTGAACTGCAGGAGATTGTCTTTACCATGTCTACATGCCTAAATGCACTGAGTTGCCACCATGTGATTGGCTGCTTAGAAATTAAGTGTTAACGAGCAGTTGGACAGGTGTACCTAATAAAGTGGCCGGTGAGCGTAGTTCTAGGGATTTCTTTTGGTTAAGTACATTTGGGAAAACTTGTGGCTCCAAGAAACATGCTAGTTGGTTGAAGGTTTAAGTCTGGGCCAAAGTTCTGATAAATGCAGCTGCTTTGGGGCACAGACCTACCATCAAACCAATTACAGAGAACTGCTCTCAAAGGGAGACCTTGGCAAAGCAGAGCAGAAAGTGAAATGGCCCGGCCTTGTCAGTGGAAGGTGTGGACTCAGATCTTAAGAAGGATATCCCAGGTTAGAGGTCTCCAAGCATGGACAGGATATCCCTCCGTTCTCTCCTCTGACTTCTTTGCTGTAAATGCAGAAAAAGAAATCATAGATTATTAATTCAGCTGATATATTTTGCATGCTGTGGAGAAATTGTAAGTTGTAACTAGAAATGAACACTTTGACCCAGTTTCTTTGGATTGACCCCCTAATGCTTCAGAGACCACAATATTACTATCACACTTACCAGAAAAACTCTTACACAGAAGAAAAAATATTCAGTGATACATCATAAAAAAATTATTTCATTGTGTTTTCTTAATGACTAATTTAGCCAAACTGGTCATGACCTCATTACAGAAAATGTTTACACAGCATGAATTTGATTAGCACATTCAATTTCATTGGGGTTTGATATGTCAAACTTGTACTCGTCAAAAACAATGCTCCTTTTATCTTTCTAAAAATACTGTGTGATCTTTTTTAAACAATTAACTAAATAACAGTCAGCAGACTGAAGGAGCATGAAAGCCTTTAATCTGAAGGTACGAATCTATACCAAGCCTGTCTGCCTTCAGCTGAATGATCTACCAAGCTACAGTAGTGGCCTAAAGGTGAGTGTGAGAACATGATTATTTTTCCTTGTTTGTTTCCGTTTTGCTCTGTAACGGAAAGCTGACAGCTTATTAGGTATTAGCATGGAGAACTCGGTAATTCAAGCCGACACAGGACATTTTTACTGACAAGGATAAAGATGTTGCAGACAAGGGGCCGGCAGCTCCCTGAGATGAACACCTGGCTACACTTCAGTTGGGAGAGAGGACCAGCCAAGGCTTGAATCTGCAGCTGTCCAGGAGGTCAGAACTGGCTTGGAGCTGTGTGGGAGGACAGACGTGGCTAGTAGCTGCCCAGATGGTTGTTTCCAATAAGGCTGAATGGCAGAACCAGATAGACGAACACATTCTGGGAAGGCAGCTGGATCTAGTTATGGTGCTAACTGGTGGCTGGGAAGTGACTAAAGAAATGAACCATGGACTGGGAGTAATTAGTCCAAAAGTAAAACAGAAAAAAAAAAAAAAAAAAAAAAAAAAAAAAAAACAAGGCATGACACAGTTCTATGGTGTAACTTTTTCTTATTGACACTTGGAGATATAAAGAAGCTGTACTGTCGCCCTGTAATGATAAAAGTTGTAGAGAATAAATGTATCTATGGATGAAATAATTCATTTTGACATAAAACCTGCATGTTAAAAAATTTAGGTGTATCACCCCAGGTCTGGATTGATACTTATAAGACCCACTTATAATGTAACTACTTCAATCAAGCTGTTAACATATCAGGTGTTTTAGTGCCTTCTATGTTAGGTTCCATTTTGATAAACCAGGGTAAATTTCCCACCCTGTTCCAGTCCTTTTCAATTAAATTAGTTTATTTATATAGTACCAACTCATAACACGTCATCACAAGACACTTTGCAGTTCACCCGATCATACAGTCAAATTGATTCAAAGTTTGCTATCTAAGGAAAACCATTTGATTGCATCGACGTATTGACTCAAAGGCAATCCCTCACACTAAGCATGCTTGTAGCGACAGTGGGGGGAAAAAGTCCCTTTTATCAGGAAGAAGCCTCCAGCAGAACCAGGCTCAGTGTGAGCGGCCATCTGCTGAGGCCGACTGGGGTTCAAGGAGACAGAAGCAGAGATACAAAAGGCAACTGTAAAAGGCGGCCCCATCCAGGAAACACACAGCCAGGCAGACGAGCTACGAGCCAACTCCCATGTCAGAGTATGAAAAGAGCATAGCCAGCCAGTCACAGTCAGAGAAACAGGACTACGCTGAAAAACCGGCCGATCTCCAACATCTATGAACAAAGGTGTTGATGGCAGCAGCACAGCTGATATTTCTCTCCAGGGTGGTCTCACAGCCAAACAGGAATAGACGAAGCGAAGCTACTACAACAACAAACAGAGAGAGCATAACATTAGAGATTTAACTAATAGATTTTGGATAGTTTTGTGAATAAACTTAAGCAACCCTGATCTGGGCTGACCAACCAGACCAAGACTCACTTCCTTTTAATTTCAGCAGTAGAAAGCTTTTCCCTCCTTATTCAATTAGACTAAACTGCAAAAAATAAAGTATGTCTTTTTGGACTTAAAAATCCCAACAAAGATGTCCCTTAGTGTCAGTGAATCTTCAAATAGAGTCTTGGGTTACCTGATCTGCCATGTTTAACTTTGCAAAGCCACTAACATTGTGGCTTGAGACAAGCAGAGGACACCATCTCCTTAGCTTACAGCAGGCATCCACCATTTCTAAAGTCAAAGATAGAACGACACAAAGCATGATACAAAATTACAATATGAAAGTAAGTGAATAACTGAATAAAAAAGTAATCTTTTGACCCAGACTAAATCAGCCTAATAAAAGGTATGTGAAAACACCTTCAACTGTCCTTCTGACTCTTCCAGATTAAGAATTGTTATAATAGAAGGAAATTATTCTAGATACTACAATGTTTCCGCAGCATGTAAAAAAGCATAAAAAATGTAAGTTATAGGTCCTTTACTTTTTCTTTTATTCCCTTTTTTAAATATTTTTCAATATTCATTTATTCTGAGCGCTTTCTGACTGAGGAATTAAGACAGTATTAGGCTCTGACAAAACTCCAAAGCCCCAGATTTCTAGGAATAAACAATGTTTGGCAATTAAAAGGCAATGATTCTGCTTTCTAATAAACCCCTGAATCAAATTGGTCTCATAAAACTGTCTCATTTTGGATACTTTAGGGAGATGAAATTAAAACCCTCTTGTTTATCATTTCTTTCTTTCTTTCTTTCTTTCTTTCTTTCTTTCTTTCTTTCTTTCTTTCTTTCTTTCTTTCTTTCTTTCTTTCTTTCTTTCTTTCTTTCTTTCTTTCTTTCTTTCTTTCTTTCTTTCTTTCTTTCTTTCTTTCTTTCTTTCTTTCTTTCTTTCTTTCTTTCTTTCTTTCTTTCTTTCTTTCTTTCTTTTATCCAAAACATGTGTTTCATAAGGTTCATTTAGATTTTTTTCAATTTGTAAAACCCATTGAAATTGTAAATAAGATGTTTGCTGTAATGGTAAGGATATTTTCAGTGTAGTGTTAAAGCACTAAAATAAAAAAAACGGCAAATACCAGCCTGAATAACCAGTTATTTGTTTTTTTTTAACTAATAACGGAGATTAATAGAAATTTAAAAGAATAGCCATGAAACTCTGGCAAAGATTCATCTGAAATAAGCCTATTGTTAGTATAAACCTTCATTTGAGTTGATCCACTAGCTCTAGTCTTCAGTGCTAGGCTAACACTTTTTCTGTTTACAGATGGACAGGAAAGTACAGCAGCAAATATATTTCAGTTCTAACAGCAATGTGATTCTAAAGGTTCTAAAAGACTCTGTTACTAAAGATCCAGATCTTTTGCAGCTACCAAATAAAGTTAATGCCATATACTTCAATTTTTTAACAGTACACCAGCCAGATTGGCTGTCCAAACTGTGTCTGTATGGTGCACAAATGATGCTGCAGACAGTATGGTTATAACAGGAAAACTCCATCATACATCATTCAGAAATACCTCCTTTAGGACCATGACTTAGTCCTGGGACCAAGAACATGACATTTATTTTCAAATCTCACAACTTATATTGTTCCATATGCTTTAGGTTTTTGTACTACTGTTCTATGTAATAAATGTTTTTAAGGCATGTTCTGTCAAAATGTTTGAATTTCAGTTCTCCTGGATTTCCTGTCAATGCAGCCCCTATGTTTTGTCAATCATGTTTACTAGACACCAGTCTGTGGGCAGTTTCATCTTGTTACATCACATCTTTGTAGTGTTGTGGAGTAACTGGAGGTCAAGTAGTGGGGACTGGCGGCCTAGTAGTTAGAGCATAGAGCTTGGAATCCTTAGGTTCTGAGTTCGGGCCCCACTCCCACTGACTGCCACTGACTCTGATGAAGACTCTGTTACCCAGGTGCCCCACGATGGCAGCCCACTGCTACCCAAGGCGATGGGTTAAGTGCAGAGGTAAATTTCTCTAATGGGAGATCAATAAAAATCAATTATTATTAAGTAGCTGCTATAATTTCCTAGGAACCTAAGGAAAGTGATGTGACCCAAGTTCTCTGAGCACAAATTCAGCATGCTCTTGGTATGCTCACTGGTACTTCACAACCTCTTTTTAATGCTGGTGAATTTATGTTTAAAACCATACAAAAACAAATATGTAAAGGTTGGCTTTTAGATACAACATGTAAAATTGGTATAACAGGTCTTAAAACTGCAGATATTTGTGTCCAGACTGAGCCAATTTAGGACAATCCTATGAAATATTAAACGTGTCTGTATATTTCACTCAATACACCTCAAGCAAATCAAAGGTAAGTGGTCATAAAAAATGCAAATGTCTGGTGCAACACAGGGAAATCTAGTCTAACAGCAAAAATGTATTCAGAAAAACAGATATTTAGTGGGGAGAATATTGGGTGTCTTTTTAAAGTAGACCAGCTATTTTTCTTTTATATTACTTCTTGTGAAGTAGAAAAATGTCACACTGCCAGCTTTAGGGACTTTTTTTTTTTTTTTCTCATTTTAACTAGTATCATGTGTTTGTACATACCGTACATATAGAATTATAATTCTAATGAAAATATAATTTCCTCCTTTAATCCCTAAAATGGTATTATTATTAGCTGTTTGAATGCTGCATCAACATAATTTGTAGTGTGTGAGAAAATATGCTAGAGAAAACCAAGCTATCACCTATATTTTGCCCAGCAATTTGAGTATTAGAAAGGTGGTATGTTGCCATCTTCAAACGTATTCATTGCACTGGATCGGTTTATAGCAATGTTGCTCTGTAGTAAGAAGGTCCTGGGTTAGAAGCTTGACCTACTGAGGATCTTATTACATGGAGTTTGAATATTCTCCCAATGCATGCGTGGGCTATCTCCAGCTTCCTCCCACAGCCCTAAAACACGACTGTTAGGCCAATTTATGAACCTACAGTGGGTACTGGTTGGAAATGGACGGTTTCCTGCGTGAATCACGATGTATTTCCTGAGGCCAGTTTTTTTAATTTAAAAAAGAACTGCAATGTACCCGGACAACCACCAGGTGGCGCTTGGGAGCTCTGCCGCGCTAAAGGTGACGTTTGTGGGCCTGCAGTCAAACTGAAAAGCAGGTTTATTGGGGATCTTGGTGTGATATTGTGCTATTTTATGATGTTTTTTATTGAAATAAAGTTAATGAAATAATTTAACATAGTGACTGCATTATCTGCATCTCTATTATTTAATGAAAAATAAAATTAATTAAGTTGGAGCCGGGGATACGGACTGAGGCGCAACCAGAGAAAGGCGACAGAGACAGTACTGAGGCTGGTGATTTTGAAATTAAAATCATATCCAAAGTTGATTCCTCATTAAGATAAGCCAAAGTTGTTCAAAAAGGTATGTAAGAAAATATATTTTCTTCAGTTTTGTGAAATATAAGTGCCGTTGACAGCTTTGAGGATCAAAAGTTAAGCTAATCTTTAACTGTGCTCATTAAAATCCATCGAGAGTTTGTGTGCTTGGTCTGTAATAAAAAAAAAAAATAGCCATAGTAAAAAACCTTTCACGTTCAGACTCACAAAATTAACAGATTTTATCACTTAAATGTTTAGCCTTGATGGGGTTGCGATACATGTACACATGCACCTTAATCCTATTTATCTTGATATACTGTATATACCTGGATATACTGTATATATATTGCTTATTCTTAATGCACCTTTTTCCTCCCTGTTTGCACCTTCTGTAACTTCTATGCCAATATGTGACGAGTGAATTTCTCTGCTGTGAGATCAATAAAGCTCATCTAATCGAATCTAATCTAATCTAAATAAATACAGAAATAAATACATGTTCAATAAATAAATAAGCATTCAATTAATTACCCCCAAATATATGGTTAAATGATATGTTCTCATAATAAATCATTTATTTAAAAAATGCTGTTATGTTCCTTTTTTGTAAAATTGCTTTTAAAATGCTTAACTGTTTTTATTATTTTATTTTCTTTCAAAAAATCATTAGATTTTAAAAACACTCATAGTTTTTGAAAGGTATTTTATATATATAAACTAAAATGCTCGGATCTTTCTTTCTGTCATTTTGTGTGCGTGTGTGGCATCTGCAATGTTTTCGTTAAATATTCAAATAAATAAGATGGACTTTAAACTAGCAGACACGTTTGGATTTTTGTCATTTTAATTTTTTATTTAATTTTAAAAACGAAAGAAATGGAAATGGGGTTTTTTGTCATGATCTTAGCGCTGATGGTTTGGTTTTTTTCCTTTGCTCCTTGCTCCCTGTCTAATTGGTTCTGCGGCTGATTATCGCCGATCATTTTCACCAGGTTCCTCTACTATTTAAGTTGTGTGTTTGCCTCCCATCAGTGCCAGGTTATTCGTGTGTTTTGGTGAGACGTTTCCTAGCTTTCTTTAGTCTGTCTGCTTCCCTGATTATGACCAGTTTTCTGTCCTGTGGATCAGCGGAGTCTGCTTAGTTAGGAGTGCGTGCGTCCTCATGTGTGTCTCTTGCCCTATAATGAACCAGTGACCTACCCAGGAAGTACACTATCTTTAGCCTATAGACTGCTGATGAAGGTTGTGTCTGAACATCCGCCCTAACCCCTAAAACTCTCAATCAATAAATAGAGCAAGACTATATAGTGGACTTTATAGTGTACACACTTAACTGACCATTGGGACACAAGAAAGTCTTTATTCTTTCTTGCCGCTGCAACAAATCCTATGATGCTTTGCGAGGAGAGCTCTCGCTAATCACTCTGCTTATATATCTGCTTGTCTAGTGACTATGGATGATCAATACCTTTCAAGGTGCGTTGTGGGAGATTTCAAGTCCACTACTTCTTCAACCACTAGAAGTTCGGACACTCATCTAAAATGGCGTAACCACTATATAGTGTCCTATATAGGGATTAGGGCAGACATTTGGATATAGCCCATCAGTGATGAGTGGTAGAAGATCGTTGGACGATTTAAAAATGCTGTTGTGTTTCAGATTAATAATTATTAAAAATGCTTAATTAATAATTATCAATAAATTAATAATGCTAGACTACAGTACTTCACATAACAGAAACAAACATGTCCTTTTCTATACTTAGTAAATCTAACATAAAATAATTATCAAGGGGTTCTATTCTGCCATCAGTTAAAATATATTTAACTGCCCTTAATCAGAAGTCCTTTAAAATCCTTATCAGCTAGATTAGGGTTGTTTTTTTGTTGTTCTGACTTTGGGTATTATAGCAGGCTGTGTAAGCCCCCCCTACTGGCTGTGGATTTACAGCACAGTAAAATGGTCTCCATGTGTAGTCTGCTGCATCCCTAATAAGGGAGACCCCCACAGCACTACTTCTTAAAATGTAAGTCTTTATTTTTAACTGCTTGGGAAACCATACCATGTTCCAGCAGTAGAAACGTTTTTCCCTCCTTATTATCTGCAATTCCAAAAAATGACCCCATTTACATTTAATAGATTCATCCGTTGCAGGGATGGCAGAGGTTGCATTTTTTCCTCCTCATTTGCGATCAGAGCATTTTAAACCTGTGTGGGGTCATTTGCTCTGAACTTGCACACGTGATTGCTTCAATTTGCTGTTCTGCCATCTGGAGGTTTTGTGCTTTTCTTCTTTCGCAAAGTAGAACACTGGACAAGCAATGGTTTGGATTCCTTTTTATGGTTCAGACTAACATTTGTCAAAAATGAACCGGTTTCATTAGGGCTGCTTTGATCTTGATTCAGTTGTGATGAAAATAGATTACTAAATAAAAATAAAGAATTATTCATGGCTGAAAAGGAGGGACTCTTGATAAAGGTCACTTTAATTTGAGATGCAAAGTCCTACATTCAGGTGGTCACATGAAGCTGCTGAAAATAAAGAGAATGCATGAGTGCTTTTGTTTGCATGCATGATTTGATCCATGTTTATGTTGATATTGGTGACTATTGCATTAACATTGCTAATAAAGCTAAATAAAGTGTCCTTTTGTCCCGTGCACATCAAAACACAAAAATCGTTTTCATCAGAAAGCCCAAAAGGTAAATAGCATTGAATTCATAGAAAAAAGGTTTAAAATGTGTAGCTTAGCTGCCTCAACAAACTTGCTTTTAAAATAAATTGCATATGAGCAGAGAAGATCCAGAGGTTGAAACTAGTGCCTCGTTTTGACCAATGAATACATTTACAAGGCTGAACTTGTTTTATCCACAAGCAACAGTAGCAGGTTTGAGATTTGAAATAATAAACAACTTTTAATTTTCAAAGCTATCCTTTTGGGAGTAGTTATGCATAACCTGCAACTAAACTGGAAATACTGTATCATCATCATCAGAGGAAAATTAGTGGGTAAAGCAAACATTGAATAAAGTTGAAGCGTCTTACCAGAAGTGGGAAAAAAATAATATTTGGTAACTTGTGCTATATGAATTGTTTGTTGCTATGAAAAGCATCCAGAGACAGTTATTTCTTTCCCTGTGTTTTGCCATTTTACCCTTGCGTAACTTTTGTAGTTTTGATCTTTTCACATTTGACTCCTTTTTTGCATTTGATTCTACTTCAGCAAAACACTAGTGATGATAATTTTCTGCAATCTGTGCAGATGTTTGATTGACTTTTATAACATGTCAGAATTTTTAAGAATTGAACTGCCTCAGGTAGGTATAGGCACAACAATCCAGTGAAACACAGCGTACCATTAATTCTTCATAAAAAATGTCCAGCTAAAGAATTATTGTGATTTCAGCATTTCAAGGATGATTTATCTCCACAATTTATGAAAAATAATTCTCTACCTGCTGTCACTGATGACACATGGAATTCTTTAGGACTTGGTGCATTCCTAATTCATATGTGCTAATAATGAACTTTTAAAGTTTAAAATTGTTAACTTTAAGCATCTAAACAAAAATCTAGAGAAGCAGGTTTCAGAAACAGAAAAAAAACAACATTAGGTAGTAGTGCAACACACAGAAACACATAAAGTTCACATAAATACATTTGGAAATATATAACTTTCCAGCGAAATACCACCATAGCATATCTTCAAAATATACGATGCCAACAATATATAATCAAATTAAATTGTTTTTCCACATACTACAACAAAGTGTCAGTGATGGACCCGGTTCTTGTGAATAAAGATGAAGATGAGAAGAGGCTGTTTTTGTTACCTAGGGTTTTGGTCCTTACTGCACTCTCCTGTTAGAGTCCAATATTTCCTACTTAACTTCAAGTACTAGAATCATAGGGCTTCCTAACGCCCAAATACATTTAGAGCAGAAGGAGCTGCCAGTTTATATTCAAAGTCTTTGGTTGACATGCCTCTAGGTGTCGTACATTTTGAGCAGTACACCATGAAGCAGTTCGAGCAGGTGTAGGAGTGTGTTGTGAGCATTCGAGCATCTGAGGCACTGTACATGCTTCACAAGGAGCCAATGTTTGAGATGGAAAATCTGAACTTTTGGTGCTCGATGCATCAAAATCAAACAGAGAGAGTCTCCCGTGTATGTTGGTGTCCTGGTAGATTAAGCAGTCAGCAAGTTGTCAAACTGGGCTCAGGTGAGAAGAAAATAGCCCTGGAGGTGACGCTTGTCAGTATAAAGCTCTTGTAGTATGTGTTGAAACTCTCCACAAGCTCAACTCCTCTGAAGTATCGGGTGAATCCCGACACAGTGCCAAGGCACCCAACCACAGGGTTGTCTAGCTTTGTTTATTAAATATTTTAGTCATCCCAATGTGTGTCAGACCCTTTACAACACAGTTTGCTGATGCGTTTCTGGCCATAATGTAGACAAGCATCAAAGATAAAGCAACAGAAGCTTC
The DNA here is from genome assembly GCF_016077235.1 of Cyprinodon tularosa. NCBI lineage: Eukaryota > Metazoa > Chordata > Actinopteri > Cyprinodontiformes > Cyprinodontidae > Cyprinodon > Cyprinodon tularosa. Next base: position 23,522 of record NW_024039651.1, read on the forward strand.
TTTGTAGCTTAAAGCACATTTGGTGTGTTTTCTTGTGCAGGTTAAGAAAAAAAAAAGATTGCAGCCAGGCATCCTCTCTTTCGAGCAGCTTGTCCTCGTCCCTGATGGTGGCAGCAGGATACCGATGTGATGGAGGAGCTGAGCATGAACTTAATGATGGAGGAGTAGAAGTGAATCCTTGTTGTTTTTGGCTGGCTGAACTTTCTCATCTGCTGCAAGAAGCAGGAGATGTTCAGCTCCCACTTAAGGTCCAGGTACATGATGGTTCCCAGGAATCCAAGGCGATGACTTGAGAGTTGGCTGCCCTGGGTCACCAAATAGTCAATCTCCCACGTAAGAAAGAGCTTAAGAAACGGGTGACTAGAGGTGCAACTGTTGGTGTACAGGGTGAAGTCTGTGATCCACCTGCAGGCATGCTCAATAGGGTGCTTTTGTCCTGCAGCAGGGCCGGGATGAAGGTGTTGAAAGCAGAGCTTAAGTCTACAAACAGGATCATAGTGAACATTTCTGAGGAGTTGCTGTGCAGTAGAATGCTGTATAAACTGTAGGTGAACTGCAGGATGTCCATAAATGGGTCTGTGATGAATTAGTCACCACAGATACACAAAGGTTAACGGGCTATTAGTTCAGATTTTATCCAATGGAGGATCTATAAGGTCACAACCCTGCCTTTACCTGTAGTAGAGAGATCCTGTAAGTAATTAAAATAATGTATTTATATATGTATATCAATCTATCCCATATGCTGAAACAAAACTTTGGAAGTACTGGAAATTAGCATTTTAAATTCAGCTGTTCAGCCAACAGTCTGATGCAAATTTCATATACTTTACTTCATCTGTGCTTGTGGATGTTGGACTGATCTAGCAGAATGATATTACAGTATGGGAAGGCTCAACCCAGTCTTTTGGTTCTGTTCAATCAACAAGATGGACTTCTTCCTCTTTTTTTTTTTTATTCCAAATCAGTGCAGCTGGAGCAATACTGCACCCGAAACAATCTGTTGCAAATGGATGTTCGGTCCGTTTTGAAAAAAATTCCAACAGTGTTTAAGTTTCATTGCAGAAGATTACATTTGAAGGAACAGTTTGGCTCCTAAAAGGCTGTTTTAATGTTGATGTTTTTATATAACCAAGACAATATATATTTTTAATACAAAGATAAAAAAAACATTTTTCCAAATGGTTTCGGAAAACTTTAAGAAATAGGTAAATATGTTCCTTCGTTACCCTCAGAGCCAAGTTTTCGGAATTAAACCGAGATACCGACCAGAAAGAAAATATATTTATACAAACAACTTGGCAACTACATCTGGTAACAGTCTGATAATTATTTTAAAAACACCTCCAGCAATGACTGATATTTAACATATTGAAATTGAAAATGATTGTCTTTATAGGGATACATTTGTATTAGAATGAGCACTACATTAAAAGTAAACAAGCTAAAATATCACAAAGATCCAAAATTTTCAGTTCAACTATAAACATTTAGACATACTGGATAGGAAGCACACATTTCTACCTACTAGTTCCATAAATGCCTGCAGCTGGTTAAGTCATTACTTGACAAAAATCCCGAACAGAAGGAAGAAACAACATTTAATTTCCCCTCAGTGCGCCAAAGTGCAACCCATTGCTTTATTTCTAATCTGTGGCCCATTTACGATTGCTTAATGTTCTTTACAACAAACAAATAAATGTCGGTGTATCAAATAAGGGCTTCAAATTTTCAGCAGCCTAGAGTGTTAGGCATTCAGACTGTATACTGTAGTTATACTTGAAGAAAGTAAAGAGCATTTACCACAGGACTTTTGTTTTTTTACCTGTGCCTGTCTGAAAGACGGTTCTGGCCGAGGAAGCAGATTAATCTTAATATCTGGATTGTGCTGCCGGCCACTAATACCCTGCGAGTTTAAAATTTAATCTTCTGTAGCAATGCAGAGTGCTCCAGCAAAAACAAATAAGCACGAGTCATCGTATGTTTATTCCCATAAGAGTGATTTCTTCTCAGTTTAGGTGATAATTTATCTTGTTCAATGCCTCAAGTGGAGCATTACTTGCTCAAATATGCCAAAAAATATTACATGCTCTCAACTCATTTTGTAGAACCACTCTCTCCAAGAAAAGAAGTCTATCTGCTAAATGCTATGAAATTATATTACATGACAGAAATTGGCAGAAAAGCATATGAGTCGGAGAATTAGATAAACTGGTGAGAGTGGGTGTGTAGTGTTTCTCTGAGCTCGCAGTGATGCTGTTAATGTGGTAAAAGCAGCTTAGCTAAGCTCTTTAGAGAAATGATTACTATCATGTCTGTGAGTCAATGTATAAGATCAGATTCCAGTATTAAGGGATGATCGAACTGCCCTAGAAGACTTTAGTAGCAATAACAGAGAAACATATGGTCATTGTGTGTGTGCTGCTGTCTATAACTTATGATTACCATATTCACCAATAAAGCACATTCCCTTCTCTGACAAATGAGACGATGGATTAAAAAACATCATTTATGGTGCTTAGTTATCCGGTGCTCACTAACATTAACCAAACATCTTTTCATCATTATTTTTTTATTTATTGGATTGTGGTGATGGCTTTGTGATTAGGGCATTGCGCTTGGGTTCCAGAGGTGTTGAGTTCAAGCCTGACTCGCACAGAATTCCACTCTGGGTCCCTGAGCAAGACCCGTGACCCCACACTGCTCTCCAGGTGTCTGACAATGGCAGCCCGCTGCTCCCCAAAGGGAAGGGATTAAATGCAGAGGTGAATTTCTGCCGTGTGAGATCAATAAAGTTAAATTATTATTTAATTATTATTTAGACATACTGTATTGATATATATTGCCAACTTCAGCACACTAACTATATTTATATGGACATACGTGATCAGAATACAGAAATTAAAATTCGATTTTGATCCTGCTGAATCCAAACCTGGACTGAGAGCAGATACGCAGATCTAAATCTTATGCAAAATAATGTTCTTTTGACAAATTCTGCAACAGAAAGACTGAACCTTCCACGGATAGATGCATGGTGAGAATACTGTAATTTAGGAGTTTCAACACAACCTAATTTGACTATCATAGTTATACTAGAGGCTTGCATTGTGACATGACCTTGTAACCATTTAGATGTAGACTTATGGTGCTTTCACAAAGCACACGGTGAATGCAGTGATTTCCAAAATCTCCGCAGGTAGTTTACCTTTCTGCATTTCAGATGAACAGTGCTTACACCCTGAATCGCATCACCAAATAGACAGAGATTCATCTGTGTGAAGCCGACGCCCTATGACGTGAAAAAAACTCAGCAAATAGACTGAGTGGTTATTGCTTCTTCAGAGCAGGTTTGTGCTTTTATAATGGCCATTTGTAAAAATGAAAATAAATGAATAGATACAAAAAGATCATATTTCCTGCTGTTGTCTCAGAGATATTTTTAGGATTATTTTTTAGGTCAGCCAGAGGTCAACTATCCCCCCACTAAGCTTCGAATGGAATCAAAATTATCTAGCCTACTTTTTCAGTGCTACTTCATTTGTGCAGGTAAAACTATTGTTTGTGCTGATTTGGTTTTTAAGAAAGAATTATTTTTAATTATGGCCAGTGATGTCGCCATCCCAGTAGACGTTACTGCTGTGCTTGTTTCCTGATATAAAGTTGCTGCATGACATCACATGTTATTCCTGCACTGGCATGAATATAACAGTGGGCATGTTTACCTGATTTAGTGGCTGAATGATTAAGAGGCTGAAAGTCTAATATTTAGCGAATCACCAACCTCCCAGACCCTCTGCTTTTGACCTGCCATTACCCCTGGCAACCCCATGTCATATCCTGTCAAGGTCTTGCTGTTGGCATTTCACAATAAAAGCAGACTAATGCTGAATTGTTCCTTGTGAACAACTTTTGATTTTTTTGGAAAAGCCCCAAAAGCTCTGAGAAAAAGAATTCACTTTGGTTCATCCAGATGTAGCTCTTATTCGTTTGGATTTGGCGAGACTTCCTTGTAAATCTATGCCAGGAGAAAACAATGCTGGGCAGTGGTCGGTAACAGACAAGCTGTGCTTGAGGTAAGTGTTGACGATTAACAATCATTCCAGGACTAAACTAAAACTTTTTTTTTAGAGCCACCTTAAGAACTCTTGAGAGCATTCCTTATTTCTATCTCTTTTAACATTATTTTCTCTGTTCATTTGATCCACTTGCTTCAGCCTCGGTTTTACCAGCCTTGAGACCAGTCATCAGTGCCAGATTATTTGAGCCTTTGGTGAGAGTTCTCTAGCATACCTGTGTTTCTGATTGCCTGATCCTGACCAGTTCTGCCTCTGGGCCTCTGAGCCTGCCTGTCCACATTCTGATCTGTTTAGCTGACCTGTCTTCGAATTCCTGACAGATTTCTGCCTGTCTGTGAACTGAACCTGGGACTGTTTCTTGACTCCGTTCTGTATTTCCCCCGGACACCTTTTCGGACCTCTGATTTCCTGGCTCTGATTACACCGGCTTTAGCTTTGCCCTCTGGATTATACTGTCTACCTTCGTGTGCTTGGTTCTGATCTCCTGCCTGTGCTTCGACTTCTGAGACTTTAACGATTTGGACTCTCTGGGGGGAGCCCGTCGCATCTTTTTGACAGCTGACACACTGGAACCAACCTCATCCTCTAGGCTCAGACTGCACTATAATATTACTGACTGACACGTTTTTTATCATCCTCTGCTAGATAGAATTCAACTTTATTGCCATTACATTGTTACATGTACAAAACAATTGAATTCATTCTCTGCATTTACCCTATCCCTTCGGGGAGCAGTGGGCTGCAATTATGCGTCCGTGGGAGTGGGGCTTGAACTGAGAACTTCTGGGATCCAAGCACAATGCCTTAACCACTAGGCCAACGCTCCTCTATACACAGTCATTATCCTGCTGTTTCCTCCAGCAGTTTCCTGCCTTAGATGCCTATACCGTTCACTGCAGTTCTGTTTTGAACAAACGTTTTGGGAAATCTGTCTGTTCACTTGAATACTTACTCTAGTGTTCTGAGCCTGACACTGTAGTGTAATAATAATGAGAATAGTATTGTATCACAGTACCAGAAAAATAGCATTGTTATTTTCTTTTTTTATTTTAGCCCCTCTTTTTGATGTGCTTTGGTAGATTGCAAGAAAACCCAGTGTAAATGGAAATTCATCAAGTTTAAATGTGATTATAAAGGAGTTACTCAGAAGAGCTCCAGAGTGATCACAAAATAGGCCTAAATTGGAAGGCAACCATAGTAATCTGTAGTGCAACTGCCAATGTACAGATGCTAGCCAACAGAATTGACAAAGACTCCTGGATAGGTGTTGAAGCTTCTTATGTGAGCCAGTTGACTTTCAAATTAAGCGTGTTTTGTTGTTGACATAATCTGGTTTACTGAGGATTGACACAGGCATGTTCCAGAGCAATCTGCTACAATGAAAACAGGTTTAAACCTAATGACTTGATTGTTCAAAGATGCTGGTGTCATAACTTCTCATTTTGACAACACTGACTTTGTATTGACATAAATGCTTTGCTTTTGAAGCATTAACTATCAATTTTGAGCTACCGATATGCCTTTATGCTATTGACTTCATTCTGAGAAAGTGACTTGTTATTGTAGGTTATCTACCATATTTTGCACTTTGCACTAATCATTTTGAACAACACCTTAGCAGTGGTGAAAACGTTAAGAAAAGCATTAAGCGACTGACTTTTTGTTCCTGCATGTTATGTTTGCCTGCTGAATTAGTTAATGCATAATATTGTTTTGGTTTCAGAATGACAATAAATACTCTTGATATATCTATGCATAGAACCCAGCTCTAAAGTTATTATTTAGGATTGTTAAACGTTTTTTAGATTACCTAAGGAAACCAAGAAAATTGAATTGATCTCATGTTGACTCCTTTTTTCCTGAGCAAACAGGTGTTGTCAGTATGCAGTTGATTGTATTTTACTGAGGATGCATTGCAGTGAAAGTGAAAAAGATAACTTGCTTTTAACAGAAGGAATCTGCCATCAGAAGCTGGGTCATTATCATTGCACCTTAAAACATACATGAGGTTAAGGCTGCATTTTAAGATTAAATATATTTCATCCTTTAATAAGCAAAATGTCATTATTTAACCTAACTTCTCATAGATAAAACTCCTCAAAAAAAGTCTCAACCTAATCTGACATGATGAACTCCCACATCTTTTGAAGCTTCATTGCATAATTATGCAGTTATGTAGGATGTTTGAGCTTATCAGTCCTGTTGCAGTATGCAGCTACACACACTTACACACATAATTATCATAAGACTAAGTGACAGCTATTTACCTTATTTCATCATAATCAATGAATGCTTATAATGTAGCCCAGAGTGTATAAGTGCCATAAAAACATTTTATTACTTCATTAACATACTGTAATTAAGGACACCTAAGTGAGCACAGAAATCCTAAACACACCTGAGAGAAGTCAGAGCCAATGAATATTAATTTATCAGGTTATAGTTTAAGAATCCTCATCCTTCTTAGATCTAATAATAGTAGTAGATCTGTCACTTCTTGTTTTATGAGTTTTATAATTCCGAAGAAAATGTGGCATATGTCTACTCGCTGAATACAGAGATTTAGTCAGGTGCACACACTTGCTTTAAAAAGGCCCCTTTTCACACCTGTCAATGATTGAGTAATTCTTGCGGGGAAAAAAAGGAAAAGCATATGATTTTGTCAGGGTTTCCCTGTGTGTGTTGGAGTGTGTGTGTTAGTGCTAGTGATGCATCTCTTCCTGAGAGGATCTTGGTGAAGAACCTGGGTAGCCTACCCAGGTAGAGGTCATCAGTCTCATCAGATTGCTTGGCATTAAAGAGCAGCACTGCCTTCACTCAGTGCTGGTTTCTTGTTGTCTTGTTGCTTCTCGTTTGTTTGTCCCTGTTCTCTCTTGTACTCCTAGATTTTGGTTTTCAGTTTATTTATTTATTTATTTTTTGTGTATTTTAACCTTGGTTGCCCGTGAAAACTTATTAAATCTGCAAATGCATCTCTGCCTCCTCATCTCTGCATTTGGGTCCTGAAAAACCTCCACTCAACCTTCAATTTTTCATTCTTTACACCAGGTGCATCTAAAAACATTTAGATTTCTTTTGAAAATTTACATTTTTATTTCCACTTTAGTTAATAAACAATTATTGGCCATCTACCTGGTTATGGTTCTAGTTGGATATCTGCTGAATGAAGATTCCTCTATACTTTCAAATGTAGTACAGTAATTGGTTGATATACATGGTTGTCACAGTGCAGATGTACCTTAATGATGTACCTTATCTGAATCTGAGGTTTGCTCAACCTGAAAATTACAGCTGGAAAGTTCACTGGAAAATCTGAAATGTTTTAATAGGTATCTGGAGGATACAATGATTTTTTGTTTTGTCTTCTTTGCTTTGCTTAGTTTAGATTGTGAGGCTCATGTTTGAATTTCACAGTCAGATAAAATGTTAGGGGTCACTGTGCAAATTAGAAGAGCTCTTGAACTCTAGAGGAGCTCTACTTTAAGGAAGGCAAATTTAAAAAAAAAGTGGATCGGTGCAGTTGTCATTAATATACAGCATTTATATTAGAAGCAATATAATAAACAGAAGTTCTACAAGTTCTCTGTGCTGTGGGACTAAAACAGCTGAGAAAGGATGAGGTGTTATCAGGTTCAGAGGGCAAAGCTTCCTCCAAATGAATTCCTGGAAGTTCAGAATGACAAAGACAGGAAGGGATATGAGTTACAGATGTTAGAGCTAGGAGGGGAGGAAGCGAAAGAAAGATGGAGGAAGAAAAGATGAATAGCGACTGGGGCAAAAAGGAATGAATACAGTGATTGGAGAAATTGAATGAGTGTTTTTAAATAATAATTAATGGATGAATTAAAGCTGGTATGATTACAGACTAGAACAAACAAGTATAACTTCAATCACTTTTTCAGCTTCACATGAGAAGCTATGAATGGCATCACTAAAGTGCGTGTACTGACATAGCACTGCAATATATGTATGAGTTTTTTAAAGAATATGTTTGTTTAAAGTGAATGTGGGAGTATAACTTAAATGTACATTACACACTATTGTGGAGGTGTAAAGTTAGCTGGAGGTTGGAAGAGGAGAAGCATTGAAAAGCTCTCTGAAAATCCAAGTTATTTTTCAAGACATACGATCACAATAAAAGACTGAAGGAAATAAAAATATTCAAAAGGAAGAGATGAATGGTTTGCTTTTTATTTCAAGAATGTCCACATATCCTGTACTATGCTTGGGGCATCCTGATGGGCTGAACCAATAGAAGTCCACTGAACCTTTGCCTCTGCTCTCTCTCTGAGCTACTCCTACTTATTTATGATCCAAGCAAAGCACACATTCTGCTTAGAAATGTGCCTCACTGAAATCCCAGACACAGTAGCTTTACACAATGTTTTAAGGTAAAACAATGAATGTGCAGCAGGAAAAAAAAACTACAATAGTTTTAATATTGTTTTGTTAAATCATATTCTACCTATAGTTTGTAGAAACCCATTTTCACAACTAGAATCATCCCATTGAACTCTGTACCCAGGCTGACCCTGCTGCTGCTCCAGCTGCAGAGACACCACTCCAGGGAAAAAAGTTCATGCAGGTTCAACCTCTTTTGGGCAAAGCTTATTATCCATGTACATAAATATTCCTTTTCATCGTCCAATAGCCTCTATGTTTCTGTTTCCCTTCCTGCTTTCGCAAATCAATTTAGCAGAGGTTGGTTGGTTAATGTCATTCTGATAATTAGAGCAACACTTTGCCTTTTCTCTCTCGCTTTTTCTGTGATATTCAGGAGCTTGATGCAAAATGGCTTTGGCGTGAGGTCAAACTGACTTTTTTTAGAAAAACTTTGTCAATCCACATGTCCACACACCCCCCCTCCACACACACACACACACACACACACAAACACACACACACACTACACTTATGTAAGTGTACAAATTGCTATATGATTGAACAATAATTTGGGTTCCTTGTGGAGCCTGCGCTGCCTCTGAACCATATTCATTATGACCCCAGAATACACTCACCGGCCACTTTATTAGGTACACCTGTCCAACTGCTCGTTAACACTTAATTTCTAAGCAGCCAATCACATGGCGGCAACTCAGTGTATTTAGGCATGTAGACATGGTCAAGACAATCTCCTGCAGTTCAAACCGAGCATCAGTATGGGGAAGAAAGGTGATTTGAATGACTTTGAACGTGGCATGATTGTTGGTGCCAGAAGGGCTGGTCTGAGTATTTCAGAAACTGTTGATCTACTGGGATTTTCACGCACAACCATCTCTAGGGTTTACAGAGAATGGTATGAAAAAGAAAAAACATCGAGCTGATAGAAGGGCAACAGTGACTCAAATAACCACCCGTTACAACCAAGGTGGGCAGAAGAGCATCTCTGAACGCACAGTACGTCAAACTTTGAGGCAGATGGGCTACAGCAGCAGAAGACCACACCGGGTGTCACTCCTTTCAGCTAAGAACAGGAAACTGAGGCTACAATCTGCACAAGCTCATCGAAATTGGACAATAGGAGATTGGAAAAACGTTGCCTGGTCTGATGAGTCTCGATTTCTGCTGCGACATTCGGATGGTAGGGTCAGAATTTGGCGTCTACAACATGAAAGCATGGATCCATCCTGCCTTGTATCAACGGTTCAGGCTGGTGGTGGTGGTGTCATGGTGTGGGGAATATTTTCTTGGCACTCTTTGGGCCCCTTGGTACCAATTGAGCATCGTTGCAAAGCCACAGCCTACGTGAGTATTGTTGCTGACCATGTCCATCCCTTTATGACCACAATGTACCCAACTTCTGATGGCTACTTTCAGCAGGATAATGCGCCATGTCATAAAGCTGGAATCATCTCAGACTGGTTTCTTGAACATGACAATGAGTTCACTGTACTCAAATGGCCTCCACAGTCACCAGATCTCAATCCAATAGAGCATCTTTGGGATGTGGTGGAACGGGAGATTCGCATCATGGATGTGCAGCCGACAAATCTGCAGCAACTGTGTGATGCCATCATGTCAATATGGACCAAACTCCCTGAGGAATGCTTCCAGCACCTTGTTGAATCTATGCCACGAAGAATTGAGGCAGTTCTGAAGGCAAAAGGGGGTCCAACCCGTTACTAGCATGGGGTACCTAATAAAGTGGCCAGTGAGTGTATGTCTTCCCACAGATTCTAATTTAGACTAGAATCTGGATAAATATATCATTACATCTTTAGTAGTCATTTCAACAGAGTCCTGAATGTCTACAGCTCCTCCACAGCTAAAAATCAAACATTTTGCACCTTCTCTGATTACTGCTCTTCTTGTCCAGCCTCTTAGTTTAATTGGAATGCCTTGTCTTGTTGGGTTTACAGTTGTTTTACACATTGTATTTCTACAGCATTAAATTGAATTATAATATAGAGAATGCTGTCATATCTTGAAGGTCAGAATATTATTTATTAAAATACACGGTTATTAGGGTAAAAAAAAAACTCACTATTGATGCCTTGGATTGTTCTTTTTGTAAAAGTTGTTGAAAACCATGTGTTCCTTCTGCTACGTATAACCATGTATTGGAAAGTGACAAAAAATCCTAATTAGGCTGTAGTTGCTAGAATAAAAAGAAAAGAAAAAAAACACTAAATAAAGGAGAATGAAGAATTTGCTAGAAGGCCACTGTATATAAGCACACAAGTCTGGAACAGTTTTGCTTGGTCAGTAAGATTTATCTTCAGCGGGGAATGGATTTTTTTATGCTTATTGGTATTTCTATATTCAGAGTCTCCAAGAAAAAGGTCCTGCTGGAATCTCTGGTGTCCCTGGTAGAATTTCAAAGGTCACCCCCCACACACACACACACACACACACCCTGAATGCATGAGCAGTGACAGGCATCCTTACTGAAAAATGCAACCACATGTGCTCTCCATAGACAACCCAAGTCTGGAATAAAATTCTCCTTTATTTCTGGTATTCATTAGAAAATGCATCCAGTGATAATTAAGGTTTAACTGGGTGAATGCACATTACAGCAGTGAATTCTGTGGTGGAGACAAATTAAAACAGCTGGAGATGGCAGTAAGGGGCATCCGCAAGCTCCAAGGGGAAGCAAGACATGATGCAGAAATTCCACTGTGGAATTTGTCAGTATACAGCAAAGTGAATGAGGAGACCCTTAGTGGAGTTTCGTTTTGGGTTTGGAATTCCTTTATAAGATATATCCAAAATGCCAAGCTTTGGTGAATGTTAATGTACCCAAACTCTTAGCTTCCTAGTTAAAGATCACGGTATCAAGCTGGTTTTAGACAGCACCAGACAAAAGCAGTTACAGTATGAATAGCTGGTGTAAAGAATAAAGAAATGATCTTCAACTGGCAGCAGCCCTCAGGCCATATCCCGCCTGATTAAGACATTAATAAACTATGTACAAGCAGGAATAAGAATAAGATATAGCACTGCTCAGAGAGGGCTAATGACGGCAGTGTCCTATCTGAATGAAAAACTCACTAGAGAGTAAAATTAGGCTCCCATACTGACTCTGACAAATATCAGGCCTCTTAGCCCAGCAGGAAGCGAGGAAAAAAAGAAGAAAACTGTCGACTGATTTTTTTTCCCCTTTTAATATTACATGGAAGTACTAGGTTTTAATTTGCATTATTTTGCAGAACAGGGTAAATGCCACCTCCACCTTAGAGCAGGAAGTGATGTGAAATCAAATAAACTTACGTTGTTTGCAGAGAGTGATGCAACAAGGAGACAGGTCAGTTATCCAAAGTCTAAGGCTGTGGTTTCAACCAAAAAAAGCTGAACTGCTCCCTCTGGGTTGGATATAACTTTTCATAAAGTAAAGGTGTAGAAATATGTATGTTTTTTTCCTCAAGATTAAAAAAATCAGATTAATATTCCCAAATTAATAATATATAATTGTCAACTAACTTAGTAATCAATTAATGTTAACTAAAGCAGAGTTGCTCTTACAGCCATTTGCTGAAAAATATATACAGTACCGGTAATCCTTTTTTTTTGTTTGTTGATATGCCAGAAGTCCTCAAGTGGTTTTCTTCTTTAGCAACCTTTTTCAGTCTGAGTATTGATCAATTACTCAAAAAAAAAAGTCAGATTAATCGATTAGGTAAAAAAATTGTTAGTTGTAGGGACTGTCTTATTAAATGAAAGTTAAAAGATAAAAAATAGAAGGGGACAGAAACGTTAGAATAATTGGGACTTTAATGCAAAGTGTATCATTGCTTATATCTGTTGGGACAAAAAAGAGTTAACCATAAGGCAAACCTTTTAGTTTGTTTCAGTCTATGTTCCAATATTATTTTGTGGTTAGAAACTAATAACTGAATAAAATTTCACACATATCAGTTTCTTGTGTTGTAAAATGGTTCAGTGTGGGGGGGATAAGAAGAGCTTAATTTCCAAGGGATGAGACTGGAGAAAAGCTTACAAAACACCTGCTGACTGACTGCTTCCAAAACAGTCAGTCAGCAGGCGTTTTGGGCTCATGACCAGGATGCCTCTTGGCTGAATAACTCAGGAGCAGTGGTCTCAAACTCAGATCCTCGAGGGCCAATGCACTGTATCTTTTAGATGTGTCTCAGCTTCAACGCATACCTGACTCTAATATCAGCTCATTAGCAGAGTTTGACTGCTGCTAGCGTGGGAGTTCAACTGTTTGATTTAACTGTGCAGGGGAAGGGACAGTTCTCCAAACCCTTCTCCCTGACCTATCTGCTGTGTTGCCTGGCCTTCATGATGGCGTTTATTCGCCTTTGTTCTCTAAGAAACCTGACCTCTCGAGGATTTGAGTTTGAGATCCCTGCTTTGGAAGTTTTCCCAAAAAGATCCTTCTAGAAACAGAATAAAAAAAAAAAAAAAAACTGGATGGAAATAAGTTATTCTTGGTACAAATATTCTTAAAATAATATTTTGATTTAAACTTTTTTTTATGAATTAATGCACTTCTTTTAACAAAAGTGTGTCACAAAAATTCTGAAAATAGCAAATGTATTTCAACACATCATTGGTTAATATAGCAGACAGACAATAACGAAATGCACAATAAAGGAATGGTGTTAGACATACAAGGTTGCCATCCCAAAGCAAATACTTCCTGAAATATGCATTACACACAGATTAATTAAATCTTTATTACTCCAACAAAGCAAAGAACAAAAACATTCTTCTTTCTACTTTTTTGCTTTACTTCTTCAACTTGCCCCTTGGTTACTGCTGTTTAGGGGTCAAAGTAGATTTAAATTCATAGGGGTTTGGTATAAAAAAAAAAATCTAGAGAGAACCTACATAATTGCCTTGTAATGCCTTGCTAATCCAGACCTAAATTTAACGATTATGTTAACCAAAATGTTCAAATATTTAAAGGAAACGGAGAAAATGTTTTAATGACAATACAAGGAAGCATTTGCATCATATTTAAATAGACAGAAACGTGAACTATGAGAAATATTCAAAGAGCTATGTACCTTTGCATCTCGCTCTTTATCCAGAGATAAACAGTATGCAATGAAATATTTTCTTTGGATATAATTTAGGAATTCCTTTTGATAGAAATTAAAGAAGGTTTAGCATCACCTCTTGTGAGCTGGAAGAAATAAATTCTTGATAGTTAGACAAAGGGATTGTTTATGCTTGGCAGAGGATGATCAGTCACATATAGTTTATTGAGTAGCGAGAGCAGGAAGAACCATAATGCTTGGAGAACACCATCGGTTAAATTCTGAAAAGTGTGATGCAGGGTCTCGATTTATGACTTGATTAGAGTTTCAACAGTTCAACAGTCTGATGGCAGTGGGTAAAAAGCTGTTGCAGAACCTGCTGGTCCTGCATCGAATGCTGTGAAGCCTCTTCCCAGAGGGCAGCAGGGAGAACAGTACATGGTGGGGGGTGTGATGATGTTACTGGCTCGGGACACGCAGCGCTGGCATGAAATGCTTTAATTGCTTCAGCTCTCCTGACTCAGGTTACCTCAGTTGGTCTGGAAGGTGCTTTTGATATCTTAAAAATAATATCTTATATAAAATAACTTGATGGAATATTTCAGGTCATCAATAAACCTGCAGAGAGATGTGTCTTCTTCTTTGATAGATAAGCTTAGCACTGCTTTGCTGTGGCTCGCTCAAGTTTACCTTTTTTGGTAGATGATTACTTCATAGGAGTGACAGATAAATGACAGATAAATTACCGCAAATTTGTGGTTCTGGCAAGGCACACTAGACTCGGAGGAAGGTTCTGAATCTTTTCTAGTGTTTTGATGAAATGTTGGCTGGTTTTCTCCGTCCCCTGAAATCCATGCAGCAGATGAAGTGCGCTTATGAAAAGTTGCGCACACTGATCAAGTGAACTGCTGTGTTAGATTGCAAGAAACATTACGGAAATACTAATATGCGAAAAGTAATTAGACTATATTTTGAAAGAGCAATTAACACAGTTGCTTATGCCATGATTATGAAATGATGTTAGTCCCAACAGTGCTCTCAGTTGTTGAGAACAATGTGTGGAACATAAAACTCTAAGCAGTGCTAATTTCTACATACTAAAGAAGTCTTCATTAAAAAGAGTTATTCACACAAAACTAAGGCCTTTTCTGTAAGTGTGTTCAATACCTATTGTTTATCTCGTCCCTGTTTCCAACCCATAACTACATTTTTTCACTAATGTTCTTTGGGGCTTTGCAGAAATTGGTTTATTAGGTACTTACCATCTCTTGTGAATGTTGAGTCAAGAGAAATAGTAAAAGTATATTTTCTGGTGAAAATGATGACATGTAACTATGTTCTATCCACTGGATACTTCAAAGACATAGTTGACTTTCTGCTGATGAAGGTTCTCAGTCATCCAGGTCAAAGTCATTCCGTAAAAATTCAAAAAATATCCACTGGACTTGGTTTTCAAGATTTGAAGACGTTTCGCCACCTCTCCAGGAAGCTTTCATTTCAAAGCTTTCACATTTGAATTGAGAAAGCTTCCTGGAGAGGTGGCGAAACGTCTTCAAATCTTGAAAACCAAGTCCAGTGGATATTTTTTGAATTTTTACGGAATAGTTGACTTTCCTTAAACCTCCGTTTATATCTTCAAAAAACACATTAAAATATACCCAAAACCATTAGAAGAAAGGACAGAGAACATTGGAAACTATGCCATGCCTTTGTTTTTTTTATCACCTGTAGTACACTTTGGTTAAAAGCATCTGGAGAACTGTTACATTTACAGGAGCAGACATGAGAGCTTATAGTCAATATTTTGAAAAAGCAATGCTCTAAATAGGATTGCTTCCCATTAACTACTTGCCAGAAATACCCAAATTTCCCCCAAAAGCCCACATTACTGCATTTTATTTACAGCTTGTTTTAATGATTTTTGATTCTACTGAGTTCAACAAGAAAATCTGTTACTCCATAAACACTTCAGTAAGAGGTACTAATGGACTCCCATTAGTTATCAGATCAGCCTCTGGGATGCTGGCATGCATGGATAAATCATGTGAGACTCTCTTGGGAATGAGGATCACTCCACTTTCAAATGAAGTTCTCTTATGTGTTATATATCTATTCTACCTCCCTGGTGACCAACATCAAAACAGACACAAAACAGCCACAAAGTAAGGTTTGTTTATTCAAAAATACTTAATATTTAAGTTTGATTATGTTTGGGATCTTTGTGGGTTCTTGTAAACTCTTCTTGTGCTTGATCTAAAGGAGAGTTTTTCCCCTAACAAGATCACCTTGTGTTACAAGATAGATAATGCAGTGAGTGTAATTCCAAGCTGTAAACACTTATGGCAATGCTAGAACTTGCTTTCACCATTAAGCAATCACAAAAGTCCCGTGTTTGGAGTTAGTCAATTTATCTTTCAATGGAATAAAGAGTAAAACAGATCCATAATAAGTCATAATAATCCTCAGTCAAGGAGCTTCTGTAAACCAATTTAATCTAAAGACAAATATATTGCTGCATTTAAACTCTAATAATCTCTCAGGTGCTGAGGGGGGAGGGAACTGGAATTTCCAGTGCATAAGAAGAAAAGTCAGCTTAATAGTGTAATGATTCTTTGACTCACATAGATGGCAAATATAGCACAAAAACATTTTCAACTCAGAAATTCATATTTTAGTCTAGTTTTATCTGAGTATTTGACTTTCTGCTTCCAACACACTGGATAACCAGCTCCCAGTAGACAGCAGCCATGAGGAGCAACAGGCCTTCACCACATCATACCAAACCTTACATGAAATAAATAAAATAAAAGCATCAATATTCAAAACAGAAACATAGCAAAATAAAATATAAATGGTAAATAGCATGTACTTATATTGCGCATTTATTCAAGTCAGGAGACTTGACCAAAGCGCTTTAAACTACATTCATTCACCCATTCACACACACACACTCACACACTGATGGTGGCAAGCTACATTGTAGCCACAGCTGCCCTGGGGCTCACTGACAGAAGCGGGGCTGCCTTACACTGGCGCCACCGGGCCCTCTGACCACCATCATGAGACAATGCAGGTGACGTGTTTTGCCCAAGGCAATATATCTTCAAGTCCTTCTGGGAGTCTGGATAAAGGTCTGTCTGAAAAGCTAAGCATCATTCTGAGGCTTTCTTTACTTTGGTGACTAATTATTTGTCAAATATAGTGAACATTAGGATCATAATGCTGGCTTAGTCAGGGATCCCTAGCAATGTTGATGTGATGCTCTCTAAAACAGAGTTTCAAATCCCTCCCTCTCTCCATCCATTCAGCTTGATAGTAAAATTAATTTTTCTTGTCAAATGTAAAAAAATGCCTAAAAATCTCAATGCACCACCTGAAGCTTACAATAATGTCCTTTAGAAATACTGTTTTTTGTTTGTATTTCTCTTAAAGTGACATTTACAAAGGAAAAGTATTGGACACTTCTGTATGTAATTCGGACACAATGATGGAGAGCTGGTACATTTCTAAACTTTCTTTAAAAGCAAGAAAGAATATTGTTTACAGATTTCTGCCTTTTGCTTTGACCCCTAAAAAAGGCCAAGTCAACTGAAAAGAAAAAAGAACTAAGAGTAAGGGTTCTTCAACCCTCTTCTGCATCTCCCATAACAAGAAAATAAACATAGGAAATGGCCAGTCCCCATTCTCTGCAATTAGGCCACCAACACAAGTACGTGGATACACACAAAAAACACACATTTTACAGCTCACTACATCATCTAGTGTGTATGCATGGAAAAGCTGCTCCTTTTTAAGAAGGAATGACAGAAATCAAAGTCCTAATTAGTTTGGGCTGCTGAGAAAGGCAGTAACTGTGTTCTGTGTGCACAACTGGTACAAATAAAGTCAATTACAAATAATGAGCCAAGTGGGCTTTGACTGTTCTAGCTAGATCAGCCACAGATATTATTAACCTCCTTGCAGTTTAACCAAATCACTGCCACTCATTAGCATCTGTAAAAAAAAAAGTTAGATCCGCAGATGAAAGCCTATTAAATCACAAAACTTTGGCACTTTCAGTTTCTTCTTTTTTCCAGGCTGTTTGAGAGTACATATGAATATTAAAAAAAACTCTCTGCTGCCTACCATTTGCCTAAAGGCGACTATCATAGAAGCTTCTAAAAAGTTTTGTACTTGTAGAACTTTGTGCAATTAGCATAACTTATAAATGTGTAGCGCAGCCCTAGAAGTGAAAGACTTCACAGAAATGCTGAAAATAAAAAGCTCTTTTATTGAAACAATTATTTTAACACCTGCTCCAAAGTTATATCTTAATATTTTAATCATAGTTGTTATGGCAACAACAATGATTATTTCAATGATGCATAACTTTGTCTTTTCTGAAGAGCTAATATCATTACTAATATCTCATTAAAAATATTATTTGAAAAATATATATCTATAACACCACTCCTTGAAAGTAAGTAATGCAAAAATATTCTCTGTTTGTTTGTTTCTATTTTGGCTCATCTTATATATTTCCAAATTAATAATTTTGCGATTGTTAAACCACACATCAAAGAGATACTGTATATCATCATACCATATTCTCAGGTCAAATTTCTTCTGCTTTACCACATTATCTTTTAGCTACTTTGACGTTCATTTTTATTATTCATACATATGTCTGTTCTGCCTATAAAAACACACAGATTTGGCCACAATGATAAAAATCCCAGTTAGAAGGTTGCACCAAACACAGAGCAAAGAAAATAAACTATTAATCAGATGAGTTATTGGAGAAAATGTGCTATTTGAAGAGTCTTGAGCTTTTTTTATTTAAACAAATTATTCCTTGGTTAAAGAAAAATCAACCAAGATGGAAAAAAATATATATTTTTTTGTGAGAAATGTTACTTTATCATTCCCTAACCACTTCTTTTAGTAGTCAGTACTAAACCAAAGAATTATTGCCTGTAAAAACTGGCAATAATGTCTATGTTTTTTTTTTTTTTGAGGTTGCAGAGATTACATACATTTTCACAACCCAATACACTCTTTGTTACAATTGAAAATTGTAATGATGGAATGTTACAATGGAATAAATAAAAATATTATATTTTTACTCAAAATCAAGAACCATAAATGCAGGCAGTAAAAAGTTAAGGTCAGTTTTATTCCACCATTCATTGATAAAAAAAATGTATTTCAATGGTAAAACAGAGGGTTGATTTGCCAATTTAGCTATTGTCATGATGGGTTACAGAGCAAGCCCAATATGCAGAACACACACGGAGGCTGGATAAAAAGTTTAACAGAGTTTATTGAATCACAAGCACATGAATATTGCACTGGAACTGGAACTGGTCAGGGGGCAGGTTTACTGGAGTCTGCAGGGATGACAGTTCAGTTAGCAAACGGACTAATGAGTTATGAGTCTTTGATACTTCTGAGGAATAACTTGAAGGAGTCCGGGTTTCTCTTTGAGAGAGGAAACTGTTGGGTCCAGAGACTGTTTGTTCAGCAGAGTCCAATAATTGCTTCAGCGTCTTACTTCTGACTTTGAGGGCAGACCTTGATTTGGGTTTCCAGCTCTTAGCCAAGAGCTGCAGGGGAATCCACAGAAGAGTCTTCAGGTTTGGCTCACGAGGGCAGGCTCGGCAGGTTAAGCTCATCCAGAGCCTCAGGGAGAGACAGGATTCCTGTGAGGCAAAAAACAAGGAAGAATTAGAATCTTATCTCATCAAGAGATAGCTAAGATTCTCAGGTTACTAGGCTCAGGTCGCTAACCAAACTAGATCAACACTGCGGCGTTGAAGCAAGGTCTGGAGGCAGGTTATATAGCGCTGGACTTCTAATGATGAGATGTGCCACAGGTGTGTTGGAAGGCTCAGCTCAGGAGGATCCACGGCGCACTCTGCTGGAGGAAGGTGGTACAGCTCCAGATCCCAACAGCTATTTTGCTTTACAAACCGTGCCACCTATGAAGAAAAGCTATACCAACTAGATGATAGCATAGGGAAAAAAAACTTTGAGGGAAAGAATGTGAGAAAAGGAGTAAAAGGGCTGAAACAGCTGCCACGAGGTGCTGCCCAGAGCACAGCCTTCATCTGTGAAGCCCATGTTTAGAGCTGGCACTGCTGCTCCGACCATGACTGAGCTTTTTCCCAACAACCAGCTCACGTACATGTGCACACAAACCAACACAAAGACAACAAGCAAGAGAAAGGGGCCAAGGCTAATGTCTGATATTCTGTGATAGCAATTAGTTACTGTATGTCTAAACCCAAATGGTTATGTTAAAAATTTTGAGAGAAGAAAAGGACATAAAACAGAATGACAAGGATATAACTGGAAAAGGGTAAACTAAAGAAGGGATTGATCACAGAGACAACCAGTTACAAGAGATATAATGAGCATGCCACAGAGGAGCCAATGAAAGACAAAATGAAACAGAGGACGGGTTTGAAGGAGGGTGAGCTAGGTGGAGAATGAGCAATAAAGTTCAGATGGAGAAATAAAGCCAGGTTGATAAATTCGCAGCTGTCTGTGAATGTGAATGGGAACATGCTTGAGAAAAAAGCAAGCTGTCAGTCTTATTAATGCTCAGAAAGACTGAACATTTATTTCTAAAGTGCTTTTTTCAGGTGCTTCTTCTCATTCTCACTCTCATTTTAGACAGCATGCTACTTTGTGCTTTTTTTTCCATTCCTGCATGAAAAAAATAAATGTCATTGTGGATGTGTACAAAAGTGTGGAGTTTGTGCGACAGATGCTTTTTTATGGTTGTTTGGTGCCTGGACATTCGTGTCCTTTGTGCTACATCCGGCAGGATAAACTGTTTCCTTGTTCCTTTCCTGCTTGGTTTATTTTAAACCTCTGGCCACGGGAAACACGTGCAATTGCACACTAAAACCTTTATACCCACAACGCTGCTTCAGACTAGCTCCTGCACACTGTAGAATCACAACTCTCTTTATGTCCTCACACATCTATTGACAGCTGGCAAACAGCTCAACATTGTGTGTGAAAGATGGTAGTAGACCACACAAGGACAGCAGGGCAGTGACAGAGGCAGGGGTTTGATATTTTTCTTATCCACACACTATGATCTTTTTTCAATGACACTCTCTCATACACAGCCACACACACACACACACACACACACACAACATATACACAATGGAAATGAGCAGGCCGGCTATCCTGACTGCCTCTTCTTCCTCTGGCTGTTTTATTAATGGCTTGCTCTGACACTCTGTAAAAGCTACTGTGCCCACAAATCTGTCTGTCTCAGCACACACACACCAGGCATTGTCCCCACGAGAGCAGTCAGTCCCAACAATGTGCAATGATTTATGGAAAATGGTCCCTCCAATTTATGAAAGACACGCCCACACATACACACGAAAATATATATACTGAGTGAGGCAAAATAATGCAGAAATGCTTATATGCATGCACACACAAACATGTATGTGTATGTAAGCAGTGGTCAGTTGTGTCCACTTGTGAGAAGGGAAGCCAAGACATTTCCCATCTCTGAAAAAGCTTGGCAGCTTCTTCCGTTCTCTGGGCTTGACCTTAAGCAGGACACACCCAAAAACACACAATAGCCTGGCCATCTGGGAAACCTTATCATCTTTATTGCGTCATTCCCACTAGTATGATTCTTACTGCAAAGAGATAAAGATCTAATATTGAAAAAGGATTTATTCTATTTAAATGTAGTTATATGAACACACATACCCGAACACCACCAGGGGTTTGATTTTCTAAAGTGGAAGTTAAGAGACTTAAATATAATAGTTTTTCTCAAAAAAAAAAATATATATATATATATATATATAAATATTAATGATTTAGCACAGACAATGCCTTTGGTGTTGTTAGCTTGAAATTTAATGTATTTGTAACTCATTGGATTTTTTTTTTTGAGTTATTCTAGATGCCAAGGTTCAGAGAGGGTCTGGTTTGGAGACCAGTGGATTTTGTCACTGATTTTTGCAGATCACATGGTGCAGCTGGCTTCCACCTTCCAAGACCCACAGCATGCTCCACTAATTCTATGGACATGGTTCTCAAAAGTAAAAAGGTGGCTTGGCCATTCAGGTCAAGAGTGTACCTGACTCAAGTGGAAGAGTTTCAAAATTGTGGGGTAC
Organism: Cyprinodon tularosa; assembly: GCF_016077235.1. Taxonomy (NCBI): domain Eukaryota; kingdom Metazoa; phylum Chordata; class Actinopteri; order Cyprinodontiformes; family Cyprinodontidae; genus Cyprinodon; species Cyprinodon tularosa. The sequence continues at coordinate 45,191 of NW_024039651.1, forward strand.
TATTAATGAGTGAAGGCATAATGATAGATAAATTGGTATGGCTGTTGATATAAGTTGGACTCTGCACTGTTGTAGCGAGGAGACAGCTGAGCCAAGAGGCAAAGATCTTGATTCACCAGTCGCTCCACGTTCCCACACTCAGCAGTTTTCATCTGGATCATTACTGAAAGAATGAGGTCCAGGAAACAAAGTTCTGATATTACCTCTGCTCATGATCTCTGCATGGTGGCTGGGCACCCACTTAAAGATAAGGTAAAAAGCTTGGTCCTCTGGGAAAATCATCGAGAGGAGTCAGCTAAGGTAGCTTGGACATCTTTTTTGGATCCCACATGGACGCCTTCCTCAGGAGGGTTTCCTGACATAACCCACTGGAAGGTGGCCGAGGGCATGATCTAGGGTGACCAAACGTCTGTATTTCCCGGGACATATCTGTATTTCACGTCCTGTCCCGGGCGTCCCGGGTTTTTTTTAGAAAGTGAGGAAATGTCCAGATTTTTTAAATGACCTTAATTGGACATTTAAATTTACAGGCACTAGGGCAATGCGCACGACGCTGCGTGTGACGTAAACCTTGAGCCGCGTCAGTGCGGGCAGCCCTGTTCTTAATCAGAATATAGATAGCGTGGCTGTCAGTACGCCAACAACATGCAAAAACGCAAATGTAGGTTTACTGACGATTTACAAAAGAGTTTCCCCGCTTTCAGACCGGGTTGAGACACATTGGAGGCCTTGTGCACAGTGTGCAAAGCAGGCACATATGTCTTGGTGTCCAATGGAGGTGCAAGGAATCTGAAAAGCCACTTGGACACCGAAAGTATAGATAGTCTATTGATATGTTCGTTTTTGGTACATTTTGAGTTATTTTTGCTACACAAGAGGTATTTTTTTGTTAATTAGCTCATTTGTTTTTTTTTTTTTCCAATAGCCTACAGAACAGACATTATTTCGTTCATTGCTGATTATCATGTGTTATTGGGAGTTAGCTTTTATTGTTAAGTGAGGGATGTTTAGATGAGACATGCTATTCATTCATTACAGGAATTGTTAAGCCTTTTTAATAAATACATTTTTAATAAAATTATCGTTTGTTATTGGAGTTATCGCTGTTGACTTTAACTCAAAAGCATTTTTAATAAATCAACTGTAGATATAGACATCTCTATGCCCCCCCAAGGAGAGTTAGAGGAGGTGTAAGGTATTCTTCGGAGTCTGTGCTTACACTACTGCCCCTGCAACTCGTTCCTGGATAAGGAAAACAAGTATGAGTGCAAGAATAATAAGTTAATCTTAATGAGAAAAAAAGAAAGGCCTTTGGGAAGAAACTAGAGACCAAACTTAAACTAAAAGTTAACAGATATGTGTGATCTGGATAAAAATGAATATTGATGTTACGCAGAAGGAGAACTGGGCAGATGGACATAGACAATAAACATAACACATATCTTTATACGCTTTTTTTTCCCTTCTTTGACCCTAAACTTCCTTGCTGATCGTGAAATCCTCCACCTCCTTCTCTGACAGGGGGTTTAAGAAGACAGGCAGGGGCATCGAAAGAACATAGGAGCAATAATCCATAAATGCTTATTAAGTTAGAGGGGACCAATTTTCACATCTAAAGGATATAAGATTCCGTGCATAACCATGCTTAGGAGGGACACAGGACAGGACACTGAAAAACAGACATTTAATGTTAATATCTATTGCTGATCATTCATCAAATCATTGATAAGAGAGGGAAGCGGTGGGAGATACAGTTTTACTTATGGTAATCAAACTTAAAGTATTTGTTGAAAAAAAAACTTTCAGCAACATTTAGAAAGAACCAGTGTCAGCATGTTGGTAAGGGAGAGGGTTAGGTACATGTCTGCGGAGTGCAGGCAACCAGACTAGCCCAGCTTGATGGAGTGATTCGGAAAGCGGTGAAGCAATGGCTGCATTTGCCACAATCCACGTGCAATGGGCTATTGTATTCACGGAGCCGCGACGGCGGACTGGGAGTGTTCAGGCTTGAAAAACTAATTCCATCGATTCAGTTGCGGCGAATGTACCGGATGTCCAAGTCACCTGACTATTGGACGCGTAACCTAACTCTGCACGCTGTGCAGCAGTCTGACTGGAAGGGAATGTGGGTCAAGACCGGTGGAGATCCGGACAGGGTGCCCGTAATAGGCACTGGGGAACCTGTCCGGGACGATGCAGGAAGTCCGCCAGTTTTCCCCGACTGGCGGCGCGGTGAGAGCTTGGCATGGTCGGCGCTGCAGGTCCAGGGTGTGGGTGCAGACCAGTTCAGAGGTGACATGATCAGTAATTCATAGCTTGCTGACCCCGGGGCTGTCGGGTTTAGGCAGAGACATTGGATTGCGGGACTGTCACTGAGGGCAGGGGTGTATCCCACCAGGGAGTTCCTGGCTCGGGGACAGGACAAGTCATGGGCAGCCTGCAGACGCTGCCAGACCAGGTCGGAATCGTGTTCGCATATCTTGGGGCAGTGCGCCTACGTACAGCGGAGCAGGATTAGGCGGCATAACAAGGTGTGTGATCTTCTAGCCACGAAGGCAGAGCGTTTCGGCTGGACGGCAGCTAGGGAGTTCCGAGTGGAAGACGCTGAGGGCGGCCTCAGAATCCCCGACCTAGTCTGCAAGAAGGGCGATATGGTTATTGTTCTCGATGTGACTATTCGTTATGAGTTGGATGGCGACACTCTGACTCGAGCTGCATCGGAAAAAGTGGCTCACTACCAACCAGTGGCAGCACAGATTGCACAGAAGGTCGGAGGGCGTTGTGTGAAGGTCATGGGTTTCCCGATTGGGGCTAGGGGAAAGTGGCCGACATGCAACAACGCAGTGTTGACAGAGTTGGGAAAGCTCAACAAAGCTCAAATTACTTTTTAATCACATCATTAAAGGATTTTGAATTATGACTTCGTCATTACAGATGACTTAAGGCATGAAAGTAAAATGAGAGGGTTTATTTCTGTCTTCACTTTGAAAAAGGGATGCAGACAAAGCTGGCACTGTGTGTGTGCACATTATTAGGGGAATGTGTGTGTGTGTACAGGTAGGTCTATATGTCATTTTAAATATAGATTAGTACACCAATGCAAATCAAGAATGCCAAAAAGACTTTGATCAGTAAAATGAATAAAATTTCATCATCATCATTATCTATGTACACCAAGGAGTCCGGTAAAAACAGGCAAATATTCTGGTTCAAAGATTTCTTTTGAATCTTACGATTATTTTCATTAGTAGAGAGATAAAAAAGAGGCAAGCTTGGCAAAAAAAGATTTACCCCATGTGGATAGCTCTAAGGCTTACATTAGAGCTATCGACAAGCTCTGATGACTGTATGATCTGGTTGAACTGTAAAGTGCCTTGAGATGACATGTGTTGTGAATTTGGCGCTATATAAATAAACTGAATTGAATTGAATTGAATTGATGCACTAGGTAAGCATAGCAAAAATACCAGCAAATATATTTTCTTTAATTTAGATACAGCATAGATAAGTTATCTTAAACAGAGTCATCTTTAGTAAAGACATAAAAAAAAACATTAAGCAAATTTATTGAAAATTCCTAAATTTTAAAAAGTTGACATAATTAACTTAAAAGCACTATAATTCAACAAATAAAAACGTCCTCATCGTAACCTAAAATAGATAAAGTAAATATAACAATAACAAATATATTTCAGTCCATCCAACTTCTCCATGTAAATGTCTCAATCAAGTGATTGAAAATATTCTCTGTTGTGCCTGCGCTGCTAACCCTGCCTCTTGGAGTTTCCCTGGGTGGAATATGCCCATAATTGTCACCTTTCCTCAGCCACTGGATTTTCTCCATTTGAGGTTTCACTTGGGAATCAGCCTCCTCTAGTCCCTCAGTCCTTCCCCAAAGACATCACCATTTCTTTCCAAGACCACATCTTTCATTACAAAGACATCTGGAACCAAATCCAAGCAGCTCTTCATCTTACCACTTCTCACAATAGCAATCTACTGATTGCAAATGGAGGCCATTGCCGACTTAAGGCTGATTTATTCTTCAAAACTAGGTGGACTGCGTAGGTATCACAGTAAACGCAGAGACGTCCCCGCCCCCTACACAGACACTCTGCTGCACTTCTCCCAAATTGTAGGTGACTCTGATTGGTCAAATCTACATCCGCTCTACTCATGCCTATTTCCTGTTTGGCACCTTACTGGGTTGTTTTGTTTGTATGACCGTCATTGTGGAAAACGACTCGTGAAGTTGGATAAGCTAGAAGAGCAAAGTGCATGACAAGGCTGGGCCCATTTTTCCACCTGGATCCCCGCCCTTTTTTGCCCTGAAGTCCCTCTGTTGTCGCACAGTTGCCCCCACTTCCTCACTGCCATATCTAGACCTAAAGCTAGTTTGTTATTGCCCCACTTGCGTTGTGGCATGTAATAACATAGCGCAGACCACGCTTTAAAATTGAGCGTAAATTAAAAAAATGTCTGCATCTTACCTGCGACAAGCTCACTGCGACATACTGCTGCACGAGTATAACTTGCCCTTTACTCCACAGGATAAAAGGTTTGGTTATCGTCAAAGGATTCCCCCTTCAAGCCCCACAATAAGAAACTGTGCAATTATTTCCTTGGTCCTTACTTCATCAATTCCATCAGTAGTCCTACCTCTGTGCACCTCAAGCAACCTAGTCATCTCCATCACCTTCAGGTTTTCTCCACTGCACTGCCGGCCTAATCCTATTAGTGCAACAATGAATGTTCCTGGCAGACACGTTAGTTTAATTTAAAACATTGCAACCTCTTAACAAAACATTTCGGTCTTGTCTTAATTCAATTCATTTTATATATATTGTTCACATTCACAACCTATGTTATCTCAAGGCACTTTACAGAGACAATTTAACCAGATTATAGAATGAGGTTGGTTCAAAATTTTCTATCTAAGGAAAACCAGCTAAATGGATTGACTCATTGACTCGAAAGTAATTCCTCACACCAAGCATGCTTGAAGCAACAGTGGAGAGGAAAACTCCCTTTTAACAGTAAGAAACTTGAAGCAGGACCAGGCTCAGTGTGAACAGCCATCCGCCGAGCCCGACTGGGGTTCAAGGAGAAATAAGCAGACATACAGAAAGAGGCAGAAATACAAAAGGCAACTGTCAACCAGCTCCACAGACGGCACCTTTCAGGAAACTCACAGCCTGCCGCCATGTCAGATTAACGAAAGCACATACAGTTAGTAACATTCAGAGAAACAGGACTACATAAAAAAAAACAGACCAGTCTCCAAAATCTGTAAACAAATGTGTTGATGGCAGCAGTACAGCTGCTGTTTCTTTCCGGGATAATGTGACAGCCATAATGAAAGGCATTTAAGTTTAAGGCTGTGACATGATCAGCCACGCAAAAAAGCAAGAGAAGGAAAATAGGTGACCCACTATATGATATGAAATGACAGAATTGAATCCTAACTTTTAATTGTGCACAACCGTTTAGGTACATCCTTGCTTTTTGAAATAAAGTGCAATAAATTTAAAGTATTTAACTCTAGATGTTGTATCTTAGATACAGTAGAAAACAAACTGAAAGGCAATGCAGAAGAAGGAGCAACATGTGGTAAATATAATGTGTTTATCATACAGTGATTGTCATATCCAACGATTGGGGCCACATTTAGAGGAACACTGGTGTCAGAGAAACGAGGGGAGAGAGATAAAAAGCGATTAAGGTTTAAAAGAGGGAAAGAAAAGTCAGATAAAGAAAGTGCCCTGCCTTCATCATACTAGGGTCCTCCTGCTGCTGTCTTGCTCTGTGCTGCCTGTGCAGCGGACAGCTCAGTCGTTGGAAATCAAATGTTGATAAAGAGAAAATTGCATTGGATGATGGCAAGGAAAACAGGAAAGATACACTCTGTAAAGCCCCAGGGGAGATATGAGGAGGGGATTTAAAAAAAACAACAGATGTGAATACAGATATACCTCACCAAACTAGGAAAAAAAAAACTACTTGCACATAATTTAAACATTTGCTAAACAAAGACACACATCAACCCTCTCCCTAGGGTTTTATCTTGGTGCACTCACAGCATCCAAGCCTGACACCACGCGGAAACCATTTTACCCAGGAAGCAAACAAATTTGCAAAGAAATTGCTCTTCTTGTTGTCCTCCTTTCCTTGTTTGCAGACACTTCACTTCTCTCATTACCATCCCTTATAGCTCCAATCAGAGATAGAAGACATGTCCCTGCCCTAGTAATCAGAAATCAAGTCAAAGAGCTATTGTCCTCTTCGCAAGTCTACTGAACTTTGAGGGCAGCTGAGCCTTTTGTGGCTCAAATCACACAAATCCTAAAACTGGAATTAATCAGATCAATGCTCTTTGTTATGGTTTATTCATGTTTTTTAAACTGTAGTTCAAGTGCCATTGATGGCATTTGAATTTGTCAAAGTGCAACATAAAATATGGCACTTCAGGATAATACAGGAGGATGTTAAATCCTGCTTGGCATTGCTGCCTGTCGCACCTCCTCCTGTGCCCATGGGTCAGCTGCAGGGTCGTCAGCCAGAACCACCATTCACCAACGTTTCGGCCCTTTAATCCTGGAACGTCTCCTGTTGGCGGGGCAGTGACAGGGATGTCTCCCTGTCACCCCCTGCAGCTGAAAGATGTTATTCCCTGCAACTGTTATCTGGGGGTTAGGTGTTATTCCCCCAGGTTCTGTCCTTCCTCCGCAGCCAGAGCCAAAAGTTTGCTTTCTCCGCCTCCTCAGCCAGTTCCTTTGTTGCCTTCCTCAGCATTCCTCTCGTGACTCCCACGTCTTTCAGGAGGCGTATGGTCGACAACCCAGTGAAGCCTCAGCAAAGGTAAAGGTGTGGCTGGGCTTGGATAAGCAAAGGTTGATGGGTGGTCTCCTTTTGACACGATGCATCATATGTAGAGTTGAATCTAAGTAAATTGGGAAGAAGAGGACACAAAGGCAGGGTCAAGTTGTTTTTATTTGCAATAACAAATAAAACTTTTACTTTTAATAGTACATAATTGCAAAGAAATTCTTTATGTATAACGAATTATTCAAATTAAAGCTCTATAATGCTAACTCATTTTTTTTTTTTCATTTTTGTCAGAATACTTAATGAAGACTCTAGATTAATGAAAAAACTCTGCTAATTAGTTCATGATTCAGGCTTTATAGAGTTAAGGAAGCCCTGTGTGTTTGAATATTCTGATAAGACACAATTGTCAGAGACACATTAAAGAACAATGAATTCTGCATTTCTCATTAAGTTTTAGATGCAAATCAGACATTTGGAATTTCAAGGCTGGATTTGGTTTAAATACCAACTCCTAGGGACTTTTCAGTATATTTTTTATGATTAGTCTTGAATAATTTACTTTCTAAGGAAATATGGAAATCAATTTTTTTTTTAATCTTTAATCAGTTAGGCATTGTAAATGGATAACAATGTTTTTTATTTCTTTTTCTACTTCTAAGCCTTGCTGTAGGTGGTATGACAGCACATGGGATTTTTTGTGTAAATAATTGTATTGTAATAAAAAGGTTTGAGAAACGTTTTCTTTGTGTCAAAAGAAATAACTTAAATCATCATTTGATTCATTGGTATGAAAAAGAATGAGGGATGTGCTTGTTCATCCAACGCTTTCTTTAAAGTATGAATAAAAGCACACCTTTTTTTCTCAATTCTTTGTTAATATATCCTGACCTTAGTGTTGGCAATGTTAAATCATTCAAACTATTTACATTTTGTCATTCGACAGATAAACTATTATGTGAGACATTTCTTTTTTCTTACCCACAGTGACTCATCTGGTAAAATATGAGGCTTTTATTCCAACGTTTTATACAAAATGATAACTTGATGTGCCAAAGAAGACTGACTAGTTTAACTATAGGATGGGTGTATTTATGAAGAACGGAATTGGTTTAAATATGGATGAGGTCACCGAGAAAATGCTCTTGAAAGATGTGATGACTCTCAATACTGGAAGAATAACTGTTTCCATGTAACTCTGCCACATAGAATCCCCATCAGCACCAAGAGCTGGCAGAAAATTTAACAACAATTATGCCAGTATTTGTGGAATAATAAGAAAGCACATGTGTTCCAACCTAACGACAAAGAAATAACCATGGTACTTTTAGAGTTGTTCTATATTTCCTTAAGAATTACTATAAACAATGAAAACAGTATCAATGTTAAATATATATTAACACCTGAGTAAAATATTTAAGTCATTAGCAGGACTCTGGAGAATTTGCCTGCATACTGAGGGGATAATGCAGCTATTTGATTCTGACTTGTGAACACAGAAACAAATCTAAAAACTACCAAACCTTAATGACTAGAGCTGAAAACCCCTGGTTCAGATGATGATTTTAAAGCTAGAAATAGACCAATTCTCAAATACTTCCAAGAACAGCAATGGTAAAAATTTTAAACAGGGTATATTCATGTCGTAGAATGGTCCAAACTTATATGCAGTTGAAAATCTGTACAGAGACCAAAATGCCAAAATGTTGTGTGTGTTTTTATTTTTTCTTCTTTTTACCTTTATAAAGCTAAAATACTTTGAAAGCCCTTCTGCAGGAGTTGCCGAAAGAGATGGTGCTAAAAAATAATGACTCAAAAGGAGCTTGCACAATGTTGCATAATTTTAAATTCTGAAATATGTTTTAAAAAACATATGTCATGTGTTATCATGTGTTGTTCGGCTAGTCTAAATCCAAAATCTGCTATACAGTATTGCAAGTCGTAAAAATAATTTAGGACTGTTTAGAAATTACAATATAAAAAATTATACTGTCAAACTGATACATGTCTTGACAAAAACAGAAAGGTAGAATTACAGTTTTATGTTTGTGTGATTTTAGTATAAAGCAGACTCATGATATTTAAGTAAGTTTTTAAGGCCTGTTGAAGAATAAATCTTAAAAATCCATTTTTTTTTCACCTGAAAGCAAATACTATCTGTTCCTATAGTCACCTGCTGTGATCTGACCTTCACTGACGTTTCCACTGGGAGCAACTTTACTTGTAAAGTGGTGCTTTTGCTCATCAAGTATAAATAATGCAGTTTTTTCTAATGGATCACTCACTGGAACTGATTCCTTGCTAAGTCAGCCCATTTTCTACAGAGACATTGCATAAACTCAGAGAAGAGGGAAAGTCAAAGATTTTCCTGAAGCTGTTGTAGCATTACCTCAATATACGAAACTTTACCCAAGTAAAAATATGAAGAAGTCATATTTGATACTAATATTACAGTAATAAAACATTTAGTGGGTACCTGTTTGATCATATCTATGCTGTTTTTATGGAAATTAATTAATTCAACAGTCTAACACCTACAGTCATTACAGTTATTCGCAGTTTGGTAGCTGAACAATAAACAAATACAAATAACCTAATTTCAAAATGACAAAATGCAGTCAGAAGAAACATACATATCCATATCTTTTTTAACAATAAAATTAAACAATAAATCAATACATAATGCATTTATTCTATAAAAGAGCCAATTTCCTCCATATTCAGCAGGATAATAATCACATCTCTTCACGAGCATTTTTATTGGTTGTTTTGATGCTAAAATTTTGAATAAAATATCAACTCCCTTAAGGAGCAGACCATAGTGGTTTTTTTCACACTTGCTAAGTGTGCGCTGTAGTGCAACTCTGAATATTAAAATGATACATTGTTTCACTGTACAGTTAGTACGCATGCTCACACCAGTTTTTTTGTCATATGGGACCAATGACAAAGGTCCAATGGAAAGCGTTATGTCTCCCTAACAATCGGTTGGAATCCGGACAGACTACTGCTAAAAAAGTAACAGAGACAAATGAATAAAACGTTCATGTTGAAGATGAGGTGCTGTGCTTATTAGTAGCTTTTCTTCGATATTGTTTGTATATAAAACTATTGGCCATTAAAAACTAAGTGTGGCTGCAATTAAAGATAATATGCCCATTCACTGAAGACACTCAAATGAAACATTAGCCCGATTCAGGAAAAGGCAGATTAATGGGCTTTCACATACACTGTGAGATCCTCATCTGCCACAGATACCAACTAAATTTATGTCCGTAATATAGTGTCTAATAATGTAAAACGATGTGTTGTGGATGTGAGGGGTTGGGGGAGAGCTTTTACTTTTAACTTTTATCCAACACTGCTCTGTGATCCGAACAAAGCCCTTTTTTCTGAGTTTTTGGCTGAAAACCGCATATATGTTTCTATTTCTTTGTGTGCTGGATAATTGCTTCGTGATAAAATCTTCAGACCAGATTTCTATCAGACACCATATTCTTTTGAGGTCCAATTCTGTCTGTGACAACTTTCCATCTTTCTTCAGGGATTTGTTTGTTGTGAAAATGTCCTTGCAAACCTACAATACACTTATTGAATTTTTCTGGCAGCTGGGTTACACCAAAAATATGGTTATTTTCAGACATCAACTAGTGTGCACTAGACTTGGCTGTTGCCGAACCAAGAGGACCTCTTCAGGCCGCACTTGTTTGGTGCGCATTAGAGTCTGATTGTGCTTCCACACTCACCCAAACGGGACCAAATTAGGTTTAACTAAATTTAGATCAACTTAAGCTGCAGGTTTGAGAACACTCTGAGATGCCAGGATTTCCACCCTTCCATCCATATCCATAGGGATATATACCTTGTTATAATCACAATGAACAATTAGAATTAAAACTCTCTTTCAATAGATAAGTGCCGTGTTAGGACAGGTGTATCAATGCTAAAAGACTCCACTTGGGTTCTTTGTCAGAAGATGGGACAATCATACCATACTGCCTCCTGCAATATGATCCAACTCCAGCTCCCAGTCTGCTGACCTGTCTGATTGACTGCAATACCTGTGTGATCTGTATGTCAACTACAGTCCCTTTAGGGATCTTTGCAGAGCTCCATCGGAGGAAAAATATAACAATGCCTGTTTTTTGAAATACATAATGGGGAGAAATCAGCCATTTTTTGCCAGTATTTACACTTTATCTCTAAGGGACAACAAGGATAAAAAAAATGCTTTGATATTCTGTTAAGAAATCACAGAATTTTTTTTCTTCTTCACATCATCTGAATAGACAGTCGGTGGAAAGCATTATATAAATTGCCTACTACAAGACTTTGGTGTAAAGTGAATATATCTCAGTAGAAGGAGGATATGTGTCTCTTGACTCAATAGGTCTGAAATGTCTATCCTATTCACTTTGCTATATGTAGTTTATGGTCCAAAGGGTGAAACTACAGTAGAACCGAGATCATCACTAAACGGGTTTTGACACAACTAGTTATTAGTTTATGGACAACAGTGGCGTTGGATGCTGGAGTTTGCCCTGCAACAGTCGGTTCAAGCCCCAGCTCTGCCCTTCGGTGTTATCTTGTCCTTGGGGAAAACACTTCACCTGCATTGCCTAATATTGGTGGTCAGAGGGACTGGTGGTGCCAGTGCATGGCAGCCTGGCTTCTGTCAGTGAACACCAGGGCAGCTGCTGCTACAACCACCATCAGTGTGTTAGGATGTATATGAAAGGGTGAATGACTGAAAGTAGTTTTAAGCATTTTGGTCAAGTCTCTTGACTTGAAAAAGTGCTACATAAGACATACAGACCATTTACCATATGCCTGTCACTGTTACATTTCAAACACAACCATGAATTCTCTGTTGGGGTGTTGTTAGCATCCTTTGTCTATTTACTTTTAGAAACCAATGTAATTGTTAAGGTGCACACACAATATTGGCTGTTTAAGACTGGAGAGCCTCCTGGTAGGCTTCAAGGTGAGATTTGAACATTGATTACTACAGATTGCACCGATACATAGCCTTATGAAATATCTATGTGTAACAGAAATGTCACTATCTTGTCACTGATAACTGGCATAACTACTCATTTCATTCACCTGTCAATTTCTGCCCGGTTTCTCATCACTGCTCATCTGATCCACCTGCTCCTGTCTCTATTTAAGGTCCTTGCATCCAGTTATCAGGGCCAGATTATTCTTGTTCTCTCAAGCCAGTGGTGAGTGTTTTAGAGTTCCTTGGTGTTTCTGATTTCCTGACTTGTTCTGTCTCTCAACGTCTGAGCCTGCCTGTTCATGTCTGATCTCAGTGGTGAGAGTGTTTTTAATGTACACTGCCGTTCAAAAGTTTGGGGTCACCCAAACAATTTTGTGTTTTCCCTGAAAAGTCACACTTATTCACCACCATACGTTGTGAAATGAATAGAGTCAAGACATTGACAAGGTTCGAAATAATGATTTGTATTTGAAAAAAACTTTTTTTGTTACATCAAACTTGGCTTTCATCAAAGTATCCTCCATTTGCAGCAATTACAGCATTGCAGACCTTTGGCATTCTAGCTGCTAATTTGTTGAGGTAATCTGGAGAAATTGCACCCCATGCTTCAAGAAGCAGCTCCCACAAGTTGGATTGGTTGGATACGCACTTCTTGCGTACGGTCAACCTGCCCCCACAACAGCTCAATGGGGTTCAGATCTGGTGACTGCGCTGGCCACTCCATTACCGATAGAATACCAGCTGCCTGCTTCTGCTCTAAATAGTTCTTGCACAATTTCGAGGTGTGTTTAGGGTCATTGTCCTTTTATAGGATGAAATTGGCTCCAATAAAGCGCTGTCCACTGGGTATGGCATGGCGTTGCAAAATGGAGTGATAGCCTTCCTTATTCAGAATCCCTTTTACCCTGTACAAATCTCCCACCTTACCAGCACCAAAGCAACCCCAGACCTTCACATTACCTCCACCATGCTTAACAGATGGCGTCAGGCATTCTTCCAGCATCTTTTCATTTGTTCTGAGTCTGACAAACGTTCTTCTTTTTGATTCAAACACCTCAAACTTGGATTAATCCGTCCACAACACTTTTTTCCAGTCTTCCTCTGTCCAATGTTTTGCCAATCTCAATCTTTTTTGTTTTATTGGCCAGTCTCTGATATGGCTTTTTCTTTTCCACTTTGCCCTGAAGCCCAGAATCCCGCAGCTGCACCTTCACTGTAGATGCTAACACTGGGGTTTTGCGAGTGCTATTTAATTAAGATGCCAGTTGGGGACCTGTGAGGCGTCTGTTTCTCAAACTAGAGACTCTAATGTACTTATCTTCTTGCTCAGTTGTGCAACGCAGCCTCCTACTTCTTTTTCTACTCTGGTTAGAGCCTCTTTGTGCTGTCCTCTGAAGGGAGTAGTACACACCGTTGTAGGAAAACTTCAATTTCTTAGCAATTTCTCGCATGGAATAGCCTTCATTTCTAAGAACAAGAATAGACTGTTGAGTTTCAGATGAAAGTTCTCTTTTTCTGGCCATTTTGAGCGTTTAATTGACCCCACAAATGTGATGCTCCAGAATCTCAATCTGCTCAAAGGAAGGTCAGTTTTGTAGCTTCTGTCACGAGCTAAACTGTTTTCAGATGTGTGAACATGATTGCACAAGGGTTTTCTAATCATCAATTAGCCTTCTGAGCCAATGAGCCAATGATTGTACCATTAGAACACAGGAGCGATAGTTGCTGGAAATGGGCCTCTATACACCTATGTAGATATTGCACCAAAAACCAGACATTTGCAGCTAGAATAGTCATTTACCACATTAGCAATGTATAGAGTGTATTTCTTTAAAGTTAAGACTAGTTTAAAGTGATCTTCATTGAAAAGTACAGTGCTTTTCCTTAAAAAATAAGGACATTTCAATGTGACCCCAAACTTTTGAACGGTAGTGTACCTTAATTGAAATTGAAAATATTAAGTTTGAAAACATTTTGAGGATAATAAAATGTTCAAAAAGATAATTTTTAAAGTAAAATCTTATTCTCAGAAACTTTTTTGATTATGAGATTTATTTCATTTATTGCATTTTTTTTTTCAAAACCGTTACTTTGCTTCACACTCGATAGTCAAGATGAGACACTTCTGATTTTGTCCTTAGTTCAGGAGATACAAAGCTGATAGGTCTAGTTCATGTCCTCCACTCCTCTGTGTGTAAAGGTTTAGAAGCTACTCCTCCTAAATGGCCAAATTAATTCAGATTCTTCAACTTATCTGTGCATAATTTTCTTCCACACCTTTTCATGCAACTGATATTTCCATTACTTGTATATATATACTGTACATAGTGGTGAAATTACCCTTTGGTGATGGTAGTTGGTAATTTATCTTTTTTGGGGAGTGGCAGCCTAGTGGTCAGGGCATCGAGCTTGGAATCCTGAGGTTGTGAGTTCAAAACCCACTCCCATGGTGTCATGGTTTTGAGGTGCTTGACCCACATGCAGAACCAACACAGAAGGCAAGGGCAGTTTTCAGACGTTTAATTTAACAGCGAGGAAACCAAACACTGGGATCTGCGGCACGGTGAGCTGGTGGACTATCAGCGCCGGCAGGACTGATTGATCTGCGGTGAGAGCCAAAGTTAGACACGGAGATAGGGTGAACGAGAGAGAGGGGAAACGTTAATAAACCTACCGCCGGATGAAGGAACCGGGCAGGGGGGAGTGGAGAGACGGACTCACTGAGGAACCTCCCGAGAAGTTGGCAGGTGACTGAGCGACAGGTGGGCAGGTGATTGAAGTCTGTGAGGAGGGGCCCGAGCAGCAGCGGCCGAGGAGGAATCCGGGGGCAGCTGATGGAACCAGAAGGACTTGGAAGGCTCTCCAGCCCGGCTTGGTACCACCAAGGGAGCTGGAGGGATTATTCGGAGGTAGATCCAGAACAGACAGAACCGGAGACCTTCCACTGAAGAAGTCAGAGCACGAGGAATCACTGGAACGGTTTTCTCAACGAGAAAAGACCAACAAGGTTAACACTCTGGCGTCCATCCGTCAGAGTGCTGCTTAAATAGCAGTGCCGCACGCCGCTGAACGAGCCACAGGTGTGTACCACGCCCACCTGTCAGCTCCAGCCACCTGCGGAGAAGGGAGAGAAAGGAAGAGCCGGCAGAGTCCTGACACGGGGACTGCCCATCTTGGTCTCTGAGCAGGACCTGTTACGCTCAAATGCTCCCCAGGCGCCCCACGATGGCAGCCCACTGCTTCCCAAGGGGATGGGTTCAATGCAGAGGCAAATTTCTGTGAGATCAATAAAGTTCAATTATTATTATTCAAAAAATGGTCAAGTCTAAATGAGTGTACTAAATTATTCTTTGGGGTTGACTTTTATTAATATTACTAAAATACTGCATCTTAAAACACAGTTTTACTTACAGTTTCAATTTTATTATTTAGTCATTTCTCAAAGTTACTGAAGGAAGTTTGTCTGTTTTGTTGACTACAAAAAATAGATGTAGTTGGTATGTGACTATCATAATACCATATATTTTGAATAGGTAATTCAAAAGTCTAATTATTTAAAGATCATCCTCATAAGTTGTTCCTGGCACATTGTATTATTTTTCAAGGTTAATTAGCTAATAAGAAAATTACTTTTAACCTCACACTCTGAAAGATGATTTCCAATACCATCTCTAAATCCATAATATAGCAAACATATTTTAAAATGATGACTTATTTTCTTGCGCTGAGAAAAAAAAGAGTGTTTCTGTGTTTAGGCCTACAACCTTATTGAAGCTCTGGTTATATTTATATATCACTTTTGCACTTTCATGTGTTGTGTGTGTAAGAAAAATACAACACCTTAATGATATGTGTGGGTGGAATGTTTGAAGGCTTCATGTCATAGATGAGTTCTCCATTAATGGTCTCCACAAAAGCTCCAAACTCAGCTGGAAATGTTCTCCGCATCTCTATTTGTCCATTTGTCCTATTTTCTTCATTCAGTCTGCTCACACCAGCAGATACACTGGGCCTAGGGAATAAAGTATGTGCAATTTGTAACCTAATACCAGGAAACCACACATTGAAAATACTTTTATGTGCACTAATTAACACACATGGGTCTGGATTAAAATAAAAATACAACTTAGTTTCTTACTTTCCTACTGGTTTGCTGTAGCATATGCTAAAAGACAGCTTATTGGATAGGCAAGTACAAGGTTAAAAACAACAGCAACTCATCATATTGTGATGACAGCAAGCAGGAGTGCGTTAACTTAGAAAGTGCCTGCTGAAAGAGGGGTTATGAAAGCAGTGCTAAAAGCTGCAATTTGGCCCAGCATTACACAGATTACACATCTCCCTGCAATCCTCTTTGAAGAAGAAGTCAAAGTGCTTTGAACCCTGTCCCATAATCGTATTGTTGCAGCTTTTCCAGAAACAAAAATATAGGGATAGTTGTCTTTCCCCCTAGTTTAAAAAAAAAAGAGAGAACGCTGCAAGGAAGGTAAAAGTAATTTCGAGGCTTTTCTTTGCTGGACTCCTGTCACTTCTGAAATAAATAAGTCATATGTAGGGATCAATAGCCTTGAAATTGTAGGGCAATTTCTTGTCACATAAGTCACTAAACTACAGTTATACACATGGATGTGTCTTACGGACTCTACACATATTTAAAATTTTAAAAATGTCTAACATTTTATTTGTTGTCGGTAGACGTATACTGCGTGCTGCCCTTAATGGAGGCAATGGTTTGAAAACGTTAACAATTAAAACCCAGAAAGTGCTCGGCTTGTTTTGTTTGTGATGTAAAAATGAGACTGTTTTTTCTGTAATCTTAAAGAGGTATAATGATATTACTAGGAAGTCATAGGGCCGGATCTATCAAAGGTTTGCGTGTATAAAAACGTGAGCTATTTCACTGCGCACGCTAAAAAATGTACAAACTGATCTATCAACAGAGTGCTAAAAGGATTTGGTCTTTAAAACGTGCTAAATAGCGCCTCTTATCCATTTAGTACTTTTTCTGCAATGAATATGCAATATGGGGCGTTTACACGCAAAAGTGCGTCTTGTGGGAGGAGAACATGTAAATATATTAATTTAGCACTCGCAAAGTGATTTATCAAACCTGAAAACAATTTTGCTAACGGTATCTGACCCTATATTTAACATGTTTCAAAAGAAGGTGCAAATGGTCTGTATGCGTAATTGCACACACATGGCAGTGGTTATTGTCGCAAGAAGGAGACATCGAAATGAAGCAAGGAGACGCAGAGAACGCATTTTTTCCACATTTATCCAGCATTGCCATTTTGGAGCTGCAATTCCAGTGATTTGCTCCTCACAGAGCGTCAGCTGTACTTGTTCCTCAATGCTGGTCAGAGGCATCTCATCTACTGTGCCCCCTCCTCTTTTGTTCGCAGATGTTTTGTTACATGCCAATATTTCTTTGGTTCGCCTTCTAATATCCTGGTATCTTTTTACTTCATCCACTGTTCGCAAGGTTTCACCGACAGCGTTTACTTTATTACAGATTTGTTCACATATAGCGTTCCTCTGTGTGACAGGCACACTTCTTTGCTGTAGCTCACTTAAATGTTTGTTGGCTTCATCCACCAACACCTCCATTTCCATGGGGTCGAATTTCCTTTTGCGCCTTCTGCTGTCCAAACTCGCCATGCCGCAAACCACAAAACGCGCAAAACCATCATTTAAATAGGGTGTCTCCAACAGTTTTGTACCTGCCACCAGTTACGCAATCGGTCTTGTTAAATCACCCGCAAACCATGGTTCAGCCCCTCGCGCAAAATTCCAGTTTGCGAGCGCAAATTACTGCATGCAAAATTGGATCTTGATAAATCCGGCCCATACTGTACTGTGGATGGTGATGTAGTACTGCCCATCACTGGTGTTAAGGTAATGCTTAGTTATAAAGACAGCTGACATGCAAATGTTCTAAACCAGTTAAGTGTAAAGCAGCAGACTGCAGACTAGCAACTCAATAGTTGGCTTAGCAGGAAGAGCATTTTGGTATGTTTAAAAAAATATATATATATATATATACATATATATATATATGTCTACTAAATATATAATAAATACATATAAAATAAATATATATATTAAAATAGAACTGCCTGTTTATTTCATCTGTATCCGTATTGTGCCAAAACAAATAGATATGTCAAAGAATAAAACATTCTATCAAAAAACATATATTTACCAGTCACCAATTATTTTATCTGGTGAAGGAGGACTAATTTATTACTATGCTTTCTTAAAGTACCTTCACTCGAAAAAAATGAGTAAATAAATGTTATGGCATTAATTCAATTCACTTCAATTCAGTTTATTTATATAGCGCCAATTCACAACACAAGTCGTCCCAAGGCACTTTACAGTTCAACCAGATCATACAGTCAAATTGATTAAAAGTTTTCTATCTAAGGAAAACCATTGGGTTGCATCGACACATTGACTTGAAGGCAGGCAGACTGGCTGTGTGTAACTGTCTGCAGTTAAAAAACTGATACTTATTTAAGTCACTGTAAAACATCTTGCCCCATCTTTATATGTGGATCTGTTTATCAGAATCACAAAAATAACATTTAAAAGTAAACTTCACCCTGACCATAATAATGAATATGTCCTAATTGCTATAGCAGTACAGAAGTTATCCTTGTAGGCAGAGTACTAGTTTGTTAATTACATTAAAATGATTTGTCTGCATTTAATCCATCCCTTAGGACAGTGGTCGTTACTCCACATTGGTTTAAAAGTAGGTTTAACTCAGTCCCCTCTCCCACCTAACTTGTATAAACTCCTTTATATCCCCAAAGTACCCCATTAGTACCATGGGAGTAAGAATTTTAACCATTTACTGTGAAACAGGATTTAATATTGCTATTAATACATACATGAAAAATAAAACTTTAAAAGCTGTGATTCTTAAAATTCCATCAACAACTAGGTCCCCTTTTTCACCTCCTTTTAATCTGACAAACAAGTACAGTAGCAGCCAATCGAAATGGCCCTTCCCTGTCAAACGCCAGTCGAATGGCAGCAGACTCCCCTGCAACTGCCAGCAAATTCTCCTAAGACCTCCAGCCACTGGAGTGACCCCCCTTTTACTGAATTACAGGGTCTGACCAGGAGATGGTGCTTCTCTTCAGATCTTATTGTCCATCAAAATTTACAGAAAGGAATATTTTAGTGCAAAGGTTGATGTTTAAAAAGGAATTATAGGGGACCAACCAAGGGCCCATCAAGAAAAGTGAAGAAATTTTGAATGGCTACTAAAGTAATCACTGGCAGGGGTGGATTGCCATACTAAACTAACAATGAGTTCACCAGTGGGCTGATGGGTTAATCAGCAGGCGATTCAGCCAGTGGGGATTCACTCACTGGGCTTCATGCAACAACAGTTTTATATTCTTGTTGTAAATTTCTCCTACTTTTCTCCTATAGTGGGCTTATACTGTACGAATGCGACAAATCAGATAAAAAATAAAATAAAATCTTAACCTCAATAAATTATAGTACATAATTCTTGTAAATGTGATGAATTCCACCTGTGCTTCAGTGTTAACTGCGAAGCTGCATAATTACCGCCCTGATAAAGCCATATATGGCTACATATCAATGGGAGGGCTACAACTTTCCACGCTTGTCAGAAGGTGTTCATTAATAGAAATGGCATTGAGATGTAGAAGAAAATTTTCACTGGGTTGAAGATCAAGGATCTGCTGAGTAGCAGAATTAAAGGACCATTAAAAGCAAAGGAGTGGGAACTAAATTACAGGGATGTAAACAACTTGTTTGTACTGTTACAGCAGTAAAAATAAAATAAAAAAAAACAAAACTTGTATAAAAAATCCTTTGAAAACAGCCAATGAAAACTAGAGGCTAGAGGTGCAACATATGATGTAAATGCATGACTTGAGTTCAACATCAACCAACAACGTATTCTGCAAAATCTCCTTTTAATACATGTGTACTGTACATCTCCTGACCAAAAAAAAAAATAATAATAATAATACACGTAATATCTATACTAATTATCACTGCAATGTATATCATGCAAAGAAAGCTGGGAGAGCCTCAATGAAACAGACTATTTATTCTCTTTATCCTTTTTAAGATTGATAACTACAGATTTCAATTGATTTTATAAGGTCAATAAAGTTCTATTCTCCTGTATGTTGATTTGGGTTTCCTATTAACTCATAGTTTTGTGTATTTTATTTCATTTCTATAGTTGTTGATACAGTGGGTGAAATAAGTATTTAATGTGCTACCATTTTTATCAGTAAATATATTTCTAGAGGTGCTATAGACATTAAATTTTCAGCAGATGTCGGTGACAATCCATGCAGTCCAAACATAAAAGGAAATCAAACCAAAGATATCCAGAAACTCTCTGTAATGAAGAAATCCGAAGCTCAAGAGAGAGAATCTATCAAAATATAAACTACAAGTGGTATACTCATCTCCATCAAAAATATTCCTTTCACATCATGAAATACTTTAGGTGGAGGATCAGAGACTAGGAATGCTTTTCTTAAGCAAAGAAGGAAGTTTGTTCATTGATCTAAAGAAGGATCAAGATAAGTATTTGATATCCTGGATATCACTAGATGCTGTAAAAGACTTCAGAAAATTGGAAGTTCAGGTGAAAGTCCATGGCTTATAATGGAACAGGTCAGAAAAAATCTCCTATAAAACTTATGTGAAAAGCTGATAGAGACAGACCCAAATAATTTCTATCTGGAAGGGTTGTTCTAAAAAGCATTAAAAGCATTTCCAGAGAGCTTATTCAACTGCTTGTCATCATTCAAAAAACATGCATGCAATTTTAAAAATACAACCTCGACTTAACAATTATACTAGTTTGTGTCACTATAATATGAATCAAAACAAATGTGGTACAACGTTGGTGAAATCTATCTCCCTTTTATACTTTTGTTTTACATTAAGACAGAGCTTACCAAGAATATCATTTTATAAGTTGCAAAAACTGTCTGCAAATTCAATAACCTCACATATATATATTTTTTTTATTAAAAAAAAGAAAAAAATGAAAACTGTTGGTCACATTACTCTTCCTTCTGGCATAGTGCCTGCGCCATCTCTATTATTTGCAGCTGGGATGTACGTACCTGCTCGTCTAGTGTGGATATATGCACACACTTTCCCGGGAGGGTGGAGACTTGATACTAAAATTTTTCAGTCACTGCATATTTTTTGCCTTAAGGAAGTTTTAATGATTAACATTTTTAAAACAAATGTGTTCATGTTTTCTGTTCAGGAGCAACTTGATGATGATGAAGAAATGTATGAAGTCTGGATGATTGATGGTGAGGAAATTAATCCAGAGTACTACATCCCTGATAGTTGGTTGTCTTATTGGTAATGACTTTGTTTACAATACAGCAATAACCATGTAATAACAGGGTAATAACATAGAAAATCACTATATATTACTTGGTAACAAGAAAAGCTCAATGGAGAATTTTTGTAAAGTTCTGTGATTCAGATTTTATGAACACAGGGTAAAGACTTTTAGATTTCGAATAGTTTTTACTAGGCAACTCATATTTATTTCACAGACAGCAATAAATTAATGTTATGTTCTAGTAAAATGCAGTGTATTAGTTGGCATATAACAGAAAACTATAATAATGCTTTAATTACCAGATCATACTTTTTTTTTTTTTGCAGTTCTCCATTATGGCAGCAGAATTGAAATTTGAGTACCCTGCTTTACTGAACAAATTTGCTTTGCTAAGGGAGGCTTTCTTGATGAGAAGCCCCCCTTGATTACCCAAAACTACTTTATTTATTCATTTCGTTACCAAATTTGACCGATAATGCCGAAGCTGACAGAGAGATGGAAGAAAGAGTTTGGACAGAGACGGAAAGAGAAAAAAGACAACAAAGAAGAGAACAAAACCAGCTACTACTTCTAATTAAAAAAAGAAAATGTCTTGTGGGTAATCCAGGTGGAGAACCTATAGGAGCTCCTGCAAAAGGGCACAGGGAAAACAAAAGAACAAACAAACAACAAGAGCAACAGCAACAACACTGGTAGCAGTGAAGTTAGTGAGCTCCTCAGAATTATGCAGGAGCTGTACAGAATTTTATGGAGCCGTATGTTCGAGTGTCTGACTGTGTCTGTGTTTGTGTGAAAGAATGAGAACCTGCTGCCCTGGTTTCCAGATTGTACTCAGTTATGATGCAGAGGGGCCACCGGCCGAAGCCCCACTCCCCAGTGCTCCGAAGAGGGCAGAGAGCACCCCTAGACCCAGTCCCCCCAGCAGCTACCCGAGCCCAAATCCCAGGGAGACCACCATAGAGACAACCAGGCAGCAACCGGCATCGAGCCGGAGCTATCCTGACTTTGTAAGATTTGACTTAATCTTTTTTTGAAAGTTGAACTTGATAGATAATAAAAATTCCAAACTTTCCACCACCATTAAATGCATAATCATCTACTGAGTTTGGCAGAGTCTCAGCACAGGGATCTTGGCCATGCAGACTTAAAAACTATAGGCCAGATTTTGTGCTTGTGTGCAGCTGTCTGCTTTGGAACACTAAAACCAATGGATCCCAGAAACTAACATTTCCCAGCAGAACATTTACCTGCAATTAGATTATAAATGCAATTTAGCTTACCTATCTTTACTTTTAAGGCTTTAGCTCAATATTCACTAAAAAGAGAAACAAATAACATTGGCACTGAATTGTTGGCTGGGAAAGACGTTGAAAACCTAGATATTTAGTCAGATGAAATCTAGGAGCCCTGAGAGTACAAAACAGATGGAAACAGGATAAAAGCTAAGAAGACAAAAGCTTAAATAAAAAAAGAAAATAAAAAAGATTAAAACAAATAAAAAAGGGAAGAAGAAAGACATATAAGAAACAGCAGATGAAAGCGTACTAAAGCAGCATAGAACGACAAATAGTGGAGAGTGTGGCCTGAAGCCCGATGAATGAGTCATAACTTCATTAGCAGCTATGTCTCCTGACCTATCGACATCCACATCGCACAGTGTAATCCCCACACATCGATCTACTGACCTCCTGAGCAGCAGGATTCTCACTGCTCCTCATTGTTGTAGCCTTTAAGTTCGCCCCTGTATGTTTCTAAAGCACTCCCATGCCACCTCTCAGCCACTTCCCCCACGTCTTTACCATTAATATTGAACTCCCACAAATGCGAACAAAGGTCAGAATTTGTTTATGCATCTATCAGGACGGCAAAGCACATAAATTCAGTACTGCAGCCAAATGTCAAGTAGAAAATGCCAAAAGTTTAAAACCAAGTTGTGCAGTTTGTGAGGTTTTGATCCATTTTCATTAAATATTACTGGTCTAAAACAAGTGGTTGAAATTTAGGAAATTTCCACTGCATGAAGACTTATCACTGTAAGTGGCAAATGGCCTGTACTTATATAGTGCTTTGGTCAAGTCACCAGACTTGACCAAAGTCATTCACCCATTCAAGTACACACCCACACACTGATGGTGGCAAGCTACATTGTAGCCATAGCTGCCCTGGGGCTCCCTGACAGAAGCGAGGCTGATGTACACTGGTGCCACTGGTCCCTCTGACCACCATCAGTTATATTATTATAAAAAGAGGCAACATAAAGTACATCCAGATTGGTCCATAACACAACAGTTTGATATGTTAATAATGCTTTCCTAAAGAATTCACAACCCTAAACTTATCACACTTGTCAGTCCACAGATGGTGGAGATTTAAAAGTATTGTGGAGGATCTTTGCAAATTTTTGAAAAAAAAAATGCACATGCAAAACCCCGTACCCACTCCCAAGACGGAACGTTTGTTGTGCGTGCAAGAGCATGCACCAGCCCATTTCTCCTTGTGCACGCTCTGTTTAAAAGTTGCTGTTTGCATCGCTCATACAAGCTCAGCTTCCAAAAGAACCCTTGGAATTTCTTCACTATTTCAGACACACCAGTAAGTGAAAATGGGGACAAGCAAGTAGGACAGCCTTATGTAAACATATCACCAGAATGATTGACAATTAGCAGGACCAATTATTTTGATAATCCACCAGGAAAAAGAATGTCCTCTGCTATTTCTTCATTCAATCTGCTCACACCAGCAGATACTGTACACTGGGCCTAGGCAATAAAGTATGTGCAATTTGTAACCTAATACCAGGAAACCACACATTGTATAATACTTTTATATGCACTAATTAACACATATGGGTCTTGAGTAAACTAGAAATACAACTTAGTTTCTTACTTTGCTACAGGTTTACTGTAGCAGATGCTAAAAGACAGCTTATTGGATAGGCGTTTCCTGTGGAGTAACACACATATATATATATATATATATATATATATATATATATATATATATATATATATATATATATATATATATATATGCTCCCCCCCATCGGTAAAGTTATTAGACAGCATGGGATTAATTTCCACTGTTATGCTGATGATACTCTGCTATATCTGTCTATAAATTCAGATGAAGCTCTTGCATTACATAGATTACAGACATGTCTTGAGGACATAAAAACCTGGATGACTCTTACCTTTCTTTTCCTGAATGACCAGAGTCTGTGAAGGAGCTGGTTAATTAGTTACTTAATTTGGATGGGATTAAATTGGGATCTCAGATAATAAAGTAAAAAATCTTGGTGTTATTTTTGATCAGGAGCTGTCAATTAAATCTAATTTCAAGGAGCTTTCTAGAATGTCCATTCATCTGCTCAATATTGCAAAAATTAGAAATATCCTGTCTAGGGTTATGCTAAGAAACTAGTCCATGTATTTGTTACTTCAAGGCTGGACTATTGTAATTCTTTACTATCAGGAAGTCCACAAACTGTAGTTAAAATTCATCAGCTGATCCAACGCTGCAGCCAGAGTTCTGATGAAAATGAAAAAGAGATCATATCTCTCCTATCCTGGCTTCTCTTCATTAGCTGGTGAATACAGAATATAATTTAAAATTCTCCTTCTCAATCTGCAGGTTTACTAGTTGTTCCTAGAATTTCTAAAAGTAGAATGGGAGGCAGATCTTTAAGTTATCAAGCTTCTCTCCTGTGGAACCAACTACCAGTTTTAATAGGTGAGGCATACACCCTGTCTACTTTTAAGGCTAGGCTTAAAACGTTCCTTTTTTTAAAGCTAATAGTTAGAGGGGCTCAGGGCATCCAGTCCCATCTCTGTAGTTATGCTGCTATAGGCTTAGACTGGATCATCATGAACATCATCCCGAAGGTCAAGAAACATAGCAGACAGTCAGGAAAAATGGTTTGGAGAAGTTTAGTGTTAGAAGTTAGAATACAAACACATCAAATCTTTGAACATCTTAGATCATTTTTCAATCCGTCAATCTAGGAAAAGGAAAGCAATGTGGCATAAGCATAAACTAGGATATAGCTTATACCTAGACTGAAGGTACATTTGGAATAGCTACAGAAAATTAGAGCCCATGTGAGGAATTCTTTCACTCCTACATATGGCTTTCACAATCTTACCTTTACAGAAGTTAATAAAGACAAAAACAGTAAAGAAAGCAAAAAAAAAAATCCTGTTGTCAGTTTTCAACAAGTGCATAAGACCAGTTTAAGGATTCATCCTAAAGTAGGAAAAGAACTATAGTTAGAGCAATAATGAAATGCTTTAGATCAAATCATTATTCATTTAGATGTGAGTCAAGATCCACAACTTAATTTATCAGGAATATATAGCAACCATTAGCAATTTTAGCTCAGATAACCTTTATCTTATCTAACTGAGCTGGAGATATTTTAGGAATTTACAGATACTGCTGTGAATCTTTAGTGAAAGTTATTGCTTCAGTAAGGTCTAACCTCCTTTATAAATACATAATCTAAATCATAATATATTCAAACAGATGCACATATCCATATCACTGAATAATGAATATATATAGTGCACTAAAACGTATGCTAAATCTTACTTAACAGGATTGTCTAAACAGACACATCACAGCCGCATTGCTGTGCCCTCCCGAGAGCATTTCTTTTTCATGCCGGAGTTTGTTCCTGGTCAGGATCACACTGATTCAATCTTACAGAATGCTGCTTGTCTACCACTGAGTGGGAGAAATGTCTTGCTTCTGAATCAATGACCAATTCAATTTCATGCACCATGCTGACATTTAACCAACAAAGCCAGAAAGGTTAATGGAATTCCATATGTACACACACACACATACACACCTACACACACACAGTTAGGACAGTGGCTGATTGTATCGCAATGCTACTTAACAGAAGAGCCCAAACTAAAGAGAGAAAATCCTTCACCAGCTAAGCTCCATATCAGTACGTTCTCTCACAAGGCCCACTACTGTTGATCTAAGTGCTCCTTTGTCTGTCTGCCACTTACCTGTTCGCTTATTACTGTCCCTGACTTTAGAAAATTGTTTTATATCATATTTTCCACAACCACGTTGTTTGTCCTTGATCATATTTATCACTTTTTTTTCACCCTGTGTCTCTTCAGCTTATCTGTCTTCCTCATTGACAACCTGTTTTTCTGTCTGTTTGCATGTTGGCTATTAATCTCATGTCTGTGTTGCAGCAGTACAAGACAAAACAGAGACATTTTTGGTCGACAATTCTCCAAACATCGCCTATCTTCAACCTCTCTGCTTGGGTAATGTATTAGAAAACCACTGCAGACATGAAGGTCTCCTAAGAGGTCAGGATCCAGCAGATGAGATTCTCATTGACAGGTAAAACCTTGCTTGGTGTCAAACCACAGTTACACTAGTGATGAGACTGAGGTAGACACTGGGCCCTGACTCCAGAAATACGGCTTGACAGGTTTAACAAAAACACAATTACCTAAACACCTGAGGGGAGATCCCACTGTATTGTTCTGACAAAACTGACTGGAAAATTGACAAAAGTCAAAGAAAATGTTGTGAAAAGGATACATTTGGGATACGTGTATTATGAAAGCTTTTGAATGGGTATTTTGGATGAACATGGAGCCACAACTTAGAGGGGAATGCACAAAAATAATACCAGATGTAGGAAAGGATTAAAGGAATAGTACACCCAAAACATGATTAGCCTTCATTTTCTACTCACCTCCATGCTGAACAACACTCTGGAGTACTTTTTTGATATCTCAAATGCATCTGGAGATCTGGGAGACTTCTTGCTGTCTGCTGACATTCAAATAATGGAGGTCTATGGCGCCCGAGACAGAAAGGTCCACAAAAGTCCACAAAAACTTGTCAATATTCCTCCATACTGCTCGTCCAATGTAATCCAAGTGTCCTGAGTGGGTAGCATCCAGAATTTACTCGAAACGAAGTCATTTAGAACGTTTTAGAGCCTAAACAGTAGTGTATAGGATTTCCTAATAGCGCCCCCATGCGCGCTCACGATTCTACGGAAGCCGGCAGACCAAACCAGCGCATTCAGCTCGGCAAAGAACTCATGCTCTTCCTCAACACTGAAGTCCTCAGACATTTTTCTTTCGTTGTTTCTTTCTTTGCACAGGTAAACAGCACATTTCTTCTTCTACGCTTGCATTATCGGCAGACCAGACGCTGAATGCGCACTTCCTTCCGGTTTGGTCTGCCGGCTTCCGTAGAATCGTGAGCGCGCATGGGGGCGCTATTAGGAAATCCTATACACTACTGTTTATGCTCTAAAAACATTCTAAATTACTTCGTTTCGAGTAAATTCTGGATGCTACCCACTCAGGACACTTGGATTACATTGGACGAGCAGTATGGAGGAATATTGACACGTTTTTGTGGACTTTTATGGACCTTTCTGTCTCGGGCGCCATGGACCTCCATTATTTGAATGTCAGCAGACAGCAAGAAGCCTCCCAGATCTCCAGATGCATTTGAGATATCAAAAAAGTACTCCAGAGTGTTGTTCAGCATGGAGGTGAGTAGAAAATGAAGGCTAATCATGTTTTGGGTGTACTATTCCTTTAAGGGAAGATAATCTAATATAGAGTTATTAACTAGGGCTTAAGATAACATTGGAAAACCAAAACAAGAGTCCTTCATATTGGTACACAAACTCATACTGCTTAATAGCGTGTTCATCTCTGTATTGTTGGAAAAACAGCTCTAACCTTACTGTAATGATATTTGGAACAGAGACATTGGCAGCAGATCCTTTAAAGGGGAACACCATTTTGTTTTTACTTTGGCCCCCCTTGATTTTAAGTTATTGCATCATGTTCTACTCAGCCATATTAGTTTTGTGCCATTTGGAGCTGTTCCGAAGATATTCGTTTTTTTATATCCAAGTAATGTCTTCCTATGGGCAACAAGTTGAAGGTACAAGCTAAACTGTTCATAATTTATTCTTTATGGTATGCCAGCATTCATAACATCGAATCACTGTCCCCAAGAAATCCTCGGTTATATTTTTTATATTTATATATTTTTTTAAACAAAGCGGAGTGTGTAAACTACAGACAGAGGGGGACTAGATTTATCTAACCTCCAAAACTACTACTTAGTAAATAGACTACAATACATCTTTAAATGGATAAAACATAATCCCTTAGATGAGCCCTGGATAGACGCAGAACAGGAAATATGCAGTAATATCATAATTTCAGATTTGCCGTTTATTAGCTCTAATATCAAGCGACACTCGTGTTTTAGAAATATTAACATCAGTTCTTCCCTGACAGCAAAGGAATTTCTTAAAATGACGAAGTCATCACTTATCCCGTGCAGTCGTACATCCATCTGGAATAACCCTGTTCTACAAAACAATAATATGATAAACTTTCCATACTGGAAGAATAAAGGTATTAACTATCTGGATCATTTATTTGAAGGTACAGAGTTTATCACATTTGCTAGATTAAATTTGCAATATGGCATTAACAAAAATAAATTCTTAGAATATGAGCAAATTAAAGTTATAATTAAAAACAAATTTAAGCATATTGATGGATGTTTACAAACTCCAACTAATATATCAGAGTTTCTAGAGTTAAACCCCCCCAAACTACTGTCTAAATTATACAGGACACTGACTAAACTGGATGATACAATATCTCTTCCTATTATGAAATGGGAGGAGGATTTATCAGCCCGCTTTGAACAAAACATCTGGGCTCAGATATGTCTAAGAACTTTTAACGTAACTAGAAACCCCAATTTACAATTAATACAATACAAAATCGTCCACAGAGTGCACTATACAGGTCAAAGATTATTCAGGATGAAATCTCTCCACAGTGCACAGGCAATCATATTGATCATTATATTCATGCGTTATGGTTATGCACACCAGTTCAGAGGTTCTGGGTACAGGTATGTAAGGATCTTTCACTGTGCCTGGGTTGTAAAATCTCACTTTCCCCTTAAGTTTCCTTGCTGGGTGATTTTCAGGGAAGCTCTCTGGAAAAAAAATCAGTTTACATGGCCTTCACTGTCTTATGTATCGCAAAGAAAACTATCCTCATGGATTGGAAAAGTAAGGATAAACTCAGCATCAATCAGTACAGAGATCTGGTGTTGGATCATATTAATCTTGAGACAGCATCTGCATCCCCATCAGACCGATCTCTCTGGGCTCCTTTGATCGGCTCCATCACTTAGTTAAGTTTGGGGCTGTGGGGTGTGTCCTACTCGGCGTAGGGGCTGGTTTGGGGGTCCTTGTGTCCTGGGGGGCTCGGAGGGGGTGCTCGGAGTGGGGTGCCTGATGGGTCTCAACCCAGGGTCCGTTACCCCCATCGGGGAGGGGCTTGGGACGGATTACCTTTGGGCTGGTACCCCGTGGCTCCCCAGGGCGCCGACATTGCGGTGGCTGGGGGACTTCCTCGGGGCTGTCTCTCCTCCTCCCTTGGTGGGGGTCGGATTTCCTGGGCTGGCCCCTCCTTGGTGCCTTCGCTCTTGGGGTCCCTTTGGGCGTCTGGGACTTTGAGTCTCCCGGTGCTGGACTGAGTGCTATGACAGAGCGCCTCTTCGGCTCTCCACAACAACTTTTGAGCATTTTTTTTTCTTTGGAACGAACAGTTGGAACAACCACCACCAACTATCCCACTAAATTCTACAGTTAAAAAAGATTCAGTAAATCCTTTCTGAAGAAATTGTTGTCTTTATTTCTCTACTTTGGTCTATAACCGTAGTTTGCTTTCACAAACACATGCAGCCTTTTGGTTTCTTTCTTGTTCTCTCCTGCTAACACACTTTAAGGATTTAGTCAAAGTAAAAAGAGAGGCGATATTATGAGAGGTTTTTGGCCTCTGCCTAAAAAAGGATTAAAGACTTTCCAACTAGATTTGATCAACCTTGTCAGAGCGAGTGTGAATTTGTTTAGTTTATATAAAGTTTTTTTTTGGTCACAGACAGGCATTTAGGCCCGTTCACAACTTTATATCCTGATTGAATACAGAAAGCAGTTGCAAACTTATTATTTCTTTCATTAAACGAAAAAGCTATCCAAACTAATCAGGTAATTTTACAAAGGTAGTCCCCAAATCTACCTGAATCGTTGTGTAATATTAGTAACACCTGCAGTAAAGCATTTTTAGTAGCTGCCATTTAGTCTTCTATAATACCAACATCAATTAAGGGGAATTTTAGACTACTTTTTATCATCCGTACTTTGCATCCATTAATTTGCTTTTTTGTTGCTTTTTCTACATGAACGGACTTCATTGAGATTATGCAACAGCATTTTAATTGAATTTGATGTTTTCATTTGCTGATTGTGGCAATTTATTGGTGACACTCTTTTTCTCTGTCTTTAGGTGGAACTAGATATACTGCAGATGGAATGGCGTTGCAACAATTTTCATTTAATGATCACTTTGAGCCATGGATCTTCCTGTGTTGTTTTGGACAACCTTAATAATAATCCTTTATCAAACTGTTGTCATAAAGTTGAAAACTGGGCAAAAATGTATTTTTCACAAGGACAAGTAATTCAAAAAAAAAATTAATTACTTCTCCCTCCTCCTCCCTCTTTAGCAGAAGTCATTAATGTTTAAAACCTTTATCAGAGACAAAAAATAATTAATTCCCTCGTATTACAACAGAATCTGCAACATTTATAATTTCACTGAGTTAAAAAAAAAGTAGTAATAACTGGTTCTTTTGCCACTGCTCCTTTAATACCATCTTTCCTTCTGAATTATATTCTACCAATGTACGTGTTCATTATAATGACAGTGCTACCAAGATAAGAGCAAAGGTGAGTCTTATCTTAGACAACAGCTTGTGTTTGTTCCTTGTGTTAAATGCCACCATGACTTTTACACCACATTCTGTCCTCTAAAGGCAGCTAATACATGTTTGTCTTAGTTCTGGTTTTTGTGAGTACAATGATGGGCTGCAGTCAATAACATCAACAAAAAAGACTGTCTGGGTTTAAAACTGGTTCTCTGTGTGTGTTCATTGCGTTGATGAGAGGCGGAAGTGCTTTTTAACCTTATTGCACAGAAAGATGTTTAAATCCAGACAGCAAATAATCATTAACCAAAAATTAATATTAAGGAAGGTCTGATAACCTTATTTGCAGAACAAAAATAGTTCTGCAAATAAGGTTATACCCACTAAATTAGAATATGTGTTTGATGAGGCTTGTTTCTCAGTTTACAACCCTACAAAAAAAAAATATTTTGTGCAGACATTAAACATTCTTTTTATTAAGCTCAAATTTGTGTGTTTTTATTATTTTACCGGGCTGGACTCTAATCAGAAATTTGTAATAATTACTTGTTAACTAAAATATCATATTACTTCACAAAAAGAAGCTTAAAATCATAGATTTTTTTCCACCCATCCATCTTCCTCAGCATATTTTGACAGAGAATAAGCTGGGGAGTTTGCAGCATTTATGCAAACTCAATGCACACAGAATTGAACACAGAACCTTCCTGCTGCAAGTCAACAATGCCAAAAACTGCAAAATGCAGCCCTCATTTACGTTTTATGTAATTAACCAATTTATGTTGCAGGAAATATAATATATAATATGGAGGGGGAGTGGCGGCCAAATGGTTAGGGCATGCTGAGATTGGGAGTTTGATCCCCCAGTCTGCCACACTGGCTCCCTGAGCAAGACCCTTAACCCAACACTGCTCCCCGGGCGCTGCACAATGGCAGCCCACTGGTCCCCAAGGGGATGGGTTAAATGCAGAGATAAATTTCTCCAATGTGAGATCAATAAAGTTCAATTTATTTTTATTTATTTATTCATAAAATGCTGTTGCTCCTCCTTTCTCGGGGGGTGGGGGGGTGAAGAGAGGTCAGCTTTTCCAGGTTTTTGATAAATATTTAAACTATAGTTATTTAGTTATTATGCATTCCTATACACAATATTTACTCATTTAATATGGGGTGTACCACACCTCTATGGATGGTAGATTGCAGTGGATACTTTCTCAAAAAAGTATCCACTTTCTCAAAAATATCATCTTCCCTTCAGTGATATAAAGATTGCCATTAACCTATGCAGAAAAACAGTCAGACGGCATGATGTTCTCTCCTCCAAACCTGCCTGTATGGTGTGTTGGGGGTTTGGCATGCCTTACATTTTGCCCACCAAACAAGGTTTCTGTTCTGTTTACTCCAATCTGGCCAGATTATGTTCTCCCAGTATTTTACGGGCTTTACGAAATGTTGTGTACCAACCATTAAATGAGCTTCAACATGCTTTTCTTCAGGGTTCCAAGTATCCTGAGAGCGTTATATGCTTTAAACCTGCAAAGAAACATTTCTAGTGTGACACCACACCTGTTTGGACTGAACACACTTGCCTTCATTTATGTTCTCTCAACGTTCCATGTCTTTTCCATCTCCTTTTCTGCATGTGGTAAACACTTTTCTCTGCAACATTTAACAATATTATACAAAGCTTAATTTTGGAGCTTATTAATTTTGGGTTCCATGGATTACTTGAGTTGTTACCAACACTGTAATATTAATAGCATCTTTAGAAATATTTTCACTATGAACAATGGTGAGGTGTTCAATACTCTGTTATCCCCTGAGTCTATTTTGGCTTTACAGCCCCCCTGGAGAAATCTCCACCAGCCGTCACTTATCAGCTGACTGTAGCTAATCAATTTTCCAAGCTTTACATCGGTAGGGGTAGGAGATCTATCAGAATGAGAAACACCTAGGGACAGGGGGCAGAATTGTTGTTAATATTTTTCATATTTTTATCTTCAACACATAGCCTCAGAAAAAGGCACCAGTCAGAGCAGCCCATTGTGGTTATCATTCATTGCACTCTATATTTTTTTGTTCTTTTTTTAGTTCTCCTGCATCAGTTGCTTTTCAGGGCAACAATCTATGTAGCCTTTCTAAAAAACTAGCCCTTTGTAGGTTCAAGCAATAATGAAACTACTTGGAGGTACTGGAGTACTTTTTTTTTTCTTTCTTAAATACATAAGGGTACCTCTATATGA
This sequence comes from Cyprinodon tularosa, assembly GCF_016077235.1. Classification (NCBI taxonomy): domain Eukaryota; kingdom Metazoa; phylum Chordata; class Actinopteri; order Cyprinodontiformes; family Cyprinodontidae; genus Cyprinodon; species Cyprinodon tularosa. Next base: position 78,438 of record NW_024039651.1, read on the forward strand.
GAACTCTAATGAATCTTTAACTAAATATATGTAAACATGTAAATCTATTCCAGTTTGTAAACTTTGGCATCTTATTTGGTTTGAAAATATTCAACCCAATCAAGGATCCATTTCAACATAAATCTGAGGTTCTCTGGAGATCAAACAGTAAGATGGTTACTTTTGGGCCCGATCTGATGGGGAGAATTTAGTGAAGGCAGATGTTTCTCCTTGGCTCTACCTTGGCCCTACTGTGGCTCTGCTTTTTCCTGTCATAGTAGTTTCACCTGGTCTGTTCATGTTTGGCTGTAACTCCCTGGAATGAAATATCAGCTGTGCAGCTGCCATCAACATCTCTGTTTATAGACTGGAGCTTGACTTGTTTGCCAGTGTAGTCCTGTTTATTTCACTGTGACTAACTGTATGTTATTTTTTTTCACCCTCTCACAAGGTAATTGTCTTGGAGATTATCTGCCTGGTTGTGGAGTCACACGGGGAGCTAGTTAAAAGTTAGCTTTTGTATTTTTCCTTCTTCTTGTTGTATTTCTGCTTCTATGTCCTGGAACCCCACTCAGCCTTGGCAGATGGCCGCTCACACTGAGCCTGGTTCTGCTGGAGGTTTCTTTCTGTTAAAAGGGAGTTTTTCTCTCCATTGTTGCTACATGCATGCTTGGTGTGAGGGATCACTGAAGGAGCATGTCTTGCAGGTGAATGACTTGATGCAATCACCTGGTTTTCCCTGCCAGAAACTTTGAACCAATCTGATTGTATTGTCTTTTTAAAGTGCCTTGAAATGACATATGTTGTGAATTGGGGCTATATACATAAATAAACTGAATTTAAATGTAACTGAAAAATTTAATTAAGTTGTTTTATTACACAAATCAAAACGTTAAATAAAATACATAAAATATGAATAAATACACCATGTAATCTGGTAAAAGAAAGATATGGCATGCAAATCTAGTAAAACTCATTGGTAAAATACTGCACTGATGTTGTGTTACCATACTTATGCCCAGTCCTCAATCTTTTCCATACTCAATTTTCTTTTTCAGCCTTACCATTTTGTAAAATGATGAAAGTATATTCCATACCTGGGTTCCTTCCTTAATCAAAAAGCAGATTTTAATGAAAACTCTTTCTGAACCTGAAATAAAACAAACTCAGACTTTTCCATTTCAAAAAGAGAGTTTACTCAACCTCTGTTTCAGTCACTGTAGTAACATTCTCCCCATAGAGAACCTTGTCAGGAGCAGGTTTTGTTCAATAAACTGGAGTGTCCTCGATTTTCTCTCTTCTTAAAGGTAATCACTTTGTTTTATTTCCCGATTTAGTCAGGATATTTTGTCATATTTTTGTGCAGAAAATAATAAAAAAAAATCATACGTAAGAGGCATTAGGTTTTTAAAAACAAAAATTGCTTGCTCTTCTGATGAGGATCTTATTAAAGAATGATCAGCATTAATTCACAGAGAATGGATGCATAGAAAACTATGTTGAGCACTATCGTTTCACCTCGCAATCCATCATATCCAAAACATTATCTGCCCTCATATTTGCAGCATTACACAGACTTATTTAAAAGGGCTTGATAACATTAAAGAAAATTGATGTGTGCGAAAACAGCCTTATAGAAAATAAAACTAAACAGTCAAACAGCACCAATCCTTAAGAATGGTTTCAGGGTGATCCTCTAATTTGTAGTAGTTTTCTTATAGTTGATAATATGCTGCTTATCTATTCAGCCTATTAAGTTTTATTTACCTCCTTTATACTGTTGTTTCTATCTATTTTGTTTAAAATAAGCTGTACATATTTAAAACAAAAAACTATGTTTTAAATTATACTTGAATGAATTATATGTTGCAGTCAGACATTCATTGTGGGGATTAATAGCAACTTAGTTGACAGGATATGAGATTTTTTTTTTTAGTTTGCTTTCTTAGAACTACTGAAATAATTTTTTGGGAGAGAGTTGGCCTAGTTGTTAGAGCAGTGGGCTGGTACTCAGAGAAGGTTGTAGGTACTCGGTTCGATGCCCACAGCCTCCGTGGGGTCTGGCCTGGAGGTGTGGCGTGGTCCAGCCTGCCCAGGTGGTGCTCTACAGAGAGCAACAGTGTTTCTCACACAATCTGAGCTGAACCTAGATGCCTACCACGGTCCCCAATCAAAAGACACGGCAGGCTGGCCGGCTGAATGTTGTTGGCTTTTGTAACAGCGCTGCAGTCTAGTGATCCTAGTGGTCAAAAGTTACATGGTCTGTCTTTGAAATCCAAATAATAAAAATTTGAACATTGCCACTGAAGAAGTAAAACGTTATGATTCTCTCATTTTAGGCTGCAGCCTTTTTTATCGGTAGAGATGGTTTTAGTGTCACTGCAAAGTTCATTCAGTTAGGATGTCACTACAAGCTGGACTGTTTTGGCATTGAAGATAAAGCTAAAGGCTCCTTCAGCGACATTCCATACTGCTTCACAGTTATAGTTATGATTATGGTAACAGTTATCGTCATTTTTTGTATTCTGTTTTAGCAGAATAAACCAACTAGTGATGTCATTTAAAATAGCTGCAGCATAAAAATGAAAGGACCATCATAAGTTTTTACTTGTTCAGAAGCAATGTCTGAGTCTTCATTATTTGAATTTACAATCCCAAATCCCTTTTTTTTTATGTCAATGCAAGCTGTGCATGGTTTAGCTCCATACAATCTCAATAACAGTGGAGGAGGGAATCAGGCAACAGTGCTTTAGAGGAGCTTTAGTGTTTATTATATATTCCATCTGGATCACGTTACAGCTCAATGCCTGCTCAAAAAGAGGCTTTACTAGCAGGTTACAGAGGGGAGACAGGTGGACTGAGTCGCCAATGATTTACTTCACCTTTATTCCTACATTGCCTTTTTCTGAGAGAAAAAGAAGTGGCAGAAGATAGACTGGCCTTGGCCTGGCAGTTATAGTGGCTCAGTGGTAGATTTATGACACAGTAAGAAGAAATATGGACATGGGGAAAAAAGGGTATGGACTCTCAAGAGTTTAGATTCTAAGGGGGAGGAGAGAGTTTTGCACCTGCTTTTGGCTTCAAAGTGACTTAGAATTGAAAAGTGAGCTGAGAACATGCTGGGATGAGATAGGAAATGTTAGAGAGGGAGTGAAAAAGGATCAGAGTAGGTTGAAAAAAGGAGACAAAGAAGAGAGGGTCGCTATGCTTCCCCAAGGACGAGTTCTGCATATGAAATTTGAAATTGGAAACAGAGTGGCAGGTCACTGGGCAGCACTGGAGCAAATGCAACGATAGGAATAATCTTTCTCTTCTCCCATCATCCTCCTCCTCCACTGTGTGCTGAGCAATGCAGATGGGGCAGCGTTTGCCTGCAGATATTAAGAAACCCAGGAGAGAGAATGTGAGCGTGAACTTTATACGACGCCATCAGTACAGCTATTCAAATGAGTGTTCAAATTCACCTGAGAGCCATCCATAGTGGCTTTGTGAAACAAATGCTTAGAGGATGAAATCCAGCGATTGGTACCGTTTTCTCTTCTCGGATAAACAGATGCTGGAGAACAAGTTTTTCCACACAAACAGTGTTTTCACGTTGACTTGCACACAAAGGCACTGGAGGCTCGTGGCTCAGTTGGTAACATGCAATTATGTGGCTATGATGTCATTGATTTTCCTGCAATGTTTGGAAGCTGCACGATGCCAAGCGTTTAGAGTGCACTGAAAGTGCCTTTCTGTGTGGAATACTAATATGCTCATTTGTGTTGCGGTGGCCAGAAGGGAAATGTTTTTCCATGCAAGCTCCCCTGCTAATGGGTACCTCTGCAAAGACAAGAGCTCAGGGAAAACTGACAGACTGCAAGACTGGCAGTATGAGTCAACCCTGACAGGCAAGTTGGACCCTGCCTGACTGTCAGGCCAGTCGTCGGCCCTGGAGTCTAAACCTGACGTGGAGGTAGAAGAGAAAGTTAAACAAGGAGACAAGAACGAATGAATGAATAAAAATTATATCCATGTCCGTTTACAAAGACATTGATAGTTTGTATTCCAAAGATCTACTCAGTGCCTTGCTGTAAGTGGTAAAAAGTTATAAGAAGGTAAATAGTAAAATAAAATCAGAAGCATTTCTATAGGAACAAATTAACAAAAATCTCCATTACAATGAATGTCTTTTTTTTTTTAAGTAAAGTGGCTCACAACCCAGAAAGTATCACTTTTTCCAGCATGGCACAAGTACTCAAAGAAAAGATGCAGCACTCATGTTACCTTTATTACATTTAGAACATTTATCATAGAATCATGTTTTAGTAATGATATTGACTATCTTGAATTTCTAAATATTTAATTCAGTGCAGATTTCCTTACTCATAATGCTATTGAGCTTTTCGAAACAAGATAAAATCTGATTTTAGGTCTATTTACTGACCATTAATATTCAATCTTTATATTTTTTTACTTACAGACCATTTAAAGGTTAACTTTTACTCTCCTTCCGATGGCTTAAATACCAAACTCTCTACTTTTCAAGGCAGTTAGTGGAAAATATTGCAGGTGGAACCGATGTAAATATACTGTATGTCTCTATAATCTCCTTCTCCAAATGTCCCGATTAACTAATAAAGCAAATGAGCAATTTCCAGTTGCAATATGCTCTAGGCAGCAATACAATAATCAGGGAGGGTCAGGCTTTAATGCTGAATCTGGGAACTTTAAGTTGTTTGGGAGGAACAAGGTCCTCTCCGAATACTCGCACTTCACCCTTACACACTTCAATTGTGTGCTACTGCTGGATATGGTCATGTGGAGTCAACACATCTTCATTTTATGGATTTGTTCTGCCTGGCCACTTGCCCAGGTGATTCCAAACTACAGGACAAATACATGGCATAGAATGTGAAGTAGTGTGTCCCAAATATCCTGAGCTGTCGTTTGGATCAACCCCAATGTGTCACGGGTCAGAAATTAGGACCCATAATTCAGGCAGACAGAACAGATGTATCTTAAACTGAAACACCTTTTAACTGCTCAGTATATTGCGGCTCGTCAGCTGGAACCGGCTTGCTGGAATCTCTGCTTCTTAAGTTCTGTCCTTTCCCAGAGGAAGGATTGCAAACCTGTCGGATGATTTCTCCACAGCATGTGGCGGGGGCTGCCCAGAGAGTTCCAGGAGTGAGGCTGAGCAGACTGAAGAGTGGAAGTTTTGGAATATTGCAAAACATGATAAAAACGTCTCGGATATTTGGGTACTAGAAAGACAGAAAGAAAGTTTTTCCCGTACGGCGAGCGTTACGGGAAAAAATGTCTTCCAAGACGTCCGCATCACCTACCTTCTCAAGTGATGAGGTTTTTTTACATAGATAATTTTACAGATAGTATTTCATTAGTCTGTGTAGGGTATAGATTTCATGTAGACTTAAGATAATAAATACAGTATACCCGTTATTTTTTCTACATCGTTGTGACGTTTTGGTGAGCTGCTTCGCTAGTTTGCTGGCTCTGCGCTGCCGTAGCGCAAAGATGTCTGCCTCCATGGCTGCGAGACCCGCTCCTACGTAACTATAAATAACGAATTCTAAGGCAACGCAAATATTAAGGTGAAGAGGCTGAGCTAGTAGATGATGATAAATAACATAGTTATGTATAATATATTACATTTCTGACTGTATATCCCTGTAATTATTACACACTGTAGCTTTAAGTAAAGTAGAGCAAAAAGCAGGACATGAATGGAATTAGAAAGATATGTTATGTTAAGGGAACAAAGAAGATATTTATAATGTTAGCTTTAATTTCATAATAGGAAACTGACAAATACACTCACCGGCCACTTTATTAGGTACCCCATGCTAGTAACGGGTTGGACCCCCTTTTGCCTTCAGAACTGCCTCAATTCTTCGTGGCATAGATTCAACAAGGTGCTGGAAGCATTCCTCAGGGAGTTTGGTCCATATTGACATGATGGCATCACACAGTTGCTGCAGATTTGTCGGCTGCACATCCATGATGCAAATCTCCCGTTCCACCACATCCCAAAGATGCTCTATTGGATTGAGATCTGGTGACTGTGGAGGCCATTTGAGTACAGTGAACTCATTGTCATGTTAAAGAAACCAGTCTGAGATGATTCCAGCTTTATGACATGGCGCATTATCCTGCTGAAAGTAGCCATCAGAAGTTGGGTACATTGTGGTCATAAAGGGATGGACATGGTCAGCAACAATACTCAGGTACGCTGTGGCGTTGCAACGATGCTCAATTGGTACAAAGGGGCCCAAAGAGTGCCAAGAAAATATTCCTCACACCATGACACCACCACCACCAGCATGAACCGTTGATACAAGGTAGGATGGATCCATGCTTTCATGTTGTAGACGCCAAATTCTGACCCTACCATCCGAATGTTGCAGCAGAAATCGAGACTCATCAGACCAGGCAACGTTTTTCCAATCTCCTATTGTCCAATTTCGATGAGCTTGTGCAAATTGTAGCCTCAGTTTCCTGTTCTTAGCTGAAAGGAGTGGCACCCGGCGTGGTCTTCTGCTGCTGTAGCCCATCTGCCTCAAAGTTCAACGTACTGTGCGTTCAGAGATGCTCTTCTGCCCACCTTGGTTGTAACGGGTGGTTATATGAGTCACTGTTGCCCTTCTATCAGCTCGAACCAGTCTGGCCATTCTCCTCTGACCTCTGGCATCAACAAGGCATTTCCGCCCACAGAACTGCCGCTCACTGGATGTTTTTTTCTTTTTCGTACCATTCTCTGTAAACCCTAGAGATGGTTGTGCGTGAAAATTTCAGTAGATCAGCAGTTTCTGAAATACTCAGACCAGCCCTTCTGGCACCAACAATCATGCCACGTTCAAAGTCACTCAAATCACCTTTCTTCCCCATACTGATGCTTGGTTTGAACTGCAGGAGATTGTCTTGACCATGTCTACATGCCTAAATGCACTGAGTTGCCGCCATGTGATTGGCTGCTTAGAAATCAAGTGTTAACGAGCAGTTGGACAGGTGTACCTAATAAAGTGGCCGGTGGGTGTAGAATTTAGTTTGTGGAGGTCAAGAAGTTACACATTGTCATACAGTAGGTGGCGGTATGGAGCTTAAAGCTGTTTGCAGTCTGCTAATATAGAAAAAGAGGAAGAAAGGTTTAAATTGGGGTAAACAGTAAAAAAACAGAAGGGAGAACCAATCTAAAAATATAGGAATAATCACCAACTAAAGCAAAATGTAATTGAAAATGAGAGAATTAAACAAGTTGAATAGATCAGAAAAAAACTGTCAAAAATGTAAACATGAAAGAAGGCTAATGTAAACAGGGTAAATCAAATGACTGAAAAGAACCGCTGCATTTACTTGACCATCAAATTGCACACATTGTTAGTGTGAAAATAAATAAAGGAGAAAGTGTTTTTTTTTTTTTTTTGTGGCCATATTAAAGTTGATGTTTTCTAAAACAGCTGCAATGAAAACAGTTTTGAGTCATGTAATCAACAATCAGATGTTACTACTGGCCAGTGTTGGTAGTCACAAAGTTACATAACAATGGCATTTTTTTGCTGCGTTTTTTTTTCAGTTTAAAAGTAATTTATATACATACTTATATATTATATTGATTACTATATTGGTAATGCCTTTTGTTTACTAATAATCTTTCACAGCGCATTACTCGATCGATCAAAGCTATTTTAGATTGCTACAGTACACTGTCTCTGCTCTAGGAAGAGATATTTTACTGTAGGGAAAAACAGCAGGCAGCTGAGATAAACATATGTGACGCTGATTGGCTGAGGAGCCGCAGTATTTTGAGCCTGTCTTGAAAGCAGTTTTAAAGGAGGAATGATTGTGCAACGCCACTGATTTAATGACAGTGTTCCTAAAGAAAACCACTTTCTAAAGTCAAAGGCTAAAAGTTTCTGTGATTCGCTCATTATGTGCTGTAAGACAGACTTTATATACATTAGTTAGAAGCATCTCTGATTTAAAGAAGCTCCTCACATCACCTCAACACTGGCTGACAGCTGGTTGCCCATATGTTGCTGTTTACTTTCATTGTTATTCTTTTTTCAGGAATTGTGTAAACCGTTTTAAGTCTAAAGTAATGTACATTCAATTTTTGTTTAAAAAAATTGCAAAAATGCATTATTTTCAAGTTCATACCTATTCTATAGCCAGCTGAAGTATGTCAACATGCAAAAATATAAAGTTTTAAAACATGCCTGCCCAAAGTCGGCCCTCCAGGGCCGCTGTCCTGCAAGGTTTTCCTGCAGGTCTCCCTAATAAAGTGTAACCGGTTCCCTTCTGCGTTGTGCTGGTTATTGGTAATTAGTCAGGCCGTGACTCGGTTTGGCTTTCTTCGATTTATTCTGACGAAAACATTAAAGAGAAAAGCAATCGTTTTACAAGCTGCCCGCTCCAAGTCCTCTCCCGCAGGACAACATGACAAAAGGGCAATCATGTCTCACAACATTAAACAAAATAAACCTTCTTTACACAACATACCTGACGAAAACATTAAAGAGAAAAGCAATCGTTTTACAAGCTGCCCGCTCCAAGTCCTACACAAACAAAAATACATAACAGAAATTAACTTAATAAATCTATAAATAAACTGGAAGTATTTAGATAGGAAATAAATAGGACACACCTCTCCCGCAGGACAACATGACAAAAGGGGAGGGCCTAAGGGACGCAAACATTTTAAAGACAAAACCATAAAAGAAGAAATAAAAAGGAGGGGCTACCGTTCTTAAACTAACACGTTCAAAACAATGACAGCTTTTCGGTCAGGTAGAGAACAATACAAACAACCAAAAAAAGAAGACATTTTGTGTAATTATAACAACAACCAGGTTACAAAAGCACCAGCTTATTCTAATAATTGCAGTTCAGCAAAAGGCTGTTAATCAGATACCCTTGGCTGAAGCAGGGAAACCTCCAAACCCTGCAGGACAGTAGCCCTTAAGGACCAACTTTAGGGCAGGCCAGTTTTAAAACATCTTTTCAATCTTTACTTCACATCACAATCACATCCACATAATTACACTGCAACTCACCAAACACACAAAATGGAGCTGATTAGTACAAAACGTTTTCAGATATGTAGTCCTTTTGCTTAATAATTTAATTAATTAATATTCTTATATTTAATAATTGAATTTCCAGTTGTTTGTAAAGTTCTAAAAAACTGAAAATTATCTAAATTCTTCAACATTTATATACTAAAAGTGACTCTATAGTACATATACTTTGATAATTATTTACTTTGTAAATAAGTGACTTACTAACTATAACTGCTTACTTTTTTAAGTTGCATATCCAACACTGCTCCTGGCAAAAAAGAAAAGATAAAACAATACAACAATAAAATCTAAGAATAAGATGTGATTGATGAGTTATCCCATGAACAAAATGCAAAACGTTTGATGTTATTTTCTTTTAAATTGCATTTTCTATGGAAAATGCCAAAAAAGTTTTTTTTTTTTCATATTAGTAGAACATTAACAAGGATTGATGCCTCTTCATATTGAAAATGTAGCTTATATTCGCAGTAGGACACAACTCTACACATACAGTGAGAGGTACAAAGAAAGAGGTATATGGTAAAGCATTTTTATGTTTAAATAAGAATCTGTACTAAAACTTAGAAACTGGTGTCCCTGGACCTGTAGTCACACCAAGGGCAGTGCTGAAAGAGTGAAAGAGTAGGGTCTTCAGCTCAATGGCGTAACGACACAACAATATGCAACATTTTTGAGCAACATTATCTGGGTGGGCCCCATATGAAGTAAAACAAATTCAGCCTTGGATTCAAATGTGAAGCAGAGACATATCTACCTGGTGCACACCAGACCTTGAGGAATGGAGCCGGAGACCCCTGGCATTGCAAAGCTTTTATCACTAAAAGTGAAATTCTGATGGAAACATACCTCAGAAGATCAAAGGTTCTGTTACTGCAAAAGGCCTTTCTACAAAGCATCAATTCATCATGGACTGAAAACAAATATATGCCATTATTTTTAGATTTCTATAAGAAAACCATGTATCTTTTTTTTCAGAATTATGTACTTTTAGCAGTTTTATCACATAAAATTGAAAACGGCAAGAAAATCACTGAATTAAAAAAGCTAGATGTAGAGTTAAAAGAACAGTACTATTTAATGGAGTGCAGATAGTTTTATACTCAAACAGATACTAGTTGATGGACACAGATAATGAGAAAATGACCAAATGTCAGAAAAACAGGAATATTTGGGTGTTTTATTTTTTTTGGTACTGACTTTAGAAGCATTCTGGAGAGAAACTGACAGAAATATAGATGAAATGAGACAGACAAAAAGCCCAGAGCGCAGAAAGCAAATATCCACTAATGCTGTCTTGGAGTCAGCTCCAACAAAACATCTCTGTTTCAGTGATTCATCATGAAGCAGAGGGGAGGATACAGGGAGACAAACAGGTAGTGCAAGATCACTATGAGCCAATTTGTTGAGAACAAAAAGGTAGAGAGATGAAGAGAAATTCAGTGTGAAATTGTTCTTTTCCTCTTTAAGAGTCACTCTTTGATCCTTAAAGATTTAGTGGAGACTGGTCTGGCAAGTGCAAATACGCAGGATGCCTCTGAGTCTTTTGCTTCCCAGTGCATGTGAGTTTGACCAGCTGAAGTTTTCAGACAGTAGAGAGACATTGCCTCAGGGAGGAAAGGATAGATACAGCATGAAGAGGAACAACTCAATATCAGGATGTGGAGTCAGAGCAAGCTTCAATAATGTTCAATTACATCAGTGCCTGTCACCTCTCCTAAAATCACATGGAAGTTTAATGAGAGAGAGTTCAGCCTGGCTTCTCTCATGAGACGACTCAAGTCATCAAAGTGTTATTATATTGAAACTCGACTTGTTTGTGCGGCGGAAAATGCAACTCCCGTGTGATGAAGTGAAGAGTCTGACATGGCTCAATTGTACTCAGCTGATTCACTTTAAGTGAGACCATTATGTTTTAATAGCTTTATAAATTTATGACTCTAAGAAGAGGTATTGAAAGTTAGACAAAATCTGTTGCATAAAGGGAATTTCAAAAGTATTCATACCCCTTGAGCCTTTCCAGTGTCACTTCCCATAGATGAACAAAATTTTGCACATATTTAATAGTTGGGAGAAAAATAATTAATGGTTTTAGTTATTTTCTCTTCTTTAAAAATTAAACAAGTGTGCATCTATTTTCAGCAGATTTAAAGCAATTTTTTTCAGAACCACCTTCTGCAGAAATTGCTGCTGCACATGTTTAGATATGTGCATCTAGTCAGATTCCACTTTTTCAAACAGAACAGTTTTACTTTCAGACTGGCCTTTATGTTTTGCTGCATACATCATTGCAAGTCCTTGCAAGTCCTTGCAAGTATTCCCAGAGCATGACAATGCCACCGCCCTGTGTTGGTGCAAATATTGTGGTGGTGAGAAATATATATATAAAAACATGTGAAGGTCATTTCTTTTCTTAATTCTTTCTTTGTTTTTGTTTTTTAGTCCAATCTGACCAGATCCCAATTATCCTGTATTGGTCTTTCAATAATGGCTTCCTCCACTCAAATTCCTTCACCAAAATTGTAATGTTTGCAACTACTAGTTGTCATTCCAAGCAGTTTTCCCATTGCAGCTCATCCTGAGTTACCATGAGACTCTTGGCTGCTTCTCTGATTAATGTTCTCCTTGCCAGGCTTGGCTGTTAGCTTGAGTGTATGACCATGTGCTGTCGCATACTTTTTTACATTTTTGATTGATGGATTGAACACAGTTCCGGAAGATGTTCAAAGATTGGAAAATAACCTATAGCTGCTTTGAACTTTCCCATAACTTTCTGCCTGACCTCTCTGCTGTGTTGTGCTCTGATGTTCTCTCTAATGTCTAACCTCTGAACACCTGGATTTATACAGAGATTAAATTACACACAGGCAGACTACTTATTAAATATGGGATGTTAAAAGTCAAATGGTTGTGCATATTTTCTTTAAATACGCCTATGGAAAAAAATGTCGATTATTTTTGCCTTATTGGAACAATAATTGATCATTTTCATTTTCTTTCAGCTTCACCATTGTGGACCACTGTTTAGCCTGTTCAATAAAATATTAATATGGGAGTCTGATATGTTTGTAACATGACAGAATGTGGAAAGTTTAAATGGAATATTATGGCAAAGCACTCATTTTATGACCCTGCTCTATGATAAGTGGGAATGTAAAGATCAAAGCCAGATCATAAGAAGTGTTTTCAAAGATCAGAGTGTTCCCAGGATTGTGGCCTCAGTAATAGAGTAAAGGTGGAAGTTGAGAACAGCCAGAACTTCTTTTGAAATGAGCTATCTGTGGCAGAAACCAAAAGGGAAGTAGGTAAAAAAAAATTCCCTCTTTAAAACTTTAACATCACTTTTATAATTCATCAAAAGAAAATTGTTTTTCATTTGAAAATACTTTATTTTGTAAGAATTTTAAGTACTTTTTTTCACAAGAATGTCACCTTGCAACTATAAGTTTTAGCCAACATACAAATTTTTCAGAATGCCAGTTCGAGATCCAAGATTTATTGCAAAAACACAACACTGACCTTTAGTTTAACATTAGCATGTTTCTCCTGTGGATGGATTGCTTTTTTTTTTTCTTTTTTTCTGTCCTTGATGGGCGGATCTCAGCTCAACCTTCAACATCAGGAATTTAAGTGGGATTTTTTTTAGGAGATATTTTACAGACAGAAAAGAACAGAAACAAGCAACCAGTCAGAAACAAGAAAACAAGGAGTAAACATGCATATAAATAGCAAGAAAATTAAAAGAATAACAAAAAAATTCCATCAAAATGTTTAAGCCTCATGGCAATGGAAACAGAATGGCTTAAGGTGTATTCAGACTGAATGCAGTGTCTGTTTTCACCACAAAATGCCTCGTCAAATAGGAGTAGCTTGAGTTAAACGAAGCTGAAACCATACTGAAGCAAATAAAAAAAAAAACTCTGCCAATTAACTGAATAGTTAATTCTTAGTGCAGTTTTGTGCAATTAAAATGAAAAATTGTGATATTTTCCTTCAGAGATATTAAATGCTATTTTTTGGGACATTCTATGATAAAACATCCCCTGAATAAGCTTTGAACTGTTTCAAAGTGTACGGAGGCCAACAGGTGCAAACGCACAGTAAACCACGAAACAAGCTGCCAAAAACACGTTTAATGGAAATTCTAAAACATGCAAGCAAAAAAAAAAAAAAAACAATTCACCAGAAGAACACTGCAACAACAAAAAATGATGCAATCAATAAGAATAGAGGAAAAACCTACAAAAAATGTTGCAACCACAAGCAAAATGCTGCAATTGGAGATATACAATTATGTACTGTACATTGCAGCAAACAGCAGCAAAATCATGTAACAAAACAGAAGAGGGATTTGAACAAAGAACAAACCATATCAGAAAAAACCCTCTGTACAAACCTTTAACGCAAGATTAGGAATAAAAAGACAGAGGAAGAAAGGTGAGGTTTGTTATCTTTCGTTTTATTGTCTAAAAGCAGCGTTAGGCCATAGGCTGAAGCCTGTATTGTTCAGGTTCGCTCCACCTATTTAGGGACTACTAAATGACAACTACAATAAAATCCTAAGTGCATTTTGAGCCCATAACCAAAAGTTCTCCAATCGCTTTGCTCCAATATTTTTACAGTAATTACTTAAAAGTGTAACTATATCGGTAGCCTGATCACACCGTTAATCTATGCTCGAATCAATCCGCCTAGCCGTTAGCCAATCAGAGCGCGTCCTTCAGGTACGCTCTCCCACTTCAGAAGCGGAAAGAGAAGAACAACAACAAACATGGCGGCCCCCATGGAGCAGAGTGTTCCCGTTGGATCAGACAGAAAACGCAAGAAAAATGTGGATTATATATGCATCACACACATATCATCGATGGACAAAGAACGGACAAAGCCACTAACAGTTGTTCGTTGGAAGAAGCTGGTTGTTTGTGCCCGTAAGTGGCTAGAAATTGACATAATCGACCGCACCTTGGCGGAGGCTGTATGTGTACATGATGAGTCCGCCAAAAATAACAATGACGATTCCACGTCAACCCTGGCTTGTTCAGAAGACTCTTTCTGGCTTTTAGGGGGGAAAAAAAATTGGTTTTCATCCAACTTGTTATAAGCGTTTCATCGATAAGAAATGAATTGCCAGTGCTGAAAAACTAGCAGAAAAACGGGGAGCATATGGTGGTGACAACAATGGTTCTGATTCTGATCACGAGTCTTCCACAACCACGTCCACGACAAGCCGGCCACCATCTCCAAAACAGTTGAGATCCATCACTAAATCATCGTGGTCTGGCAATGTACTTCCTGCTGTCTGTATAATTTGCAAGAGGGTTGACCGCTTTGTGAAAGGGAGGACACAAGACAAAGAAAGAAAAATTGGTCCAAGCAGAAACTATAAATGCTGGTGAGTAGAAAATTTGCAGACTGCATCTTTGTTTGTGGCTTATAACCAAAAGCAAAAGTAATACATTTGTTGATTTAAAAAAAATGCATGTGTAATTGGTGCCAGCCCAAGCCTGCTCTTTTCATTGTGATGTAAGCGTATGAAGGCTATGTGTAGGGCCTCAAAAATAATAAAAGGCATTATTATGAACTTGAAGTGATGATAGACAATTAATTCATTTGTCAAATAATGGTTAGATTTTAAATTTGTCACCCAACTACCAGTTCAGTCTCGTAAAACAGAGAAAAAGTATTTGATATTATTTGTTGGCAGCTGGTTTATGATTGAACTTTTTTAACTCTTTGCTAGGGAGTTTGGTTAAAGCAGCTGAACTGCAAATGGACGAATCCATCCTCAAGGATGTAAGTGGAAAAGATTGTCACAACTGAAGTGTGGTACCACAAACGGTGCTACAAAGAATATACAAGATTTCTGGGGGCTACAACAAGTGATGAAAGGTAAATTTCAGATAATTCAAGTAGAATATTTGTGAAATACAAATACTTCAGAGTGAACCATATATTGATGGTAGTGTTACATTCTGGGGTTAAACATTTTTGAAAGTTTATTATTCTTACAAATGAAGCCCAGTTTATAGAGAAATTATATTGTAGTAAAAAATGTAGAATAAACATTTGGATGCAGTTTTAAATAAAACATTTTAACCATAAATTTGTATGAAATGAGATATTCTATCATTGTTAATTTTAAGATTGAGTAAGCATTTTAACTCATCTGTATTTTGCATTGTTTCACACAGGATGACATAAGCCTGGGAGTATGCCACTGTGTACACAGAATGAATTTTGTGACAAAATAATTTGGGCACAGTTGATTAAAAAACAAGAAATCTTCAGGGTGAAAAAGCTCTCTTCCCTGTTCCAGAAAATGATACGAGAACACCATGGTCAAGGAAGTGACAGGTAATTATGATTCATTAATAGATTTTGATATTATTCCCATCAGGGCTGCATAATGGTGCAGTGGGTAGCCCTGTTGCCTTGCAGCAAGAAGGTCCTGTGTTCAAATCCAACCCTGGGTCTTTCTGCATGGAGTTTGCATGTTCTCCCTGAGCATGTGTGGGTTCTCTCCGGGTACTCCAGTTTCCTCCCACAGTCCAAAAACATGACTGTTAGGCTAATTGGCTTCTCTAAATTGTCCTTAGGTGTGAATGGTTGTTTGTCCTGTATGCCTCTGTGTTGCACTGCGACAGACTGATGGCACCAGAAACCCCCGCAACCCCATGAAGGATAAAGTGGGTTGGATAATGGATGGATGGATTATTCACATCAGCATATATTTATTATTCCTTGTCAATTTCTCACAGATCAGATCTTCTGAAGAAAAGACTGAGGCAAGACTTTTCCCAACTAAATTTCTACAAGCCTCCGAGGAAAAACCTGAGTGAAATGGTATTTACACAAGCTACAGGACTTCTCAACAAGGGTTCATCAACTGAACCTGAGTCATCAGGATCGCAAGATACTTTGTCGAGTGGTGGAGAGACAGTTCAGGAAAGTGGTACATATGCAGCACAATGAGACTGTACCAGAACCATTTATAGTGCAGGTACAATTCTTAAACAATCAGTTAAGAGTGCCCCTAACATGAGTGCCAATTGGCCTCCTACATCTGAGGATCTAAATATTTCCCCAGCTAGAAAGATTGTGCCAATTGAACTGTATAATTCACTTGCTTAGTGCATAGGTGTAAGTGATGAGTTGACATTATCTAACATGGTTAATGTTAATTTTAATAAAAGTCATTATTTAAAAACAGAAATGTCTTTGTGCCTAGTTTTCATTGTTCAAATTTTAGCTGTGTTTCAGTAATTTCCTAAAATTTTGCGTCCAATATTGTAACTGGTCTGCTAGGTGATAAAATTCACACCACTTTTCATAATAATTAGTTAACCAGACACAAAAGGATATCTTGCTATTAGAGTTTTTCAATTGAAAATTCAAAGAATTGCAGTTTTCATGTGCAATAAAGATATATTTTGGGATTGTGAAATTGTTAAAAAATGTATTTTTTCATTTAGAATAACTCCTTACTTAAAGCACGCAGAACATTGCCGCTATATAAGCTCTGAGTAAGTATGAATGTCTGTGGGAATCTAAATTCTGAGTCCGATAGCCTTAATAATAAAAAAGTTACAAGGGTTTGAAAATGGTAGAAGACCCAAATTTGTCACTTTTTTGTGTAAACTGCCACCTTTGGCACCCATTTTCTCAAATACTGGCAGGAATCCCTTGGAGAACTTTGTTTCCCAGCTCTAGTACATATTTAAGATTGGAAAACTGCTATCGAAAAGTAGTCCCCAGGTTAGTGGAGCGAAATCCTATTTCTAGCCTAATTTTGAGCTTCAGCCTATGGCCTACGTTACAGAATAACATAAAAGGTATTTATAGTAATATAAGTAACACACTGGTCCAATAAGTTCTTTGTTTGACTCCTTCTAGTGGTCCTAGAGGACCCCTGCTATTTTAGAGTGAATTTTTCTATTGTTTTTGGTTGCAGCATTTTTCAATTCTTTTGTCGATTGTAGGTTTTTATTTCTATTTTATGTGATTGCTGCATTTTTTTTCTTTCCAGTGTTTTTCTCCGGGATTTGTTTTTGTATCATCTGAATAGCATCATACTTGTGTTTGCAGCTCATTTTTGCTGTACATTTTCTACAGTTTGCAGCTCTTTTCTCTTTTGCATGCTGCACTTTTCTTTTGCATTTGTTTTTTGTGCTTGCTTGTTGTGGAGTGTGCATCACATGTGTTTTTGCAGCTCGTTTCATGGTTTCATCGGACTACATTAAAGTGGAATTATTTTTAGTGCTGCTGTAGTACAGATTTCTGCAGTTAAAACTGTCATCTGTGCTGCTTTGCATTTTAAGATAAAATATTTTATTATATTTCAATTTGGGCCGATTACATCCCCAGCCAACCACTTTATTCTTGCATAATATCCTATGACATCCCTGTGCTCCCTTAATAGAGGGCATGTTTTCCTTATTTACAACTACTGCAACATTGCTGCGTATTTAACACTCTACTGACATCAGGTAGAGGAGGAGTAATACTGGTGGTTTTCTAAAATGACTATAAATGCAGACAGAACTATTTGACATCAGCTTTGAGCACTGTATTTGAGCTGGGTAGCTCTCATACAGTTTTATGTTCTGTGGTCACCAGGATATGAAATGAGCTCCTCCAAGGACTTTTATTTTCTATTTTCTGGCTGAATGTCAGGCCTAAATATGATTGTGTACCTATTGTTGGTGATTTTGATATGGGTGAGTTGTCCTGCCAAACCTGTGGGAAAGCATTTCCTTGATCTGATCAAGTATTTCAATCTTGAGCAGTTTGTTTCTTACTGTATGCTACACATGAACATAACCAAACACTTGATCTTGTCTTGACACAAGGTCTACCGGCTCTTAACCTGACCATTTGTGACCCAGTATTTTCTAATCACGTACCTGTTATTTTTTAGGTTAGGGTTAAACCTGCTGCTGTAACTATACAGGGTCGTGTCTTTACCTCTTCTATTTCTGCTAATTTCTTTGCTGTTCAACCAAAACGTTTTGGAGGACATGGGTCATGACACAGAGGAGCTTGGTTCTTTGTTTCATACAACCTGTCAGACAGATATTGAAATTATAGCTTCTCTGAAGACAAGATTAATAAAATCTAAATCTGAGCCCTGGTTAAATGCCTACTTTTTCAGCAAGACTGGTCTGCCATAGAGCTGAATGCCAATGGAAAAAAGACAAACTTTGGTCTGGCGACACTATCAGAAGACACTATCAGAAGATTGTGAAGGTCTCCAAAACAGAGCCCTTTTCACACATCATTGAATTAAACTGTCAAAAACCTAGGTTTCTTTTTAAAACTATTTATGTTAAGACCACGGATTTCTTGCGTTGTGTCTAACCCTGCTACGTGTATTTGTGAGGCCTTTCTACTTTTCTTTGTGGAGAGGGTTCCACTTGGGCTCTGAATCCCTTTCTTTTTTATGCTGTTTTTTACAGCTTTGAGACTTTATTGCTGTCCTTTTTACAGGAGATTTTCAGTCATTTAAAGGCCCTGGGTTCTACTCATGACTGCATTCCTGCTAGACTCTTTGTGGAGCTGATGCCAAAGTTTGGCTCCTTAATCCTACAGACGATCAATAGCAGCATTTCTTCAGGAATTGTCACAAGATGTTTTAAAGAAGCTGTAGTCCAGCCTCTTCTTAATAAAAAACTGGCCTAGATGAAATTTTCTTGAGTGATTTCAGACCTATTTTAAAACAATCTTTTATGTAAAATATTCTGGAAAATGTTGTTTACATACAGTTAGCAGCCTTTATTCTTGTTTTTGAAATTTACGCAGCACAGTCTGCCCTTTAAAAAGAATAATTATATTTTCTTAGCCACTGACTCTGGTGAGCATGTTTTTGGTTTGCTCTTAGACTTAATAGACAGCATTTGATACAGTGGATCATAATATCCTTTTATTTATTTTTTGGTGCATTGGGTTTGGATCCAATGCTCTGAACCACTGCAGTGGTTCAGGTCTTACCTGAGTGACTGAACATTTTTTGTCATTCTTGGAAGTTCTGTGTCCTCCCCTGATCCTCCTATATGGAGTTCCTCAGGCTTCTTGCCCTTTTCTATTTACTCTTTATCTTCTCCCACTTGGATTCATTCTTAGGAAGCATGGGGTCTCTGTTCACGTTTATGCAGACAACAGTCAGATCTATGTGTCATGATCTTGGGTTTTACTCCTTTTTTTCTCTCATTTGATTTGGTCCACCCTGAGCTCATTATCTCTCATCAAATCCACCTGTTCCTGCAGGTATTTAAGCCACTATATCCCAGCCATTCGTGGCAGATTATTCGAGCTTAAAGTAAGACTAATATTAGCGTTCCTTGTTATGCTTAGTTCTGTCTGTTCCTGACCTGTTCCTGCCCTCGAACGTTTGAGTTTTCGCCGCCCCAATTCTGCTTTGTTTTGCTTGTCCTGTGTTTCCAGACTGTTACCTGGATTCTGCCTATTGGGGAATCCAATGGGCGAATTCAATCCAGCTTGGGTTCGCCCTTCTGGAACCCTTGGTTCCTCTGCGTGCTCTGGCTGCTGCAGGTCGCGACTCCTCTTTTCTCCTGGATATCTGGTACCAGCTCAGTAACAAGCTACGGAGTTCCGCTCCTCTGGACTTCACTCCTTCTTCTAGGCTCAGACTGAACTTTGCAAGGTTGGTGGGTTTCATGCTCATTGTCGTTCCCCATTTAAGTTCTGAAGTCACTGATCTGAATCTCCATTCCTGCAGAGAATCCAGTGAGCCCGCCTCAGCTGCTGAGCAGCCGCACATTTATACAATAAACGCCTTTTTAAGTAAACACTGTCTGTCTCGCCTGAATACCTGGTCCTATGTTCTGAGTATTCTGACACTATGTCCTACTCTTTTGAAAAGTTTGGATGAAATAAAGGATGGATGGATTTAAACATTTAGAATTTTAATGAGAAAAAGATGGAAGTGATGGTTTTCTGAAGGCACTTCAAAGAATCTACCTTTACACCTGGGCTATCTAAATCACTTGGTGAAGCCAATGGCCACAAATTTAGGTTTTAGAATGGACAGCCATCTTAACTTTGACAGCCAGATCAAAGCTTTTGTCAAATCCAGCTTCTTTTGGCTACGGCAGCTTACCAAAATAAAGTTCATGCTGAGCAAAGCACAATTTTAGACATTGACCTTTGTGACCACTCGCCTGTAATGCGCCTTATGCTGGTGCCCATCTGCAGATAGTTCAAAATGCTTCTGAACAACTTTTAACTGGACATTTTTAACATATATCAACAGTTTTAAGTTCACTTCACTGGCTGCCAGTTAGTTTTAGGATTCATTTGAAAATTATTTTAGTTTAAAGTGTTTAAATGGCCTTGCTTCACCATATATTGCTGATCTCCTACATCCTTATGTGCCGCTTCATTGTCTTGGGTCAGTGGATAAGTAACTCCTGTCAGTACTTAAAATAAGTCTTAAATTCAGTTTAAAGGGCTCAGCATGTAGGACCCAATATTCAAGCCAAGCCAGGTCAGGGAAAAAGTTTAGAACAGGAGGGTTCTGAAAATCAGGAGTCCGTAGCCTGATCAGGGGTTCCGATCAGAACAGGAACAGGCAGATCCAGGTTTCCATGAGTCGACAAAGACTTCAGGCAGAAAGGTTCAGATGCAAACAGGTAGGCTCAGTAGTTGAGAAGTACAACATGACATGATATTAGGAAACCTACAGTACTTTAAACTAGCTCCCTCTACTGAGCCAGAATAGGAAAAGGCCATGCTCAGTTGATAAGAGTCAGGAGATTATCAGGAAACACTATGAAAAGACTAGAAACCCTTTCTGACCACTGGCATCTGAGAACGACAACATGAACCACAGAAATCAGCCATGATCTCCAACTAAATCTCAAACAAACATACCTAATGATCTGGCCCTGATAGCTGGGCTAAGCCTCATATAAAGCAGCAGGAGCAGGTGGATAAGATGAGTGATGATTATATGATTATTAACCAGGTAGAGTAATGCAGGTGAGGTAAATGAGCATTAGGTCAGCTATCAGGGCAGCAGTCATGACACTAGGAAGGCACCGGCCCTTTGCTATGGCTGGTCCCAAACTCTGGAAGGATTCTCCGCTGTATATCAGCCAGGATTCCTCTTTGACTATTCTAAAATCCTTTTTAAAGTTACATTTTTTCTCTCTGGCATTTAACACTCAAAAGGATGTTGCTGTTGGTGGATTTTATGTTTTATTAATTTTATTTTCTATATTGCATTTCATTGTGTTTTATTTGTCCTTTTGTGAAGCAGTATAGTCCCGTTGATTTTTTAAGTGCTATATAAATAAAGTTAGATTGGATTAGATTAGGTTAGATAATTTAGTGGGGAGAATGGTTGTTCCACAATATTTTGTTGTTAATTAGCCTCCCATTTTCACTTTACTTTTAATTTTTAAAGCAAAAGCCCAATAAAATGGAACTGTAATGGGCCAATATTCGGGAAGCGCAGAAGATAGGCAAGGCACTGTACTTAGTACCTCTGAGATGAAGAAACAACTTATTCATTTGGAAGAGTATATTACATCCAAATGTATTTTATCTAACTAGAGAAACATGCAAGTTGTGTGGGGCTCAAAGTTGTAGTTACATGTTTTCTTGCTTCATGCATGACAATCATGCCAAACCATATGGAAATGACAAAAAATATGAATCTGACTCAACAAATATGACACCTGCAGCTGTGTTTGCATTCAGTTTAGAGGCCTTATGGAAATGACCACAGCTAATGCCTGGTGACCATGGATTGACAAGCTTTAATATCCTCCTCTAAAAACTGAAAAACCATTCCAGTTTGTTGCAATAAAATTAAATGAAATAAACACAGGGGTGCCCAGCCAATTCACAGAATTTAATCCACACAAAAAACAACCCTAGGCAGGTGTCTACAGACATTGACGCAGACGAGCGGTTACAGACATGACTTATAGAGATACTCTCATCAGGAAACCCATGAGGAAATAGGCCATGCAAAAAAAACAAACAAAGCTCTCTAAAACCCATGCAAGCGTTTGTCTGATAAGCACATGCATCCACATTTGTTCATTCAGCACTTTAAAGCAAACCATTAGTCGCTCAATCAGGCAGACCCCACAAGGGAGAGAGAGCTAATTAACGACCGTATCCAAACGTCAAGCCTCGTACTTTATCAAGGTTTCAGAAAACAAAGAGTGCTCACAATTCCCACATTGTTCTAACTCTCTTTTCCTATTTATTATTCTTCCATCCCTATGTCTTTACTGCTAATGATGATTAGTAATTAATTAAGATTTTCTTAAATTAAATGAGTTTAATAGAATAAAAGATAAAGAATAACAAAGCTTAGTCTTTCTCAATTTTGATGGATGAGGATTATTGTTTGATTTTCTGTATGAAGCCACAAACAGTTCCCTTTTTTGGTTGTTGCAAAGTACCTACATTAATCTAAAATATAAAAGTATCATGATTCTTCCTGTAGTTATAGAGAAAATCTGCTCCTCTGAAATCTACACCTACCAAGAGAATCTTATGGCATAATTTGTTGTGACAGAGTTCCTCGTGGTAGGCTACTTGATGAAGGTCTGAAGAATACATCAAGAGAGAGTAGCTGGCAATCCATGAAATCCACGCCAACAAAGGGGATTAGCTTGCTCTTTTAATCAGGTATTAAATATCAAGATGGACTGAGGCTCCAATTTAGCTGCTCATAAAACAGTACAGTCTCAGAAGGCAAAATAATAGAGTCTGATCAAGTCACTATGTTGTTATCCTTGATAAAAAAAAACAACAAGAGTTGATCAAAACCATAAAGTTTAACAACGGAACAAAAAGTCAAGTATTCAGTTTGGAAAAATAACCAACAAAAAACATCTCTGGGTAGTTGACATAAAAAGGGAAAATATCAGAATTTTTTGTTGAGTATAATTATATGAAAGAATACTATAGAAATAGAGATACAGAGATGTTTGTGAGACAAAGGAAAAGAAATGCCGCAACATGCAGTCCGTAGAACAGGGGACACATTGATGTTAATGAGGTGCTGCAAATCAAAATAAATTTGTTCTGTACAATAATAAGATACACTTTTATTCAATTCTAATTTTAGTCTAAAATTGACTTAGACTTAGATAAACCTTTCTTGTCATTTTGTGTACACTCTACACAAAATTTTGTTTATGTAGCTTTCGACGCTGACCTATGCGATTGCTTCTTCTTCGATCTCCTCCTCCATTTTAGATATGATTAATACATCTCTGTTACAGGGATATGTACCAAAGGCTATTAAGGTTGCTGTAATTAAGAGAATGGTCCAAAAAAGAAAAAAACATCCAGTTCTGTGGGCTGAAATGCCTTGTTGATGCCAGAGGTCAGAGGAGAATGGCCAGACTGGTTCGAGCTGATAGAAGGGCAACAGTGACTCAAATAACCACCCGTTACAACGAAGATGGGCAGAAGAGCATCTCTGAACGCACAGTACGTCGAACTTTGAGGCAGATGGGCTACAGCAGCAGAAGACCACACCGGGTGCCACTCCTTTCAGCTAAGAACAGGAAACTGAGGCTACAATTTGCACAAGCTCATCGAAATTGGACAATAGAAGATTGGAAAAACGTTGCCTGGTCTGATGAGTCATGATTTCTGCTGCGACATTCGGATGGTAGGGTCAGAATTTGGCGTCTACAACATGAAAGCATGGATCCATCCTGCCTTGCATCAACGGTTCAGGCTGGTGGTGGTGGTGTCATGGTGTGGGGAATATTTTGTTGACACTCTTTGGGCTCCTTGGTACCAATTGAGCATCGTTGCAATGCCACAGCCTACCTGAGTATTGTTGCTGACCATGTCCATCCCTTTATGACCACAATGTACCCAACTTCTGATGGCTACTTTCAGCAGGATAATGCGCCATGTCATAAAGCTGGAATCATCTCAGACTGGTTTCTTGAACATGACAATGAGTTCACTGTACTCAAATGGCCTCCACAGTCACCAAATCTCAATCCAATAGAGCATCTTTGGGATGTGGTGGAACGGGAGATTCGCATCATGGATGTGCAGCCGACAAATCTGCGGCCACTGTGTGATGCCATCATGTCAATATGGACCAAACTCCCTGAGGAATGCTTCCAGCACCTTGTTGAATCTATGCCACGAAGAATTGGGGCAGTTCTGAAGGCAAAAGGGGGTCCAACCCGTTACTAGCATGGGGTACCTAATAAAGTGGCCGGTGAGTGTAAGTAGAGTAGAATATTGCACATGAGTGACAACAGGTAATGTTTTGCACAGGATGTCCAAGGAGGGGGGGTGCTGACCCTTGTCCCTCTTCCCATCACCTCCTTCTTCCCCTAAGTGAGGAGTTGTACAGCTTGATGGCTTGAGGAACAAAGGAGTTCAGCAGCCTGTTGGTCCTGCATTTGGGGAGGAGCAACCTCCCATGGATCAGGCTTCTCTAAGTGGTGAAGACAGCGTGCAGATGGTGGCTGGCATTGTCCATAATGTCCAGCAGTTTGTTAAGTGTCTTTATCTCTGCCACCATCCCGAGAGTCCAGCTTCTTGCCAATCACAAAACCGGCTCACCTGACTGGTTTGTCCAGTCCAGTGGAGGTGCCCTTCTTGGATGTGCTGCTCCCCAAACACACCATGGAGTAGAAGAGGACACTGGCAACGAAGGACTGGTATTAAAATAAATTAAATATAATTAATGACATGATACCTTTGAACGCAATGTACTGATGTCAGACATCAGACAGACAGAGAGTAAACCGAAACTTATTGGCTTATTTTTATGACTAATCCAATCAGGGCACTCTCTGACAGCCAGTTGCCTGGAATGCTCGTCTAACAGAGTATCGCTTTGGAAACGCACAGGTTTCACAAGCACCCTCCTCTCCACACCCACCTTGTTCTCTGTCTGTCTTGTGGTGCCTGTGCAATCGAAGCAGTTCCAATCCACACATGGTACACAAATTATTGTATTACCTGCACGCTCTCACTCACATTAAAAAAACATAATCTCGCATACTCTAAAATCCGGGATAATTTATCAAACTCGAGGGCATCCGTGAACCACTATCGATATCAGGGAGACTCCCGGAACTTCCAGGAGACTTTGGATGTCTGTGATGTCAACACACTGCACCATTCGCTTCTGATCTAACAAGCCGAAAGAACTCTGTTTACATTTGAGAAACCTGGCACAGCACTGGTAAGAGGGATTCAACAAGATAAAAGAGCAAAGCAGTAAAGCCTGCTTACTACGCCCTGGCTTCCTTACATGTTCCTCTCCATTGTTTACTTTCATAATTTCTGTTGAACTGATGACAGCATCAAAGCTAACCCAGTGTTATGGTGTCATCAGACACGCAGCTGCTGGGAGACAGAGGATATGCAGCTTGCCAGCGAGGGGTTAGACCCAGCTTATTTTGGGAAGGGAGCAAAATGCTGTTTGGGAGTGGGAAAGAGGCTATAGTGATTAGAAGTTACAAGGTGTTGTTTTAATATATTAAAGAAAAGCAAACACTGACTTAATTCAGCTGGACAATAGTAGGGTTGGGAATTGAAAAGATTTTCACGATTCCGATTCCCTTTTCGATTCTATGAAACGATTCGATTCTTTATCGATTCTTTTTTCAATTCCAATTTGGGGGAAAAAGGAGAACAAACAGTTTGATTATCAGCATCAACTTTGTTTACTTAACTATTGCACAATCTTACAAACTCAACAAGATCAAGATGTCCACAGGAAATGTGAAACTGGAGTAACATCTGTGTTTAAATGAAAAATAAATATACAAGAACAAACTTAATAACCAACAATGTCTAATAACAAATGATGGGATAATAACCTATTTTAAATAACAAAAAATACTAATTATAAAACAGTAGTAGGGAAAATTAACAGTTATTTTGCAGAAAGATGAGCATATCTGCTTTTTCTGGAAGGATACGGGATCTTTCAGGGCTTATGGTGTCTCCAGCCGTGGAGAACACCCTCTCAGATGGGGTGGAGGAAGCCTGCACACAGAGGTAGTTTTCAGCCAGTCCAGATAGCAAGGGCAGCACATCTTGCTTGTTCCACCACCACAGTGTGGCGCTATCCCTGCAGGGGATGGAGGGCAAGCTTTTATAGAGCTGGATTTCCTGATCTACCCTCTGGGCTAAGGAAAGACGGGGCTTTGATTCACAAAGTGACCGCAGCTCGTTGTCTTCCTCCTCGAATAGTTCTTCCAACTTGCGTAACTTGCGTAACTTACGTAACTTACGTAAAAAACGAGACGTAAGTCGTGCTCCCCAGAGCCGGCGCTCTAGGCTCTGGTGCTGCGGGAATCGAAAAAAGATTCCCGCAGGGGGGAAGGGGAGGGAGGGGGAGTAGGTATGATCTCGGCCTGGATGTCTTCTGTCGCTTGTGTGGTGAGTAGCTTGATTGTTATTGTAGGGGAGGGATTACATCTCCGGAGGGGGGGTGGGGGGTGGTGATAGAGGGAAGAAGATCTTGGAAGGGCTTCGGGTCTGGCTCCCTGTCTTGGTCCTGGTCCGTGCTGCCCCCTGGTGGGGCTTCGTCCGGGGTGGGGGCTCTGCGTGTTGCGCGTGGGCTGGCCGGCTGGGGTTGTCCCCCCCCTTATTCATTTATTTATTTATTTATTTATATATATTTTTTTTTCTTCTCTTATTTATTTTTATTTTTTTTTATTTTTTTTTATTTATTATTATTTTTTTTCTCTCTTTTTTTTTTGGATGGACAGGACGGGGGGAGGGTGGTGGTGTCGGCTCCGTGCCCGGCTGGCTGGTGGGTCCTGCTGCCGGTCCCGTGCCCCCGGGCTATGGTGGTGAAACTGGTGGGGCCCCCTTCTCTCGGGGGGGGCTCTCGGGGAACGGGGGTGCCTATTGGAGTCAGCGGGGGAGCTGGCTCCCTGGGAGTGCAGCAAGCACCCCAGTCTTTTGCTCCCCATCCCCGAAATCCTCCCTCTGTCTGCTCCATCACTCTGCCACACATGTAGGTTTTTGGGGAGGGGGTCGTTACTGGAGGGCCACACCTTCTGATGACGTCCCCCACACCAATTTTATTTTGCATTTTAGACACTTCCATCTACATCATTTTCACAACACACATCTATGTAGGGCATTTTCGGGGGGTGGGGGTCAGGGCCACCGGGGGGGGGCTTATTTTATGGGCCTCACCACGGTCGGCCTCCTCCTTCCCCTCTCGCATCTAGACATTGAGGGTTGAGGGTTGTCGAAGGGGGGGGGTGTGCTGGCGCCGTCTATCTCCTGGAGGGGGGGTGGAGTGTGCCGGACACCCCCTCTTGGTACTCCCAGTTTTAATTGCATCTGAGAGCAACACGCAACAACACCACATTCGAGCGGGCGCAGTGAGGATCGGGGTCTTCTCACACCCCTGTTCTCCGGCTGCTGCCTGGAGTCTGGGGCCTGGAGGAAGAGCAGGCCACCTGGTCCGTGGTTTTGGCTGGGGCTGGCTGCGGGGCCTAGGTGGCCTGCCGGTGGCGGGGCTGTCACCTCTGCTCTCCCCAAAGAAGGTTGGATGGAGGGGCATGAAGTGCCTGGTTGAAGTTTTTTTTTTTTTTTTTTTTTTTTCTTTCTTTCCTTGGGGGGGCGGTTCTGGTTGGGTGGCCGGCGCGGGATGGGTGGGCCCCGGTCCCGGGGAGGGCTCTTGCTGGGGGCGGTCCGGTCCGTGTGCGGGGTGGGGGGCCGGGCTTGAAGCAGGAAAGACATGGGTTGGTGTGGCGGTGTCGCCGCTCCCCTCCCCTCACATCCAGATTTTAGGTTCACTTATGGGGTCATCCGATAGTCCCGGGACCGACCACCGGTGTCGCCGGGTTTTTGGTCCTGGTATTATTGGATGTGAGTGTTATGTGTGAATGTGTGTCCGCGTTGTGATTTTCTTTATTTATTATTATTATTATTTTATTCAATTTTTTTTTTTTTTTTTTTTTATTTATTTATTTTTTTCCTTGTGGTACGAGTGGGGGCACTAGGGAGGGAAGGCATGATTGAGATGGTGTGTTTTTTTTTTTTTTTTCCCAGGTTGGGGTCTCAACCGCACCCTCTCCAAATACATCTCAAGTCTCCGCTAAGTGCGGAGCCCATTCCCCCCGTCCTGCTCTCCCTCCGCTGGCTGGCGTCGGGGCTCACCGGTGCACTGGTGGAGCTGGGGGTGGATGCCCGGGGGACTGCTGGCTCATTCCTGGCGGCCTCTCCGCTGGCCCCGGCCGGCCGGGGCTTTGCTGGGGCTCCCGTCTGGGGATCGGGTGCCCTTGGGGCCTCGGATCCCTGGGGCCTGGGACTGGATCCGCTTCGGGGTGGGGCTGGGTGTTGTTCGGGGTTTTTCGGGGTCGGTGCCGGTGCCTTCGCTACGATGCCGGTTCCTGGGCGGTGTTTCTTTCCTGTGCCGGTTCTGTGGTACCGGTTCGGGGGGGGGGGAGCTGCACGGCATGGTGGGGTGCGGGTCTTGGGTCCTGTTTTGGGCTCCGGTTTTTCCGCTCGCACTTCTCCTCTTGCCTATTTATTTTAATTGTAATTATTAATTTATCAATTAATTTATGTATTTACCTATGTTTTTATTTTTTTTATTTTTATTTTTTTTTCTCTTCCTCGGTGGGGGGGAGCGGTTGCGGGTCGGTGTCTGGTGTCCGCTGTTTTTTTTTTTTTTTTTTTTTGAAATTTAATTTTTTTTTTTTTTTGGGGGGGGTTTGGCATGTCTGTTTTCTCGGGGGGCGGGCGGGCCTGCTGGGTGGGGGTCCTGCTGGCGGCGCGCCGCTGGTATGTGGGGGTCCGGCCGGCCCCGGCGGGGGTCGTGTTGGGGCGCCGGTCTGGGCGGGCTGGCTGCGCTGGCTGGGTATTCGGGTGGGTTTTCCCTCCTGGAGGCATGGCGGGGCTGCTCTGTTCCCGCTGATCGCGGCGGGTGGGGCTGCGGGGCGGGTGGGGGCCTGGAGTGGCTATGGCCGGCGCGTGTTGGGGGGCCGGGGCGGCGGAGCTGCTCTGGCCGTGTGTCAGGGCCTGGTGCGGGCGGCGGGGGGGGGGGGGGGGTGGGGGCGGCGGACGTAGCTGAGCTGCTTTGGCTTCGTCCGGTGGGGGGTGGCGCGGTTCGCTCCGCTCTGGCTTTGTGCTGCCCCTCGGGCTGCTGGGGGAGGTGGTTGCGCCGGCTGCGGTCTGCTCTTCTTGCGGTTTTGCTCCGGGCGGCCTTTCTGCTCTCGGGCTGATTCTGTGCGCGGTGTGTTTCGTTGCGCGCTGTTGGCATACATGTCAGACTTAATAATATTACTTTAGCGATAGTTTCAAGGTGTTTGCTTTATTGTATATCTCGTACCATGTCTTTTGGTTGTGCTGTTCTTTTTTTTTTTTTTT
This sequence comes from Cyprinodon tularosa, assembly GCF_016077235.1. Lineage (NCBI taxonomy): Eukaryota > Metazoa > Chordata > Actinopteri > Cyprinodontiformes > Cyprinodontidae > Cyprinodon > Cyprinodon tularosa. The sequence continues at coordinate 107,858 of NW_024039651.1, forward strand.
TTTTTTTCCATCTCATTACAGGTGTTGAAGCAGACTGAAAATGTTTTGTCATTGTCTCCTTCCTATCTCCTCTTTCTTTCATCTTTTGTCCTGTTTTCTTTTCTTTTTCTTTTTCCTTCTTCTTCTTCTGTTTTTCTGCTCTACTTACATTGCAGTGTCCATATGAACTGTAAAACTCCCTGCATAATTATAATAAAGCAATTTATATACATGAAACAAGTGGAGCAGTATGGCAATTGCGATACCGCTACACTTGTGAAAGTAAAATCTGTTGGGCTCCTTTTGGCATCAAGACAATTATTCTTATTGCCACCTTGCCAGACAGGACACTGTTAAAAAAAAATAAAAGAAAAAAGAATCGTTCAGTGAGCTGCCAAACGATGCCATGGAATCGGAAAATACAGAACCGGTTCTTAACAGGAACCGGTTTTCGATTCCCATCCCTAGACAATAGAGATCACATTGAGAACACAGTTCAGAAAATCTTAATAGATCTATATGCAACTACTCACATTATTGCACAAAAGTTTTTTTGCCCTCCATTAGACATTTAGAGACAATTAAAATTTACGACCAGCTAACTTTAAGGTCACTGTTGTCTGACTGACCATTTGTGAAAAATACAACCTCCATGGAAACACCACGGAATAAATTCTTAAATAATCGAACCCACTTGGCTCCCATTTACCTCCTCGTCTTCCCTCTTAACTCCTTAATTAAATGTGACAGCATGGACAAGATGCTTCTGTATGCCTCCAAGTTCATTTGGCTGCCATTATCAGTAACATCATTGGAGTCCACTGAAGCAGGTCCACATGCAGCCAGGCATGCTGCAATCACTTTCCTGATGACTTTCATGTGCGATGTTCTGCCATTTTTCCCTTTCATTATGTTTTTCTCTGTTTTCAGTGCTTATTTATTTCCCATCATTTATTGTCTTGTACAACACCTTCTTTACGGAAAAGTGTTTCTGTTCAATCAGAGAAATTACAAGACTATGGGCTATTTCTTTGAATGTTGTTATTCCCATTAAGTTAATTTGTTTGGTGCCATTTCCTAATGAGATCCTACCTCGAGGAGTTGTTTTCTGTCCTGTTATATTCATATAGTCTTTAAAAGTCTTTGGCTCAACAAAGGTCTTTATTAAAAAAAAAACATGTGTAATGTTGCAATTATTAGCATTTTTACAGAAAGTAAGCAACAGTGAGTTTTGTTACTTTAGGCTTATTTAAAAAGTTATTGAATAGCACTTAAATAACTTAAATTAAGGTTTAATTACATCAATGACACCCAACTTAAAAAAAAGGATATTCAATCATGTATTTACATTGCCCTTCATACCAAGGTACTTTAAAAGGTGTAAAGAGAACATAACACAAGGTTAAAAGCAGGAAAAACACAATATAGTAGGATAAACAAAGAAGATAAAACCATAAGTGCCAGAACATATCTACGTGTGAAAAGACTGTCACAATAAGAAAGGCTTTGATTTAGTTTAGTTAAAGGTCTGAGATTTAATGAAAGCTAATTCCCAGTGCTTATATTTGTGGCAAGTAAAAGCTGAACATCTTAACTCAGAAACCTGGAGAAAGCTACCAGCTCTGAAAAATAAGGGGGGGCAAGGCCATTCAGAACTTTAAAAAAAACAATAATACAAGTATGCAAGTTTTAGATATATTCTTAAACTATGGAAGGCAGTGTAGTGAGGATAAAACAGGTGTAATGTTTTTGTTTATAGACGAGCTGGTGGATTCTCCACAAGTTGGAGCTGGCACAGTGCTGACTGGGGTAAGCCAGCCTTAAGAGCATTACAATATTTGCTTTTCGAAGTGATAAAAGCATAGACAGCCTTCTGCAAGATCTACCAACCTACAGTAACATGACTAGTAAAAACAAAATTGCAAAACAGAAAAAAAGGCAAAAGAGGGGCTATTGGTGAATAATAATGGTTTTATTGACAAGAATAGCGGGTTTTGCCCTTGAAAAAATGCTGACAGGCTTGCCTCGGTTGCAGTCAAAAGATGTTAGTTTGACAAACATGACCCTTACCCTGTGCTACATCAGTGGGCAGGGGAAGATGAGGAAGAGGCCCTGCCTCTTCCACATTGACTAAGGGGTGCTTTGTGTTAAGTTAGTACTTGAGACTGAAAGAACTCCTGCAGTAAACTATTCCTTATTGCAGAATTACCATGGCGGCACTCCAAGGTAGCAGCCAAGAACAGCTCCTCTCGACAATTTCACAAAATAGTGCTGGTCAGTGCTGGAAGCATTCCTCAGGGAGTTTGGTCCATATTGAGATGATGGCATCACACAGTTGCTGCAGATTTGTCGGCTGCACATCAATGATGCAAATCTCCCGTTCCACCACATCCCAAAGATGCTCTATTGGATTGAGATCTGGGGACTGTGGAGGCCATTTGAGTACAGTGAACTCATTGTCATGTTCAAGAAACCAGTCTGAGATGATTCCAGCTTTATGACATGGCGCGTTATCCTGCTGAAAGTAGCCATCAGAAGTTGGGTACATTGTGGTCATAAAAGGATGGACATGGTCAGCAACAATACTCAGGTAGGCTGTGGCGTTGCAACGATGCTCAATTGGTACCAAGGGGCCCAAAGAGTGCCAAGAAAATATTCCTCACACCATGACACCACCACCACCAGCATGAACCGTTGATACAAGGCAGGATGGATCCATGCTTTCATGTTGTAGACGCGAAATTCTGACCCTACCATCCGAATGTCGCAGCAGAAATCGAGACTCATCAGACCAGGCAACGTTTTTCCAATCTCCTATTGTCCAATTTCGATGAGCTTGTGCAAATTGTAGCCTCAGTTTCCTGTTCTTAGCTGAAAGGAGTGGCACCCGGTGTGGTCTTCTGCTGCTGTAGCCCATCTGCCTCAAAGTTTGACGTACTGTGCATTCAGAGATGCTCTTCTGCCCACCTTGGTTGTAACAGGTGGTTATATGAGTCACTGTTGCCCTTCTATCAGCTCGAACCAGTCTGGCCATTCTCCTCTGACCTCTGGCATCAACAAGGCATTTCCGCCCACAGAACTGCCGCTCACTGGATGTTTTTTTCTTTTTCATACCATTCTCTGTAAACCCTAGAGATGGTTGTGCGTGAAAATCCCAGTAGATCAGCAGTTTCTGAAATACTCAGACCAGCCCTACTGGCACCAACAATCATGCCACGTTCAAAGTCACTCAAATCACCTTTCTTCCCCATACTGATGCTCGGTTTGAACTGCAGGAGATTGTCTTGACCATGTCTACATGCCTAAATGCACTGAGTTGCCGCCATGTGATTGGCTGCTTAGAAATTAAGTGTTAACGAGCAGTTGGACAGGTGTACCTAATAAAGTGGCCGGTGAGTGTATGTTAGCAGGAAAACAGTACAGAGGGTTAGGAAGTTAATTTGGAAAAAGATTCTTATTCTGTTAAAGAGTGTAAATTAGTTTAAATAAAAGTGTGTAAATTCAGAATGTACCTAGATGAGGTTCTGGCAGATCCTTTGAGAGAGGGGGAACCGGTTGGGTCCAGAGACTGTAGATTCAGCAGGGAGCTCAGCGGCAGCAGCGTCTAGCTTCTGACTCGTGAGTTTCAGACCTTGACTTGGTTTCCTAGCTCTTCCTTGAGAGCTGTTGGAGGAATCCAGACTGATGTCTTCGGGTTTGGCTTCCTTGGGCAGGCAGGCAGGTTTCTAGGTAAAGCTCATCCAGAGCTTCAGACTTCAGTCGGGTTTTCTGTGAGCAAAGAAGACAGAGGCAGGTTAGAATCTAGTTTCTCTCTAGGGCCAACTAAGATTCTCTTAAGATTAACAGAGACTCAGGTTCGCTAACCAAACTTGGTCAACACTGCGGCGTCGAAGGAAGGTCTGACTGCTGCTTATGTAGGAAGGTCTCCTGATGGGTTGATGAGCCTCAGGTGTGCTAGAGGCTCCAGCCCAGGAGACCCACAGCGCTTTCTGCTGGAGACAGATGGTAGATCTCCAGATCCCAACAGTAACCCCAGTCCCTAACAGAAAACATAACAGAAGAGGATCCTCTGCGCCCTCTGGTGGGCAAGCCTCAGGATCCCAACAAGTAAAAGCTAATGAATATAAAAATGTCAACTTGCTGCACAAGTGCAAGTGTCCTGTCATGCGATGAGATGCAGAACATTTAATTCTGTCTTTTTTATTTTAAATGATATGATGCTTTCAGCTCTGTTGATTAAAATATATTTTGATCATATTTGTTCTATTGTTTCTGACAAGAGGAACATCAACCCTCTTGACACTCTTGAAGTCAGCAAAAATAAATGAAGAGACCCATGGTTCTCCTAAAAAACAGCAGAAAGTACTATTTCTAAATGTTATTGTTATATTGAATTGACTCATCGGTCTAGCTTAAAGCTCGTAACTACTTCTTCCGTTTTAAAGCCCAGCTCCCTCGTGAATTCTCTCCACCTGCTATGCCGATGTGGACTCTGATCTTGTCTCCGTTATTTCTTATTTTGCTTTTTTCAGATACATTCTCTTTCCTTTTGCTGGATAAAGAGTAGGGATGGTATTCTTTTAACCAGAAAACAGCAAATAGAATGATCTACAGCTGTTTTTGCATTTTTTATTGTCAGCACATATTCATATACAGGTAAAAATCTTTTGTCGGTCCCTTTATGGCTACCGTAATAAAAGACGGCAATGCAACATGACATCTTCCAGTGATGAACTGTCACCTACCTATTTTAAAAAAATCACTCTAAGCTGTGTGTAAGATTTCATGTTTGGTTCAATTGTTATTAGATTTTGGAAAGATATGTATCAATGGAAGAAATACATGATTTTCACAAATAAAATGCCACAATAACTACATGCCATCCCTTTGTCTTGATATTTACGTCTGTCTGCTTTGATTATGTTACATGGCACAGGGTTTCTTGACTGTTGTAATCCATCCCTAACTTTCTGGTTCCCTACACCTATGGTTTTAAACAAGGCAGACATATGCTTCATACGAGCTAAAAGCTTTTAATGATTACTTAGTAGATTGTCCTTTATGAGGGTACTTCATCTAAGACTGACTTTTGTGGGCAGATGAGGCATGCAATCTGCTATGATGATGATGATGTCGATGAGGCATGGTTTATGTTAGCAGGAAAACAGTACAGAGGGTTACGAAGTTAATTTGGAAAAAGATTCTTATTCTGTTAAAGAGTTTTACTGTAATGCTTAATCATAGAGATACATGTAAGGTATATGAAGACAGAATGGAGATTGTGGACAATGGTCCAAGCATCATGAGGATTAATGAGAGGACAAAGTTGGCCATTAGAGAATATCGTTTTTATAGAATGCCTTGCTCGTATGTCAGTTTTATTATATCACATATGCTGGAAGAATAACCATTTATATACTGCAGCACAGCTGAACAAGAACAAGTGCAGAGCTACTAATAGCATACATTTTTACATTACACTGTTTTTGTATTTCGTTGGAGCTGGAAAAGCAGCCATAAGTGTAACACATAGGGAAACCACAGCAAGTCCTGGAGGAAGAGTTTAAAAACTGCTTATGTGTTTGATCTGTGTCGGTTCAATAGCCTTTGCTTTGTGTGTGTTTCTAACAACAACTGCATTGAAACAGCTGAGGTCAGCTTTTCAAGAAAAAATTCTCTATGAGAAAATATGATACTTCCTGTTTAAGAACAATGGGCCAAATTAAATAACAATTTTTATTCTTGTTGGTTATTTATTGTACTTTTTTTAATACCATGGGCTCTTATGAATGAGCCACATCAGATTCGACAAACATTCTGGACTTCAGTAAATGATCCTTGTAAACCTGACGCAGTCCACCTGTGCATAAATGATCAGGCATCTATGAGGACTGCAAATCTGAATAATTTCCCCTGCATAATGCTAAGTAGAGGTGCGACTTTCCTAGGTGGTCAGAAGGTGTTCATTGACAAAAAGGCATTGAAAACAAAACGGAAAAACTTTACAAGTTCAGAGATCCAGGTTCTGCTGACTGAGAGCTGAGCAGCTCATTTAAAAGACTAGTAAAAAGCCAAGGAGTGGGAATAAATCATAAAAGGTATAAATGATGTGGTTACATAGTTACAGAAGTAAAAATAAAAGAAAAATAATAAAAAGAAAAATAATTTCAACTGAAAATATTCAATAAAAACTACTGATAGACACCTAAATGAGGCCCAATTTTATGCTGAGTCACCAAAAAATTGATTCACCCTAAAACTTACCATCAAATTCATCACAACTGTAATTGCTAGGAAACCAAGAGTTTTAGACCAGATAGTCAAGCACAGACTCTCCGGTCTAAAACAGACGAGACCAATAACAAATTAGACATAATACAACAGCACCCAACCATAACAGTCGAGATTGCAACGAAGCTACATCTCAATGATGCCATTTAACTGTATGATCTGGTTGAACTGTAAAGTGCCTTGAGATGACTTGTGTTGTGAATTTGTGCTATATAAATAAACAGAATTGAAAATTGAAATTGAAATTGAATTATCCAAATGAGCTGGTAATATATGTATATATATTTTTAATTTTACAACTATATGTGCTTTTCTACCTTGTCTTTAAAAAAGACGTTAATTGTTACATCCATAGCTATCAATTCAATCCAGTTTATTTGCATGGCACCACTTCAGAACACATCATCTCAAGGCAATTTCCATTGACAATTTAATCAGATTTATAGTTGAGGGTCGCTGTGGGTCAGAGCCTATTTCTGGCAGTCTATTGGTCAGAGGCTGGGTGCTAAAAGAAACTCATATCATAAAAGTTATATTTATGCAATGTTCTTGAATAATGTGAAAGCCTCATGAAAATGCTGACTCCTGTTGGGAATGATTAGCAGCCACTGACTCTGGAATATTTCGTCACAACAATTTTAATGAGTGAACTTGTTCCAAATACAACACATAGCGGGTTACGTGAAAAGAAGAATATATCTCCCCTACACCATTTTTAAAAATAATACAAAATACAGGGGAGGTTTTAAAAAGGGTTTTCATCAACTCCAACTCGCAGAAATAGGCCACTTTTTTTAAATACCCCGTATGGCCAAATATATATAAACAATGTTGTGACACAGGGCAGCAATATTTGTTGCAGATTGTGGTGCATCAACATTAATATTTGGTTTTACATGAACACACTAAGGCTCAAGATTGGAGTGTTTGTAAAATCTTCACTTTGGCTTGAGTTTTTGGGATCATTCATTTTAAGGGATGTATAATTCTGTTTATGTGTGGCTGAAAGACACAGCCGCATAAAAATTAATAATTTTTTTTCCAGATATCCTACTACATGTGGACAGCCTCTAACATGGTACAAAATCTAAAACTTCTTATACTTCTATAGATCATGTGGAGGGAAATACTGTATATCTGGTGAAGTAATTTCCAATGCCTGAAATACTTGGGAAAAACTCCGTAATGAAGGTCATAAGTCTACAAACTTTTCACTGCTAATGAATTTGCCTCCTATTATTTCCTGTGCTGCAATTCCTCCTTTCATCATCTTATTCACAATAGTATGCATTTCTAGCTTCTGGACTCTATACATCTATGGCTAAAGAATTGATTGGAACAAGTGAAATTAGCCATTTGAGGGGTATAAAGGGTGTCAAAGATCAGCAGAATTCTATGGATAAAAATAAACTCTGTGCAGACACCAAAAGCTGTTTTATCTGAATTCTGTCTAAATATTAGACAAAATGTGTATAACTTAGTGAAGTCAGAGAAAACACCTCGGCTTCTGTAATATAGTTCTTTAGATATTTTTTTAACTATCTTTACTAATAGTATTTTACTCTTTCCAGCTTTCCAGTTTACCTTGATGGCTTCGATGGATTTGCCTGCTCATATGAAAACAAACAAAAAACGCAAGCAGTAAATAAACACATTTAAAGTGATGACATACATCAGTCTGTTGAATCTTACTATTCGACATTTAGTTAACATACAGTGAGAACAAAAATGTGATTCATACCAGAGCGGGTCTCCTTCCACGCCTGGAACAGAAGGTAATTTTAGCTGTCACTGCAACAGATTGCAGTAATTATGAAAATATAAAGCTGAAGGCAAAACAAAAGATCAATTTTTCCTGCATGTATTCACTTTAATAATTTATTTCACATTCAACACTTTGCAAAGCAACAGACTAACTGTAACTATAACCTTTTTTGACAGCGTGTGTAAGACATTTAACTTGCTTTTTGTTCAAGGTAACTTACAACTAATACGTGCTCGGCTTCAAACTTTGGGACTCATTTGTCTCACAATGTTAAAGCGACATTTTGATGTGGAATTTGAACAATTCAAAAGGTTAAAGGTAAAGTATCATCTTGATATCATCTTTGTGTAACTTTTTAAGACATATCAACCCTGTCAGATTCACAGGGTAAAGGTAGTAGTTCAATATCAGTTCAACATTTAATAGTAAAGTGAGCCTGGAAACATATTCAGTGCTTATTGTATTTCATCCAGCAAGTCTTCCTCTCTGTCACTGTATTTCCATATCAAGGGCACCTCATTTAGACCAACTTGCTGGCGATTTATTGGAATAAAAAAGAATCAGCTGTCTTTCGGATTTGCTGGTTAATTGGGCTCTTCTTAAAACCAGCCAAGTGTTGCTGAAAAAGCTGAGAGAGAAACAGGAAAAGACTGATAGAGACAAAGCTAAACGACTTTGTGTTAACATGCATGTGATCTGGAGAGGAGTAATTTCTGCTGCTAAACTAGTGAATTAAAATGTATGGAAGAAAGAGGTGTTGTAATGTCAGACAAACATTAGTGGCAGTGGATAAAATCTTCCCAAGATAAAATGGAAAGCTTGATCAATGGATCCTTCTGTCACCTCATTAATAAAGACCAGAGCTTTTATTAGACGCAGAGCCTTGCAATATTTATACCATGAATATTTCAGAGTACCCGGCAGAAATCCAGAAAAAGGGCGCAGTCTGCCTGTCGTTAAGACAAAGTCACAGATCTCCCTTTCGCTCACCCAGATGGGAGCTGGAAAAAAGTTGAGGTCCTTCATCATATTTTCTCATTTCAGTGTGGAGAATAAAGTTGGGGATAAACTCTGAAGATTTCTTTAGTGCTCCAAGATTTGCCTTTTCAAAGCTAAAAAACATACTCTATAAGAACATAAAATATATTTGACATCTTACAGAGTTGGAAAATAACTTTAAATATAATACTGGGTCTCATACCAACAAATGTTAAGCTCATAAATAAGTAATATATGCGGGGGTTTTGTTGAAAGGTCATAAGCAGTATATTGCTTATCTAAAGTATATATCTCTATTAGTCCTTTAATGTTGAATTTGCTGATTTATTTTTACCAGTGGGAGAAAATAAAAGGTTGTCTGAGTTGACTAAAGAACTGATCCTTTTCAGCACCTTAAAAACACCAATATAATAAAATGTAATTTCAATTCATGCAAATTACCTTAATATATTATTGTCATATTTGGTAAATTAGGGTTTGCATTCTGATGAGGCCAGTTTCAGATTAAAATTAGCTTATAAAAATGACGAGACTAACTAGGCAAAAAATAAACATAGTTAAAAAAACAATAATAATTTTGTTATAAAGAGTTTTATTGACTTGTAACTTGCTATTTTGAATGCGGGTTTTCATTAGCAGTAAGTAGAAAATTATAATAATGAACAGAAGCAAAAGCTTTAAAACCCTAATTTGTATCAATCTACATAATATAATTTACATATTGGATTGAGTTAATGAAATAAATTATTTTTTCTCTATAATATTCTATTTCATTGAATGTGAAAGTGCAGTTTAAACATGGATTGCATGGAAACAGACTCAACTGTTGAGAAAAAATTACAGGTTGGTCCTTTCTTGCTAACAAAACTGGCTTAAAGACTCCCTTCATAAACCTGTTGGGACTAATACTGTATGCAAGATGGGAAATTTTAAGTGCTAAAAATGTTCTCACTAATGGGAATTTATGATTAAGATTTTGGACGACTTAAAAGACCTATTTAAACTCAGCCTTTAGGATGTTTTCAGTCTTTATCCATAAATCCTTTTGCTAACTGTTACGTAACTCTTTATTTTGCCTCCGTTGTAATTAATGCTTTATTGTTTGACCTTTCAACACATGTTGCTAAAGGACTATTTTTATTATGGGCAATAAAAATATGTAGAAGATTTGTTGCTTTATTTCTAAGGTAAAAACCTTAAGTTTCCCTCCAACACATGTTCATAGAAAAGGAACAGAACCTGACTCCTTTCTGCACAATATGATTGCTGGGTATTCCTATGCTACTTTTACTTGAATTTCACTGTTTAAATGGATGAATGGGACACTTTCAGGTGAGAATGAACTACACTTGTAAAGGTCCACAAATCTATTTCTCATATCTAAGCAGATTTCTTTTATTCTTCTATACGGAAACAGTCCATTTAGGGTAGAGAGTTTAAACCTGGTCAACTGTGGGGGATACAGATGGGGGGCGTGCGCACCCCCCTTTAGGAGACCAAAATAGATTTTTTTCTGGCCAAAATATTAAACATACTTCATTCTATTGAGATAAACAGACAGTACCTGTGACCTAGAACTCGCTGACTCCGACACGTGGGTCGAGACTCCGGCAGAATTCCAAGCATGAATTTGTGTTGCTACAGCTCAGGTCTTGTGTTAATACAATTTGTGTGTTCAATTTCAGGGGCTGCTTCCTCCAAGGACCAGTGAAAATAAGGAGTTTTGGCTATGGATTCTAACAGGTCCAGCCTTCCCCAGCTTTCAGCGCTTTACGCTCTGTTGCCTCCCAACCGTGACAGTTGACACAAAAAAAAGGAAAACTTCTCACTGTTATTTCTTTTAATTTCTTTTTTTTTTTATTGTAAAGTGAACAAAGACTATCTCATGAGAATACTGAGTGAAATAAAGATCACAAGCACTGGAGGCATGAACACATAACAGCAAATGTAATTATATAAAAGGGGTAGAAAGATATAAGTAAATCTAAACACTGTATGTAAAATAAAATATATCTGCAAAATAACTTATATACAACAACAAAAAATAGTTCAGCAAATTGTGAAAAAAGTAAATAACATAATAAAAAGATAATTAAAAACTACAAGAAAAGCTATTAAATATTAAATTAGATAATCAAATAAAAATAAAAACATCACTACACTGAAAAAGATGAAGAATATAAGATGTAATGGATAATTAAGAAAATTACATTTGGAGAGAAAAGCATGAAGTCTTTTAGTATTAGTGCTAGACATTTTCTTTAAGGACAAAGGAAGTATATGTATTTTATTTTTAAATGCTACTGTATGATTGTAGCAAGAGTTTTGTTAAGATCACATGTGTGAATTGACCATAATAATAATAATATTAATTTTGAATTCTATTTGTTTATCTTGGGCAAATTATAAAATATTGCAGAGGGGAAGAAAAATTTTATGTTTAAGGATTTAGAAAGTAAAAAGTTATGAACTGAGGATACACATTTTTGGGTTTTCCTACAATAAAAAACTATGTTCAGTTGATTCCTCTTCTAGACAAAATTTGTCTACAGTAAATTTAAATTTGGAGTGTATGAATTGGTTGGAAGGATAAATGTAATTTAAAGTTTTGAAATGAATCTCTTTATATTTAGGCGGTATAGCAAAAATGTAGTTCTCAATGCACAAATATCATATTTGGAGTGTTCTTTTAAAAGGAAAAATCTTGTTATTTGATTAGGATATAAGATATTTGGTGACACAAGTTTAGAAACTGGAATATTATTGAGGCAACCTTGAACCAAATTGATCAATGTTTTTGGGATATAATTTATAATTTGTCGATATTCCTGGGATGAGAATTAGGCATTGTATTTATTATTTAAATCATCCAGGGACACTAACTCTACAGTACATCACCTCTCACTGCTGTTCTGGGTGCTAATAACATTTTCGAGGAGCAGCAGTACTGTAAAAGATTAATAGTCCAATGCAGAGATATCAGAATCCGGTTCTGAGGCTGATGTGTTTCTGTCATAAATTCATGGTCCATAACTTCCAGCTTTTAACTTGTTTACCTCTTCTGCCTGCTGGGTGTTGACTGATCATGGTGAAAACAGTCTCATTTTGTCTGTAAGACTCCGCAAAATAAGTAATATCCAGTTGTATGTCCTATAAAATAAACACACGTGTCATAATAATCCACCAAAGGTAATCTTTAACCATGAAAAGTAAGAATTGAGGGATGAAAACATATAGTCGATCTCCATGATGACGCTGGTCCACATTTTAGATCATCTACGTTGCATGGACTTGTTTACCAATCGGTCTGCTACCATCATCAATCATAACTTTCACCCTAACTATCAGATTACTTTAGAAAAACACCTCCTTGTGAAATAACCCCCCAACCCCCCCCCACCCACCCACCCTCACCCACCACCCCCACCCCCCCGTGAGCACAAGCGTCCCCATAAAGATTATAGAAGGCTTTTTCTGGTCATTTAGTAAGGTGGACATCCCCCTTTGAATTATCTGTGATTTTTACAGCTTTATTTTGCTTTGAAAGACACCCATGACTGTAGCTGTTCCTTAGAAGACATTCATAATCAACACTGACATTATGGAGGTAGGTGAAGGAATCTCCATGCTGATAAGGTTTTTTGTTTGTTTTTGTTTCGGGAAAACGTTGGTACACTGCAAAAAATAAAAAAATTAAAAATAGAAATCTAGATAAATTATTTTTTCTTAAAATAAGTGCATTTTGTCTTGAACTGTGGAGGTAAGTGAGACACTTTGACAAGGGAACAAGACAATTGATATTTGAAATAAGAAAAAGCAACTGCATTGTCTTATTAGAAGCATATATTATCTAATTATGTTATTGTAAGAGTAAAAATACTCATTTCCTTAGCAGATCATCTCATTTAAAATCAAGGGTGAGTAAACTTGATTTAAGAAATTTTATTGAGAACTATTTGAATCTCCTTTAAAGTGTACAGGAAATAATATCATTCATATATTCATTACGCTATTTATTCAAAAAAAGATGGAGCTTGAATTATGATGCCTAAATTTAACTACGTCAATTCTAGAACTCAGAACAAAATAGAACCATCTTAGCAGTGGTTAGCTCTTCTAATGTCATTTAAAGTAGCTGTTTTGTAGTTGACATTAGAGTTACATTATTTTTTTTACGTCAAACTGTTCCTAAGAAGCCAAGGACCACAGGACTAAATGACTTGTGTCCACAGGTGGTGAGGTGATAGAACAGTTTGGAGTTTGATGCTATAAAAACAGTGGAGATGATCATGGATTTTATAAAGACCACAGTCCCGTCTTGCCTCTTTTAAGTCGTCGTCACCATGACTCCTTCCACTTCCTGAGCTCCATCACCTCTAGAGATCTCAAGTAGGAGCTTAAGTATATATGTCCTTGATGAAATGAAGAAGTACAGCCTTCCAATGGCAGGTATTTCATATTTGTACACATTTCTAATATCTGCCATGTTGCTGTTCACCTCCCCTTCCCCTTTTGTTTTTTATTCTCCTGACATCATGATAAAACTTGCATTTGTATTTTTTTAGTTTTTATATCTCCAAAGTTATGTCAGATGTATGTTTTCTTGCCTCTCTGGAGCACATTATCACAAAAGCGACTTGTATGTATAAAACACTACCTAACAATACAGCCTTTTTTATCTGATTATGGATAAATGCAATTTACTCTACTTTAAAAATGTATGTAAGTTGTTTAAAATTTGTGGAAATTTGTAACTTTAGGTCCCATAAATGTTTTTCTTTGGGCTGATCGGGAGTTTGACTGGACCCCTGCAACTCCATTAGTCTTTTCTTTTTCTGCCATCTAATGCAGATGTCTTGCTGTGTGTATTGCTGCCAGATGGTATTAGAGTTGCATCCAGAATATTTGTGATACAGGTAATCTCTGCACGATTCACAGGTCATATATTAAACAAATCCTAATCATCATCCCTTCACCACCATGCTTGACGGGTGAAGGTAGTTGTCTAATAGCTTTTTAACATGACAATGTACATTTATCGAATTGAAACAAAGGACATTATTCTAGAAGTCTGATTGGTCCTTCAAAGTCAGAAATGTAAAGTAAAATTGTGTATCCTTTTTCTCTTCAGAGGAAACAATATTTCATCAAAGGTCTTCATATTTAGTCATACTTATGTCTTAGTTTAATACTGAAGTAATGAACTTTACCATTTAACTGATGCAAGTTGTTTCAGAGATAGAGCTCATGTTTTTGTGCCAATCTCCATGAGCATTTTACAGTTTGACCTTGTGTAAAAGTTGTTGTTAAGGACTGAGATCTGTCCTAAATATTTTTCACCAGTATACCACGTCTGTCTGGAAATGGCCTTCTGCTGTAACTGTCTTCTCCAATAATTACAATTTTCATTTGTAACACTAATGATAATATGAAATACAGTATATGTTAAACAAAATCATCATGTAGGCTACTACAAAGGAAAGCTGAATCCCTGAAAAATTTTTTTTTTTTTTTTTTTACCATGGATTTAAAAAGTGTGAGTTTTTTGACATCGGAAATAGAAAAAAATATTTTTAGTCTGCAGGAAGAAGCAATCAACAGTTTGTTAAAAATAAGTAATTTCACCTACAGCAGCAGCTGTTTGGCAGATTTTGCAAAGGTTCAAAGAGTGAGTTGTAGTCATTTTGACAGTAATGAAAAAGGACATGTTACATTAAAGTCTTAGTCATGCTATTAAGGGGAGGTAAACATGGGGTGGGGATCAGAGCTTTTACCAAACCCATTTTATATTTCTCTTTCACCTGCTCCTCATCAGCATTTTGTCCCCATACGCCCTTCTTTTTTATGCTCTGCTGACCTGACCAAAAAGAGGCTGTCTGCTTCACATGGAGCAGGGTCCTAAGAGGACCAGCGGCCATTTAAGATTCGAGTAAACGATGTAGATGTCGCTTCGACTTAGTTCCTCCTTTATGTCCAACCTTCCCAATTTCTCATCGTTACTGTCTCTTTGCAGATATCTCTGCACTTTCCCCCTTTGCCTATTTAAGCCCTTTCACAACCCCCTGCAGTGTCTCAAGCACACTTAGGTATGCATCATCAAGTCCAAATGTAGATATTTCTGAGAACTGATTGCTCTACCACACCTTTATCTCCACCTTTAACTTATGATTTTATACCTATGTTTCTTGTGCTCTCCAAAAGCAGCCTCATGCTTTTTCTTGTAAAATCCTTAACATCATACTCACTTCTAAAAGCTGTGACACCCTCTAGCGTAAAATTCTGATTGCAGGCACATCGCATGTGAAATAGATAATTCTGTTAAGGTTCAGCTTTTTACAGTCCATCCATCCATCTTAGAGTCCATGTTTGTCTGTTATTTAATGTCAGCAACCTAGAAAGAATCACAGTTGTAATATGGTCAAACAATGAGTTCAAATCACAGGATGTTTTCTTGGAAAAAAAAAACAGATTGGAAAATGGTATCAAACGCTGTGTCTGTGTTAATTCTCAGTCATCCGAGTAATGACAACCTCATTTAAACCTGTTTCGTGGCTTTATTAACAATTCAGTTCAGTTTATTTATATAGCCCCAAATCACAACACATGTCATTGAAAGGCACTTACCTTAGATGATACAGTCAAATTGATTCAAAGTTTTTTTTCTAAGGAAAACCATCTCATTGCATCGACCCATTGACTCAAATGCAGTCCCTCACACTAAGCATGCTTGTACCGACAGTGGAAAGGAAAAACTCCCTTTTAACAGGAAGAAACCTCCAGCAGAACCAGCAGACAACACTAGTACTTGTTGTCTGCTGGGTTTCTGGGTCTGAGTGATGGGCAGTGTTGGGCACGTTACTTTGAAAAAGTAATTAGTTATAGTTACTAGTTACTTCTCCCAAAGTAACTGAGTTACTCCACCATAAAAGTAACTAGTTACTAGTAAAAGTAACTATTGCGTTACTTTTGCGTTTCTTGCCCCCGTTAACCCTCACCACCCGTCCCCCACCTTCTCGCCGTGTAAGAAACCAGCTGTATTATGAAATTTAGGCAGGATCGGGAAGAGTCAGTAATAAAGATGACACACAGAACACACACACTGTGTCTGCTAGAGTAAAATTTGTTGTTTTATTCCGCCACAGAACACAGCAAAGCAAGCACATCAATCAAGGCACGGTGCTAAATACAAATTATATTGTTCCAATACAAATTATATTGTCCCCCTTACCATGACACAAAGGATCGGAGAGCCAGTCGTCTCCGGCAGGGCAGCAACCCGCTCAGCTAGGCGTCTGTACGCAACCCTAGCAGACTCTGCCAGTGCCAACCGCCATCCATCATTTATGCCAAACTTCAAAGGGAAATATTTCACCCAATCAGGAAAAGTGATCGCTCCCTCTCACGCCTGGAGCGCATGATTACAGAAACCAAAATATAGTATGGGAACCCCCGAAACCCACCCAGGGCTCATGGACAGCTGAAACCAAAAACAAATTCTATCATTCTCAGATCATGGCACCGAGAGCTTGTGAGTACAAAAACAAATTATATCATGCTCTCAAGGAAACTGAAACTTAGATAATGAGAGTGCCTAGGTAATAAGAGTGCTTCATTTGTGATACAAAACTTGTATGACTGTCAAAGAACATAAAATAAAAAAAACCATACATATCACCAGCTGAATAGAGTGGACGACAAAGACAAGTAACTGCAGAGAGTTTTGCATTTGTTGCAACTCAACGTAAATGACATCAGGGGGGAACTCTATCTTACAGGCCTATAAACCCCGTCAGATGGCGGTTCCCCCTGCTTAACATGGGGGGAACAGTATCAGATGGGCTTCTAAAAGCCATCAGATAGCGTTTCCCCTGTCTAACATGGGGGGAACACTATCTGATGGGCCTATTAACCCCGTCAGATAGCGTTCCCCTCCTCTTAACATGGGGGAAGGGTATCTGATGCGGTGTATTTATCATCAGGCTGCATTACCTCTACTAATTGGTGTGAAGTTTTTTAACAGGGCATTCAGATCTGGTTATTAATAACTGGGGATGTCTAATTCTGAAAACCTGTGTGTTTATCTATCTATCTATCTATCTATCTATCTATCTATCTATCTATCTATCTATCTATCTATCTATCTATCTATCTATCTATCCATCCATCCATCCATCCATCCATCCATCCATCCATCCATCCATCCATCCATCCATCCATCCATCCATCCATCCATCCATCCATCCCGATTTCTCCCTTTCTCCATATAGGCTAACATTTGATCGTTCACGCTCTCCGTAGTTCCCCTGTGGCGCGAGCACAGGGCAGCTGTTAGGCACCTTTAGCGAGCATGCGCGTTTCCTGTTTCTTGCTCGGTGAATCGTGCCGCCTGCGCTGTGTGGAGATGCAGGGGAAACCATATCTGATGGGGAAACGCAGCTCGACGTAACACTGGTATTTCCATCTCCTCACTCTCCATCTCTCTGTGTGTGCTGTATGTTAACACCCAGCGGAAACACCCACCTACTCAACTGACAAACGTAATTTCACTATACATTAGCCAATCTCATCCTCCCCTCTCTCATGACAAGGCACGCACGAGTCCTATCATGAAAAAAAGGTTAAATGTGCGACCTGAGTAACGTTAGTAATGCCGTTACTTTTAATGCCCTTACTCCAATCACTGGTGATGGGGGGGCAGCAATCTCAGCAGACACTCCCAGACATCTCTTCCAACTCCTCTTGGGAAGCCCAAGGCTTTTTAGGGCCAGCCAAAAGACATAGTCCCTTGAGTGTGTCCTGGGCCTTTTCCCGTTGGGATGTGCCTAGAACACCTTTTGTGAGAGGCATCCATGGGGCAACCAAAACAGATGTCCAAGCCACATCAGCTTACTACTCTCGATGGAGGAACCGGTCTACTTCTAGTCTTTCCCAGACGGCCGATCTCCTCACCCTACTGTATTTCTAAGGGAGTGCCCAGCCACCCCCCGAAAAAAGCTTATTTCAGCCACTTGTTTGTGAGATCTTGTTCTTCTTGTCATGACCAAGATTTCATTGCCATAGGTTAGAAAAGCTGGGCCAAAAGTTTTTCCTTTTTTGGCCCAGCTCTCCCCTTACCACAACGGAATGGTGCAGCATCTGCATTACAGCGGGGAGACCCATCTGTCAATCTCCCAAGGAGACAAGCCACTTTTTTACAGTCAAGGACCATGGCCTCTGACTTGGAGGAGCTGGTCCTTATCTGAGCCATGGCATATTAAACATCGTACGACAGACTTTAATTCTGATAACCCTGATTCAACTCTCCTCCACCTGCTTGTCCACCGTTGTCACAAGCCCCATCTGGCTCTTTCTTCATACCGCCGTTTACCCAATTGAAGTAACTTCCTAATTCCCTGGACTCATACTGCTTTCACAAGACATTCCCTGCCAATCCAGCAAAAGACTGCCATGTTGAGCCTGGTTCTACCAGACATTTCTTCCAAATGGTTTTTTTTGCTCTCAACTGTTGTTCTATACTTGCTCATTACGGAGGTTCAGCTCACAGCCATCGTCATACCATCTCATTCCAGCACCAGTTTCAGGCCCGGGGGTGGGAGGTGGGGGTGGGGGGCAGTGTTTTATCCCTGTCCTTAATCAGCAGCTTAAGCATATAATCAAACTAAATTTATTTGTTAATGTTCTCCGCTGAGGCCTGAGTGCCAAAGTCTTAAAATATTGTTTCATGAAAACTCTTCTAATTGCCTTCTATAATGAGTTTTTCAGATTGAAATTCATTAAAATGTGTCCATGATAACTTTCCTAAACTGTGCTTATTTAAACAGTTACTTTAAAGGTATTGTGGAGGATTTTCTCGAATTTTTTTAAAAGACCCACCCTCTCCGCTTTAAAAGCAAAATGCGCGTAAAGAGCATTCACAAGGCTATTTCTCCTTGTGCATGCTCTGTTTAAAAGTTGCTGTTCTCATAGCTCATACAAGCTTACTGTGTCCGTATGTCCGCCCCAACCCATAAATACCTCAGTCACTATATAGAGCAGGAACTTTATAGTGAATCACTCAACTTACCATTTGGACAGATGATCATTTCCCCATTGGTCCACTGTGCAGTGCCTGCGCCATCTTTGTTATTAGTTGCTGCAGTCGGATTGTTGCAGCCTATGGCGACAGCAGGCCGCTGTGACAGCAAATCTCATAATGCTTTGCGAGGAGAGCGCTCCATGAAAAGCATTTCGGGATATATCTGCCTCTTCTGAGGCCTTTCTTTTCTCATACACTTTGCAAACACTTTTTCTCTTCTTACTCCCAGCGATTTTCAAAGAACCGCGGTGAGAAAGGTGATCTTCAATGACTGGCTGAAACCGTAGTTCACCACAGATATATGCCTGAAAGTGCACATGAGCTCAAAAAGATAGCTAACAGAACAAGCATGTAGGACGTCCTTACGTAATCATATCACCAGAATGATGTGCAGTTACAAGGACCACTTATTTAGATGATCCACCTGAAAATGAAAGATCATCCTCTATACCTTTAAATGAATAGGAAAATTAACAAAATATTTAATAAATTAGATAATTTTGTTCTTAATTTGTGCTTTGATTACGAACACCTATTAATCATCAACAACACAAACAACTATGGTGATTTGAAAGTCTTCATGCTCAGACCCCAACATATGACATTGCTGCTAGGTTAGTCTGACAATGGTGATAGAATGGATGCTAAAAAATGAGGGGATCCATATAGAGATCAGTGAAAGGAAAGAAGGTGGTACAGGGGTGAAGCTGGAAAGGGAGAGCACTGTTGGCTTAAGAAGTTCCAATAAATTCTTGAATGATGACTGACTGAGGTGAGGGCACAGAGATCAAGCAATAGCTTGGAGCAGGATAGGAGGTGTGTGATTTTTTTAAATATTAAACATAGGAACATGTATGCAAATATATGCAGATCAAATAATGGGCTACAAGCTAAAGCTCTGGTGGGATTTATCCACCTAATTTCGGCATGACATCTATAAATATTTTGACACAAGGAAATGTATTTGTCTGTTTCAAAGTTTTTTGATTCCATTTTATTTCAGTTCATTTACTGTATGTATATTGCACAAATTTACACATCAGCTTAAGATGTTTTACAAAGAAACTATTTGGATACACAGAGAATATCACTTTGATATTTAAGATTATTCTAAACGAATTAAAATTTGCTAATTTCAACATGGAGACATGCATCAATTTGAACTACATGACAGTGATATAATTTCATTATACAGTGTGCTCAAAATAAATGGCAATCCATACTGAAATGAAAGCTTTCCTTTAGCAGCACTCGCCAACCATTACTTCACCTCTGAATACTGTGAGAGAGAAAGAAAGCACATAGAGACAGTCCAAAGCAGGGTGCCACATTAATATGCTACCCATATTGCTCCTAATTAATGCCATCTACATATTTATCCTCTTCAAATCATAATGGCCAGGGGATATAAATAAGTAAAATATAACAACAGTGGACTATCTGTACACAATTCACAACATTAGTGTTTGAAAACTTTAAACCAAACTTGAAAATCTGATTCCTTCTAAGAGATAAGAGTTTTTTTTCTTTTAAACGATCAGAAGTTCAGAACACAGGACCCAATATTCAAGCAGACAGATCTGGATGATTTCAAACAAGCGTTTATTAAATACCAAACTTGCTGCTGCTCGTCAGCTGGGGCGAACTCACTGGATACTCTGCAGAGATAGAAACTCAGGTTAGTGACTTTGAATCTGAAGACTGGCCACGAATATGAGTAAAATCGATCCTGGAGGAAGGAGTAGAATCCAAACAGGAGGTTTCTCCACAGCTTGCGGTGGAAGCTGCCACCAAAGTTCAGACTGATGAGCAGCTGACGGTGAGGAGCAGCAGTATCCGTGAGCGGAAATTCAAAGTCGGAGTAGTAGCAGAACCAGGTTACCAGACCAGAAGATCAGAGAGCCGAGGAGGTACCAGTGGAGAATCCAAGACGAGATCAGAAGGCAGTTCCAAGTTCGGTAAGCCAACAAAATCCAGGATTCAGTCTGGAACAGATAAGACTACCAGAGCAAAGAAAAGCAAAACTCGGGAGTCCCAAAAGCAGAAACAGGTCAGGATCAGAGAATCAGAACTGGGAGATCACTGGGAGACCTGAAGGCTGTGTGCATGGTCTTTGTGGGATCTATGTTGGGGTACATCAGTTAATGGCCTGGCAGCTGTGTCGTGCCGCGGTTGATCTGGGACCAATCTTTGGGGACCTGGGGTCCTTGGGGTCCTGGGGTCTGTGAACACCCGGGTAGACAGGGAGAGCCTAAGCTTTTCCATGGAACGCAAATGCGAAGTAATCTCCTGTGAACCGCCGCAATGGGGACATGAAAATATGCATCATTCAGGTTGATGGACACAAACCAATCGCCCAGGGATGATTATTGTTCTCTTAATCAACATGTGTTCATAGAAGTATACATTAAAAATACTAAGAATAGATCTGTGTCATATTTTTTTACATTTCAAACTCCTTTTTCTTTTTCTCAAACGCAAATCTTATATCAAATCAGGTTGACAGTTAAATGTATCAATTAATTGTGAGAAGAAAGAAATCAAATAGAGACAAAACTCTAAAAAGTGTTATGTCTTCATTTTTAACCACATCTTTGGAGAGACACATCTCTGAAATATAATAATGGCCAGAAAATAATACCTGCTGAGTCCCAAGAGGGACGCAATGTTTGTTCCTCTGTTATTAGCCCCTCAGAATAAGATGGAGGTGGTATTTTTCTATTCTTTTATTCCTTTGAGGAAAGGATGAGGGTGACTACGATGGTGAGGTGGATACCGGCCACCGAGGACAAATTTGAAGGTGTTGAAAAAGTGATGGAATAATCTTGCGCTCGGTCATCCTCATCCTCCCACTCACAGCTGCCACCACTGCCGTAACAGAACATGTTGTGCCAAGACTTGACATTTCAAATTTTATCCTGATTGATTTTACAACAGCAAAGTGCAGTTCGCTCAGTGATGATCAAGACAACGCTGATCATCACAGAGTGTATCATTATTACAGCCATAAAAATCAGCAGCTTTTATAGTCGTCTTTATTTTCAAAGTCACTGTCTACTTCTCTTAACACCAGAATATATATCATAAATTGGGTTCCTTTTCTTCTACTTTCCACCATCAATCTAACTTATCATCCCCTGACTTTTTTCTTATACCTCCTCCAGATCGCAGTGCTCTGTCCTTTCCTTACTCTCATTAACTTCACACAAACCATTTCCCTTTCATTCTCATTAACCATTCATGCTGTTTTCTCCTCATCCCTTTATAGTGCTTTATCACTGTTGACCTCTGGCTGTGTTCCTTGTCTTCAGCATCCCAATCATCACCCTCATCATCTCTCGCAGTCTCCTGTGGCAGACTATTTATACGTTCTGGATAGACTGCACTCTATAAAAGCTGTATGCTAATGCAGCAGAAGGCTGCGGAGCATCACGTCAAGTGGACCAATTTCAGGAGTGCTTGGCCACGTTTTATTACAGCTCATAAGCCCAAGGTCAGTTGCATAAGATTAAGTAGAAAGAGCGTCACATGCTGCAGTAGAATCATTTATCAGCCAAAACTTGGCTTTTTTTCTCCCTCTCTTTTCCCCCTATTTGTAAATGAGGTTCTCATGCAACTCTGCTTCTGTGTTTTATTTTGTGCATTCTTCTTTGAGACTTGTTCAGTCATGTTCTTTCAAAGTTTGCTTCCCCACATAGCTTTCTCTCAATCTTTGGGGTTACAGTTAACATTTTCACAGTTAGTGATATTCATTGTTCCCTCTTAACTTCTGCCAGTTGTTGAGACAAAAAAAGTATTAGATGAATATTCTTATCTTTTTTTTTGTTTATCTAAAAAAAGTGCTAAAAATTATATCAGTAAAAACTGGAAATAATTCCGTTTGTATATGAAAACATTTCATTGTAACTTAGGGTGACTGGATAACCATAGTTGTGTGAAACAGACCAGAACTTTTGCATTACTTATGTCCCCTCTATCCCACATACCGAAACAATGTGGGCTAAATTTGAAAAAATAAAATAAAAAAGGAAAAAAAAATGTTTTATATATGCTACTAAAACACAACAAGCAAAGAATTTTAATACCAAATATATTCGAAGGTATGTTTAAGGAAAATAAAATGCAGCCACAACAAAGACTGCGGAATGGTTTATACCTGAGCGGCTAGGGAATCATGGTTCTTAGAGAACTCCTTTTTTGTAAAGTTTGCTGAGGTTATTTTTCTCTTGCGAATCTGCAGGATAGGAGGCTGACATTGCACCTCCAGCTGAGGAAGTTGTTAAGAGTCTCTACTGCTTGAAGAGTCATTTAAAGGAAAAGTCTGGTCATATTTAGAATTCAAACTTCTCAAAGTACTCTAAATATGAAATTATTACATTCAGTTATTAAATAATGATAAGTGTTTTTAATCAAGAGTAATTTTCATTTGACTGTGCTTTACTGGAGGAATCCATCTTTGTCAAAGAACACTACTGTCACCTACCGGTTTGTGACGTTACAGTGCGGTATCGGCTGTTGATCAAGTCCCAGTGCTGTATCTGGTGTTTGTCACAATGCGCTATTATCCAAGTCATTTTAAAAACATTCTTCTTCAAAGTGTTGGCTACATATGACGTGTTTTTTCTCTGGCCAGAAGTTCGATGGCAAATCCTCCCTCTTCAAGTTGACAATCCAACGATGAACCAGTCCGTGGTGGATCATGATTCGGAAAGGTGAAATAACTCTTTTTTTTTTTTTTCATTTTTACCCGATGTATTACAGTATCTAACTGCCATTCACGTGGGCATTGTCAATTAACTATAGCTCTCGCAAATTTCAAGAAGTAAAAAGAGCGTTGGCTAGCTGGAAGGTGTTTTTCATGTACGTAGTCCAAACTCCAGGAACCAGGATAATACAAGGGAACATGTTTTGCTGGCAGATTTTGGCATTTTAAGTTGATTCAGCCTTTAATAAACTGTTTCAGAGGAGTTATCATTGCGCTCTGCATCATCAGTGCTGCCTGTCTCCCTGCCAGCAGCTGCTTCAGCTGCTCAGATGCACTGCAGACAGCATGTGTGTTCATGGGTTTTGAAGGCGTGGTTTCGAGGGGTTTCGAAGGGAGAGGCATGGTTGTGTATGTTCAAAAATACAGTTTGCTGGAACCGTTTTTCCAACATCTACTGCACCTTTAACTGATTGATTTTTAGAGTTTGATTTCAAAAGCAGTCTAACCTAAAGTAGAATAGCATGACGAATATGGATTTAAAAAGATTAAAATAAGCAGCTAATTCTTTTTCAACTGGCGTTTCAACTATGTAGTATTATCTATTTGAATTATCACAATATATTACACCCATTTTTTTATTTTATATCTTAATAGGGAAATATTAGCTCTTATTTTGTTAGAATTTTATCCCCTTTTTCCGAGGGGAGAAAAAAATAGCAACTCATCTGGAGTGTATATTTATCACTCTATACTATCTTAAAGGGGTCATAGAATGCAAAACCGATTTTACATTTTCATAGATGAATAATGATAGTTCAGTGGGTGAAATGGACGTACAGAGAAGTTCAAATCCCATCGACACCTCCTTTCTCTGCAAATCTCACAATTCTAAACTTCCACCATAAAACAGGCGAATCCAAACAAAGCCCTGAGTTAATGTCAAATCGGGCATGTTGCCTTATTTGGTTCTGGCCTTTATTTCTGTCACGCCCCGAAATTTACAAACAGACCAGCCCAGTGGTTCACTGACCCAAGAACATGAATAGAGGTAGATGTAACACACTAGTTTAGCTGTTTAGCCTACAGTTGGATTTACTTCTTCAAGAATTACAAAGCAGGCAGTTTCTCTATTGAAAATGAGCCAGAACAACAGGCATAAATGCGGTGTTCAAGGCAGCCAAGGTCTTCCCAAGTCTTCCCAAGGATCTAAAGACTCGACAGGCATGGATTATTTTTGTCTATCAGAAGATCGCTGCAAAGTTTGATGCTCAGGTGTTCATTCTCACTGGGCCACTGACTGGAACAGACCGGGCATTCAAACCGAGGGGGAAGCATTAAATATCCTTAATTTTTAAGAAGGACGTATTTGCCGTTTTACCAGCAGGCTGTTTGTTTACTCTCCCCCACCAGCTTTCTATCACGCTTAGTACGTCACAGTGAGTTTCGCTCATTGGTCAGAGCGTTGGCCAATAGGCACAGACAGCGGTTTGAAAGACAACGGGTTGTTCTCGTCACCAATCTTCCGATGTCTCATTCATCGAGGCCAGACTAAATTACACATTAAATCCATCCAGAATTTACTCGAAAACGAAGTCATTTAGAATGTTTTTAGAGCATAAACAGTAGTGTATAGGATTTCCTGAAAGCGCGCGCCTGCAAGTTCACGACGTTACGGAAACCGCGGCAGACGTAACCGGATGCAGGTGCGCATGATTTTTTTACATTTTCCTTTATTAGGAGGAGAGCTCTACTTTAATATGTAGGCAATTCTCAGAGATTGATTTTGATATTATTTGGATTCTGTTAGATACGTTGTTGTTACTGTATGATTGTTATCATTGTTGTTTATTTACATTTTATTCAATCAAAACATTAGAGTTGTCTTAAAAAAGGAAAAGAAACGTATATTTATAATGTTAAAAAAAACATATTGATATAAATGTAATGTATAAATCTAACAAAAAAAAAAGAGTTACACCTGGACACAAACAGTGACAAAGAAACAGTAATACAGTCAATTAGATTTGCAGTTTGGTGCTAACTAAATTAATTAGACCATAGATGAGATCACTGGCTGTATATGTTTCTGTCATTTTCTATTCTAAATGCCAGTCAGACCAGGTCAGAAACAATTGTCATTAAATAGGTCTGGTCATTTTTTCATGTAATTTTATCTTTATTAATTCTCAGGAAAGTATAATTTATAAACAACATAGGCCACTACATTGCAAGATTAATTACAACATTTTAAACAAGATGGACAAGTAAACCATTGTATCATATCAGTATAAATAAAATTACTACCTTGCTTCCCAAGAAAGAGCAAAGAGTGGTAAAGAGTGTGAAAGATGAAAGAACAACAAAAAACATACATAGTATTCTATAGTATAAAATAATTATGAAATACGGCTGTTAGAGGAGAGTAGATTGTCAAGGAAATTTATTAAGTTAAGCCTCTAAAAGTGAAATCAGGTCTTATAAGTGTTACATACGTAGTCTACCCAAATTTGCCACCACATACAGTATTGTTCAGTCTTGTGATTGAGAGAGGCTGTTATTTTTTCCAATTTATATATGTTATATGATATATTCATCCAGTCATCTAAAGTTGTTTTGTCTTGTGAATGTCATTTTCTTGTAATGTTTTTATTACTTGCTGTTAATAAAACTATGGAAGAAAAACAGTCATCAAATATGTATTTCTTTTGGAAGCTGTTGGGATCCTCAGGCTTGCCCTCCAGAGGGCGCAGAGGATCCTCTTCTGCTCTGTGTTTTTCCCTTAGGGTTGTAGTTACTTTGGAATCTGGAGACTACCCTCTGTCTCCAGCAGAGTGCGCCGTGGGTCTTCTGGAGCTGGAACCTTCCTGCACACCTGTTGCCAATCCTCTCATCAGAAGACCTCTCCTTTATAAGCTCCTGCCTGACCTTGCTTCCACGCCGCAGTGTTGATCTTAGTTGGTTAGCTTCCTGAGCCTCTGTTACAGAAGAATCTTTGTTATCTCTAGTGTGAGATCAGATTCTAACTCTTCCTTGTCTCTGCCTAACAGGAATCCTGTCTCTTCGTGAAAGCTCTGGATGAGCTTAACCTCCTGTCTCTTCGTGAAAGCTCTGGATGAGCTTAACCTCCTGTCTCTTCGTGAAAGCTCTGGATGAGCTTAACCTCCTGTCTCCTTGTGAAGCTCTGGATGAGCTCCACCTCCTGTCTCTTCGTGAAGCTCTGGAAGAGCTGTCTCTCTGGCAACCTGTCTCTGGCCTGCAGCTCTGGGAGAGTTGCATCACAGGAAACCAGTTTCAAGCCTGAAGCTCTAGGAGAGCTAACCAGCTAATCTGCCCTGGTGAGCCAACCCAAGATTCCTACGTGGTTGAAACCTGAAGACTTCTACGTGGAGTTTCCCTAGAGGTTCCCATATGGATTTTCCCCTGTTGTTCCCTATCCCTAAGATTCCTACGTGGTTGAAACCTGAAGACTACTATGTGGAGTTTCCCTGGAGGTTCCTACGTAGAATCAGTTTCTAGAGTCCTTCGTGTTTTCCCTTGTTGTTCTCTGCAGTGAGCTGGAAGCTCAAATCTAGGACTGCCACGCTAAGCCTGAAGCTAGAAGCTTAGCCTCTCATGAACTCTGCTAATCAACAGTCTCCAATCCCAGTACAATCTCCAGTGAACCCGCTCCCCAGTCTGAACCAGTTCCCGTGTCATATCCATGTTTGTGCTTTAATAAACTCTTTTGGACTTTTACCCAGTTTCCCCGTGTGTGTTCTGCATTTTGGGCTTTACTCCCAGAACCCATCATGACAGAAGCTTCTTGAGAAATTATACAAAATACATAAGCTTGATCTCCAGAGGATTTTTCTGCTTAAAAATATCTTCTAAGGTCCTATTTATCTCTTTCCAGTAGTCTTTTATAATTGAGCAGTCCCAGAAGACATGATAATTATTTGCATTTTGATTTCTGCATTTTCTCTAAAATGCAGGAGGATTTCCATCATAGTGGTATTACTGAGTAAGTGCAGTGGTGTCAAAAGTACACACATTTGTTACTTAAGTAGAAGTATAGATCCTGCAGTTGAAAAACACTCTAGTAAAAGTTAAAATATCAAGTATAAAGTAACCTTTAAACCTCTAAAAAAAACCTTTAAAAAAAAACAGCCAGATGCCACAATATGAAATGAAAGCTCAATTTGAGACAGGGCCAAGTTGGTCTCTTGTTGGTCTCCATCTCCCGATACGCTCTCGCCTGTGTCCGACCTTTCAGACATTTTAACATCTTTCTCTGAATCTGATATTGTAGCATGGCATAGAGAATTGAATAGACAATATGCACTTTGAAGAACACCTGCTTGCTTCTGATAATTTCCTTTGGCGTTAGCATAAATTTGATGAATAGCTAACCAATAAGTGTTTGCGTTGTATGACTCATCCAATTATACTAGTTTTGACTAGATGTGGATGGCACCAATGATCTGCATTGGATGGTGAACATGACGTGAAATAAATATTTATAAACATTAAACTGAAGCCAAGAGTAATGAGTAATGTTTGTATTAAAAATGTAAGGAATAGAAAGTACAGATACTTGTATGAAAATGTAATGAGTAGAAGTCAGAAGTAGGAAGAAAAACAAATAATGGAGTACAGTATAGATACCTAAAAAGTGTACTTAAGTACAGTAACAAAGTATTTGTACTTCGTTACTTGACACCTCTGAGCAGGTGTGATAAAGAATGTCACCAGATTTTTCCATCCAAATTCTTGCCATTGTATAGATTTATCGTATGTCCATTGGTATCTCAACATTATTGTCCATTCCTCCTCTGTTATTGTTAAATTGCTCTAAATAGGTCTGGTCATGGATGAGATTAAACTGGTAAATAACCCAACGCTTTAATGTGAATGTGGGACAACTTCAAGAACCATTCTAAAGCATTTTCTGGGTCGCTCACCTTTATTTAAGGCATAAAAGAAAAGTTGGCTTTGTAGAAAAAAAAAGTTAACTCCAGGCCCTGGAAAATAATTACAAGTTTGCTGCTGTGAAGAAATAAATTAATATATTAGCTTTCTAGCTTTACTCCCTAGACATGATATTTCTAATTTAGCCAATATTCTTTAGTTAATTTGGATAAAAAATGATAACCCCTGATCAAAAACTCCAAGGTTTTGACATCATTATCGGAGAATATTTCAATGTCATCCTGGGGAATTGACTTCTTAGGCAGCTTATTTTTCTAAATCTCTTGTCCAAATACAAGAATATTTTGTTTGAAATAAAAAAAAAAATCGGAAAAGTAAAGTCGTAGTATTTCAATATCATCAGTATCTGTTGGTAGTCTAGCTAATGAATTGAATTTACCAAGGTGGATAAACATAGCTTGGTATCATCATCAGCATAACACTGGACATACATATATGCCCAGTAATACCAGGCATTAAGATTTAGAAAAAAAACTTTTGTACATTAAGATATACTTTAAAATATATTTTTCATCTGTTTATATATATGAAAACAAAATACCAAAAACAGTTATGCAAATAATTCAATGAAATCTACCTATATTCCTTTTGCTGATTATGCTGTTTTTGCAGTTAATGTTTTTTTATATTAAAGCAGTTACATCTGCTACGTTTTTTTTTTTTTTTTTTTATGAGGATACTGTAAAGAAATTCTGAACATTTAAGTAAATTCGTGCCAATGCCTAGGATGAGTTAAAAAGAACATAGTGTTATATCAGGAGTGGAGAATTCTGAATATTTTGCTGGACTCAGGCAGGTTGCTAGAAATACACAGCATTATTCTTAAGTGCTTGGTGTGCAAATTAGCCAGTCCTTGCTATAAGCTTTACGTAACCTGGAGGAAAAACTCTATGTTGATACGGTTTCACAGTCTCTTCAAACTGTTATCAGAGGATTAAAAAAAAAACAACAACATTAGATATGGCTTAATGATGGAATAATAACGCTAAATGAACTAGCTGTATAGAGCTGTAATTTGAACCTCTGCTAATGTTTCTCATGATAATATTGTGGCATAAAGATGTGCTTGTTACATGTGAATGATTTAAAGGGTATACAAAGATCATTTCCATACCATAGTTTTCAGTGACGTGCGGTGAGGTTCATAGCTGGTGAGGCACTGACGTCATCAGAATCAGATTTGCAAATAGATGCATAGTTGACAGCAGTTTACAGGTTATGTTTCACTTCTGCATCCTTACACATACAAACTGTAGCTCACAAAACACACATTTCCTTAAAAAACAAAACAAAATAAATGTTATTACTGTCTTACCTTTACTTATAAATGAATAGAAGTCCTCCTTATCTTCCTTCAGTTTTAAAAGTCTCTCTGTCTCAATGGAGATCACTGCCAGGGAAGAAAGCCTTCCTTGATCCGTCCTGTTCCTGCCTTATGTTTTCAGTCTCTTGAGCACCCCCTGCCATGAGGCAAGAGAACTGCCTGCCTCACCTCGAACTTGTTCTCTGCCGTTTATAATCGCTCATTACACGAAACACGTTACACAAACACAGTTGGTGACAAAAAGCTCTGTACATTATATACATAAGCCAAATTATTAGAAATAAGTTCACATATTACATTTGTTTAAACTATTTTATTGACGCCGTACAGCAACATGCTCTCTCCGCTTTGCAGCCAGCGCAGAGCCAGGGGTTGCGCAATCCAAGGTGAGGCAGAGCTCGCTGCTGCCTCACCGGCATCGCTTCCAAGCATTTGAATGGGAAAATAAGAAAATTCAGCGATTTTGAACAAATAAAAATCGAAATTGGTGAAGCTACATGAAAAATGAATATTTTTTAGTACAAACCACCGGATGAATATAACAATTTAAATTACTTTATGATTATATATTTTCTTTCTTTCCATGATGGCTGGTGAGGCACTGCCTCACCTGCCTCCCCTGACCGCACGTCACTGATAGTTTTGAATAGCTACTTAAAAAACCTACGGTTATATTTCCTCAGTGGTTGTTTAGTTTGTTTAGGAATCTAATTTGCTGGCTGGGGAAAAAATCATGATTTATAATTTTCTTTTATACAGATTCTACGGTAAAGGCAAATTGCATATTATTCAAAATATATGCCTCTTTTTCCATTACAGTGTCCTTACACAATAATAGCAACTTTGTCCTTTCACTGTCAGAAATAAATCCTTTTACTAAACGTGGCCATCTCTCATCTTTTCATCTCCATTTTGTTGTCTTCCCTACCTAATTTACGCCTACCCCCCTCGTTCTGCTTCTCTCCCTATCTATCCTTGTGACTCAACAGGGGGTAGTTAGTCTGATGCAGCTCCTCTTCAACTCCATCACAAGATAAAAAAAAAACTGTGTAAGATTACAATGTGTATGCAGCTGAGCACTTTCTGCTCAAAAAGAGGCCCTGTGTCTGCTCAAAACGAACTGACAAGAAGATTTTAATTTTACAAATCCATCGGCTTAACATTTAAACACATTCTATCTACATGTATGTGTACTGAACTAGATGTGTGTATGTGCCAGAGAACAGTAGATAAAGAACATTCTTATGTCTATTTGGAGGCACAAAAAATTGATGTGTAAATAAATATCTGTGTAAAGGTTCTCAAAAATGACACAGACAGACATTGAATGTGTGGCAGAGACAAAAAAGGGTGAAAGAAACACCAAAGACAGGCAGGCTGACTGCAGGATAGAGATATGGAGGACAAACAAAAAAGAAAAAAGCAGTTTAAGAGTGCTGACACATTTTTTGGCCAAGTGCCATTTATTTTCTTCTTGAGGTCATTTGGTAGCACATCTACTAAAAAGGTGTTTTAATTCAAAGGGGCTTGCCATTTTATAATTATTATTATTGTCACGACTGGAGCTCAGTCCTAATAGCTTGTAGCCTCCTCTGCTAAATGAAATAACACAGGTGACAACATTCAGAGTTTGACCCGTCCAACCTTTTACCTTCCCTTTGTGTTCATTGTCTGACCCTTCGACTATAGAAGTATAAATCTGAAGATGGCATTTTTGATAAATCTTCTAAACACACATTTAAAAAAATAGTAACCCTGGCCTGTTAGACTGATTAATGAAGAAACCCAAAAGTGATCTTAGTTAGAAGAGTAAACTCAGGTCACAGTTATGACATCTGCGAAAGCTATTACTGATTGTAGAGGAAACAAAGTTAGTTATTTTTATGATACGTATTGAGGGTGATTGACATTTCAATTTTAAATTAAATAAAACCAGAGTAAGTGCAAAAAACTATTTCTATCACATGTCTGGTGGGTCATTCAGCTTGGAAGCTTGGAACACATATACTGTATGGAATGTGTGGAAAATCTATGGAAAGCACTCTGAATGTGTTTGATAATACCACTTAGCTTTCAAATTATATTATCGAACATTTTGGATCTTAAGATGCCGGCCGTCGTTGTCAAATCACAGAGTTTAAGTAAACCCACATACTTAAGCTAAATGATTCTTGACTCTGTGAGACATAGATGTGAAGAAATCTTTAAATCTAAGCAAAATGGCCCTTCTGGAAAAGGAAAAAGACCCGAACAGTCAAAGGAATCTGTGAGAGTGACCCTGTTATTAGTTTCTTCGCAGGCATGCTTTTCATCACACATATCAGGGACTAAATATTTCCAAGATGTCTGTACCTGATGTCGCCCTATCTGACAATTTTTATATTATTTTTGAAAGTGCTATTTCCAATGATTAAATTTGCCTGTGAAATATTATTAAAGAATGAATTTTAAGGACTTTGGTACTGACACCTTTAACCAGATTTACTCTTCTACCCTCACTTTGCCCTTTAACTCTGTTGATGAGCTGGTAGATAATTCTCATTCTAAAATCTCAGGCGTCATTGATTCAATTGATCCAATTAAGGGGAAGGTCAATACCGACAAGAAAAAACTCTCTTGTGAGATGTGCTTCACCAGTCAGTAGTGAAAAAGGTGAATGTCAAAAGCTAAATACAGCTGGAAAGATCTTGAATCCCAAACCACCACCTAAGCACTAACCCTTAACTATCAAGTGTTATTCCCAATGAAGTCTCACTCGCAGCTGTGGAAGGCTCTTTAATTGAAGGTAGGGAGGTATAAACGAGAATGGGACATCTTCTTCCCTCAAACTGAAAAGGAAAGCAGTCGTTGCTATGGCAACACAGTGACGCCCCATGTGCGCGTCTGTAGTTCTGTGGTGCAGGTTAACATAACAAGAAACCTTTGCCCCTTTCTTAAAACAAATGCAGCCGGTCAAATAAAACTATTTCAAAGAGGAGCTTTCATTTTGGAATCAATTATGTTTTTTATCATAAACTAACTTGAGATTTTCTCTCAGCGTGACCAAGATGCAGCAAACAAGCAGGATTTACATTCGGCAGAACGTGTTTCCTTCGCCAACAGGCCACTGTTCCTGCTGCCGAATTCCAGCGAGAGTACAACTAATGCAGACTCGCTATTTAAGGTGTAATGTTCCACTGGCCACTGACTTAAAGAACATATCTAGGATGAATTGACTATTGTCGCCTCAGGATCTTGAAGAATGCCTTTTACTCATTCATGTGGCATGAGGCATTGTTCTAACCTTCCTTAGAAGAGCATTAAACTTCTATAAACAGGGTATTTTCTGAAAGGTGATTGTTTTTGAAACAATACATTAGCACAACCTTGGTATAAACTTGACGTTAAGGTAATGACTAAAAAGTGATTTTATGTAAAACGAGATTGCAAAATGCCCACACCTTTGCATAACTTCATAATTAATTCTGTACTTTGTCACTTAATTTGAACACATAACAGTCATAGTGATGGCTAAAATGGCAATGCAATTTCAGTATGCCTGTCTCTTTGTTATTCCTGTAACCTTTTTTTAGTACTTAACTGACTTTTCTAGACCTCAGTCATTGACTTCAACTTTAGTTTCTTTTTAGTTAGGATTAAGACAATTATAAGATGTAAAACCTCTCTTTCCTCCTCTCTATTTTGAAGTTTACTCCAACCTGGTGTTTGTGTTCCGCTATGACTGGCTTCTTTCTATCAACTTTTTTTTTTTTTTTTTTTTTACAAATTTACTCTCGATGCTGATGTGAGACTGAAAAAAAAAATGATATGATGGTAGAGAGGGGCAGATAGGACGATGTGCTAAAGCATAACTTGGCTTACTGAAAAGCATCCAAAGGTCTCTTTAGTTCCTGTCTCCATTATTCTCTACCATCACAAAGCTCTTGCTTTTATCTCTTCTTTGCCTTTTATATTCACTAATGTATTGATTTCGAATTCATCCAGTCTGGAATATCAGAGAGTTTTTGGAAAAGAAGACACTTTGTGTCAGTAGATAGATGACTAATCTACACTATATTGCCAAAAGTATTTGCTCACCCATCCAAATTATTGGAATCAGGTGTTCCAATCACTTCCATGGCCACAGGTGTATAAATTCAAGCACCTAGGCATGCAGACTGTTTTTACAAACATTTGTGAAAGAATGGGTCGCTCTCAGGAGCTCAGTGAATTCCAGCGTGGAACTGTGATAGGATGCCACCTGTGCAACAAATCCAGTCGTGAAATTTCCTCGCTCCTAAATATTCCACAGTCAACTGTCAGCTGTATTATAAGAAAATGGAAGTGTTTGGGAACAACAGCAACTCAGCCACGAAGTGGTAGGCCACGTAAACTGACGGAGCGGGGTCAGCGGATGCTGACGCGCATAGTGCGAAGAGGTCGCCAACTTTCTGCAGAGTCAATCACTACAGACCTCCAAACTTCATGTGGCCTTCAGATTAGCTCAAGAACAGTGCGCAGAGAGCTTCATGGAATGGGTTTCCATGGTCGAGCAGCTGCATCCAAGCCATACATCACCAAGTGCAATGCAAAGCGTCGGATGCGGTGGTGTAAAGCACGCCGCCACTGGACTCTAGAGCAGTGGAGACGCGTTCTCTGGAGTGACGAATCGCGCTTCTCCATCTGGCAATCTGATGGACGGGTCTGGGTTTGGCGGTTGCCAGGAGAACGGTACTTGTCTGACTGCATTGTGCCAAGTGTAAAGTTTGTTGGAGGGGGGATTATGGTGTGGGGTTGTTTTTCAGGAGCTGGGCTTGGCCCCTTAGTTCCAGTGAAAGGAACTCTGAATGCTTCAGCATCCCAAGACATTTTGGACAATTCCATGCTCCCAACTTTGTGGGAACAGTTTGGAGCTGGCCCCTTCCTCTTCCAACATGACTGTGCACCAGTGCACAAAGCAAGGTCCATAAAGACATGGATGACAGAGTCTGGTGTGGATGAACTTGACGGCCTGCACAGAGTCCTGACCTCAACCCGATAGAACACCTTTGGGATGAATTAGAGCGGAGACTGAGAGCCAGGCCTTCTCGTCCAACATCAGTGTGCAACCTCACAAATGCGCTTCTGGAAGAATGGTCAAAAATTCCCATAAACACACTCCTAAACCTTGTGGACAGCCTTCCCAGAAGAGTTGAAGCTGTTCTAGCTGCAAAGGGTGGACCGACGTCATATTGAACCCTATGGATTAGGAACGGGATGTCACTTAAGCTCATATGTGAGTCAAGGCAGGTGAGCAAATACTTTTGGCAATATAGTGTATGTCCAGCTATTTTTTTTGCAATAACGGGGAAAACGTTATGCATTCTCAGATCACTGGAATAGCTTTCTTAGGTGTGCTTTAAGCTACAGTAATATCAAAGGATAATATTTCCAGCCTACAAACCTCACCTCTAAAATATAACTCTTGCAAAGCAAAGTGGAGCACTCCTCAGGCAACTATCTAACATTTGATAGTTGAATATGATGAATAAAAAGCTTTTAAGTACAGTGTGCATCTGAAGTGTATGAAATGTATGGAAGTAAGTCCATTCAGCCTCTAATTCCTGGATACCGGGCAGAACTTTTATCCAAGTTTTTCAATTAGAGTAATAGGATAAATTAATCTGAAGTTTTGGCAGGGACAGAGAATTAGCTTTAGTTTTGTACTTTGAAAAAAGCAGTAGAATATGGTACAGCATGAGCCTCTTACAATTTGTGGATTTGAAACATTGTTAAAGGTATGCTGTGCAGCATGGAAAGGTAAGTGTGGCAGAAATTTGCATTGAATTTATTTGAGCAATAAATGTTGAAAATGAATACACAACTGTACTTATCCATAATATACATATATAAAACTCTTCCTCACTCAGCGCTGGTGGTCTTCCCCCCTTTTTCCTCCAATCATGGGTCTGCTAGAGGCCTGGGAGCTTGAGGTAACTTTGCTGTTCCTAGAACTGCACTCTTCTGAACTGAGATGTCTGGTGTATTTCCAGGGATCTGCTGTAACAACTCTTTAAGTTTGGGGGTCACTGTCCGAGTGCCCCAATGACCAGCTCTTCTCCAGCTCTTCTCTGAGCCCCTGGTATTTCTCTAGTTTTTCATTATCTTTTTTTCCTGATGCTGCAATCACTTGGTATTGCTACGTCAACCATAGCGGCTTTCCTCTGCTTTTTGTTTACCAACACTATGTCCAGTTGGTTTGCCATTACCATTCAAAACTAAATCATTCATAGAGCACTCTATACAGGCCAACAGATGATTTAGATGAGTTTACCACAGTCTGATATCTGCTTGCAATGCTCAGGTAATGCACCAGATAACTATATACATGCCCTATGCTTATACACTCTTGTACAAAAGGTTTCATGTCTGGTATGTGAGAATCTGTCCAAGTATCCGAGAAGTAATATTACCCCCTTGCCCTCATTTTGTTTACTGAGTAACCTAGATCATGTCACCTTAGACAGTAATTCCCTCTATTTTCATCTTCACTGCCTTATGTATCACAAAGAAAACCTTCCTCATATACAAGAAAAATAAAAACTTTCTAAATATTAACCACAAAAGAGACATTCTGTTAGATTATATTAAACTAGAGCTTCTGCCTCATTACTAAATCAATCTCCCTGGTCACCTATCATCAGCTACCTTTCTTAGTAGGGGTGTGTGGCCTGTGACTCAGTCCGGTAGGGTATTGGGACTGATATGGATTGCATCTGGGACTGTGGAGTCAGGAAGCTTCTCGCTGGGAGGGTAAGATGCAGGCCGGGTTGCTCCTTCTAGGTATTGGGAGCCCCAGTATCCCTGGGTGCTTGGTCTTTCGGGGTTCTGTGTCAGTTGACATGGGTTATCCACTTGGCTTCTGTGTCATGCTGCGCTCGATCTGGGTTTGGCGTAGGGCGATATGGGGTCCATGAGATGACCTTCCCTTGGGTGAGGTCCCTGCTTGGGGGGTTTGTTCTGGACCAGTATGCCGCTGGGTTTGTCCACTGGTGCCTGCTCTGGTCCCTTGCTTGCTCTGGGGTCCGTCCGCACCCCTGCTGGCACTGGGGCCATTGAAACGGTAGTGAACATCCTTTTTACATCACCCTACATGTTCTCCCTCCTAGAGGGGACAACCTGTCAGTAAGGAGGTGGAGGCAGGGTGGGGAGGGGGACTGTTCAATAACTCAACCTGTGTTTCCTAGTCTTATGTGTTCTGGAAGCTGGCTGAATGCAGGGGTGGGTTAGACCTCCCCATGTGGTGGGATTAGGTGGAGGCACGGGAGTCGACGTTGCTTAGGATGGTGCAGCTCTAGGATTGGCTTCCATCACCTACTGCTGCCTCTGGGCGGGATGCTTGTACTGTGCGTAGCGGGTGGGGAGGTTGGGTGGGTTGGTTAAATAAACAGTAGTACAACACGCGTTAACACTACATCCAAGCAGGGTAGGGTTGGTGTTTGCGGCCGGTCCTGGAATGCACTTCTGCTTTCGTCTCTGCTGTGGCATCCGTTTCAGGCCCCCCTTTTTTATCAATTTATTTTATCATTTATTTATTTTTTGCCTGCTCCCGTCCTGCAAGGAGTCTGTTCCCAAGAGCATAATGCATATGTGAGAACTATAAGAATATGTTTAGTGTCTGCCTCTGTGTGCGTCTCCCTTGTGTGCTTGTATATGTCCATATGGGTGTAAGGGTGGGATTGTATGAATGTGACTTGATGGGCCTCGCATCACCTCTTTTTCTGCCCTTGGTCCTCTAGGGCTAATCTAGGTCAGCCCACACCTGCTATTAAGCATACTCTCCTTCTGATGACCCTTTTATGAATCCTTTATAAATGGGAATGATCATGCACTTGGCTCCAGGTGTATTAGTGTGTCCACAGAGGCACACTAATACTAAATACCAAGCTGCAGCTACAGATATACAGGTGCTGGTCATAAAATTAGAATATCATGAAAAAGTAGATTGATTTCAGTAATTCCATTTAAAAAGTGAAACTTGTATATTATATTCATACATTACATACAAACTCATATATTTCAGATGTTTATTTTGTTTAATTTTGATGATTACAAATGACAACAAATGAAAATCTCAAATTCATCATATCAGAAAATTAGAATATTGTGAAAAGGTTCAAAATTGATGGCCCCTGGTGCCACACTCTAATCAGCTAATTAACTCAAACCACCTGCAAAAGCCTTTAAATGGTCTTTCAGTCTAGTTCTATAGGCTACACAATCATGGGGAAGACTGCTGACTTGACAGTTGTCCAAAAGACGACCATCGACACCTTGCACAAGGAGGGCAAGACACAAAAGGTCACCGCTAAAGAGGCTGGCTGTTCACAGAGCTCAGTGTCCAAGCACATTAATAGAGAGGCGAAGGGAAGGAAAAGATGTGGTCGAAAAAAGTGTACAAGCAAGAGAGATAACCGCACCCTGGAGAGGATTGTGAAACAAAACCCATTCAAAAATGTGGGGGAGATTCACAAAGAGTGGACTGCAGCTGGAGTGAGTGCTTCAAGAACCACCACACACAGACGTATGAAAGACATGGGTTTCTGCTGTCGCATTCCTTGTGTCAAGCCACTCTTGAACCACAGACAGCGTCAGAAGCGTCTTGCCTGGGCTAAAGAGAAACAGGACTGGACTGCTGGTGAGTGGTCCAAAGTCATGTTCTCTGATGAAAGTAAATTTTGCATTTCCTTTGGAAATCAAGGTCCCAGAGTCTGGAGGAAAAGAAGAGAGGCACTTCATCCACGTTGCTTGAAGTCCAGTGTAAAGTTTCCACAGTCAGTGATGGTTTGGGGTGCCATGTCATCTGCTGGTGTTGGTCCATTGTGTTTTCTGAGGTCCAGGGTCAACGCAGCCACATACCAGGAAGTTTTAGAGCACTTCATGCTTCCTGCAGCTGACCAACTTTTTGGAGATGCAGATTTCATTTTCCAACAGGACTTGGCACCTGCACACAGTGCCAAAGCTACCAGTACCTGGTTGAAGGACCATGGTATCCCTGTTCTTAATTGGCCAGCAAACTCTCCTGACCTTAACCCCATAGAAAATCTATGGGGTATTGTGAAGAAGAAGATGCAATACACCAGACCCAACAATTCAGAAGAGCTAAAAGCCACTATTAGAGCAACCTGGGCTATCATAACACCTGAGCAGTGCCACAGACTGATCGACTCCATGCCACGCCGCATTGCTGCAGTAATACAGGCCAAAGGAGGCCCAACTAAATACTGAGTGCTGTACATGCTCATACTTTTCATGTTCATACTTTTCAGTTGGCCAACATTTCTATAAATCCTTTGTTTTTATTGGTCTTCAGTAATATTCTAATTTTCTGATATGATGAATTTGAGATTTTCATTTGTTGTCATTTGTAATCATCAAAATTAAACAAAATAAACATCTGAAATATATGAGTTTGTATGTAATGTATGAATATAATATACAAGTTTCACTTTTTAAATGGAATTACTGAAATCAATCTACTTTTTCATGATATTCTAATTTTATGACCAGCACCTGTATACCACCCTGTTTAGTATTGTGTAATCCCCATAGGTTCTGACTGTGACACACAAGGACATCTAAAGGATACCGACTGTTCTTGAAGCTTTTTTGAAGTTTAATTCTTTTTAAGTTTAGCTTCGGTTGTCTGTTGTCTTTTTTTTGCTGTTAGAATCTTAGTCTTCATTTCCTCTCATCTCATAAAGGTATTGAAGCAGACTTCTACTGTCTATGTTCTGTGGTGTCTATTTTTGCTGTTTTTTTATTCTCTCTTTTCATACATCATTTCCTCTCTCTCTCTCTCTCTCTCTCTCTCTCTCTCTCTCTCCTTAGTACTTATCCCCTCTTTCTTTTTCACCTCCTTTCCTGTGTCAGTTGTGTACAATTTTACTCCCCAAATAATGTTCAATTAAGTTTAATATACAAGTAAGCACAACCTAATGGCAACAGCAAATACTGGCCTTCTTGTAAAAGCTAAGGTGTTGGGCTATCATCTAGCTCTGGGACATCAATGCCCTGTATTTGCTAAAACAAGACACACACCAAAAAAGAAAGTATTACAAATAACAAATAAAAAAATAAAGAAATAAAATAATAAATAAAAACAGAAAACAAGGGGATACAAGCAAAAACAAATGATAAAATCAGATATCAGCTATAGTTTAGTGGGAGAAGCAAGAGGAGACCTGCAATAGTATGACAAGTACAAGTTACAAAATTAGGCATAAATAAGAAGGATTGAAGCTGCTGAGAGAGGCAGTGGGAGTGTGTGGGACTTGAACTCAGAACTTCTAAGACCCAAGCGCGATACTCTAACCACTGCCCTCACCTTCTTGTTCACCACTGTCTATATTTTTAAAAGCACATGAAAAAGAACTGCCAGTGCTTTCTAGCCAGTGAACAATGTGATCAATTGTTTTTAGATTTAGTGTTGTAAAAGTCACTTTCATTGTCTTTTTTTCTAATTAAAGTTGACTATGTCTAAGCATACTTCTAAGTATCTTGTAATGTCATACTAATTGGTGATTTATAAAACAAACTTTTACTTTACATAACTTCTTAAAACATTTTTGTCAGTAGACCCACCATGTCTGAAAACTGCAGCACTTAGAGAAGTCAAACCATGACTTACTTCAACTACACACTGATTTATAATATTTTCACCAAATTGGGTCCTTTTCTGTTGAGCTGAATTAAACTTTACACCTGCCAAAATCAATGATAAGCCAACAGAAAAACTTTGCTTTCTTGACATGCCCTCACCTTTTTGTTCAAGATTTGTCTTGTAATTTTCTTAGGTAGCTTTCTAATGACACTGAGCAAAAGAAAGGACTTTGACTTTCTAAAGTCACATATATTTTTGAGGTCAAACTCATAAAACCCACATTAAACAGATCCAATCATACATTTATACATTAAAGTCTTTAACCCTGCTCTGTCCATTGTTGCTACTTCCAGCAGTGTCCAGCTTTTTTTCTCTGTAAAACACAACTTATGTTCTTCTTCCATTCTCCCATTTACAGCCTCCCTCCCTGGACTGAAGCACTCATTTGATAGCACAGGTGGGGAGCCTCTGCGCTGAAGCCCTGGGGTTCATACCAATGATCTCAACCTATCTAGGCCACCGTAAGCATTCACTCTCATCAAGAGCTCTCTAATTAAAACCCAGTATTATTGTAAGTTTCCAGACAAAAGAAGAGACAAGCTTAAAGGAAAGAAGTCTATAGATAGAACACGAGGAACGTCTAATTAAGGGCTCTTTCTTATCATAGCCTGAATGCATCACAGTCCCCTCTCCAGCTTACTCTCTTCAATTATGAAACCTGTGCTAGCCTTGTCTAGAATACACATAGGCTGGAGTTTCATGCTGCAAGTTGTATTGTCTAAGGAGACTGACAACACTGTTTTTGGAAGAACAACCGACTGGCTGATTGTTTTTTAATACATACTTGAGGTTTTCTTTACCTAATATTGAATATAGAACAAAAAGGGGAACAATGTGTGAAAAGCTACAGCTGTTTAGAACAGTGATGTTAGATAAATGACAGCAACTTCTCCCCAATATGATACATAGAGACAGCGCAATAAAAAGAACACAATTGTCTCTTCTGAGTGTCTTACATTTAGTCCAAAGATTTACAAAGGACAGCTTCTGCAGATCCTTCATTCCAGCTGCTGTTAAGACTTTGTATCTCCCAACATTTTATAGGGATGTACAAATCTATTTAAAGGAAAATTCCGGTTTTTAACACTTTTAGCCCCTTTTCTGTAGTGTCCAGGATGAAATCGAATGATCGACACCAAAATTTTGACGATTGGTCCTGTCTCTGCTATTTGGCTCATGCAGTTTCCCCCCTGGCTGCTTCAGAATGGCTTTCATAGTGCATGTCCGATAATGTCCTTAAAACAACCTTAAACATTCATTTTTTAAAATATGCTACTCACCGGGTCGTCAGCGCTGTTCAATGACGTTCAAAAACAAGTTTCGTAAAGAAAAAACGTTCCTGTAGTGTTTTATTTAGCATTTTGTAAATCCCATTGAGTTCTGTTGGATCGGTCAATATCCCTCCGCCACCGGTAACGGAAAGGGGGCCTGTTTACGCTTAGTTGTAGTCTTTTCGCAAGGCCCAAGTGTTTCTGCTTCACTCTGTGTACTCTGACGTCGAGGTGCTAACGTCTCTGTTAAACACTTTAAAAAACTCTGAAAATGGAATACGAAAGGTGGATTCTTGAGGAGGACATATTGGACTTTGAGTTTGACGGTACAAACATTGTCGCCAACTAGTGGTCTGGAGTGTGCAACGCTTCAGATTCGAACGGGAAGCGGAAGTTTATAAGCGGTTGTGATGTATCGGAAAAAATAGTTCTGGGATTTACAAAATGCAAAATAAAACAAGACAGGAACGGTTTTTCTTCACGAAACTTTTTTTGGAACGTCATTGAACAGCGCTGACGACCCGGTGAGTAGTTTTAAAAAAAGAACGTTTAAGGTTGTTTTAAGGACATTATCGGACATGCACTATGAAAGCCATTCTGAAGCAGCCAGGGGGGGATTCTGCATGAGCCAAATAGCAGAGACAGGACCAATCGTCAAAATTTTGGTGTCGATCATTCGATTTCATCCTGGACACTACAGAAAAGGGGCTAAAAGTGTTAAAAACCGGAATTTTCCTTTAATCTAGATAGGGATTTTCTTTTTTTAAATGAAAAAAAGAAAAAAAATCTAGATAGTAATTTAACATTGCTGATATTTTAACATAAAATAGGACTGGAGGTTAAATTATGGAATATGATTTTTTTTTCTATCTGTAAAGATTCTTAGTTATCCAGGTGATGGTCAAGCTTGAAAGTTTCAGTTTAGGCAAGTGGATGTGAATTTTTCTAGAAGACGCTCGCCTCTAATTCAAGAGGCGTCTTCAGTTCTAACTAGTGATAGGGAACACTGAGATTGATATATTGTAGATGTAACAAAGAATTCTGTTTGTTATTATTGAGTTAGATTGCAAGTAATGTAACAGTCTGTATGTGAACAGTAATAAACTGGATTAAGGCAGTTACTAACACTGTTATTTTGTAACAGAATTACTCCTTTTCACTGTAATGCAATCCCAGTAAATGTCACTAATATGTTATTTAATCAAACACATGTTCATCTGGGTGTGTTTTAGGACAACAAAGGAAGGTTTAATTAAGCTCAAATCATCATCAAACAATTAACTCTGCACAAATACAAAATATTTTCACAGTAGCATTCTTTTAAAACATAGGAATGTATTAATAAAAATCATTCAACTCCAAGTCAGTTATAATTCCGTTAACAACTCTTGACTAAACAAGTGGAACTCAGCTAACCTACCATGTACACAAAGAAAAATGAATTAAAATGGTTAAAGGCCATAATCAATAAAATTCTTCAGTCATATCACCGCTTGGATTTGATGTTTGAGAACCAGTGTTTATCCTGAGGAATGAGGTCAGATAAGCTTTAAACTAATTTGGAGCAAATGGAATGCATTTAAACCAATTCGCAAAGCAAACCCAAAAGGTAAATAAAACATTATTTGTAAAAATAAAACTTTGATAAATGATTTCCTTACTCAAAAATCAAGAACCTTTAGTCAACTGATTCTTAATCCTCTTTTATAGAGCCC
Organism: Cyprinodon tularosa; assembly: GCF_016077235.1. Classification (NCBI taxonomy): domain Eukaryota; kingdom Metazoa; phylum Chordata; class Actinopteri; order Cyprinodontiformes; family Cyprinodontidae; genus Cyprinodon; species Cyprinodon tularosa. The sequence continues at coordinate 151,631 of NW_024039651.1, forward strand.
ATAGCTAACAGACTGAGGGGGCTCATCTTAAAGGACTCTTTGGTCATATTTTGGTTAATAAATATGATGAGCATTTGAAGAAAGTCATACAAATTAATCGTATAGTAGTTTTTAAACCTTTTGTGAAATAAAGTTTGTTTTAGCTTTAATATCAGCAGCTCAAAAAATGTCAGAATACCATGATGTCACCATTAGTCTGAAATAAGCAAAAATCATAAAAAAAAAATGTCCTTAAAACTCAAATTTATTGGACAAATCTTTTCCTAACATTTCCAGACCTGTGTTGATCTCAGTTTTGGGAAAAGGCTGAGTTGTTTCTAGTATTCAGCAGGTTAGTATGGTCTGTTTTTCCACTTAGCATTCGATCGGTCTGCAGATTCTTGTCCTTAGTTTTTTTTGGCCTTTATTTATGATCTCTCACCAATGGGAACCTCAGGAATAATTCACAGCAAAGACAATGAAAGTCTTTGAGGTAAGGCCTTTGTCCCCAAGCACAGTGGGGAGCATGATCACATGTCTTTGCAGAGTGTCTTATGTGAGGGCCATATGAGAGCCTGGTTTACAGAAATTGGAGAGGAGAAGGCCAAAGCACATGCAGCAAAACTGCTTTCTCCTTCTAAATGATCAAGGTTATAGCTGCCATGATCTTGGAGCTGATGACAGGCTGGATTACTCATTTCATTCACCTGCATAGCTCTGCTCTTCTCATTACTGTTGTTCAGTGTTTCAGCGTTAACTGAGTGTTTCTGATTACCTGATTCTAACCTGTTCTGCCTCTCAACCACTGAGCCTGCCTGTTCCTGTCTGATCTGTTTAACTTACCTGCTTCCAGTTACCAGGTAAGATTATCCTTGAGTCAGTGGTGAGAGTGTTTCAGCTTTACCTGAGTGATTATGATTACCTGATCCTGAACTGTTCTGGCTCTCAACCTCTGAGCCTGTCTGTTCCCATCTGATCTGTGTGCCTGACCTGTCTTTGAAATCCGGCTAGATTCTGCCTGTTGATTGAGCTCGGAGCTTCTTCCTCTCACCAATCTTGATTTCCCTTTGAAACCTCTTCAAACTTCTGATCTCCTGGTTCTGAATCCTGAGCACATCCTTGACGGAGGCTTTGGCTTCGCCCTCTGGATTATCCTGCCCTCCTTTGTCTGCCTGGTCTCCTGCTTGTTTTCCTTTCTCTGGGGCTGTGCGTCTGGGACACTCAGGGGGACGCCCATCGCATCTTGTAGGGAGCCCACTGGCTGGATCCTACCTCGTTCTCTGGGCACAGACTAAGCTATAAAACCAAGTTAGTGACTCACACTTTCATAGTCATCCTATGCCAGATTAATGTGGTCACTAACCTGTCTTTTCCTGCTGCAGAGGTTGCTGCCTTAGACATCCTTGCTGTTGCTGCAGATTTACAGTAAAAAAAAAACAAAAAAAAAAACATTTTTTAATTATCTGACTGTCTGCCTTGAATACTGGATCCTCTGTTCTGAGCCCTGAAAATATCAGCACGGACATTGGTCCCCGATGTCCAAATTTAGTATCGTTCATGGTTCAAGATCTCTATGGAAGAAGCAATGAAGCACAACAAGTCAACAACGTCTAAGTGGCTGATTTCCAAAAGAAAGAGGAAGAGATTAAGTGTGAAAAATTGCATATTTTAAGAATTCTCTTAGTCAGATGATAACATAGAAACATGATCTTGACCCCACTGCAAGCCAGGCTGCTACAGTAGATATGTCCTGCTTATAACCAACATGATCTCAACAAATGCTTTGGAAATAAAAAAAATCTGATAAGAACTACAATAGCAATGAATTTTCCATTCGGGTAAAATAAATTATTTTTGTACAATTTATCTTGACAGAATGACAATAAGTATAAAACAGAAACGAACAAAAAAAAAAAAGAAAACGTTTGATGTAACGTTAATGTTTTTTTTAGCTGGCAGTGGTCTAATGATTTCCTCATATCCACTACAGCCACTATAGCCTAGAAGTGAAGAGTGTTCAGAATATCTCTGGCCATAAGATTATTAGTTTAATGCTTGTCTTTTAGGATACATTTTGAGAAGTCTTCTATAGTATTAATATAACATACCAAGGAGGCCATGACTAGAACTAGTATTTGACACTTGAAAAGTCTATTCAAAAGTTCCCCCCTATAACTTCAAAACACTTTAAGCTGCAGAAAAAAAATTATTCTATGGTCAGCGACTGCATTACTTCTAGAGTTTGTGAGGTCATTAACATGTAACAGAAAGCCATGGTAAGGTTATTACTAGTCGCTGATGAACAACTGCGTTACAGTTTTCTTAAAAGCAATGTGTCTTATATAGAACATGACCTCTTCCTCGTTTTTTACTCAGTAGACATTGCACCAGGATTAGAACCAAAGCCACTGTTATTTTTCTCCTTCGCTACTCCATCCTATCTGATCTAGCTGCCACAACAAATAAGAGATTGCAAGTCTGAGAGCAAATGGAGACAATCTCAACTATTGAGTGTTCCTTTTTTTTTTCGTTTTTTAACAAAGCAAAGAGACAAGTAGGTGTAAGAGGTGAAGAAGAGGGGTCTGGGCTGCAATTATCGGGCCTGCCTTTGACATAATCAGACCAACTACACAGCCGCTCCCTTTCTTCCCCATCTTCATTCTTTGCTGTCTTCCTCTTTGTTTTACAGTAATGTAAGGCACACAGAAAGAAGGCAAATTTGAATTTATACAGTAACATTTACTCTTGATTTTCATTAAACAAAACCCCAAAAATCAAAGGAACTAGTACGGCTGATATGGAGCTCAGAAAAAACTAATGGAATAAAAGATAAGGCTCTTTTCTCCAGGGGACTCCTCTTTACCAGCAAGGTCTAGAGAGTTCTGTTCTAGTTGCTCTAGCAAAAGCAGGGAGTGCTCCTAGTCCCAACTCCCTCCAGTAATTTAATTTATGCAGCATTCTGCAGTGCTACTAAGCTTGAAAGCTGGAGCAACAGGAATTTGAATTCAGGAGCTGGAGGGTTATTTTTCAGAGCCTTTGGTCTTGTTGTGCATGAGTGCGTGGAGGATTCTGTTGTTGAGCAAAGAGCTTAGTTGCAGTAAATACACACTAAGGACTTCAATTGGTTTGCTTTGGTATGCCTTTATTCCCCAATCTCAGCACAGAAGGAGTGCTTGATTTCCTTAGCTTATACGTAAAGCGCTGCTAAAATTCTTCTCTCCAGCTTTAAAGACTTTAGTCATAAACTCTGAGAAATATGAACTAGTGGCTTGTGTTATAGCTTTTAACTGGATTCAGTCTTTCCATCTTTTGTAAAGAACCCACTTTCCAGTCTTATTTCCTCAGCTCTCCTGTGTGACAGCACAGCGCAGTGTGCTTTGATACCATGCTTTTCCTTAGGAGCTGTCAAGAGGACGGACAGCAATGAGATGGGATGGAACATTGAATGAAGAAGAGAAGAGAAAGACGAATGAGCTCATCCATGATTGGGAAACTTATACCACAGAGGTATACCACAAAGGGAAAAAATCGAAGTGGCTTTGTATTAAGCGAGTTGGGATAAATGCAGATTAATTAAACAAAACGTAACGTAATACATTTGACAACGAAAAAGAGTTCCATCCCTCCTTTTTCGCTTCAACTCCTGACATAATATAAGTCTTCTATCTACCACTCTTATGCTATCATTTGCATTTTATATTTTCAGTAACATTCTCTAGCCTAACTTTATATGACCTAATGAGGAAACAAATGGAGAGAAATCACAGCAACTTTAAATCGAAATATTATTCTCACATGAAACCCCACCCCATTCTTTATTACATATATGTATCCTCAGAGATGAGATTGTTTTCTCTGTAAAGGATTGGGACGGTTTTAGTCTTGACTAATGACAGCAGAGATAACTCCACCAGCCACGGCGCCTGAGGAGGACAATGCTTAGGTGAATAATGTTATTCCACTGTCACTTCAGCTTGGATCTAATCATCAATCTCTCCGCCTCATAAAGATTGCGTATTCACACAAAAGATGTGATATGTTTGTTCTAAATTAGATTGAGCTTGTGTCATTTATCAGGTCTCCCCTACATAAGGGCCACAGTGCATTGCAACACATGGAAATAGTAAGAATAGTAGAACTGGGTCTCCTGCTTGAAAACAGTTGATATTCTCAGGAGATAATGGCGTAGAAGCATCACATTTTCAAGCGTGGTACTGGCAGGGGGCAATCAAAGCAGAGATTATTGATGGGCATTTTGATGGAAATAAATCTTTTCTTCATGGTCCCTCAGCAGGGTACACTTGGACACCCTTGTTTGTGGCTGTACTAAAATCACTCCCAAACTTACAAAGAAAAACAAACTGTCAACAAAAACTGTCAAAAATCATAGCATTTATCATCAAGGTAAAGTTTTATGTAGCCTTTAGCTATCTAACTTCTTTGTTACAATGAAATAAATGATGGGAGAAATTTTATCACTTTTCTGTGTTTAATCTTGAAGGAAAACAAACATATTTTTATTTACTGGGTGTAGAATGTAGGTTAAATATGTATCCGTTCTTAGTCAGAAGTGAAACTTACACAGTAAATAATATTGAAGAAAGATTCCTAGGTCCTCCCAGAGCTGTTTTCTTTTTCCACTGTTCTTCTCCCTGTTCACCAACAACGGCAACTCCAGTCAAGCTTAGTCTGTCAACCGTTTGAAGTGCGAGGACGACACCACTCTCATCTGACTTATCTCTAATGGTGACGGGTCCACCTACAGGTGGGAGGTTGACTATCTGTTGACCTGGTGAAGGGAGAACAACCTGTAGCTCAACGCTTTGAAAACTGTGGGGATGGTTGTGGACTTCAGCAAGAACTCAGCCCCCAGCAGAAAAAATTCAACCTGCCAAAGACAATGATGGTGCACTTTTACTCCTCCATCATTGAGTCCATCCTCACCTCCTCCATGACCACCTGGTATGCTGGTGCCACCGCCAAGGACAAGGACAGACCGCAGCGTGTCTTCTGGTCTGCAGAGAAGGTTAAGAGCTGCAATCTTCCATCTCTTCAGTATCTGTAAACATCCAGGACTCTGAGGCATGCAGGGAAGATTGAGCCTGATCCCTCGCATCCCAGCCACAAACTATTTCAGATACTTTCCTCTGGCATGCGGCTGCAGTCCATCAGGAACAGAACCTCACGCCACATGAACTGTTTCTTCCCATCCACTACCAGCCTTATCAACAAGGCCCAGTGACCCTAGTGACACTGACACACAACAAGTTCGCACTGCTTCTCTCTTACATTAAAATATTTGTATATATCTATATACTACTGCAAATATTGTATATAGTATATTATATGTTTTATATTTTCTATAACTATAGATCCTGAATTCTATATATTTATCTAATTTGTCTGCACCATCAACACCAAGTCAAATTCCTCATAAGTGCAAATCTACTTGGCAATAAATCTGATTCTGATTCTGATTGTAAGAAAATAATTTAAAGTGAGGAAATTCTCAGTAATTCTGACTTCATATTCCAATAGGGTATGCAAGTATTTTAAAGCTTGTTGTTTTAAAATGGTTTGTAAACACTTTTTTAATGAGCAGAATTGGAAGGTGATTAAAACTAGTGTTGAAATTATAAATTGGATTAATCATAATGAATTGAATAGTGCAACAATCTTCAACTACTTTGGAAATCAATTTGAATTGTTAGAGCAAATATAAACAGACTAAAACGCCACTTGCTGAATGAATAACCAACTTAGAGCAGCATTTAAAATCTCTTCAAAAACTATAAAGGTTATTCATTGATGATTAAAAATCTTTGATTATATATAAATCATTACATGAATATATTATATGTTTCAGTCATTTTCAATTCATAATAAATGCATAATAGAATATTTTTGTACATTCCAAACCTTTATCAGAAAATGTTAATGTAATAAAAATATTTATTTTGATTGATCAAAAATGACTTGATAGATTAATATATTACTAAAAGAATCAGTAGCTGCAGCCCTAATTAAAAATATCACACAGTAATTTACATTCATCTTTATAGAACAAGTTGCTATAGAGGTGAAGAGGGATATATTACCAGCTTCTGATTGGCTTTTCATCAAGCACAGTAATCAGCAAATCCCTTTTGAGACAATTGGAAAGAGGTGTCAGAAGGAACCGCTGGAACTCACTCCTCGTTCACCTCTTTTTCTCTTGTTCCTATGTATCATAACATCACAGGTGACTCTCAAACAACTTATAGATCTAGATAGATAACATGTTTCTCCATTAAGGCTGCCCACACCCCAGTTGGTTCTAAAATAAGAAAAAACGAATAACGTGAAAGGGAAATAAAACAATCACAAAAAATTAAAAAGCATAAAGATTAAGAAGAAAATCTTTAAAAGAAACCTTTTTCCAAAAAAGTCAAACCAATTTAGAGACAAAGCAATGAACAATAGGAAAGAAGAGTCGACTTTTAAACAACTCAATACAAAATGAAGAAGTAGGAGACATTTTAGTTTTGTAAGATTGGTTTGAAAAGTCTATCTGCAGGATTTGACTGTATAATATAATTGCTCCTAACTCAGAGCGTTCTTGTTGTTACACTTCCCTGTTTTCTTTCCTGGACAAAGAAAGTAAAGGCTAACTTATAATCATTCTTTTTCTTTTTTAACATCGCAGTATAAACCCCTGTTCCCTGCTCGCTCAATTCAACAGTCTTTACTCTGCCTATAGAGCCGAGGGCAGCAGCGTGTTCTCCCAGGAGCCGATGGAATGAAGAAGGGGCACAATGTTATTTTACATTACAAATTCACCAGGCTGCAGTGCATAAAGATTCATAATTTTGGGTATAATTTAAATGCAAAGCAAAGCAGTGAATTCCCTTACTCCTACAAACAGCAAACAGAGCACCATGGAGAAGGAGAGTCACCGCTGTGCATGGGCACAGGCAATAAGACAGAGGAGAGCTTTGTCCCTCCACCTCCTTTATAAATATCAGCACATCTTTGTAGCTTAGACCGCTTGGGGCGGGAAGGAGGACTAAAATGGGGGAATGTGGCTGTGTCTGCTTTCTTTATGCTCACAACTCTTGCTTAGAAGCCTCTGCAGACTGTGGAATCATGCATCAGGGGTCATGTGAATGGCTCTATATGTAACAGACCTAGGCTCTTCCACTGATTAGTCAGCCAAATACAAACTTTCAAGCTCAGCAAATAGAGGTGGCAAGGGGAAACTATGCAGCTGCTCACTGAAATGACTTTAAAGAGGGAATAATGAGAGCTGGCACAAGCATACAGTAGCTGTTCGTTAATGTGAATGTGTGTGTGTCTCTAGAGGGGAGCAGAACGAGCGATGACTATCAGCAAGGCAGTTTAGGTAGCTGCTTCCTGAGTGCTGATGTGGCCTCAGTGATTCAATTGGCTGAGTTGCTGAGTGACTCCAGGGCTATCAGCTTTCTGGTTGGCCGGATAGACTCTGCAGAAGTACAGCAGCGCCATCCTGTGGGAGAGAAGTGTAGTAAAACAGTCAAAATGGAAAGGATTCTGACCTTTTAAAGCTCCATAGACAGACAGTAACAATCAGGGGGTTGCTACTTCCTTTATTTTTGTTTCAGAAACTTTTGATATCCTAATCAGAGAAACTGTCTATTTAAGAAGAAACCATCCTCTGAAGTGAAGGAAATGGAGATATTTTTAAGTCACCGACAAGTCTCAACCCCACAGCTCCAGACGATTTTCTCCTTTCAGCTCATACAGATGACGGCAATAATGGTCTGACTCAGGGGCAATATGGACCTCTCAGCAGGGTGGTTGTTTTGAGAAATGGACTCAGGACTGTTCCCCCATCTGTTATTTGAGAAGAAAAAGATGTGTTCTTTGGATACCACACTTACAGATAAAAATATTTTCCCCTGAATTTTAAAGTGGAAAAACACAAAGAGGAAAACATGTTTCTTTCTGTATGTATAGCACATATTGAGGGATATGGTTAAAAATGACAGATAAATTTTCTGGGATTTCACCCATGGCATACAAATAACAACCAACAAAGATCTCAGCAGAGCTGTATTGACCTGCTGAGGAGGGTTATGATAGAAATATGGGTGTTGCAGTACAACTATATTAGAAAGCACATGGAAACAGGACAGTAAACATTTAACTGAAGGCTTTAGCCCATGTTTGCCCTCAGTTTATCCAGTTACATGATACTTTATTTTTTGCCTATACAAATATGTATTTGAAATAATAAATTTTTTAAAATTGTACAAAAAAATTTTTTTTAACATTATTGGAAAATACAAAATATGTATAAAATACAATATTAAGAGTAAATAACATCAATTGAAAATTGAACAGCAATGTTAATTAGTCATTATTATTGATAAGATAAATCAATAATTAAATACAATAAAAGTGAATTATTAAAATAAGACAATTGTTTAAAAAAAATCTATCAATAAAAGAATATTGGACTGATAACGTAAAAAAGAATGTTTAGATAGCACAGTCAAAGTGAAAACTCTAAATAAATACACGTTTCTTATCTTTAATTAAAGAAACTTAGGGTTTCTGTAGTTCTGGGAATGCAAAATAGATTTGAGCTGGAAGACCTGAGAGGTGGAGGCAGTTGATACACTGACAGCAAGTCTAATAATGTATGTAAGGCTAATCCATTCAGTGATTTATAGGCTAACAGACTTTTAAAGTCTATTCTCTAAGATATTGGGAGCCAGTGCACGGCTTTAGAACAGGGGTAATATGTTCTGCTTTCTTAATTTTGGTGAGGATTCTGGATGAGATGCGGGTTTCTGGTCAATTTTTGAGGCTGACCTGTAAAGACATTGTTCCAGTTGTCAGTTCCCCTGAATATAAACGCAAAAATAAAATGCAATAAAATAAATGCCTTAATTGTCCCACAGTTGTAAATTCAGGTAACATTGGCAAAATCTAGTAGACAAAACATCAAAAAAAAAAAAACACGCTAGCTAAAGCAGAAAAAATATTGGCACCCCTCAGAGAGGGAAAAAATGCTATTTGGTTAATTATTAAAAAACATTTTCAGCAAAAAAAAATAAAAAATAGAAACACAGCAGCAACTTATCAGAACAATGTGAAAAATTGCAATTAATAAAACAGTAAAAACAAGTTTTAGGATTAAACCACAGTGATTACATGTTTTTATGGATAAGAACAGTGCAAATACATTATTGATCGATTTAAGAACCCGTGCAACCACTACTGATAACTCTGATCAGATGTAGCATCCAATGGGTTAGTGATAACCAAAAATAATGAATGCAAATTTTAATTATTATTTTTCAATATATATGTTTTCACCCGTATATTATATCATTCATTCGTAAAGATGATTAGCATTTAAAGTAAGAAAGATAAGAAAGGGGAGTGTTACAACTGTTAAGAAAAGAATTACAGCTTGTTAAATGTAACAAACAAGCAAATCCAAAACCTTATTTTTTTGAAGTAACCTATCATGTTATAGGTATGTGACATATTCACAGTACTAACACAACAAGCTCGCATTTACCTTAGAAACACAAACATACGTTCCTTTATTTCACCTTTATTTCTATAGATTCAGCTGGACATATATTGATTGTTGTATTGATTATTGTATTTTATACACTTCCTTTGTTTATGCAACACTATAATAAGAAATTGTTTATTTTCTCTATGTGTGAAACTGGACATTTTGAGAGGGAGATTAAATCATAACTGTTTTTATTGTATTCTTCTTCTCATTTTTGATTTCAGTATAATTGAGTAGGTGGAGAAATCTATATCAGCCTTAGCAATATTTTTCTCCAGACACTACTGCATGTGGATGAACTTTGATGAATAACATTTGTTGTTTTCTATTTCTGTTAAGTATATTAAATTTACCTTGTTATCATTATAATAAATACATTTTCAATGTTAATCAATTTTTCAGTTTTTCTTTAAGCAGTCAACATAAAGCCACTTTGGCCAAATGCAGGTGAATAAAAAAAAGTGTGTAAGTGCTTACCTCTATCTAGTGGTGCACTAAATGAAATACAAATGGCATATTGGTTCTTCACCATCAAGCGTGTGAGATCTACTACAGAAGCTGTATTCTCTCTTTATTTTTATTTTTTTTAATGGTAAAAGGACACCATTTTGTCAACTGTGGATAGAACAATGTTTGCCCTTTTCCTTGACCATATTTCAAAAGAGTTTGATTTTTTTTTAGTTAATTGGTCAAGTTGTGAAACAAATCATGCTGCTAGTGCTGTTGTAATTGGCTAAAAACTTCACATGGAAGGCAGGTACCCAATCAGCTCGAAGAATTGTACTGAATGTCCCTCCTTTTTACAAACACTTTGTAAATGAAGCTTTCCAGATAGATACATGTAGTTCAGTTTGAATTCTACACCACGTCAATGTGGTTTATGCCAGGTGGGTTAAAACTGGCTTAGTTTGTAAGTCAGTCATTGTAGGCCAAGTCTGGCCTAATTTTGATGTCATATGGGCTAAAGCTCAATAAAGCTGGCTCACTGTGAGTCTGACACTGTAACTATGGAATCTATGGAGGAATTAGCCTTACTAAGACCGGGTTTAGAGCCAACTAAGGCTTGATCTCAATATCTCATATACAGTAGGTATTCACAAAGCTGGTAAGTAGATTTAATGATCAGTGTTTCTCCTTAGAATTCCTCCATGTCATCAAATGGGTGAGCTGTACACAGATCCAAATGAAGTGTCCATCTGGACCTAATGAGGCAGATTATGTAACAGAAGATCCTACCATAGTCTCATGTGTTAGTGTGAAGGTAAGGTTTACCTAGTTTCACTCTGCAGTTGTCAAGTACTGCATGTATAATTCAGTATTTCATTTCCCGTCATAGGTCATCAGTGACATATACTGCCTCATAACTCACGTTGTTGCCAAATGGCTAGGGTCTGTTCTTGACAGCAGGATTTTTGACATGTCCGTTTTTTCCATCTATCAAGATATAAACTTTGCACTTTAGCTCAAGCTTGTTTACCCATGGCATTTTTCATGCCTTAGTAACTTCCCTGGACTCCTCCCAGGGGACAAGAGTTATGCGTAGCAGCCTTTCCGCCCTGACACCATACAGTCAGGCAGACACTCCACTACAGCACAGTTCTACTGCTGCTCATGTGGGCCCGTGTGCAGGTGACATTTGGCCTGCTTGAATCCAGATTTCATGCTCTACAGAGTCAGCCCTGAAAGAGCATGCAATATTTCAACTGCAATATTGGGCAGTGCTTCAACCCATTGTGTGCCTCAGGAAGGATCCTGCCTCCCCTTTAGAGATGCATTAATATTTGGGATTAAGGGTTTGTGCTTGATACAAAAAAGGGTGAATTGTATGAGAGTATCACATCAACACTTTACTTAAGGTAATTTTTTAGGCCTTTATGTGGCAAATATTCCACTGAACACAGATATTAATACTAAAAACATTTATCAAACATCTATTTAAGCTTCTCCTCCTAAAAAAATAGAGTGATTTTAATTTTCAAATCTTCAACAACTGTCCAGCTTAGATTTAGGCCTATTTACCCCTCTCTCAAGCTGTTTGATTTCCGGTTCTATTTTTGTCAATAATCTATTGTTTGTGTGGTTTCCATATGCCCAAGCATTCTGTTTTTCTAGTAGGAAACACTTTTAAATATTTTTAATTTATTTCCCTCTGATGATAAAACCAGACTGGTGATCAAACATTTAGGTTTACTTACACATTAATAGATGTCAATCAATCGATTGATCATTAAAAAAACTTTTCAGTCATGGTCCAAAGCAAACCAAAACAAGAATTTAAAAAAACACAATAAAGTGGAATATTCTTCTATTACCATACAAACTTCTAATCATAGAGTAGAATCCCAGCCGGAGCTTCTAAACAGGTGTGAAATTTGGTGGGGGCTGTCCTCCACCAACCTGAGTCTTTTTTTTTTCTGTAGCTGCATTTAATATGTATACTTATTTGAAAGTCAGAGTTTGGCACAGATTTCAAGTGTCTGAATCTTTTTGATCCCTTTTGGAAATAAAGACTTTGTGATCAACCAAAGCTTAACATTATGGAGTAGGTTTTCGTAGCTGGTTTTCCTTTGTTGCCATTACATAGAGTATTTCTCAGCTGGTTGTACAACTGAAGGAGTTAAATGTGAGGAAAAGAGTGTTGATTTTGGAGACCTCGATATTAAACACCTTTTAAGGTAAATCAAGTCTCCTGCTGACTTGAACCTGACTAAACCTGAATAGAAGCTCTTCATGAGATTAAGGATATAACTAAAATGGAGAAGATGTGTTTACCTACATTTTCACTGTAAATCAGTTTACATTTGTTTCAAGAGACTAAAGATAAAAACATTTTTAAATATTTAATCTGAAATGTGAAATATCACATTTGATTCAAACTTTATATTGAAATCATGTGTTGGATAAAAAAGGTGACAATTTACTTACTCATTTAATGTATCAGCAAACGCATGCTATCCCATTTCCATGGATCTACTGTAATGATGGAAATGGTACTTTCCAAATTCTCGATTAAACGCCAGAATTCCTGATAGGCTTCTTCCAGAAAATGCTGTTCTACAGCAGTGAAATATGGTGTGTGCTCTCGTTTCACCATCGTTATCTATTAAATGCTATGAATGACTGTACGGTGTGGGATTGTTTGCAGTAACACTAATTAATTTAACCTGTCTTGCATTAGCGACCTTAAGAACGTGAGCTGTACTTTTGGTTAAAAGCAGCAATTGGGGCTTACCATATACCTAAGCGTCAAAATTGGGAATCCAAGTCTTGCTTTTTTGAGCAAGTTTTATAAAAAAGTTCGGTTTTAGCCAGTAGTTTCCTCTCCACTTTCGCTACAACCATGCTTGGTGTGAGGGATTGCTTTCGAGTCAATGAGTCGATGCAATCAAATGGTTTTCCTTAGATAGAATCAATTTGACTGTATGATCTGGTTGAATTGTAAAGTTCCTTGAATCGATAAGTGTTATGAATTGCCGCTATACACTCACCGGCCACTTTATTAGGTACACTTGTCCAACTGCTCGTTAACACTTAATTTCTAAGTAGCCAATCACATGGCGGCAACTCAGTGCATTTAGGCATGTAGACATGGTCAAGACAATCTCCTGCTGTTCAAACCGAGCATCAGTATGGGGAAGAAAGGTGATTTGAGTGACTTTGAACGTGGCATGATTGTTGGTGCCAGTAGGGCTGGTCTGAGTATTTCAGAAACTGCTGATCTACTGGGATTTTCACGCACAACCATCAATCTAGGGTTTACAGAGAATGGTCCGAAAAAGAAAAAACGTCCAGTGAGCGGCAGTTCTGTGGGAGGAAATGCCTTGTTGATGCCAGAGATCAGAGGAGAATGGCCAGACTGGTTCGAGCTGATAGAAGGGCAACAGTGACTCAAATAACCACCCGTTACAGCCAAGGTGGGCAGAAGAGCATCTCTGAACGCACAGTACGTCAAACTTTGAGGCAGATGGGCTACAGCAACAAAAGACCACACCAGGTGCCACTCCTTTCAGCTAAGAACAGGAAACTAAGGCTACAATTTGCACAAGCTCATCGAAATTGGACAATAGAAGATTGGAAAAAAAACGTTGCCTGGTCTGATGAGTCTGGATTTCTGCTGCGACATTCGGATGGTAGGGTCAGAATTTGGCGTATACATCATGAAAGCATGGATCCATCCTGCCTTGTGTCAACGGTTCAGGCTGGTGGTGGTGGTGTCATGGTGGGGGGAATATTTTCTTGGGAAGTCTTTGGGCCCCTTGGTACCAATTGAGCATCGTTGCAACGCCACAGCCTACCTGAGTATTGTTGCTGACCATGTCCATCCCTTTATGACCACAATGTACCCAACTTCTGATGGCTACTTTCAGCAGGATAATGCGCCATGTCATAAAGCTGGAATCATCTCAGACTGGTTTCTTGAACATGACAATGAGTTCACTGTACTCAAATGGCCTCCACAGTCACCAGATCTCAATCCAATAGAGCATCTTTGGGATGTGGTGGAACGGGAGATTCGCATCATGGATGTGCAGCCGACAAATCTGCGGCCACTGTGTGATGCCATCATCTCAATATGGACCAAACTCCCTGAGGAATGCTTCCAGCACCTTGTTGAATCTATGCCACGAAGAATTGAGGCAGTTCTGTTGGCAAAGGGGGGTCCAACCCGTTACTAGCATGGGGTACCTAATAAAGTGGCCGGTGAGTGTATAAATAAACTGCATTGAAATTGTAGGTTACTTTGATCAAATACAAGTTTCCAGTCTAAAATGTCAAGCAGAAGAAATTCCCCTCATAGATTTCATGAGGAAGTACAGATTTATTGGTCTTTAAGGTATTATTAAGACAGTACATGCCAACATGTGAAATCTATTTTTTTTTTTTGATAGTACAAATTCACAACACATTATACATCTACGGGACGTAGTATGTATATTTTTTGAGGCCTACTGTTATTTCCCAACCGTCCCATCTCTGCTGCTGTCTTTAAAGCTCCCTAAAGCTTCCCCATATCAGCATCGTTTTCTGTCACACCAGAGCCAAGTAGCTCTGATCTTCACCTAATCCCTTTTCCAATACATTATATCTGATTTCCCTCATAGCTATTGATTTAGATATGACCCCCAACTAAATGCCTGAACTTCTGTGTTCACAAAGGCCTTATAAAATGTATGGTCACACAGAGCAGTTAAATGGGATTGTCTTGTATGATTTTGTGTATGTAATCATAAATGTATGGGTCTGACCCTGTTTTCTCAAATCCCCAGTTGGTTTCAACAGAGGGCTGCTCACACTGAGGCTAATTCTGCTGGAAGCTTCTTCCTGTTAAAATATAGTTTTCCCTCTCCACTTTCCCTGTATGTATGCTAAGTGTGAGAAATGGCTGCAGAGTCAAAGACACAGCAAACAAATATGTTGCTGCACCTCCATCAGGGAGGGGCAAACCCTACAAAGTCCATGACTCTATGCAATCAGCTGGCTTTCCTTAGAAAGCTGTCTATATGTATGATTTGATTGAATTGCTTCCTTAAAGTCCACAGATTTGACATTTGTTGTAAATTAGCGCTATATAAATAAACAGAATTAACTGCAAATAATCTATAAACATCACATTTGCATGTAGTGGTAATAAAAGAGAAACCAACACGCATCAGGTAATATGTCAGTACCTCCATTCATGCCTGTTACTGCAGGTTACTAGGTGCTCAGTGAGATTTGACCAGAGGTCCATATCTTACCCACATGAGAGTGTTAGGTGCACTGACATGGTAAAAGTAGGAAAGACTTCCTTCTGACATGATGACTATTGTTCCATGAAGTGACAGATGGGTTCATGGCCCTGGTTTCAGATTGAACGCACATGCATACACAAACAGATTCAAATCTTATCTTGGAGTCACTCACTGAGGAGCTACTGCCTGCAAAGTCTGAAATCTGATCCTCTGTGGTCAGTTAAGTGCATGTTTGATTCAGTGATCAGAGACAGGCAAACATAAAGGCAATTCTTTGTTTGTTCTCATTAGGAAACTGAGAATATGATTGTATATTGAACAATCTATTGCATTTAGCACTTATAATGTCTGCAGAAGTATAAGTTCAGCATTGAATGGATTTTATTTAGTAGCTGATGGTGGAGTAGAAAGTGTAACTAGTTCACTTTCATCGCTTCTTTCTAAAAAACATTGAAAGTCAAACAACTGCTGACCCTCTGTTCACACTCCCCAAATGTTTATCACCTCCAGGCAAGGGCCACAGCAATCTGAACTCTTGTCTGCTAAAATTTCACCCGTCGACAGCGATTCCTGCTCACACAAATGCAAAATCCTGCACTGACCTCCCAAAGGTTTGGCCGGCGGCGCAGGGGGTGGTATCACATCAGAGTCTGTGTGGTTTCTCCCTCAAGTCGCTGTCAGCCTTCTGTAAGGTGCCATCCATCATGCTCTGGCTATTTTGGATCACCTGCAGCAGAATGAAGCAAGACAAGAAGGCCTGTAGATCTGTCAGTCACTGAATAATGACATCAGGTTCTGGTGACCTCCAGTGTTGGGTAACAAAGCATGAGGGGTGCAAAGTAAGGCAGAATACATTTAACAGAGGGGAAAGCATATGGTTCCTCTGTTAAACAAAGTTGTTGAAATATAAGGTGAGAAAATACATTCATCTGGCAATTTTAAGTCTTAGTTTGACTTTGCAGAGGGGAATGCTTTGACAAAAGCCTCTTGATGAATACATCATATATTTCTATTGACTATTCATTGGGTGCAGTAGTCTACTGTTTCGATAAGCTGCATTTTCTTTGTAAAAGATTAAACCTCTTACACATCCCTAAAACGTTGATGTCAATATTTAATGTTATGGACCAAGTTGCAGACTTGCACTCAGATGCAGCAGGGAAAATTGAAGGCTCTTACTCCTTGACAATTTGTCACAACACAAGCCTCCATATTAGTTCCCTTGCTGAATCTGATATTGCTAAGCACAGCTAAGCTACTATAGCATGGAGAAATTATCAGTTTTGCCACTGAAATCTAAACACTTTATAAATATGAGAGACGCAATGGTTGATAAGCTGCTCTAATATTAAAAAGAAAGAAAAGAAAAAAATCAAATTTTTATTCTTTAGGAGAAGAAGCAATATCAGATGTAAATGGTGGATCACATCATGCATGGTACAAAATGAGTTTATTGTTTTTCACAATTTTCCCTTTTATTTCTTTAAGCTGTTCCCAAAACATTAAAATTAATTGTTTTCGAAATCAAGAGAAAAGAATTTAGAAATAACTTAAAATTGTTTATTACCAGGTGGAGGCATCAAACAGTATTTATGCTCTAAACCCCCATAAGGCTAGGACTGCCCCTCATCTTCCCTTTCATTCCATAATATGTCAAAGTCATTTTGCAGGTTCATAATTACATGCATTAAGACTAGCTTGTCTAGTCTGACCTTCTTTTTCTTGTAAAGTGAAGGGCTTTTTATAAGCATGTACTGTAGGTATCAAATTCCTATAATGTGCGGAACAAGCTAGAATAAAGTCCTGGTATATTGATCGGTAAAGTAAAGAACTGATGGTACTGCTTACTGTTGCATAAATTCCCACTTAATGCAATGGTAAGAATTAGAAAAATTTTACTTTCCTGTTAAAAAGAAATGTCTGTATGGCTTTTGAGCCCCTTCGCTTCCCTGACTCGACAGCAACTGTTAAAGTTTGACTGATGTTCAACCTTGCGTTGGTTCCTTTATCATTTTAGTTTGCCTCAAGCTTAGAAATGTAACAATGACGAGAAAGCATCTTTTTTCAGTTCTTTCACAGAGCTACTAGGATCTGGTGGTGCCTGAGCTCCCGCTCATGTGACCTCAAACTAATATGCAGAATCCTTTTATGTTAACACTGGCAAAACATATGACTTAGACAGATTTATTTTGTCATTTTGCATACACAAGTGTAAACAAAAAGAAATTTTGTTTAGAGCAGCTCTCTTGATAATTTCATTTTTTTAAAGTGCAGCCTTGATAAGGTAAGCAGCAGTGATAAAAATAAAAATAAAACAACATTGTGATATTAAGTCACTATATCTAGCTGCAGTGATGTCAGACGGATCTGGATAGGATATTCACATCCAAATGGGATTTTGACCCTGGTGGAAGAGGATCTGATGCTGGAGCATTAGGGGCCTGTAGCCTGGGCTTCACCCCATCAGTTGCTGTTGAGCTGCTAGTACTGGCTCCAACTCCTGAAGCCCTCGCTTCTCCTGGCTCAGGGGAGGAAGAGGACAATGATGACGATGCTGTAAGGGTGTTAACGCCGTGGGTTGAAGAGGCTGATGTGGTTGAAGCAGCAGTGGTGCCATTAGCAGGTTTAGCAGCGATAGACGATGCTGGAGAAGGTGTGGAAGCTGGAGGGGGCCGGGAGGAGCCTGCTGGGGAGGTTTCATCATGTGGCAGGGGAGCATCTAGAGTGCTTAGAAGGGTACGTTGGACCCATAAAAATTAATAAAACAATTTTCTATATAATATTTGTTTTTTCATTCTAGTTACACTTTATTTATGAATAACTTGTTTTTCATTTTATGATGAGAAATATTTGGCTATGACCTTGAATAATCCATCCTTTTCCATTTAAATAGATGTGCTAATAACTTTGTTAGTGCTTGTAAATAAAGCAAACAGAGGTAGTGCTTTTTTATGTAATAAAACCATTCAGTGTCTGAGTGTTAATCAATGCTTTACTTCATTTTTTGGATCTGTCAGAAAACTACTTCATAGTTTCTTGTTTGAAAATAAAGCTGTACTCAAGCCAATATCCTTCTGCTTGTCTAACCTTTACTCCCTGAGCCAAAGCAACCTGTAATAAAGCACACCAAACAGATAGTACTAACATGTTGAACTAAATATCCAAACAAACATAAAGTATCATGATACTTTATGTGTGGTTGTGTAGTTTAGAGTTGTGATGGTACAACAGTCCTCTGAGATTAGTAAAAATTTAGAACCAACTGCTAGAACTAATCTTGCTTTGATACAGTTTCCAGATGCTCAGGCTCTAATAATTATTTAGATTTAGTAAAACTGCTTCCTTTTTAAGGCATCATCATTGACCCAAAAGCCGAGGACAAATAGATGTAAACAACAGAAAAACACATTTTGATGAAAATCTAATTTTATCGGACAAGCAGATTGTGGGCTTCGTTTAGATCCAAAAACTTTTTTTAAATCTCCTTTTGTTCTTTGGGTATTCCCTGCATTAGAAAGGCTTCTGTGGAGGTTTGGTGTTTTTAAACAACACCCTGTCCAGCTTATTATCTGATAGAAATCTTTCTGACCAGATTCAGTTGGGGCCCCTCGCAATGTCTCCAACTTAATCACAGCGTCCTCTCCCCATCTTCTGTCCAGATTATCCCCCTCCTACAGCAGAATCAATTTGCCTGTCACTGACATGGAATAAAAAGCTCTTTGATGCAGGTTAAAGGAATTCAATTATGTTGCTGAGGAAAATTTACATTTGGAATGTGCATAAAAGGGGAATAAAAGGAAGGTAGTGAGACATGATTATTGATAGGAAGGGAGAATATCGGGCTTGATTTGATTTTGTAGCTCAGTGATCCATTCAGTTGTCATGAATTTATATGGGATTATCTCCAGTGGCACTTATTCCTTGAGAATGATCTGGAAATTTGGTTACTTTTGAATTCCCCTGTGCATTTAAAAATCTTCTGATAGCTATTAATTAGATGGGTGTAAAGTAGAATGATGGATCAATTTGCCTCAGAAAAAAATGTAAATAATATCAAACTTTAAAAAGATTGAGTTTATTTATTTGTTATAAACATTACATAAAGATTGGCTCGTGCACAGCAAGGCATGTAATAATACAGTACATGTTTGTTGCAAGGCAAGTCAAAATGCTGCATGTTAAAAAAAAGCTAGATTTCATACACAGGATCTGAGAGGTCTGGGTGGCAATTCTAAAATTTATCTCTGCATTTAACCAATCTCCTTGTGGAGCAGTGGGCTGCCATTGTGCGGCGCCCGGGGAGCAGTGTGAGATTAAGGGTCTTGCTCCGAGACCCACTTGATACAGACTAACAGAAGTATTTTAAAGATATTCTGTAACAATTTTAAAACTGGATGGATGTGCTTCCTTTTTTTAGTTTTAGTGAGGATTAGGGCTGCAGCATTTCTGATAAACTTCAGCTGTCTTATCAACCCCTTAGGAAGACCTGTGAAGACACATAGAGATCTGATAGACAAAGATCCTGCTGAGACATTGGTCCTTTAAACCTTGAAAGGGTCTTTAGTTGAAACCACCACTTTCATACTGTCTTTATGAAAGTGGTAGTTTCTAGCTGCATGTGCTGTTTTAAACACTTTATAAGTATTAATAGCAATTCACCTCTGAATCATTTTAAATTTTTCACTTTTTAATCATCGATCCATCTTCGCCAGCTTGTTCTGCCAGGGTCCCAGTGAGCCTGGTGCCTATGTCCAGCATTCTACGGGTCAGAGGCAGGGGTTTTTGGACTGTGGGAGGAAGCCATAAAAGCCAGAGAGAACAAATACACGCATGGAAGAACATCAGAATCACAATCAGACATACTTTAATAATCCCAGAGGGAAATTACATTTATTACACGCTCCACCAGATATACAAACATTCCTATATATATGTATATATATATATATATATATATATATATATATATATATATATATATATATATATATATATATATATATATATATATATATATATATATATATATATATATATATATATTCAACAAACCACACAAAATAATATAGATATACATATACACATATAAGTCTATATATATATATATATATATATATATATGCATATGTATAACGTCATCTACTCCGTTATAAATGCAGCTGTTCTGAAGCCTCAGAAGTTTGTTATGTTATGTGGTTTTATGTTTGAAGCTGCTTGTCAAGTGAGGAGAATCAAAAACCCTTAACTCTACATTTGGTTATTCACCAATTCAGGCCCACTACCAAAGCTACAGAGATGAAGAGCAGGAATTTCAACCAGCAACCCACATTTACAGGATGAGCTCATGCATCTTACACCACTGTCAACCCAGAGAAAAAAAAAGAAATTCTGTGATTTTCTATATGAAACAAATGTCAGCATTTACCTTTAAAATTTAAACGTTGTTAGACACTTCTCTCCAAGAAACGCTCCGAGACAATACGATGTTACTCCCTAAATCAGTTTCAATAAAGTTTTATATACATGTAACAAGCAAAACCTGATTGCAATAATACTCCATCTTCACCTGTTGACAGGTGCGTTTCTCCCACGTGAGATTGTGCCGAAATATAATACATTGATAAACGTCCATTTAGCCAGTAAACTAGTTACCCCCATGATGTTATGATTGAAACAGGCTATGTTTTGATATGTATTAGTTTGACTGAATATGTATTTCTGATATATGAAATAAATGATTTTTTTCCTTGTCAAAATAAACATTTAAAACAAATGACATGCCTTATATGTAAAAAAGATCATACTTCATGTCTAGAAATACATTCAGATCTCCATATTCCTATTGGTACTGATCATAACTTGTATTATTTTGATGATTAGGAAGAAATTTATTTCAGATATAATATACATATTCAGTCAAGCTGATAATGTAAAAAAAAAGGCACTTAAAATGTGTAAACATTTTCAGTATATAAAATGTAATTCTTAGTAGAAATTTGTTCTTTTACTTTCTGAAATTCAGTTTCTGTTTGCAAAAATTTAATATAAATCCTTAATTATTACTGTTCTGCCAAGAGGTGGATAGAGTACCCAAAAAATGGTACTGAGGTAAGAATAACACTAATTCATCATGTTTTTTTTACTGAGGTAAAAGTACCCTTTAAAGAGTTACTGATCTACTGTACTTACTATCAAAGATCATCACAGCTCATTTAATATTTTTGTGTTATAAAAAATTCAATAGTTGCAGTATACCGTTCACTGTACTTTCACTAAACCTTCAAATAACATATCAGAATCCGCAGATTGGGGAAAAAATATTTAATCAATTAGCCTTGGGTACACAAAAAATAATATAGTGTGTCTTTTAAAGTTGCACATTTTTTTAGAACAAGCTTGTTTTCATCAAGTAAAGCTATTCACAATAGATAGAGTAGCCAGAAATTTACCTCATGTAGGAGAAATGACAGTAATGATTATTTTGAAAAGGAAGAATCCTACTTTAGTGATCTACAAATGGAACAACAGAAAGGAGAGTACTTTTAAAAAAATGTCAAAACCACCTGCCATAACAGACGTCCTATAAACCTATGCATTTACTCGAGCAGAAATCTTCTCCTACGCCATCTTTCTTTCCTTTCCAGCTGTAGTACTGTTGCCCTGTCTTTAAAACACTTTCTCCATTCATTCCCTTTATTTTTGAATTAGAATATCTAGTTGCAGTGGTGTGAAAGTTACACTTCTTGTTGCCTATCGTCATGGTGACTTCTCAAATCAAGGCTGGGCTGATAAGGGCTTCTCATACTGGTTACGCATGTGTTCAACTCTGAGTAGAGCTTCTCAGAGTTTCCGTCCTTAGGCTAGATAAATTTTGATTTAAAATGCAATTTATTTATCCCTTAGGATTGCTCCTTCAGGGAAATTCTGGATCCAATTGCTTATATAGAGCACAAAGTTAAAGCAAGATGGCATTAAAGATAAAAAAAATACGACAGAAGATATAAAGAGTGTATAAACTACACAAAAGCATAAAAAAAGAAAAAAAAATTGTTATTTCCTGGAATATGTTTCCCTTATGTGTAAAATATCTGCATTGTAGAGAGCCAAGGGAAAACTTCATAGTAGTTGAGTTGTTTTATTGCACTGCAGAACTGTACTGACCATATCAATAAGTGGAAAATATACAGGCTACACAGTGGTTGACTAGGATAATTGCACTTGTACTGCAGAGATGTACTGACTTTAAATTAATAAAAAACTACACAAACAGAGTTGAGGATATAAATCTCTTTGTTAAACCTGCTTTGTGAAATGGACCCCTGCTCCTGATTGTCAAAACAAACTGCTTGCTATCTTTATCCATCATAGAGAGCAATAAAAGCAATAAAAAAAAAACATTCATTAAAATTCTATAACACTTGGTAGGAGGTGCTTTTAAACATTTCTATATACTATAAAGAAATAGCCACAATTAAATCATCTGAGTAAGAACCACAATCCTGTACTCTGGTGTTCTAGTTGATCTCCTACTTACAACTACCAGTCAATTGCCATTTCTGATAGGACACACGTCCGCCGATGACCCATCATCTGACCCTCTCATGCAAAGGGCAGTCGGGGTCGACTGCCAGATCAATAAATCTAAACAAAAAAAAGCTCTGCTTAACCCTGTTTACCTTAAATTACCCCTTCTCAGTCTCTCCACAATGATTCATAGCCCCAGGGGTTAAGAATGATAGCAGCCTGACTGAACACTGAGCACCTGTGTGCTAAGCATTCACAATGCCTAACTTTGCAGCAGTAACCTTGCTCGTCCTGACTGTTCAGGGGCTTTGCATTGCGTTTTCTCAGATATAGGGGAAGTGGAGTAAGCACGTCATCGCCACTCTCCATCCAATATTATTCATTCTGCCCGGCCACTGAACCAGGTGAGTCCAATCTGCATAGTGAATTAAATACCCTCAAGTAGGAGTAGCAATTTTGGAGTAGAAATAATATTAATAAAAGTAAAAAGTACCATAAAGAGAAAGTACTATTTAAAGTAAGAAGAAACATTTTATCTTAAAAGTACTCAAGAAAAAATAACTCAGTAAATGTAACTACCCGCTCCTGCTACCCCCAATATGTTACACACACTTATAAACATAACACCAATAACCAAATAATGACAAAACCTAATCCTAAGTTTTTGCCTGCAAAAAAACAGAAAGAGTTACTATCAAAATGTTTTTAGAAATTTAAAGTAAAGTATAAATGATGGTCAGATATCACATTATTTGTCAACTGTATATATAATCCTTTCCAAATGAATGTTACTCATAACCACTTTTAACCAGTTTCCAATTTTACAGTAGATTAGATATACTAGATGCTTCCACCTGCATAACATAGGTCTCCTGCACAGCACATACTGTATAAAGGTAGAATTCTTTTTTAATATTAAAATGTATTTTGGATGTGACCATCTGTGAAACCGGCTGAGAAGTTGCACAGCAAACAATGTTCAAACTGTGCAGTCAATATTTACTTTTACTTAAAACTCACGATATATCAATTAAACGTTGGGTGTACATTTTTTACCCACAGATTTTTTTTACAGAAGTAAACACCCTGATTATGTGTATTTCTTTTGTTTTTTAAGCTTTTATTTGGTGGCTCGGGTTATCTTGAACTATCTCTATAGAACTCGATAGTACCAATCTTTATTGCTCCGTTTATTTCTTTCTTTAATTCTCTATTTTCCCATTCAGCTATATTTCTTACTTCAACCCCTAACTTGAAATTCTCACAGTTTTTCTAGAAATAGTAATCTCATCTGGTCTGGTCCGTTCAGCTTTGGCACTATCCAAAAGGGAAAAAATCAGCTGGGCTGCTACCCTTGACATCTTTGACTATAGTTTTTCAGTGTTTAGTACTGCTTCTTTCTTAGACATACTGTAGGGTCCACTTTTTCTGTGACTAACTGAATGTGCTCTCTTTCATCCTTTTTTTAAAATGAAAACTGGATAAGAGTTTATCTGCCCAAATATTACTTTTCTAGACAGCGTCACCTACAGTTATATATTTGGACATACATGTAGGCCATTTCTCAATTCACAAGAATATGGATCGTGCTCTCACTAAATACACTCTTGACAAGAACATAGGAGCTTATTGACTCAGGGAGAACAGGACCACGCAGAACCAATCTGTATCAACTAGAGCTCATGACATCATCACACGCTTGGCTCCTCTGGAGCTGCATTTTTTCCGGTGTTATAAAGAGTCTCTAGTTAATAAGAATGCTTTTTCATTTAGTGGGGGAATAATGATTAAAACCAACAGATAAAGCCAAATGAAATTAACATAGTGGCTGCAATTAGCCTCAGACCTCCACTGGTTGTCATTGTAATGATCTCAGAATATTGGACCCAGAATTCGAGGCGAGACAGGCAGTGGGAAAGTTCAAAGCGTTTATTAACAAACAGGTAAGCGCGGCTGCTCGTCTGCGGCGGATCTCTGATTCAAAGTTCAGTCCGTTCGCGGAGGTTTGACCGCAGATGCGAGCAGCAGACGCCAAGCAGCAACAGAGTCCAGAAGGGAAATCCAAGGCCGAAGTCAGAAGACAGTTCCAGGTTCAGAAGCCGGTAGAATCCAGGACCAGATGCGACAAACAGAGCAGACAGGGGCAAGGCAAAACTCGAGATCCACAGGACAGAAAACTGGTCATAATCACGGAAGCAGACAGACTAAAGAAAGTTAGGAAATGTCTCGCCAAAACACACGAATAACCTGGCGCTGATGGGAGGCAAACACACAACTTAAATAGTAGAGGAACCAGGTGAAAATGATCGGCGATAATCAGCCGCAGAACCAATTAGACAGGGGAGCAAGGAGCAAAGGAAAAAACCAAACCATCAGCGCCAAGATCATGACAGTCATCTCAACATCTTCACTTCTTTCAAATTAAGCATTAAATCAGTAAATGAAGTATATAGTGAAGCTTGTGATCTAAAATGATCTGAAAACGTACTTTTGTGGAACAATGGCAAAAGACAAGTAAACTGTCGCGACATGCTCAACAGGTTTTCCTTAGACAGATAAAGTCACCGATCTGACTGAATAGTCTCTGTAAGGTGTATTTAGATTATATGTTTTGAATGATATATTAACAAAATATATTTTAATGAAATAAATTGAATAAAATATGCACGACTCATCTCTCACAGGTGCACAACTCTGCGCATGTGACTTGTGGCAGTTGTTTGCATCAAAATTCAGCTGAAAGAAAGACAAGACAGAGGTGGGATGGATGAGGGAAGGGATGAAATATTTTCAAAATTTACAGTATACAGAACTTAAGTTTCATCTTTCAGTCTGTTATGTTCTAGAAAGGAGCCACGACATCCTTCTGTTTCCTTGAAATAGCGTGTAAATGTTTAATTAAGCTGTATGTGAAACCCTCCCAGCTCTTTGCTTGAGTTTAATGTTGTTAGGGAAATCCTTTGACCTGAAGAGAAAGAACATTGGCAAAGACTTGATCTGTTCTCGTTTGCAAGGATTAGAAAGCGTCACTTGAACGAAGACCACCAATCTCATTCTTGCTGACAATGACTAAAATCCTTTTTTTTTCAATAATAAGTTAGCATGTTGCATACTGAGGTAACACATCACACCACTGTGACTCATGCACTGTGCAACACTATGTAAATGTAAAAGGCTTCTTTTGGCAGGATCTTGCAAACTGCCAAACACTAAAGTGTTTCTGATGAGCTTTAAAATTAGCATGAGTTTTTTTACCTACTGGCCAAATTTTCCAAATTGATCATTTGTGAAGTCCATGCCTTGATTGGTCAGGGACATTACAGCAAATAAAGGAGGACCAGCAAAACATCATGAGGTGATCATGATATTCCTGATATTGCCTTACTCTCTCTATGCATCTTCTAAATATTTTAAAGCCAAAATCCACTAAACTGAATGACTATAGGGTATAAAACAAGACACCCAGAATCTTGATATTTTTACATACACACATACTTTTGTGCATGTGTCCTTTTACTTTGCTTGGCAGTCTTTTTGCTTGGGTAAATGTAACCTCATAGAAGCCAGAGCTTACAGGCTTCCCTGTCTCCAATTCAGCCCACATCATTCTCCATGCATCATTACCTCTGCAGAACTCTTGAGCCAATAAACAGCTCAGTGGCAATGGTCTTATTTCAGAAGAGTGTATGGGAAATGGAAGGAACAGATACATGCACACACACAGCACGGAAAAAAAAAACAGTTTGAGCCACCAGTTTAGAGCAAATACTGGAACATGTATGCGATAACAAAGTTCAAAGCTTTAAATCCAAAAGCATTCCAAAGCTTCACTAACAAAATGGAAACACATAATTACTCATTTACCTAATATTTCAACTTAAATGAACTGTATTAGCTCAAAAAGCTACAATTAATACCTGGAATACTCTATGATTTTAAAGTTTATGCCTCAGGACCTCTCGCTGTTGTGAACATTTTTATATAATTAATACTTGCAATCCCACACATGAACAAGTTGCCCATATGTTCCTGTAGATGTGCTTCTGGTTTTCCCTCATCCCAAGACAATATTTGGCCCTGCAGAGAGAAGGAAATGAAGAATAAATACAAGAAGACATTGGCAGCGGCGGAATAATTATACGCTACTCTATCCAATCTACATAAATAAACTCTCACAAGGCGAGAGAGAAAGAGAGCGCTCACAGTTTTGTTTAAAATAATTTTTCAGGCCACAGCCCACCACGTGTTTATGGCTGTGAGTGTGTTTTACATTGTAAATGAAATATTTGGTTTGGGTTGGCTAGACTGTGGCCAATGAGTCACAGCTCAGAACTGATGCAGAGTTTGTATCCTAGTGTGACATTAACCATTCATCTCTGACCTGCAGCGCACTGCACCAGAAACTCAATGAGCTCTGTGTAAAGCATCACTGAGGGATCTATTTTCACATGCCTCGAGAACCTGCTCCGAACCATCGCATGATTGTTGTTTTAAAAGATACCACAGGCCCAAGTTGGCCTGAATATTTAAGTGGGCACAGGATGGATCTTAGTCATTTACTCCGGATCACCTCTAGCGAACTTTAACTAATTCATGAGGAGGACAGAGCAAAACAAAAGTACAATCTCTTGAAATAACAACTCAAAGTGTTAATAAAACAAAATACAGTAGTATTCTTTCTTTTTCAGAACTGAAAGTCCTTTTGAAAAGTTATCTTAATGCTTAAAAGATGCTATTTTTTTTAAATAAAAACCTAGATCTGACAAGGGTCTTGCCAATTTGGTCAATATTTCACATGCTGTAAATAAAAAGACAAAACAAAAAGGTTTTTATTTGGTAAATATGAAAAAAACTTAGATATGAAACAGTAATTTGATATGTAACATTAAACCGTTATCCTCAGTTTTCGGTGTAACCTGGATGTCATAAGACAAATTATTTGGACATTCTTTCAAAAGCTTCTCAATCATAGAGTTTTGGCCCATTCCTCTTTAAAAAAAAAAATGCTTTTCAGTGAGTAAATGTGTAGCATAAGATAAAAAATTATCCTGTCCTTTATTCTCTTTCACAGCATAAAGATACATCCATCCATCTTCTCCTGCATCAGGGTTGCGGTGGGGCCAATGCCACTTTCTAGCAGCCTGTTGGCCTAAAGCAGCGTACACCCTGGACAGGTCGGCAGTTTGTTGCAGGGCAACAAAGAGACACACAACCATGGACACATACACTAGCAACTGAGGACAATTTAGAGAAGCCAATAATTTAGAGAAGTTCATGTTTTTGGATTGTGGGAAGAGTACCTAGAGAGAACCCACATATGCACACAGCGAAGATGCAAACTCTATGGAAAAAGTCCCCGGGCCAGGAATCAAACCCAGAACTTTCTTGCTGCAAGGGAACAGTGCTAACCACTACACCACTGTGCAGCCCGAGTAAAAAGTCATTTTGAGAATAAAGTCGTAATATTATGATAATAAAGTCAAAAAATTATGAGAATAAAGTCGCTAATACTCAATGATGTACCCTAATACTCCGTCATATGTTTGTGGCAAATAGTCATTCACATTAGGTCAGGTTTTGCTTGAATTTTGTTTCTGTTAGAAGGGATTGCTGCAATGTCAGTGACTTTGAAATTGGCTTTCTTAGCCTCCTAATATCCACCTAATTTTGGGAAATTCTCATCTATTTTACATACCCAAATAGAAAAGCAAATAACTGAGGAACTGTAAGCCCAAATTACATGTGTGATACACCTAGCTAACACCTTCTAGTTTCACCTTCTAGTTGAAAATTGGGTGAGTAAAACACCCAAGCTGCGTCAAGCCCAGGCTGCATCGGTTCAAACAGTTTTTTTTTTTTTTTATTCTCGAAAATAATAGGTTTTATTTTAACAGCAGTTATAAAGACATACTTGCTTGTTGTGGCCGCTTTGTCATGGTACATTTTGACATGCTGCTATATCTGTGTTAATTGTGCTTTGGTGCTCGCTATGTCCATAAAATGAACTAAGTGGTTGAATTGTGGAGAATCTAAGCTTTCCAAAGATGTTTAACATGTCTATATTCGTAAACATATTATTATTTGTAAACGCTTTAAAACTGGGTATTGAGAGGTTAGAAGGACAAAGTTTTACTGACAGACATGTTAAAGTTAACTCGACTGCATTGTAATATTACAACTAGGATCAAACTGGGATTAATGTAACACAATTTGAATAACGGCGTTATTCTTTGAAAAATTAATTTACAGTAGCAGCCATTCAAAATCGCCCTTCCCAGTCAAACACCAGCCGAATGGCAGCCTACTCCCCAGCGACTCCCAACCAAATCCCCTCCAACTTCCAGCCAGTGGCCTTCTCCATAAGCCGTGTGCAAAATTTTTTACTCTGATTTTACCCTTTCACTGAATTACAGGGTCTGACCAGGAGAAGGTGCTTCACTTTAGATCTAATTGTCCACAAATCATGAGAGAAATAATATTTTACAACAAAAATGTATGTTTAGAAAAAAATTGTAGGGGACCAGCCAAGGAAAGTGAGGAAATTTTGAATGGCCACTGCTCCATCTAGTTACTTGTCACATATGTCACATAATGATGTTACATTTGATTAAATTACGGTGTTCCTTAAGTAAAAATCTCACTGAAGTCAAAAGATGAATGCTCTATGTTTTGTTCATCATGTACAGGAACAAAGACTTTATATAAATCAGTTAGATGCAGCTTTAAACTAAAGAAGCTCTTTGCATCAGCTTAACAGTGACTGACAACTGCGGCTCTGCCTTTATCAAAATAATGTTCTTTACTTTCCCAGTGAGAATTCACTTGGAAGGTTTTTAGTTTTTCTTTACACAAACTGGGATCATATGATGCTCTTGTTTTATTTTTATATTTTTGTTTTTAGAATAGCGTACCGCCCTTTTTAATTCTATTGCAAAGTGTATACATTTTTTTCTAAAATCTTTGCAAAGCATTATTTTTCAGCTTCATAGCTATTTTGTACCCATTTGAAAGGCTGTCAAAATTCAAAAACAAAGAACTAAAATTTCTCAATTGCAACTCACTTTTTTTTTCTTCTTTTTTTTTATGATAAACACAGACACTAACAGACACAACAGTAGCCAAAATGTAGGGTGAAATGCAAATAAAATAACTATATGGGCTCAGGGTTAGGGTAACTTACAAATACAATAGGCAATCTATACAGTATTCATTAGAATTGAGTGGTTTGCAATATTTTATACAGATGATATTTATTTGTAGTTATTCAACAAAGAAATGAAAAAGTAAATTTACTTCATTTTTGAGTGACGCAATACATTTTCTAAATTTGAATGATCTATCAACAGATCCATCGATTTGTTTATTGGTAATTTTATTCTGTACTTTTAGTTTAATAAGATTCTTTGTTTGTTTTTTTGCAATGGTCATAGACAGATACTAATATGAACGTTTGTAGATGTCTAGTAATGGTCAGTAGAATGACCCCCAACCAAAACTACTGAACTGATGTGCAACTCACTTTTCTAAGTACACAAACCAAAATGTTACAGATTAGTATAAATGTTTTAAATAATGTAGTCCTTTAATTAATTTTGTAATCCATTAATTAAATAACAAAATGTTATATTTCATAATGGAAACTCTAGTTGTATTCAAAGCTCTGATACCAGGAATGTTAAATGACATTTTAAATCATAAAAAGTTACTGGATAATTGCTTTGACTAGTAACTAATTACTTTGATCATGCTGTAACTTACTAACTTTAAAGAAAGTTTAGTAGTAAATATAACTAGTTCCTTTTAAAGTAACAGTCCCAACACTGTACAAAAATAAACATATGTAAGGCAACAAGTTAAAATAGTCTAAAATAAGTGGAATCGCCCAAAAATAAACAGAGATATTATTCTTTGATTATCTGGTAAACTTTCTATATCCAAGGTTATAAAAACAGAGCAAGGAACTTTGTCTGCTTTATGCGTCCTGCTTGTTTAATATGCAGGTTGTCTGTTAGAAGCCATGAGTCATCGTCCTTGTTCACATCTGCTATCTGTTTGTTTGATCAAGACACTTGTTGCTTTTAGCTGTTTATACTCAATCTGCTGCTTCAGCTTGAAGGATGTTTGGGGATGCTGGACTCCCCAAAGTTTCAGAGGGCCTTGATCAGATAGCACAGCAATAAACATCAACCCATACAAATTTATACACACATGCAAGAGAGCCTGCAGCCAGAGGACTGATAACGCATACAGTAAACTGTCGCAGTTACACACATGCCGGGATACAGTAAACACAAGCAACAACCTCGGAATAAAACATGTCTGGGAGCTCAGAGGCTCATTTACATGTACACAGAATGAGACACAGCCTACAAGGGATGTAGATCTGCACTGCTGTGCTTCAATAAACTTTGGAGGCAGCAACGGTTCGACTGGTCTTGGTCCATCAGTTACTCCGTCAGCGTGTTCGTCTGTCTGCTCGTACGTAAGTCAGGGCTGAGATAAAAAGCCCCGACCCACCACACCTGGCTCCACTGAAAGACTGAACAAGCTCTGCTTCCCTGCAACACAACAGCACCACAAAATGGCAGGATTCTGATCCACATTATAAGAGAGGTTTATTTAATCTGAATATGAACCAATTGCACACAAATAGATCTGTTGTTACATTGCCATCTTGTTGTCATTTGTATGTGTTTTTGGAGAGGAAAGGGATGGGGTAAGCCTTGTGGTATTTGTTTTTATGTTGTGATGCAGTGCAGGATGTTTAGATGTATAATTGAAGGAGAGAAGCAATGTCAGCTGTGCAGTTGTTTTTTCACGATGTCAGTGAATTAGCTATTATCATTAATTACAGCAGTTGTTTCTAATCCTGCCCCTCAGGGACCCATGTCCTGCATGTTTTAGGCTTTTCTCTCTGCCACACACCTGTCTTAAATGGAATGCTAATTAAGAGGCTTCTGCAGCACATCTAAAACATGCAGGGCTGGGCAGGGATCCCCAAGGACCAAGACTGAGAACCACAGCTTCATAATACTATTAATACCAGATATTGACACCAACTAAAATGATCTAATGCTTTGAATTTAGAAATTATTTCAGACAGATATTTTTAAAAAAAAGTTTGTCCATACTGCACTTAAATGGCATATAGCGCCTTTATTCAAGTTAGGAGACTTGACCAAAGCGTTTACACTACATTCATTCACCCATTCACACACACACTCACACACTGATGGTGGCAAGCTACATTGTAGCCACAGCTGCCCTGGGGCTCACTGACAGAAGCGGGGCTGCCGTACACTGGCGCCACCGGGCCCTCTGACCACCATCAGTAGACAATGCAGGTGAAGTGTCTTGCCCAAGGACACAACGACACTGAAAGTCGGAGTCGGGGCTTGAACTGTCAACCCCTCGATTTCAGGGCAAACTCCTACATCCAACGCCACTGTCGCCCCGTTCATAGCCCGGAAACCTGATTAAAAAGAAATATTAAACGACTTTCCCTAGAATACCGATATGACTCTCTATCTCAGCTGCAAGGGTAGTAAAATCTGCGGTCATTAGTCATTTCTATGTCTATGAAATGCTTATATGGAGCAGGGCAGTGACATTCGTACAGCCATCCACATAAACTAGAGCCAATGTTTGTTTTGCTAGATGAAAGGCTGAATTTTCTATATGATATATAATATGATGCTGGATTCATTCTTAACTAGGCTAGTCACCATGGTAATATACTGCAAACCTGCTCCGTGGCAGGCTAGCTTTCAGGACCGATCTGAATCCTAAAAAAGGCTTCATTAAGCAGCCAATTAGCTGTTCAGGAAAAAATGATAACAATAATTAAATAATTGAACCTTATTGATCTCACATTGGACTGCTGGAGATAGGCACCAGCACCCCTCGCGACCCCAATTGGGACAAGCGTGTAAGATAATGGATGGATGGACGGATGATCTCACATTGGAGAAATTTACCTCTGCATTTAACCCATCCCCTTGGGAAGCAGTGGGCTGCCATCGTGGGGCGCCCGGGGAGCAATCGGGAGTTAAAGGTCTTTCTCGGAGACCCAGAGTGGCAGTCTGTGGGAGTGGGTTTCGAACTCACAACCTCAGGATGCCAAGCTCTACGCCCTAAACACTAGGCCTTTCACTGAAGACACCATTTAATTCAGGGCGCAAAAAGAACTTAAACAAAACAACACCTCAATAAAAGAACTAAAAACTGCTAAAATAACATGACAGATTTTTTTTCTTGACAAATTGAGTAGTTTTCAATGTATCTATTATTTTTCTTTTTACTAATTTTTTTTACATAGCCTACCTTTTATTAATCTGTATTTGTTTTCTCTTGTTTAATCTCCTTACACACCCCTGCCATTCACTTGATATATGAAGCTAAATGTAAAGCTAAATGTAAAAAAATGTAATTGTGTCTTTGTATAATGATAGGAATTATTTACATGAGCGATACTGGTTTTCACAGGCCGGACTGGAAAATATGCCAGGTCCTGGAACTGTATGTTGGCAGGGCGACAAGCAGGACAGACAGTATGTATGGCCATGTGATATTACGCAAGCAGCAGCTTCATGTCCACCATCCAGGATGCTGAGATACTCTGGAAAAATATGTCTGTCTCAAATGTACAGATGAAGTTGGCCACTTGCCTGTAAACTATATAAAAGAAGGATTTTATGCAATCAACGATGAGTCGATACCTGGACTTCTGTGAAATTTCATTTTCATATTCATGCCATTATTAAAGTCATGCTCTCAAATATACAAGTTGGCTTATATATATAAATGTTAAACCACCAGGTAAAAGGAAAAGCAAAGTTCTGATAAAGCTCAAAACTCAGGATGATTTCACTCAGACAAACCACTTAATATGTTGTAAATGGTAATAATATTTAGTATTACTATGATCATATTGTCATTTCAGCTTCCAGATTTATTGCAGCCCAAATAACATGACATTTAACATTTACTACATTTCTAAAAAATAGTAACCAACTGCTTTATGAGCTACAAAAATGAAGTTGCTAGAACAAGTTGCATTGGTGTATTTATGTTTTTAGGGAAACAACATGAAAATTGAAGCATTCAGTAAGGTTGACCAGTTAGTCTCATTTCTAGTACTCATGCCCAACATTTCTTCATGCTTTTGAGATAGATTTCCCCTCCAGCAAACCTGATTCAAGGGGTTGTATTGCCTCCTCAGCATGCCACTGGGCTCCGCAGAGCAGTGAGAGTATTATTATTGAAAGCTACTAAGTTAGACTTTTCATAAAGTGCTGTTGATGAAAAATATGTTGCCAGTACCATAACTGGCCAGAGGAGGGTGGAAGAGCCCCATGTTATTCCTCTATCTCCTTTGACCTCCTATACATATTCTATTGAGAACCAACTGCCCACCCTCACCTTCCCACATCTTTTTAAGCATGTATGTAACCAATGAAGGAGGCAGGTAGATCGGAGATGCCCTACTGATGAACCTCCGGCTTTTGACTGACACCAGCAGCTTGCCCCTCTTGTTAGGACACCAGGCGTCTCCTCTCAACTTTAAAATGCAGCCTTCCTCATTACTGGAGCAAACAGACAGATATTTGTTAATGAAGCCACATGCTTCAGTAACCGCAGCTCTCTCTGGGGGGTGTAGGGAAAGCATCTACCCCTTCTCAGTAAACTCCTGTCCCACATATGGGGGGGTTGGGGGGGAAACGTCAAGAATAAAATACTCACAGGGTCAGTTGGTAAATAACAGCAGGGAAATTTTCTGTAAAAGACAAATTCATGTTGATTGGAATTTTTAATGATTCATCCCTAATTTAAATGTTCATATTTTCCTTTTATGTTCACAACATTTTGTATTCTATCCGTCACCCTTGGGCTGAAACTGATTTTTACTATTGGATTTATTGATGTGATTTCTGAAGGATTCATTTCTTAAATATCATCATGGTAGTGGATCAGTGCTGGAAATTATTTAAAGCATACCGGCACCTCAAATCACAAACAAGCAGTGTTGGATTGTTGACATAAAGGGTCTTTAAAGACGAAATCCTGATTCACACCTCTGAACTAAAGAAAGGATGCTGTTATATTATAATCCAGACTATTTTGGGATTACAAGTGTTTCAAGCCAGAGCTGACAGACTGACTAGATTATAGTAAACAGCCTAAAATCCACATATATTGGTCTGAAATAGTCCTAACATCATTTAAACTATGTAGAAACATGTCAACATGCTGTTTGAGATCACTCACTTACTGCTTTACTCCATCACATGTTAGAATAAAAAACCCCTAAAAGAAGGTATCTTCCAGAGATCTGACTTCATGTTGAAACATGTGTTGTTCCTGGGTTTCAGATAAAACTGTTGGAAAAATCCAGAATGTAAAAGTCCTTTTTTGTGTGTGTGTGTGTGAGATTGTTGCTCAAATCAGAAAAGCCCAGAAAAGAATAATTTTAACAAAGTGTGATTTTTTGTCCCCCTTCTGTATCAACATCTGTACTGGAAGAATACTAACATTAGCCTGCTTTCCTATCACTACTCCTGTCTTCAGAAGTGACACAATGCAAACAGACAAGTATGGTTCTCCTGGTAAGTGGCAAACCCAGACCTCACTTTTCCAGATGGAGAAGCACAATGTGTGACTGCATAGAACGTCTCTCTACTGCTCTGGAGTCCAGTGGTGGCATGTTTTACACCACTGCATCTGATGTTTTGCCTTGCACTTGGTGATGTTTGGTCTGGATGCAGCTGTTCCAGCATGGAAACCCATTTCACAAAGCTCTCTGTTAATTGTGTTAATCTGAAAGGCCAGATGAAGTTTGGAGGTGACTGACTCTGGCGACTTCTTCAAACTATGTACTTGAGCATCCCCTGACCCAGCTCCTTCGGTTTGCACAGTCTACCACTTTGTGGCTGAGTCGCTGTTGTTCCAAAACACATTTTCTCATGATACAGCTGACAGTAGGATTGGACTGGATTGTTCGTCCAGATGGTATCATATAACAGTTCATCATTGGAAATCAACAAGCTCCTGATAGTGACCCATTCTTTGTCAAAGGTTTGCAAAAGTAGCCTGCATGCCTGTAGGTGCTTGATTTTATACACTTGTGGCTGTGAAAGTTATTGAAACACCTGATCCCACTACTTTGGATCATAAGACATACAATATATTTGTCAATATAGTGTTAATCTTATCCGTTTTCCTGTTTGTGTTCCTTGATGTTCTGATAAGAGGCCTTGGGGAAGATTCAATTGGGCTTAGAGTTGCTCTGGATTGGGTTATCTAATTATTACATGTTGGTCTTTGACCACATTGAGCTGGGTTTTACTACAAGGTATTTCGGGATTATTAGGCTCTAATAAGTGGTGGCATCAGTTGTTGCCATCTGGCCTCCTGTTAGTCCTGTATTAGGACTACTGCCAAAAGATAGCAAACACGTCGGTTTAGGTTTGTTCATCGTGCCAGCACTGGAATTCTATTTAAGATAAAAAATAAACACTATCAGGATGGATGCTTAATGTAGGGTATTGAGGGAATCCCTTCAAGTCAATAAATAGTCAATTAGATAGAAAACTTTTAATCAATTTCACAGTATGATCAGGTTGAATTGTAAAGTGCCTTGAAATGACATGTACTGTGAATTTTCTGATAAATAAACTGAATTGAATCTATACTGTATACCCTTAATTTGTCATGATCACATGCATTTTGGTCTTTTTTGTATAGGCATATTAATGTGACTGCCCCCTTCAACTTCAACCTCAGATTGCAATGTCAAACAATGTCGACAAAACATCTGCATTCAGATGTTCTTAGGGGAAAGGTTTATTTTTGATACCATGTTCTGTA
Organism: Cyprinodon tularosa; assembly: GCF_016077235.1. Lineage (NCBI taxonomy): Eukaryota > Metazoa > Chordata > Actinopteri > Cyprinodontiformes > Cyprinodontidae > Cyprinodon > Cyprinodon tularosa. The sequence continues at coordinate 188,285 of NW_024039651.1, forward strand.
TAATGAGGGTAACCTTTTCAGCAGCAGTTTTCCCTCAGCCTGGAAGAAATGTGCCGGAAAGGCCTTGGCTTGGGATAAGTCCGCTCATAAAAGGCTACTGTGTCGGTGCTGACTGACATATCAAAACCTTGTGCAACCAACAGCCTGACTATCAAACAATGCATCCCCAGTGAAAATGCCCTGCAGTTTCCTGTAGGACACACTGACCGAGTGTCCCGGGCACACATAAGGAATAAAGATTTTCAACTTTTGATCAAGGGACCAATAATTTAATGTCTGCTGTTAGAATGCTGTGGTAAAAACAACAGGAAACAACCCAAATCTACATTATACATACGGTTGGCTCATTGTTACCCTTATTTTAGCTTTGCATTTAATTTCAAAAGATATGAAAGACAAAAATTAAAAAGAGAGATCATATCTCTTCTATCCAAGCTTCTCTTTATTGGCTTCCTGTTAAATCAAGAATATGATTTAAGATCCTCCTTCTCACATATAAAGCCTTAAATGGCCAAGCTCCATCTTACTGTATATCAGAGATCTGATTGTTCCTTATGACCCTAACAGAGCACTTCGCTCTCAATCTACAGGTTAGTGGTTCCTATAATTTCTAAAAGTAGAATAGGAGGCAGATCTTTTAGTTATCAGGCTCCTCTCATGTGGAGCCAACTACCAGTTTTAGTCTGTAAGGCAGACACCCTGTCTACTTTTAAGGCTAGGCTTAAAACTTTCCTTTTTGATAAAGCTTACAGTTAGGGTGGCTCAGTTTATCCTAAGCTATATCTGTAATTATGCTACTATAGGTTTAGACTGCTGGAGGACATAGGGACCCCTATTTCATCATTCTGCTTCATTCTATCTCTATTTTCCCACTCTGCAGGATCTGTTAGTTCAATCTCTAACCCCCAGATTCCACATACTCCGTCAGCGCTCCGCTCCGCTCCGCCCCGCTGACGTACGTCGTTTCATGGAAATCAATGAGAGCTGTTCCACATCCACCGCTACTCCTCCGCACGTCTCCGTCCACGTACGTCTTCTCCGTCCGTCACCGACAAATTACGGAGCCGAGCTATTTTTTGCTCCACTCCGGCCAGGTAAAGATCCGCAATTGCAATCGCACCAAACAGGAAAAAGAACATCGACAAATTCTGGTTCGTCAAATTAAAACATAGCAGCAACAGATCGGTGACTAGAAATTATAGCACAATTCTTATATATATATATATATATATATATATATATATATATATATATATATATATATATATAAAAAAAAAATCTATCACCGTTTATTTAAATGATTGGATCCAAACTATTGGTTATTCACCAACCAGGAAGCAGATTTTTTCATCTCCATCAAAATATTTATTTTATACCGAGGGACTTAAAGTTTAATCAAATCCATTTAAAAGAAACTTCTTATCACAGGAATGAAAAGAGATGCTGAGTTTGGGAGTAGAGAACAAGTTCATTCAAAAAAAGCTGTTTTGAATTATCCTTATCCCCGTTACAAAAACTACAAATATATATATATATATATATATATATATATATATATATATATATATATATATATATATATATATATATATATATATATATATATATATATATATATATATATATATATTTGGGCAGAAACTGAATATATGCTGGATGATGGTGGGATTTTTTTAATATGTCATATTAAATTAAGCGCTCACAGGGTTCATACAGGAATAAGTGACACTAATTTAATGCTATTTTAATGCTATTAGAAATGATTTTAATGCCATCAACAAGAACCATGTACACAAGTTATTAGTGTACATGAAATATGAAGGAACTGTAAGCAGAGTTCCATGACTATTGTATGTATGTAAACACACACACATATATATACGTATATATATATCCTCTAGCTTTTTCTCCGCCTGGAGCTTCCTTTCTGAACATACGGCTTTATGATCAGTTTCACGCAAATTAATAGCGATATAATATATCGGACGAAATTGTTTTTATAAGCATTTTTTATTAAAGATTTATAAATAGTGCGATAAAAATATTTAAATAATTTTAGTGCCAAGTAAGGCCTTGATTTAAAGAAAAAAGGAATGATCCGCGGAAACCCTGGTTCATCTCGCGCATGCCCTCTACGATCTCCAAGAAACTCAGAGCGGAGCGGACGGGACCACAGCGGCGGCTGTAGGCTTTGCTTTGCGCAGGCGGTCTGGAGCGCAGCGGGGCGGAGCGGAGCGCTGACGGAGTATGTGGGATTTCAGGGTAACGTTATGCTCTCTCTGCTTTTTCTCATAGTAGCTTCCCCTCGCCTGTTCCTGTTTGGCTGTGACACCATCCTGGAGAGATATATCAGAGTGGTGCCGCCATCAATACTTTTGCTTATAGATGTTCGCGATCAGCCTGTTTTTCATTATAGTCCTGTTTCTCTGACTGTGACTAACTGGATGTGCTCTCTTCATCCTCTGACATGAGAGTTGGCTCGGAGCTCGTCTTCCTGGCTGTGTGTTTCCTGGATGGGGCCGCCTTTTACAGTTGCTTTTTGTATCTCTGCTTCTGACTCCTTGAACCCCAGTCGGCCTCAGCAGATAGCTGCTCACACTGAGCCTGGTTCCGCTGGAGGTTTCTTCCTGTTAAAAGGGAGTTTTTCCCTTCCACTGTCGCTACAAGCATGCTTAGTGTGAGGGACTGCATTCTTGCAATCAACTGGTTTTCCTTAGATAGAAAACTTTGAATCAGTCTGACTGTATGATCTGGTGAACTGTAAAGTGCCTTGGGATGACATGTCTTGTGAATTGGTAATATATAAATAAACTGAATTGAATTGAATTTGAGTTCAACTGAGTTCACACAAAAAGCTTAGAGGCAGGCCGTCTTCAGAGCCTTATGAGTGTTTTCATCAAATCCATGGCACAGAAATATCAGTTAAAAGATGGCCCAATTCTAAAATAGAATTCTGTTTTATTTTATTGCTGCTCAAAAAAATCACATGATTTAATCTCTGAGATACCAGAGCTATCATCCGAAGCAACAAAACATTCCTGTGATGCTAATGAATGCAGATTGGAGCTGTTTCAGGCACATACTAGCTGCTTCAGAAAAACCCAAAACAGCAAGAGAGTAGTACAGCAGCAAGAGAGAGCGGAAAAAACTAGAATCTGGCATGTCAACATGATTTAGACTTCTGGGTAGTGCCTGTATCTGTAATGAATTGGGATATAACCTTGCACTTTTCCTATTATTTTCTATTTTATATATTTCCTATTACTATTAGAATACTAATTTTGCACAAAGACAGTTAGTCATAACACTGAGCTATAGTATTGTTTGTGTAGATCCAATGGAAAAAACTGTAACATTGTACTGTGTGTATCACAGGGAGAAATGTGTAGAAGGTCAATGTTGGAGCTAATTTCTCTGCATCGCTTACACACACAGACAGAAAGGTAATAGTTTAGGTAGGGGTCTAAATGAAATTTGACAATAGCTGTAACACTTCTGGGGTCATTTTATTTTTTTAGAAAAACAAAGAGCCATTTTTACTCTCTTACTTTTTTTAAACTAACAAAGCCATAATAATATGGTCTGCATTATTAGTCCTTATTTGTCATTGTTGAATCTGAGGCACCTCATCTTAACAATTCTAAACAAAGAACAAATACTATAATTGTCATTTATGATTAATGAATGTGGTTATTTGTGTAATGAAGAAAGGAATATTTTCATTATGTTACTGCAGAAGGCAGAAAAAGTCTATTTTCTCCAGGACATGACAGATTTATTTATTTATTTTTCCCCCATTCTGTTTGCCTTGTTTTGCAAGTTAAATTCCTTACATGTAGGCTAAGTGCAACTAAAAGCTTAAACAATCATCAGTTATTAAACAGAAAATCAGTCCAACCATATTAATTAAAAATGCTAATAGATCATTTCTACATTTTTGCAAAGCATGGATGGCTGTGAATGCTAAACAAGGATGTCTAAGTATGAGGCTCTGTCATAGATTTTACTTAAAGGGTTCCATGATTAATTGAATCAACAGACCTTATTTGAAAAATATTTATTTTTCTTATAAATACCATACTGTCATGAAATGGAGAGAGATGGACCCAGTATTCAAGGAGAGACAGACAGTATGGCAAGTTCAAAACGTTTATTAAATGAAGAACAAAACTAAAAGGGGAGTTGTTAGGATCTGTGGTACGTGGCGACTGCAGGTGGGGGGCGGGGCACCGCCCAATCTCAGACACTCTGATTGTGGGAGAAACACAGGTAAGTGACCACGATCATCTGACAGAGGATGATTATCTGAGTTGGTCACTTACCTGGTTGAGCAGTCCAGTCCAAGAGTGTCCCCAGTGCTGCATTCCCAGAGGTCTTGCAGGAAGCCGATCCTGGTCAGCGATCCAGAACAGACAGGAACTGACAGAACAGGCAGGATCCAGGCCTCCAGGCCTTGTAGAGCTCCCAGGCAGGTTCAGAGTCCAACAGAGTCTGGAAGCGTGACCAGGCAGTCACGCACAGGAGCAGACAGGAATTAGATGCAGATGGGGAGGCTCAGTGGAAGAGGGTAGCCAAGACAGGACATGGAACCAGAAATTGATGCAGGACCTTTAAACTGGTCTCCAGCTTGGAGCCAGGCTTTCTTGGATAAAAACTGAACCTCCCCACTTACAGAGCCAAAAACCCAGAGGGCTCAGCAGGGGAGGAACAGTGGACGAGCGGGAGATGAGACAGACACAAAACCCTCCTTCCACTGGCCGCCAGGATCCAGAACAAGAACCTTGGAATCAACAGAACAGACAGGCTAACGGAAAAAACAAATAATGATCTGGCCCTGAATGCTCAGGCTGAACAGAATATAAACCAAAGGAAACAGGTGAGAGGAATAAATGATAATTGAGTAAGGGAGGGGAAATGACAGGTGAAAGAAATGACCAATTAAGGGAGAGCAAACAAGCCAGATCATGACAAATACAGTAAAAATACATTCAAAATTTATAAATTTTAAATAAAATAGCGTCACACAGATGTCCCCAATGTTGTTAACACTGCAACGCATTCTGGGTAAATGATATATGCCCTGTAGTGATAGCTCCGTAAAGCAAAAACAGCATTGAGTGATGTTAACATTTCCTGTTTAAACCCGGAACTTGTTGAAATAAAAGAGAATGTTGAATTTACAAAATGCAAGAACATAAGGAGGACCTAACAGAGGATGTGGGAAGAGTTGGCTAAAGAAGCTGGTGATGCTAACCCCAATGGAGAGCTATGCTACAAAGAAAGAGCGCCTGTTTCTTAGTAAAGCTGTTTACCCTTAGCAGTGGGATCAAAACATTTTCTCTGATATATTAGAGTGATGTGGTGCAACAACTGCAATATATTTCCCTGTCTCTTTAAACAGCTGTACATTATGGTCTGATTTTTTTTCTTTCACATTAAGTTTTACAAATGGTGCTTTTATATAGTAAACGGTAGATTGCAAGCAGATTTTATTTGTTGTAACAAATATCTCATGTATAACGTTTCTTTAAAATTTTAAGGTAGCAACAAAGGGACCACTTTTCATCATGCTATTCTCCCAATTTGCAGTATTTGTTATGGAAGAGGATTAGGGTGATTTAAAAAAAAAAACAACGATTAAAAGTGTCACTTAAGAAAATAACACTGTTGAATTCTGACTTTATTACCAAAATTCTGACTTTATTATCAGAATTTTGTATTTTTGTTATAATTAAAAGTCAATAAACTTAGGACTCTATCACCACAGCCCATGAATATCACTTTGATAAAGGAATGTTAAATGTAGTCATAATTATGTGAGAATAATTTGAAGAATAAAGTTAGAATTCTTAAAATAAAATCAGAATTTTGAGATTAAAGTTATAATCATAAGATTAAAGTCGGAAGTCAATAGCCTTTATTCCAATGCCCTAATCATTTTTGATGATTTTTTATTTCAAACCCTAAGACACAAAACTTTCAAACATTAATACTGTATAATATGACTGAATTGTCTCTGTAAAGTGCCTTAAGATGACATGTTGTGAATTGGCAATAAATAAATAAACGGAATGGATGCAAACTGAAAAACAAAAAAATGAAAAAACAACTTAGCGTAATGTTAGGATTCCTTCGTTTAGTCTATAGTTTCCATTGCAGTTTGACCTAACAATCATCCACCCAGCATGCATTATGCAGGGGAAAAATAAACAACCTCCACGGTAAAAACCATAACAAAGGATAAATCATTTTTGGAGTAATTATGAGTTTTACACGTCACTTCAATTTTGAAGTTAATAGGAAAATTACTACATATTTAGGCCAACAAGTTCTGCTAGCTTTTAACATCTCAAAAAGTTAGTAGAGTTTGGTTTAACTGAAGTTCATAGAATGAATGCTTAAGGATAAGACTAATAGAAACATGATGTTGACACATGAACAGTTCTAGACAGGGGCCAACAGGGGCCAGTTACATTGTAGAAATGGTTCTGGCCCCTGTTGTGGCCCCACTACTAAAAATATAATACTAAAACAATTTAATATGATATTGGCTGAAAGAATAGACAGAAATTGACTTGGCCGTTGGACCAGTTTAATCCTTTTAGTATTATTGTTTATATGTAAATTATATAGAAACTAAGGTGTGCCACTCTAAGATTTAGATTATTGTCTCTAGACTGTTGCAATGTTATATTTGGGGTCACATGGTCCAGTTCTAGATCAAGGGTTGGTAACCTTGGCTTTGTAGTTAATTTACTAAGTGTTATATCAGTGATCTGATCATTCATTATGTTCCTAAAAGTACGTTTTGCTCTCAGTCTGCAGGTTTACTGATGACTCCAAGAATTTCTAAATGTAGAATGGGAGGCAGGTCTTTCACTTATTAGGATCCTGTCCTGTGGAACCAACTACCAATTTTATTCCTTAAGGCCGCAACCTGTGAGCTTTTAAGGCTAGGCGTAAAACATTACATTTTTGATAAGTCTTATGTTTAGTTAGACTGGTTTATTAGTGGTTCCTAGAATTTCTAAAAGTAAAATGGGAGGCAGATCTTTTAGTTATCAGGCTCCGGTCCTGTGGAACCAACTACCAGTTTTAGTCCACGAGGCAGACACCCTGTCTACTTTTAAGGCTAGGCTTAAAACTTTCCTTTTTGATAAAGCTTATAGTTAGAGTGGTACAGGTTATCCTGAGCTATCTCTATAGTTATGATGATATAAGCTTAGACCTCTGGAGGATATGGGGATAATTATTCATCATTCTGCTTCATTCTATCTCTATTCTCCCATTTAGCAGTATTTGTTAGGTCACCCTCTAATGTTATGCTCTCTCTGCTTTTTCTCATGGTAATAGCTTCACATGGTAAGTTCCTGTGTGGCTGTGACTCCATCCTGGAGAGAAATATCAGCTGTGCTGCTGCCATCAACACCTTTGTTTATAGATGTTGGAGCTTGGCCTGTTTTTCAGTGTAGTCATGCTTCTCAAACTGTGACTAACTGTATGTGCTCTCTTCATTTTCTGACATGGGAACTCAAGCTCATAGCTCTTCTTACTGGCTGTCACTTTCCTTGTTCAGGGCCACTTGCATAGCCGCAGAAACACATTTTACAAAGGGGTGTTGATGAAGAAAGCAAGTCGCTATGGACCCTAATTTTATGGACAAACATGCACAAAGCCTAATACCAGCATGGGTTTGTGTGGGCTATAAATTGTTACATGTATGTATGGGTTATGGTCTAGGACTATGTCACTACATTCTGAAAAGAGGCCATTTACAACTAATGTGGAGGGGAGGTGAAACAGCAGACCTAAATGTGATAAAAGACAGACTGTGGCTTTAATGTAGGAAACAAATTCTATTTCAAGTTATTTTTTCTTCTTGAGTCTAAAACATTATCAATGGCTTTATCTGACTGCAGTCCATATCTTCTCTTTTCATGGTGCACATTTATTGAAACTTACCGTGTACTACCTGGACCCATACATAACAGTTTCTGGTGCTTGAATGACGTAAATGGCATGACCCACATTGTTATAATGAGGATTAAGCCACGTGGAAATCATTTCAAAGTGAGGCATTTGTGTCTATCTTTAACTTTTAGCCTTTTCTGTTTACTTTTTTCTCACCATGTTTTACAAAAACACATTGTTTTGATTTTTTTGCTCAAGGATTACTTGTAATTCTGTGGCACTTCCATCAGGAGATGCTGCACATCCCCCAGCATCCCATAGTTACCACGGTACTGGCCACCTGTGTAGACAGTCAACATTTCTGCTTCTTCTAGTAAGACTGTTTATATCAATTTGAACCCCAGTCAGCCTCGGTGGAAGGCCGCTTTCACTGAGCCTGGTTCTGTTGAAGGTTTCTTCCTGCTTTTTTCCTTGGAGTATCTTTTTTTTCATTGCTGTAAAGCAACACATTATGATACTAACATACAGTAATAGCCATCCAAAATTTCCCCACTTTCCTTGATGGGCCCTCGGCTGGTCCCCTAAGATTCCTATTCAATATTTGTACTAAAATATTCTTTCTTTCATGATTCCGGACATTCAAATCTAAAGGAAACCGCCTTCAATTCAATTAAAGGCAAGCAGCTCTGGCTTTGACTCTATACCTTTCAGGCTTGGAGGTGAACTGAGGCCCTTCTGGTGTGTATCAGGAAAGTTAACCAGGTTGTCTTTGATGCAAAGCGAAGGTGAGCCAGTGCTCTGGAGAGCCAAGCTCATCCATCCAGGTGGCTGCTGACGGGGCCAGATAAGCATCTCTCCCTGGGCAAAAATAACACAGCATCCCATTGAGACCTGATAATTACACCAGCCCGCTGCCACACGTGGCCTGATGTATGGCCTTAGATAGCCATCTCACACCCACTGCTACTGCACACACATTCAACCACACACAGAAACACTTTAATTAAACACATAGGTTGAAAGAGTAAAAATGTATTCAGGTTAAAATACTAAGAAAATTGCTTGTGTTGCTAACCATAGGTGTAATAGAACTGAATCATGAGTTTTCAGTTTACAGAATACTGTTGAAGTGTAGAGAGAATGTGTTTTCTAGATGTTAAATGGTGTCAAAAGTCCATAGGTGACGAGGAAACCTCCCATCAAGAACTTTGCGAAGATAAGAAGTATTGTATCACTCCACTCACACCAAACATGACAGAGAGATGTTGCCATGATAACATCTTCTCTTGTGACCAAAAATGTAGCTTTGTGATCCCCAATAATTAGCAACCTGTTGAGAGGTTTTGTCCCAATAACTGTTTCTCAAGAAAAAAACAAGTGAATGTCAAAGCCTCCAATAATAAAATCAGTTTGATAGACTTTCATAGAAAAAAAAAAAATCTTTTTTTTAAGGCTACTTAACTTCACATCTCTTGAAGTCTATCAAGGTCACTTCCTCTACCAAAGTCCTGAGAGCTTGAGGATTCTTCGCAGTGTATTGGCCATTCCTAAGATGTTGCTTTTCTGGACTGAGATGTCTGATGTTTCTCCCGGTACCTGATGGAGCCACTTCTCTTGTGTGGGGTTTACTTTCTCTGAGGGCTTTGAATACAACAGGGACTACAGTTGCCTGTAGTGAAGTCTTTAGAGTCTGTTAAGTATTACCTGATCCCTTGTTTTTATTTTTCTCCAGTATTTTGTGCTTGTGTTTCCATCATTTGGATGGCCACATCCCGGGCCAGCTCTAGGTTCCTTGGTGCCCAAGGTGGGAATGCCCCATTGCCGCTCCCAACCAGTGAGCTTGCACTCTTCCAAAAAAAGTAACTCCACAGTTATTCCATAATATATATTTTTTTTTATGTGCACACCAATGCTTTTTAAAGGCAGCAACCTCAAGAAAAAATATAAGTTTGAGGAAAAGAATAACAATATTATAATAAACATCAACTTAAAATTGCATGCAAATTTGATGGATGCAAGATCAAACCAAGATAAAGCTGCACAATCAATAGGAAATCAAACATGTCAAGGTTAAGACAACAACTTTGAAAGGAAACACTCTAAAGACTATGTGTAAATTTGAAAGATAATTACAGGCAGAATATTACAACAACCACGTGTTTCGCAAAATCAAAACCAGCATAAAACTGTATAACAGCCAAATTCATGCAGATTATATGTCAAAGCTGGAGTAGTCAGAAACTTACCTGACTTTATTTTGAATACAGTACAAATAGAGGGTGATTCTGTGGTAATTTTAACTATGCAATCTCATCTTTCAACTTTTTAATGTATATTTCTTTATTTTTAAGTTCTACATCTTATGCATATGTAATTCCCTTTAGAGCCTCTATTTTTGTCTGGAGGGCTCTTATATTAACCAGTTTTAAATTAAGTTTAAGGGCTTCATCATATCCCTGATGGATCAGTTTTCGCTGGAGATCTTGAATTTCTCTTTCACTATGCAGTTTTTTTTTAATTCTCTATTCTTCATACTTCTTGGTACTAAGCAAGACATCATGTTAATGCCTTACATTTTGATTCAAGCCTACTGTATCTTACAGTTATCAGAGGTGTCAAGTACCAAAGAACAAATACTTTGTGACCTTTCTTAAGTAGAAATTTTGTCTTGTTTGTAGTGATTATTTTTTAGGCAACTTTTTACTTCTACTCCTTTCTTTTATTTTGAAATTATCTCAAATTTTTTACTCCTTACATTTCAAAATTAGACTTGTTTGGCTTGTTTCATTTAAGCTCGTGTTCGTTTTGGCCTGTTGGTATTTAAAAATATTAAAACCATCTATATAATTTGTTTCATTCTGACAATTAATCTATTTGTGGTTGGACTGGCTACTGCACCAACTTACTGTTCACCACATGCCAAAATAAATACTTTTTCAAGATGATGCAAAGTTAAATTTGACACCATTTGACTCTATTTGACACTTTTGCTATTATTAAGCAGATCATACCGTGAGATTGGTTCAAAGTTTTCTTTCTGAGGAAAACAAGCTGATTGCATCAATTAATTGACTCTTCAGCAATCCCTCACGCCAAGCATGCTTGTACTGACAGTGGAGAGGAAAGCTCCCTTTTAACAGGATGAAACCGGCAGCAGAACCAGGTTCAGTGTGAGCGGCCATCTGCCGAAGCCGACTGGGGTTCAAGGCGACAGAAGCAGACATACAGAAAGAAGCAGAGATAAGAAAGGCAACTTTCAACCAGCTCCAAGGGCAGAGCTGTCCAGGAAACACACAGCCAGCCTAATGAGCTACAAGTTTATCACAGTCAGAGAAAAAAGACTACGCTGCAAAAAATTGAAGTCTAATCTAAGTAATTTTTGCTTAAAATAAGGGATTTTTTCTTGAATTGAGCAGGTAAGTGAGACATTTTGCCAATAGAACAAGACAATTTTTATTAAAAATAAGAAAAAACTATTGCATTGTCTTATTTTAAATGCATAATATCTCATTATCTTACATTAGGAGTAAATACACTCATTCCATTGGCAAATTATCTTATTTATCCACTGAAATTAAGGGCAAATAACAGTTAGTTTTAGAAAAAATTTTTTGCAGTACAATGAAAAACAGGCCGATCTCAAACATCTATGAACTAAGGTGTTGATGGCAACAGCACAGCTGTTTTCCGCTTGAATCTTGCACTCTGCTGTGAGATTCAGAATTGTTTCTGGGACCTCTTTGGTGAGCCTGCCCCTCAGATCTTACCTGGTATGGTAGATCTGGGCCTCTATTGATGTGGCACTCAAGGCCTGCTCCCATGCTGCCATGATCAGTGCTTCTGTGCTGTCCTTCAGTCCAACCATCTCTAGCCATTAGTGGGATTTGTTGAGATCAGCCACTTCAGCTACTTTATCTGTTGGTGTTATATCCTATGCAAGGAGTTTTCTTCCCATGATGGTTCCTCCCGATACTTTTCCTTCAGAATCTGCTGTATGAGGCATTCAATGAGCGCTCCATCCCTTGAGGGCATCTTCTTGATATATTCTTGGAGCTTTACAAATCTTGCTTTCTTTGAACTACCATTTAGAATGTGTTCCTTTGATTCAATCCTACTATATTATTCTGCTTTACACTCTCTTGGGACAACTTTCATTCTTTGCCAGTCATTGGACATGTCCCCAGTGCATCACAGGCAGCACATAAACTGATTACCCTGAAGAATGCTGATGTTAGATGGCCTAGTAAGCATTGACAGCTGTTTGTGTATTAATCCTAGTGTGTTCTCATAATCAGCTCCCTCTCCATGCAGTATCATACATAATCCACTGAGTGCAAAGCTTAAGGTCAGACTATTGTGTATACTTGCAGGTGATCCATTCTTTTCAGACATTTCTATCCTTCATGTAAGTGACTGTTGTGTGACTTTGACAGCTAACACAAACCATTGTGCATCCAAATGGACTAATAACATCTGATAGGGGCACCTGGGGCCATGTAAACTTTCAAACATGTCTGGTATTGTGTGCCGGTCCTGTGGGCTTATGGTGTCTATGATTCATGATGGGATACTGTCGTGCTATGCAGAAGGTTAAGGAAATTATTACTAAAATAACGGGAAACAAAATGGTCTTAATAATAATCATTTACAATCTATGCTGAGTAAATAAATAATAAACAGTTTGCTGCAAATAGAAACAAAGTTATGTGTTAGAGTAAAGCGGGGTCACTACCAGACAGCTTCTTGGAAAGCCTAGTTTAGCATGGGACAGTAATAAGGCTTTACAGCCATACAATCAGGGACTAGTGTAACCTCATAAATAGTGCTGACCCATAAGTGATGAACAATCCAGCAGTTGCATTTAGGCCTTTGACTACTGAAGTACAAATGCACAAACAGTGTTTTTTTCTTTTACATTTTTTTGTATTGCAACCTGAGACTTAATTTTATTATGTTGGTATTTTGTGTGATATAAAGCACATTTTTCTAAGACGAAAAAGAAGGACCAATAATGGGGTCTCTTTACTCTGATATCTTTTAATGACAGCACTGCAAAAAGTTGCCTTAAAAGGTACCTTGATACAGTAATGCATGTAATTTCATCTCGCTACTGGAAGTTATCCAACAGCTTCAAAACATTAGAAAACAAACAGCATCACAAAGACAAAGGATACTTTTGAACAATATTTATTCAGATGCAATTACAACAAAGCACAGTTTCAACAAAATTACAAATAGGAAGTAAACAAGTGTACACTTTCCTTTACTGTATGTGTTACAGTTCACAAACAAACGTGTCCTTAACCAAATAATTAGCCAATGACACGTGATCACAAATCTGTACTTACGGTAGATCCAGTTTCAAATGTAATTTTGCTTGGGTTTTTTCCCACTATATATAGATGTATGTAGACATTTTATTCATCATACTGTATTAATGCAATACTCAATCAGCAATCTTCTCCTACAACATCTCCCTCTCCTTTGGTTTTTATTTTAAAACATATTCCAATATATTCTTTAGTTATATTCTTATTATTCTTTAGTTCTGCACTCAAGTGGTGTTCAAGTCCTGGGAGATAGACAGATATCCTCTTGTCTGTTGTCATGGTGACTCGTCGAATTTGGCCATAGTTGACTAAACTAACTCAAACATTGTATTCAAGCTCAGGCTAGATCAATTTAGAATCAGAGATTGGAAAAGTCTGGTCACATTCAGAATACAAACTTCTGAAAGAACTTTAAGGATAAAATTATTATACTTTTCAAAAAATGATAAGTGTTTTTAATTAAGAGTAATTTCATTTTAATGTGCTATACTGGAGACATCCATGTTCCAGTGCTGTTTGTCACAACGCGCTATTATCCATATAATGACCAGTGCACTATATGAAGCAGAGAGTAACAGATTAATGACGTTTTTTTTCTCTGGCCAGAAGTTTGATGGCAAATCTCCCTCTTCAAGTTGGCAATCCAACAACTAACCCGTCCGTGGAGGACCACAAATTGAAAAGGTGAAATAACCCCTTTTTTTTCACTTTTACCAGATGTATTACAGCACCCAACTGCCATGCACGTGGGCATTGTCAGTTTAACTACAGCTCTCATGAATTTCAATGCTGAAGTCCTCTGGAATTCTAAATAACTGTTATGACTGCAGGCGTGTCTAGTAGTTCCCATTGATTTTGCTTGTAAAATGGGTAGAATAGTGCTAGGCTTACTGCACTGTGACATCACTGCCGGACTCAAAAATTCATTAATTCATTAAATCAACGCAAACGTATTAGTTTTTGGAATAGATAATGAGCTATTGGTTATTCCTTGCTAACCAGACTTTTCCTTTAAAACTGCTTTGTGGAACAAACCTCTGGGCTCCAAGAAATCCTTTGCTCTGACTGGTACCTTCAGTCCTCCTCCTTTCTGGACCATCTTGCATAATTAAACCCCGTCTGCACTCCCCTACCGCCCTAGCAGAAAACCTTAACCACCCAAGTAAGCTATCTGAAACTATTACTTTAGGTCCCCAAAACAGTATTCTCACTCCTTGTTAATCTTTCAGAGCTTCTGTGATTATCCAGTTCCTGAACCATTTCATCCCACATCTCACAGTCGCCTTATCAAATGCCTCATGCAATTCCTAAACCTTTTTGAGTCTTGTGATAGTGGTTTATGCATGTGGGTCAAACATCTAACTAAAACCATGAACATGTGCGCATAATACAGACAATTGATCCAACAGGCAAACTGCTATTTCTGGCAGCAGTAAACACAACATGTGTGATGGTCTCACTGAGCCTGTATATTGAACGATGTAGATGGTAGCATTGTGTTGTGGAATAGAAAAACAGGCCAGAGGTTTCTAACTCTTAAAGCCCTACTGGCCCTGTATAACCTGTTTTACGTACTCACCAGATGTTGTCAGGTGTTGAACTTTCCACACATTATAGTCACCTGTATAACTTCTGCGTTTTGCCTACCTTTAGCTTTACAAGCTGCTCAAAACACAGTTATTGATATACGGCAAAATGACCAAAACATTCTGTATAGGGAGAAGGGGTCCTAAGATAAAAATCAGCTGTTTCTCCTAAATAGATTCTCTTTTATGAGGGACTACATAACACATTAGTCACTGTTTTAGCATTGTGCCAAAATGACAACTCCACCTAAAGCCATCACGGATCAAATATACTTCAACTGATTCAGTCCTAATTTGCTACGGTTATAGAGAAGATGTTGTTAAATAGAATTGGAGGTGTCTTCTAGGTTTAAAAGAGACTTAAAAGATGTCTGGTTAATTTTGAAGGGCTTCTATAAAATATATTGTATCTCTTACTTTTACAATCATTACTAAATGGAAATATTGTTTGTATAACTGATAACTGTAAGGCTAGTCTTGTTTATTTCTGTTGTGTACTTTCAAGCAGAAATTGCTTCTGAAATCTCCTGTCTCAACAATAAAAGCAGGACAATGCAGGAAAAAGGAAAAACTAGAGATGAATGCCTTTACAGTATGCCTTAGATCTGCAAAGCTCATAAAAAATATGCTTCCAAATTCTGGCAGTAATGACTGCAGGGAAAGGTTGTTTTTGCACAGTATTTAACTAATGGAACTGAATTTAAAGGAATAGTACACCCAAAACATGATTAGCCTTCATTTTCTACTCACCCCCATGCTGAACAAAACTCTGGAGTACTTTTTTGATATCTCAAATGCATCTGGAGATCTGGGAGGCTTCTTGCTGTCTGCTGACATTCAAATAATGGAGGTCCATGGCGCCCGAGACAGAAAGGTCCACAAAAGTCCACAAAAACGTGTCAATATTCCTCCATACTGCTCGTCCAATGTAATCCAAGTGTCCTGAGTGGGTAGCATCCAGAATTTACTCGAAACGAAGTCATTTAGAACGTTTTAGAGCATAAACAGTAGTGTATAGGATTTCCTAATAGCGCCCCCATGCGCGCTCAGGATTCTACGGAAGCCGGCAGACCAAACCGGAAGAAAGTGCGCATTCAGCGTCTGCTCTGCCGATAATGCAAGCGTAGAAGAAGAAATGTGCTGTTTACCTGTGCAAAGAAAGAAACAACGAAAGAAAAATGTCTGAGGACTTCAGTGTTGAGGAAGAGCATGAGTTCTTTGCCGAGCTGAATGCGCTGGTTTGGTCTGCCGGCTTCCGTAGAATCGTGAAATACACAACCAGCATATCTGGAATCAATGACAGAGAGCGACTGGGACCAGAAGTTTATTAATTTCTCCCCATTGATTTTCATTCAAAATGTTTTCGGTCCCACCGGGCTCACTCGAAGGGGCGTGCATACCGCCACCTACTGTTCATGAGTGTGTAGCAACATTGTTTTACATCTATTAAATTCTATTTTTTAATTTTGTATTCTGAAGATAAATAAATATCTTTTATATTTCCTTTATTTCCCAATAATCCTTTAAGACGCGACAGTGGCGTTGGATGGAGGAGTTTGCCCTGTAATCGAAGGGTTGACGGTTCAAGCCCCGACTCCGACTTTCATTGTCGTTGTGTCCTTGGGCAAGACACTTCACCTGCATTGTCTACTGATGGTGGTCAGAGGGCCCGGTGGCGCCAGTGTACGGCAGCCTCGCTTCTGTCAGTGAGCCCCAGGGCAGCTGTGGCTACAATGTAGCTTGCCACCATCAGTGTGTGAGTGTGTGTGTGAATGGGTGAATGAATGTAGTGTAAAGCGCTTTGGTCAAGTCTCCTAACTTGAATAAAGGCGCTATATAAGTACATGCCATTTACCATTTACCATAAGACTCCATTCTTGGCCTATCCTTTCAACTACTCTTTTCAATTTCTGCCTTTCAGGTTCATATGTTTTACAGTTCATCAATACGTGTTCTACATTTTCTATCTCTCCACATCCTTCACATTTATCATTATTTTTCCTACCTATTAAGTATAAATTGTCATTTAAATAAGTATGACCTACTCTTAATCTGATCATTATTATTTCTTCCCTTCGTTTTCTCTCATTAATATTTCTATTTAATACTGACTTTTGTACTTTATATAACCTTCTTCCTTTTTTATCTTCATTCCACCTTTTTTGCAATTTTTCAATTTCTTTCCTCTTAATAAATGATTTTCCTTTCCCTAAAGGAACTGTAATTGTTATTGCCTCCTCTAAAGCCCTTTTTGCTAATTGGTCTGCCTTTTCATTTCCTTTTACCCCTTCATGTGCTGGAACCCAACAAAACCAAATATCAATGCCACTCCTGTATAATCTAAATAAACTGTGCTGAATTTCTAATACTAAATCTTTCCTATTATTTCCTTCTCCCTGAATACTTTCTAAAACTGCTTTGGAATCCGTGCAGACCACCACCCTGTCTGGTCTGACCTCCTCCACCCATTGGAAACTCAGTATAACTGCCACCATCTCTGCTGTGAAAACAGATAGTTAATCTGAAATTCTTTTAGAAATGTGTATTTTGAACTCTGGTACATATATTCCTATTCCCACACACCCTTTTAAATTCTTAGAACCATCAGAATATATTTTAAGGTAATTATAATATGAGTTTGCTTGTTGGAATCATTAACTGCTTTAAAAAAATATTATTATTATTATTACTATGCTTTTCAAAGAATTTAAAGTTAGAAAGTATCAAAACCCATTTAAATGCAGAAACTGATTGAAATTATTGATTTTCCCAATAAAAGTTAGAGAAATCTCGGCCATGTTTAAACCAAAACGTTACAGTTTCACATTATCTTGAAAAATCTTTGCAAGAAACGAACAAGCAAGTGAATATGTACATTCCCTGAGTAAATATTCTGACAACAAACTATACATTTCTCACTAGCAATGTAATCAAAACTCATTTTAATGCAAAAACAAACTCAAGTTATTAATCTTTCCACAAAAAAATGAGCGAATGTCGGCCATATATATATATTTTTTTCTTCTCCCAGCTGGAATCTCGAAAGTCACGTGACTAGGACGTAAAACAATAGAAAGCGTATAGGCAGAAGAAATGTAACAGTACCACAAAAAAATGGCCGTTAATGTACCTCCACTACGTTTTGCAGTGTGGACCAACGTAGTGGAGGTACATTTTCCCATGAGACTGGGCTACTTCATCATATAACTATTATAGATTACGTAAGACTTGACCTTTTTTATTGCACCTCCCCTCATTTCTGAAAACAGATGAAACTACAGTATCTCCTGCTGTTTTTATTGTGCAGTGTAACTCACCACAGCAGGTTTTCCCCCAACTAAATGTCCCCTCCCTGCTGTGATTTGCTTATTTTCTGCTGTAGGTGCGCAGTGAAAAAATTGCAAATCTTCCTTTACAATGTAAGCTTGTATGAGCAATGCAAACAACAAAGTGAAGAGGGCAGGTTTTTTAATATGTGAATATGTATATATATATATATATATATATATATATATATATATATATATATATATATATATATATATATATATATATATATATATATATATATATATATATATATATATATATATAGAATCATTACACTCAGAGTAAATGTCTTTTTTTTTTACAAAAAAAGTCGTTAAAACAGTTAAAGATACAGTCAAGGATTTTTTGTGAATTTTTGAAAAAACCTGCCCTCTTCACTTTGTTGTTTGCATTGCTCAAACAAGCTTACTTTGTAAAAGAAGACTTGCAATTTTTCCAGTATGTTAAACTCACCACTGGTAAGTGAAAATGGGGACAAACATGTATGTATGTATGTATGTATGTATGTATGTATGTATGTATGTATGTATGTATGTATGTATGTATGTATGTATGTATGTATGTATGTATGTATGTATGTATGTATGTATGTATGTATGTATGTATGTATGTATGTATGTATGTATGTATGTATGTATGTATGTATGTATGTATGTATGTATGTATGTATGTATGTATGACATACATACATACATACGTACCTACCTACCTACCTACCTACCTACCTGTCTGTCTGTCTGTCTGTCTGTCTGTCTGTCTGTCTGTCTGTCTGTCTGTCTGTCTGTCTGTCTGTCTATTTATCCATCCATCCATCCATCCATCCATCCATCCATCCATCCATCCATCCATCCATCCATACATACATACATACATCCATACATCCATACATACATCCATACATCCATCAACTCACTTCTCTACACACTGATGGTTATTACATTAACATGTAAAGCCATATAAGACTTTGTTGGGTTTTTTTTACATTCTTGTGGTCCTAACTTCTATTAAAGTAGAATTAAAGAGAAAGATGCATAATGCCATAATTTGCTTTGAACCTAAGATTCTCTGATTTGAAAATTTTTTAGATTCTTAGGAATAATCTTGCCAAAACATTTAGTTTTATTGTGTATTTTAACCTATCCTAACCCAGCTTACCTTTATTTATTTGGCTTTTTGGGAGCTCACAGAATCAAAGAAAGAACTACTAATGCTGACGAGGAAAATGAAGAACAAAAATGCTCTTATTTCCAGAAGAAATAGAAAAACAATTGAAAACCTCAACCTTTTGGCCTTTTATCTTTCCAAAGTCTTCAGTAAGTATATTTTGCATATAATCTATTCTTTAACCAGTTTCTTGTTGGGAGAATGCATTCACACATAGTTAGCTCTGACTGTAGGAATATTGGCTTACAAGTACCCTTGAATCTCTCTCTTTGGAGCTTTGCTAAATGGCTATATAAAGCAGGTTTTCCGAAATTGTCTTGATGGCAGAAGCCACAGCCTTTATACAAAGAAAGGCAAAATGTGCTGTTTGAGGAGAAACTCAACTAAAGTGAGTCAACTGGGCCCCAACAGGTCTCTGGCTCCTAACAACTCCTATCATTCACCCTGATACAAACAAACACCCCCTCCCCTTGTCCAGTAGTCAGAATCCAGAGATGAACTTGCTTTCCAAAAGGCCGTACTACCTTGGACTATGGTTTCAAGTGAGGGAATGCACCCAGTGGGACCTGAAACCGAACCACCTGCTGCACTCCCCCATTCCCCTCCCAAACTCCCAGTGTTCTCCGTTTACCAAACAACAGTTTCTAGGAACACTCAGCCTACGCTGCTATTTGCCATTTGGCACGGATGGGGTGTGTTTGACTGTATGTGTGTTTTTGTGTTGCATGTGTGACTGACCATCTGTCCTTTCAGGGGGTTTTCTGTGTATAAATGTGTGTGAGAGCGTGTTATAAGGGGTAAAGAGACAAGCAGCTGAGGTCTAATGAGCTATAATGAACTCTAATAGTGGAAAACTCATCTAGGAGCCATGACCTTGGCATTATGACTAATATACACTACCATAACACATCTAAAAACAGCCTGGGAAACAAGCTAAAGCATGCCATCACCTGACATGGTGGTAAGTCGCTGACCATATTTCATGGGAAGTGTTGAATTACTTCAGGGTTAGCTGCAATTACAGATTTGTAGTAAATCCACAAATTGGACTTAGGAGGCCTGATCTGATGTGAATACCACTGCAATAGGAGAATTTATGGGAATAGCACAGAGAGGGAAGCATGGAAATAATGTTAATGTTGTCACTTTAGAAGGTGCTTTGCTCATAATATGCCAAATGTCTTTCAGTTGATGTTTTAACCTAAAGCTTCATAGATGACGGTGAGTTGTTGTGGGTGGCCTAAGTAGGAAATGATCTCTTAGTGTGGATACTGTGATTGTTGGCTGCATGTTCTCACAACCAGGAAACCTTAATGTTCCGTTAGATTCATATAAATGTTTGGTTGATTCATTAAACAGTAGGAAACTAGTCTATACAGTAGCTAATTTGTTCCCATCATTGTTAGCAATGTTATAGCAATGATAAATCCTAAAGTCTTTGGGCTTCTTGTGGTTCTTTGATTGCTAGTTTGGCTTTTACAAATATTGGTTTATGTCAGCATGAATGCAGATTTTTGCACACTAATGCTCAAATCTTCTTCTTTTGAATGAGGATCTAAATATTTATGCCATTACCATCTGTTGGCAAACTCAGAGAGCATGATTGTAATTAGTTGACTGACCATGCTGCACTGCATGAAAAGATCATTTTGTTTTCAATAGAAACAAGCAACCTCGCTTAAAGTAAAAAGATGCTAAAATCTTTTTTGTGGCACTTCAATTTCCCCTTTTTTATTACAGACTGTAAACTTAAGGGTGCAAACACTATTGATCCTACAGTACATTCAAACTGCTAGACCTTTCGGAGAGATGATAACTATTTTTCGCTCCCGTTGGTCACGTTACTGCGGCTCCCCACACAGTGCCCGCGCCATCTTTGTTCTCTCTCGCCCCCAAACAAATCCTGTTATGCTTAGCAACAACAGCTCACGCAAAACATCCTGGAGTATATCTGCTTGTCTAGTGACCCTGGTTGCACACTCCTTTTCAAGAGACATTGTGAGAAATTTTGAGTCCACCACTTTTTCATCCAATAGACATTCAGACCCTCAAAGAAAATGTGACATACAGCTTTTGAACTCAATCTACTCTCAGCCCAAACCCGGAGCAGGCACAGCCATATTTTTTTGAGAGGAAATTGTCTATACTAAGTTAAAAATGTAAGATTAGTTAAATGAATCATATATGTAATGCTTTTGGAGTTATTTTATTTCCTTTCAGGAAAGACAGCCAAGAAGTCAAGAAACATTTAGGGTTTTACTGACATGAGAAAGACATGGGAAAAGATAGATTTACTGTAGGTACTCTTTCCAGCAGGGTCCTTAGTGGAAAAGATGAAGGGAGCAATGTTAAAAACGAAGGTGATGATGGGTTGGAGGAGGGTGGCAGATTGTTGGAAGCAGACAGAAACATGTATGTAGAGATTACAAATGCAGAGACATGGATGATGATTGGCCATGATGAATGGCGTATCATGGGAGTGATAGGTTTGCAGCAAGAGGACATTGGCCAATTATTGGATGAGAGATAAGTTTGAGTCAAGTCTTCCAATCTGAATTTTTGCCCTGGCATTATTTACAACCCCTTTAACTATAAATTATATGCTAAGTTGAGCATTTATCTTGCTGCTATTCAGAGCTGTTTGACCACAAATGATATTATATTATTATTATTGTATTAACACATGTCATGAAGATTTAAATATAGTTCATAAAATGTTTTATAATTTCACACTATATATTCACTGTATGCAAAATGTGGTTAAGAGTAGTAGGCGGACACAGGTGAGGAAGCATCAATGGCTTGCAGACAAAAGCCTACCTTCTGTCCATAACAAATGAAAAATCTCATTGGTTAAACATGGATTATTTTGGAACATTGGTTAAACATGGATTAGTTTTATTAGGTGTACATCATATGAATTCAATATTTTACATGGTATAACCTTTAATCAAACATTTTGTCAGCTACTTCTTGTAAATCAACAAAATTGCTCTAAAATTCCTGACAAGATGCCTAATGATAGGCCTACATTTCTATTCCATTTTCTTGGAATGATCTTGCTCCCATTGTATGTTTTGTGTCACAAATTTCTCCGTCTCCAAACTCAGACGGCCGGAAATGAGCTGAAAGGCCATCTGGACTGCAGCTGATTTTGGAAGTGCAGGGTACACACTGCAACACACGCTCCACCTAAATCACCTTTGAGTCCATACACTGCCTAAGTTGACAAGGTTATGCCTTTTTATGTGGCGGCTAACACAAACAATTCACAGGCCATAAGTCATTGTCTTTGTGTTCTTGCTCCACCATAAATCACATCCTAAAGCACCCTGGAGACGACATTAATCTTCATATATATATATATATATATATATATATATATATATATATATATATATATATATATATATACATATATGGGTGAGGAAGAGTTTTTTTTTTTTGCTTTATATATATAAAAACTCCTCCTTACCCACCTTGGGCTGTCTCCCTTTTTTCCTCCAAGTTTGGATCCCCTGCAGAGCTCTGGGAGGTTGAAGGTTCAGTATTTTTGCTGTTCCTAGAACTGCACTTTTCTGGACCAATATGTCTGACATATTTCTAGGGATCTGCTGGAACTATTCCTCAAGTTTGGGGGTCACTGCCCCGAGTGCCCCAATGACCATGGGCACCGTTGATGCCTTGACCTTCCAGGTTTTCTCCAGCTCTTCAATGAGCGCCTAGTATTTCTCTAGTTTCTGATGTTCTTTTTTCCTTTTTTCCTGACTTTTTTCCTATATATATATATATATATATATATATATATATATATATATATATATATACAATAAATGAAAAACAAATGCTTGTTCATGATCAAATCAACTTATCTTACTCCTTGTAATGGTCTTAACAATACATACACATTCCTTATTATTAAGAGCTAAAAACTTTAACTTGTAGTCTAAAAGTAATGCATGCATGTTCTTTAAATATTTTACTTGATTATTTATCATTTTTTATGTTTAGCTTTTTTCCGGTGTAATTTTTCTGTGTCCAACACACTTTGGCAAGCCAGCTAGAGAAAAGAACCCCTAATGCTTTTACTGTACAGTAACTGAATATTACAGGAACAGGTTTTGGTTTAGTAACCTAGTGGGACTTATTAGGGCAGTGAAGGTGCATTGTTCACTGAATCGCATGCTTAACAGCCCAAATTTTGCATTTTTTACATGCATATTTGTATAAACATGGACCACTTAGATTTGACTCTACTCCCTGCTGTTTAATAGCTCAGTCAGGGCTTTTCAGACATCAGACTTACTTTATTTCCATCAGTGCTGAGCAAGTATGCTACGCGCTCCCTATGCTTTAGGCCAGACTACATTACGTTTGATTGGCAGCCATTTGTTTTGAGTGCTTTCTTCAATGTTTAAATGTAGGAAGCTGGTTTGGCAGTTCTTAGCATCAAAGAAGTCTTTTCGACAGATCAGTCAGGGTAACAGGAGGAATGTAGCTGCAGGATAATATTTTCACCACTTCCCTTTCACGTTAAAAGGGCCTCTGGTAAGGATGAAACTGAGGTAAAAGAAGAGACTTTTCTCAACCTCAACAGCCATCCATTACTATTTACCAATAAGCTCCATTAGAACATCTTAAATGTGGTTCTACCCCTGTTCTCCATGACCCTTGGAACTGGGAAGTTAGAGTGAAGCAATCTCTAAGGTAACATAGTCCACTTTTTCCCAATTATGGATGCTCAAATTCATCCTTAACTAATAATTGTTTTATCGGCAGATTTTGATTTTGATTGTCCTCCGGGAACAAAGGGTCTAGAGTATAACCAACCTGTTTTCCTGTATCACAGACCTAAAGGTGGACGGCAGTACCTAGGGTGACAGCTTGTATACATAACTCAGCCACTCCGCTTGGCAATTCTGCTCATTTTGGGCTCAGACATTGATTGAGATCCATACAATCTGCGTTCTGTCTACGGTTGCACTGTGTTTGATCTCCATGCTTTGATCTTGAAAAGATTCTTCAGTTCTGACATACCAAGGGGAAAAAAAAGGTCCTTTAGCTCCTTAGATGTGACTGTGAACCCTAAAATAACCTCAGAGCTCGGTGTATCGTCTTACAAAGAGATAGTGTGATGACTGAACCCACTGACTGGCACTTCATAACAATGTCTAGTTTCTCTTTTAGGCAACACAATCTTGATGAAAACTGAATCATCAAAAATAATAATTTCATTTTCTATAATATGGACATTGAAGTAGACATATATTTAAAGTTATGCTTGGTCTAATTATATTTACCTTTTCACTCATTAACAGTCAATGCTGTTTGTTAAATATTAGTTGATTTTGAATATCTTAAAAAAGTCAGAGAGTTCTTTACTTAAGTTTTTCCGAAACATTTTGGTCTGTGACCCAATAATAACAATGCAACAGACTGGAAACTCCCTAAAAAAGTCATACAAATATGTTACTCCATATGTATTAATGCATATAAAGCTACATGAGTAAATGCACTCATAAATCAATAAATTTTTTAGCGTCAGTATTTCACTCTGCATATTATTAAGTAATTTTAATAATCTAATGGCACGTTTAATTATTAAAGTGCATAATTAATATTTGCATCATGTATTAGATAGATCAGAAAATATTTATTTCATTCTCATTATATATTTTGAAAATCACCTGTCAGCATTTTACTGTCACTTTCAGCTTGAATGGAGCGGTTTGTTTTGGCAGACGGACCATAGAGCAGAGGAAAAAAGGCTGAGAAGACTTAACAAGTCAGAGGAGCAGCATCTGCTGTTGCCGCATCTCTAGCAGGAATCGGGCCTTAAAAGGTAAAAGCTCCTGGAAGCAGATCAATGCTTTTAAAAATCAGTCTGGAATTTAAGAAGAGCTTTGTGTATTGCAGTCAAAAGCAGGAGGTGGGATGGCTGCACAGAAGCAAACTTCAACAGCCTTGACAAACAGTTGGGCATGTGGTTGAAGATCTACGCTATAGCTGCTGAAATCATCATACAGTAAATACTAATTTGATTTGTTTTTATATCTGTATATAGTGTTCCAATCCCTAAAGACACCAACCAATGAAATGTATCCTTAAAAAGCGAACTTATAGCACCTTATTATTACACTTCTCATTGTACAGAGAATATCTCTTCTTATTGTCTTTCCTCCATCTTCCCTGATTACCACTTAAGCTCACAAAAAGTCCCTACTATAACATGTCGGACATTTTTTAGGGCCTGTGGGACTTTCTGAATTATGAACAACAATGTTATATTTCGATGAGATCTAAGATTTTTCTTAAAAAGATTTAATGGGGAACTGCTTTTAGTCTTATGATATTTTGGAAATACAGAAAAGGAAGGTATGTGTTTAGTTTGTAAAATATCATTGCAAAGATAGTAGTGAACAGTAGACATAATGATTGTGAAAAAATAAAGATAATTAATTTTAAAACGAACTTATGAAAAGACTTTTCAGACGAGTCCAATGAGGAAATAGATGCTGATGTGTGCCCCAGTGGCCTAAAGGATAAGGCACTGGCCTCCTAAGCCAGGTATTGTGGGTTCAAGTCCCATCTGTGGTAAACGCTACTACAAAAGTGCACTGGAAGCATTCCAGTTGCAGGACTTAACACCAAAGTCAGTGTTCAGCTCTGAGTTGTTGCACCTATTGGTTAGAGGAGGGTGCTTGAAGTACTTGGTTTGAGCCCCATGACCTGCTCTCTGAGGACACCTCACATTGCTAAATGCAGAGAGTGAATTTGGTTGTTTTGTACCATCTTTTATAGCACATCATTCTGTAGCAGCAAAGAAGCCGCAGGCCATCATGCCACCAACACCATATTTGACTGTTGTTTACACACAGTATTTTCATCAGAATATTTGTTGGATGATTTGAGACGGGTCTTTGTGTAGTGATCAGCATTACCTTTTCTAACAAACAGCTTTTTTTATGGATCAGTGCTTCTAGTTCCTTTTGTATGTCCACTTCTATCTCCTTGACCCTCAGTCTAGAAGTTCCTTTCTATTAAAAGGGGCTTTTTTCCTCTCCACTGTCACTGTATGCATGCTCGGTGTGAGGAATTGCTGCAAAGCAGAGGTCTCCAACCCTGGTCAAGACCCACTGTCTACCAGCATGTGTTAGGTGCTCCCCTACCTACACACACGTGACTTAAAACAAGTGAGTGATTAAGAGACCTCTTCAGCCTTTGGAGGATGCTGACAAGTTAATGTGATCATTTGGTGCCAGAGGCACATCTAGAACTTGCAGGACAGTGGGCTCTGAGGACCAGGGCTGAAGGCCTCTGTCAGTCTCAATGAGTTGTGATGTGATAAATATGTCATTAAACGAATTCAAAAATTTTAAAGGTTTAAAAATTTTACTGACACAGTGAAAATAGATGTATTTGATATTTCCTCCTCAGTTCATCTCTACCGGACAGATGTAGATTAGATTTATCTGCTGCTGTAAAGATCAAGCAAGGCTTACAGATGCAGCAGACACATCATTGATCTGTTTAGTTTAACAATGTTTGGTGGAAATCACAGAGATATGAAACAAGTAAGGTTTTACTGCACATACAGTTGTGCTTGAAAATGTACATACCCCCCATGAAAGAAAATAATACATTTACACTAGAAATTCAAATAACCTAAAACTGGAAAAAGTAATAATAAAGATAAAAATTTGCTAAACTAAAAACATTGCAAATGAGCATCTAATATTTTCCAGTCATATAGAAGTGGGACACAGTTTTTGTAGTTCTTACAATGGTAGACTCGTTTCTATAGAGAAGGTGCAAAGCATGATTTGAAAACAGCTTTTAATTTTTTTCTCATGTTGTGTGATTTTTAAATTAGCTTGTTGATAATTCCGGACATTTAAATACCAAGTAAGGCCAAAAAGGGGAAGGAAATTCTTCATAGCCCAGTAGAATGAATGCAGCTTGTGCATAAAATACTAAAACCATTTTATTTGATTCTGTCATATGTAAAAGTTATTAGATATATTTATTTTTCTAAACAAGCTTTCATAAATGAATATGCTCTTTAAAATTGTGTATTATTTTTGTAATTTTATTTTAATCTATTTTTAAGGCAGACTGCATGTGAGACTCTGAATATTATCAGATTGAGATACAAAAAAAAAAAAAAAAAAGACATCCCACCTTCCCAATTACCTGTCCGTCCTCACCTTTGGCATCTCTGGGCATGGAAATAGGGCTGTTTTTTTGACCATGAATCAGACCTTCAGAGCCTCTCCATCTAAATGACTTCCTCAGGTCAGAGGTCAATGTCCCATCACTCACTAAGCCGTGCCTGATTAGCTGGTTGGGTCAAAGTCCCAGGATGGTTATTTACTTAGAGGAATCTTCACGCACGATTTTCTTCAAGCAAGATTTCCTGTTTTCCATATTGAACTTGGTGAACATGTTATTCTACATGACAATAGATTTGTTAGTTTCTGCATTGTTAATTGTTAATCATTTTGTTGCTTCAAGTTTATTAGTAAAACTAACAAAAAAAAAAGCTTTATTTCTTTTGTTTAATTTTCTGTGTTGTTAAAAAGACCTTTGCGTTTTATTTAAAGCTGGCCCGATAATTATTCTAACCTTGGTTTTATTTCTCCAACATGACACACCATCCTGTTTTCGCAACCCCACCCTTTCCTAGCAATCTCTGACTATTATTCTCCCTTGAATCGCTGCTGACTCGAGCCGCGGCCTGCTGCTCAGGCTGCGGCTGAGTTTGACTGCGATCTAAAAGACTGTCGATGACACATTTGTGTCAGGAAGCAGCTTTGGTCACCGAATACTCTTTAGAAACACAAAAGAATTGCAGAAGGCAATATTTACATCAACAGCAACGTTTAGGGCAACAACAATGCAGCCCCCACGCTGGAGTGGGTGTCAACAAAGCAACGCCTCACCAAGTCTAATTTTCAAATTAATTTGCCCCCACAGACTCGGCCTATAGAGCTCAATGGGGAGGAAGAAAGAACGAGTAATTGTGTTTTGTTTTATACTTTTATCAGCTTCACAAACATGGTGGCACAAACAAAGTATCCTTTCTGTGCCGTTTCCTTCCACTCTGATTGGACTAATTTGGACCTGTTGACAGCGAATCCCATCCGTGCAGGAACAAGCCAATCAAATCTCAGCGTCTGTCATCCCTGGCACAAGGAGCTTCCAGCCCCCCTCCTTCATAAAGGCCTTTGTCTCTGTGACCTAACTGACCTGGAGCATTTTTTAATATGGAAAGTCTGATTAAGTCTCTCAAAACAGGACGCGAGGCATTCTGCTCTAGAGCTTTTGGTTCAAAGGATGAAAGCTGTTCTTTATGACATTACAAGCTTTCTAAATGCAGTCATCAGCAAGCAAGCACGCAGTATAAAGATACTATGAGCAAAAAAAATAAAACAAAAAAGAACCAGGGTTTTCCAGAATATATCATTAAAAAAGTCACCAAAATTATATTTTTCTTTTGTTGCTTTAATTCGGTTGAAAAGTTAAAGACTGATAAGGCATCTGCATATAGACATCTTGTGCATTTTTTCAAAAGTTGTAAGAATTGTTCAAATAGGTTAACAAAGCCGTTGCACAAACAAAGTTATTAAGATATTTATCCAAGGTAATAAAGGAAGTCAGCATTTGTGATCAGCCTTTGATAGAGAATGAAAAGGTTCACATCCTGTTGCTTATTTAAACTATTATTTGAAAGAAGACACCTTTAGTTTGAACTGCTTTTGGGTACAAACAGGAAACAGCCACAGTGTGACAGAAAAGATTAGATGAATTATTTGAACTGTGAGGATTTTATGATTTGTAAACAAGAACTGGCTTCTTCTTTCCTACTCAAAATGCCAAAATTGTCTATCCTGTCTTGTGAGCTGGAACTCATATGAATTCTCCATGTGTTATGTTTGATGTGCGAACATTAAAGAAACAGACTTATCTCAAGATGATATTTTCACAGTTTGACCTTTTTAGAATTGATTTTAGTTACAAAATTGGAAAAAGAGAAGAAACATTGTATTAAAATAAACAGATTGAAGTAAACAAAACCATTCAACATGTTCTGATCTAAAAGAAAATAAGTGTCTCAAATCAGTACAGCAAACTATAAGATATAAAGTTCATTGATCTACTGGCCACATTATTGTGATCAACGGCACTTAGTTCAGCCAACCATTTATAAAGTTTTATGTCAAACTTTTTCAAATCAGTCTTTCTTACAGACATTTCTTATTGTTTTTTATTTGCTTTCATTTTGCTCTACTAAAAAAACATGAGAACATACTGAGTTCTGTAGTGCATCAAGTCAATTAAGAGAAAAACAAACCAGTGGACATAAAGTCATGGACTGTTGACATATTTGAATAGACCAGTTTCAACAGGAGTAATTAAATGCCCATTCATGGAGCATTGGCAGTAAGTAGGGATACATTTTTGAAGTATTTTTAAAATTGAGGTCTAGTCCGGTGGTCAGCTATAGTTACTTGGCTCTTATATATGGAGATAACATGTCCTTGGGTTTATGGAAAAGTAGTGTAATTCTCTAATTGGTGGAAACTAATCACCAAGTAGGATGTTTGATTTTTTTTTTTTTTTAGTTAACTAATATTAACTAACATGTGGAGTTAATGTGGTTGAGCCTGCTCCCAGTATCACTCCACTGAATCAGATGAATATCATCAGTCTCCTATTACTTACTTCATTGAGGATAGTATTCTACGCTGTCCAGTTTTCATAGTTTTAAAATGATCCCAGTGGGTAAAATATCATTGGAAATAATGTGGCCAATTGGTACCATGCAGAGATGAAGTCTTGCTGGTGCTATGAAGAAACAAAAAAATAATAATAATAATTATTGGCTCATAGGTTATTCTCACACCCTGCATTTATTATAAAAGATTAGATTTTTTCGGATGCAGACCACTATAACATGTATAACATCTGACTTACGCTTTAGTATTTTAGATTTAGAGGCTTTAGATTCCCTTTTTTAATTATTCAAGAATTAAATACACATTAAATTAAATATTCAGGACTGACTAATTTGAATTGAAAATGCACAGATAATCTTTATCTTCAGAATATTTAATTTTTATTCATATTTTCAATATATTTTTATTGCAGTATTTTCACCTTTTCTATCAATTATTTAGAAAATTAGCAATTAATGTCCTATCACTATTTTTATACATCCTTTACAGCTCTGGATAGAATAGCCTTTAGTGGCAATTTTACAATGAAACTTACCTTTTATAAGTTAGTCTTAGTCTTTTTTAGCTAATCTGTAACTCATGCCGGTGACACACCTACAGAGATGTTTGTTAAAAGAAATGTAATGAGACCAAGCTAATTAGCTAGCTGGACAGTATGCATGACTTTCATACAGGAGTCTGGGGATCAAATTTGGCTTGGGCCCTCTATTGACTACCATGCCACAATATGTATATATAAAAAATATATATATCATTTATTTTTTGTCTTGATAATAAGGGCTGATAATACATATACTGTACATAGAACCTCGAAAATTACTTTATAAAGCCATGAAAACTGAGCAGAGCACCATTCATACTTTCACACCTGATATCCTGTATGTCTGACTAGTTTCTAGCATTTCCACATCTTTACAGAGCAATACTAAATAAAAAATGAAATCATTTAAACCCTCAATGTTTCAATTTCAATTAAATTAAATTCAGTTTATTTATATAGCGCCAATGACAACACATCATCTCAAGGCACTTTACAGTTCACCAGATCACACAGTCAAATTGATTTAAAGTTGTGATTGCATCGACTTGTTGACTCCAATGCAATCCCTCACACTGAGCATGCTTGTAGCGACGGTGGAGAGGAAAAACTCCCTTTTAACAGGAAGAAACCTCCAGCAGAACCAAGCTCAGTGTGAGCGGCCATATGCCGAGGCCGACTGGGGTTCAAGGAGACAGAAGCAGAGATGCAAAAAGCAACTTAAAAAGGCGGCCCCGTCCAGGAAACACACAGCCAGACAGACGAGCTCTGAGCCAATGTCAGAGGATGAACAGAGTACATACAGCCAGTCACTGTTAGAGAAACAGGACTACACTGGAAAAACAGGCCGAATCTACAACTTCTCCAACACAGGGACTGCCAATATTCTTGATGGTAAAATAATTTTTTATTATGGTTTCTATTGTCTTAAAACCAACTTATTTATCACTTTTCTGAAACTACAACCAAACAACAGTTTGTTCCTTTCCAGTAGATGTTTTTTTTTTCTTTTTAAAATGTTGAAGGGGGCTCTGTTGTTTATAAATTTTTTTTTTTTTTTTGCATGATTTAGGTTACAACTCAGGCTTTGACCTTATGCAATCACAAATTTATAACTTAAGAACTTTGAACATTTTAGCACCAGCCTTCTAATCCAACTTCAGTGCAAGCAGCTTGTTTATATCTATAAACTAGAATTTTCACACAATAAACAAGGTCATAAAAACACTTTTTGGAAAATAAAATAATAAAAAAAAATGTAAAGGAAAATGAGATGGCCATAGAAAACACCCAAAAGTTTGTTAGCAATTGTCTAAGCAGGGAAGCCTACAGTGTAAAGTTTCCTGTGGAGGTAAACTGGACTTTGCTAAAGTAGATGTGAACAGGTAGAGAGATGCATCCTAATTACTTTCCAGTTTTCTTTCCTCTGCTTTAAAGATTTTTTTCGTGTCAAGAGACAACGGCACCTTTGCTCTGGCAGTAAGCCGAGACAAATGACCAGTAAAAGACTGAGACCACAGCAGCTGGCAGAAAGACTCTTGACTCCATTCAGAGTCTCCCAGAGCAACTCATCCTTCAGCACCATTATGACCCACTAATATATAGGCCAGCACCTGTCTTTGGTGGGCCAGGACTCCCCTCTTCCCATCACCTTCGTCTTCTGGAGGGGTGGAGAAGCCTGGTGATCCCCATCCATCCTAAATGCTAAGCAGACCGACGAGAAAAGGCAGTTGTGATGAGAGAGAACGAGAAGAGTATGCACCCGTAACCTCTTTGTGCTTTTAACCACCGCCTTTCTTGTATTCCACGGTCATGTCCACACAATAGAGTCCTAACAGCAGCTGTCAGCAGACAACACTACGGTAACGCTACGGGGGCTGGATCATGTTAGCTCTGTGTTTGTGCAACACTGAAAGCCTGCTAGCTACGGTTAAAGAGTGTTTTGTGTTGTTTTCTAAAGAGGTGTGTGGCACCTTTCAGCTTCATGTTTACAGACACCAAACGCCACTGAAAGAGAGAGCATCTGATAACTGGAGGAACGGGAAGGCTAAACATGCTTTTTATTTTCTTTAAAATGGTATATAAGATGTCCGGTAGAGGGCTCCACTTTGCTTGATCGATATAGTGAGGTGTTGACATGTCATTTTGCTCTGGCAGAACAGAGATAGCGAGGCTGAGAATGGAGACGCTGAGAGACGGCAGCAGGTGAATTGTCCTGACAGCAGATACAGTGTATCAACGTGCTGCTTTTAAGTGTGCGGTTTGGATTCAGTGTGTCCCTACATGTAGAGCTCTGTTTGGCAACAGCCTGTGAAAGCGATACTTGTCGCCATCCGCATTGTGTATTTGCCTATGTGTTTATGAGTTATAACCATGTACACAGAGCCACGAGCCAGCTGCAGACTTTATTTGTTTGATACATGTAATTAATTCACAAAGGACCATAAGAGCTTTAGACTCAGAGTACAAAGGAGTTGGGCTGCTGTAACAAGGTTAGGTTGAATCGGCTGATGATTTTGTTTGTTGGGAACCAATATTTAGGCAGGTGTCTCAGCTGAAAGGGATCAACAATGCATACACACATGAGGGCAAAGCATCCTCAGCCAAGGGCTTAGGACTTCATTTATTATGGCTCACTTAAGCATTCAGACCTTTTCAAGTTTTTTTCTTAAGTTAGAATCACGATCCTTAAAAATTGTTTGTCTTTTCCATGTGATAGACACAAAATAGTGCATAATTTTGTATATGCAATAATCTTTTTAAAGAAAATAAAATTTGGCACACAGTTGTATTTTGTCTCTTTTCCTCTGACTCCTATGTATAAAATCTACTGTTATAATTATTTTCAGAGGCCATCTTAGTACATTTCTGGTGCATTCTTTAAGAACATTAGCAAACAAACAACATAAGAACAGAACAGCAGATAAGGGGGAAAGTTAAGGAGAAGTTTTTGACACGGTTAGGTTAAAAATATGTCAACCTTCAAACAAATTTCCTGCACTAATATATCCTTACCATGAAAATGGAAGTGGTATTGAACAGTGTAATCCACTATTGCTCACCTAAACTGACATGCTTGGTGTAAAGAAGTTTAGTCAGAAAAGCAGACAAGAGGTCGATGGGAACTTAGGAGGCACTACAGAGGTCTACAATTCAGATGTAATAATCTGTCAACATTAAAACTATTAGTACTGTTAAGCAAAAACACAGGCTTTGTGGAAGAGTGACAAGATAAGGGTAATTTTTAAGGCAAGGTCAGAAAAACATCTGGTTGCTGTTGTGACCACAAGCCATGTAGAGAAAACAACATACAAAAATGAAGTTGTAAAAGTTATCTCTGCAGAGCACTTTTTGACCTACTTTTAGACCCTATGTGGCAAATCTTACAGATGGAGGGAAATCAACAGTACCCATTATACTAACACGTTTTTTCTTTTTTTTTCTTTTCATATGGACTGTGATGCTAAAGTCAGCCTTATCCCATTACAGGCTGTAGAAGACTGACTGAGAGAGTGCTCATTTTTCAAAAGGATGATGACCCAAACATACATGGGAGCTAGTGTTTCAAACTGATGTATTGCATATTCGTATGCTAGACTGACTCAAAGTCCAGACCTAAAGATACCGCAAAAGAAAAACACTTATTTTATGGCAAAGCTTAAAAAATTATGTTTAATCCATAAAGATGTGCATGTGCTGATCAATAAAAACCACAAGAAACTGTTCAGATTTTACTTTTCAGAAAATATCACATTACATTATTTTTTGTTTATATACATAACATATTATTTCTATACATCCTTGGTTATAAAACTCTATAGCAGACTAATAAAAAGGGGCTTGAAATGCAGATAATGTTTTGTAGCTCACTGACCATTAGATGACAGTAATGCATAGCTGAGCTGTTGCATCCACTTTCATGGCCACTGATTTTCTTCCTTCTCAAAAATGACAAACTTTTTTGGATAAAAACTTGTTTTAAAAAGCAAAAAAGGGTCTGTATAATCTAGCTGGGTTCCCAGATGGTAAGCTGGTCAGAGTCTGACTTGCTGTAAAGCAGAACATAAGGAAATATGCTTGAGAAGAGTTTTTTTCTGGCCCTAATAAGATATTAAGAAGCGTTTGAGTGCATCAGTCCAAACAAGCAACCCAAGGATTGATAGTAGTTATCTCTAAAAAATAATCTCTATGTTTGTATGCCCAGTTTCTGCAAATATTTGTATTTTCTGGGAGATGCATTGCTTGAAAAAGGACCTTTAGAAAACCAGAGGTTTTTCCACTTTGTCTATAGATTGGCTGTCAGCAGCGGATCACATGTCAAATTCCAAAATGGGGCAACCCACAGACAAACAAACAAGTGAGTGAGCAGTGACACATCTTACAGAGTGAATAACTGAGGTAGCTGACTGCTGGAGCTTTAATGTGGTCTAGCTTTTATCTGTGAGACAACACAGGACAACTTTAGAGGACCTCGGGTTAGGAGAGCACACACTACATCAAACTAGTCTTATCTACAGGCTTCACCCACTATACATTTGTTTTACCTCAGCCTCACGAGATCCTCCCTCCAGTGAAATAAGAATTCCTTCTCACTTTTATTGAGACTGCTGATAGTGTAGAGGTAAAACTGATGCATATTTAATTTAAGTAGCTTAACTTTTTCCTTTGAACTTTTTAAGACAAGTTCTTTGAAATTAAAATCCACAAAAGGGGGGCACACAATTTTGTCAACCAAAGACTGACCCAGGGAAAAAAACTTTGGCAACTACTGTGTAAGAATAACAAAGACAGAACACTCTAAGAATGTAAAACAAGAAAAAAAAAAATTTTTACTGGTTAAGCCAATTTTGGTTAGATTAACCAGGATACTTCTCATAAACTGACCAAGCCAAGAACAATTCCAATGATGTGTATATAAAGCATGCAAATCTTGTAAGTAATATCAAATTCCAAGAAGTTTATGTGGTAACAGATGCGTCAGATGCAGTAGATTGCCCTGCAATCATAGGAATGGTGGTTCAAACCCTGTTTTTTGGTTTTCAATGTTGCTACACTAATTAACTGATAATTTGACCAAAGTTACCAATTTGTGTTGGTTTGCCCTTTTACCAATATAGTCTAAAAACACTATTAAATTAGATTGGTTGGCCATAGCCCTGCGATGGACTGGCAACCTGTCCAGGGTGTACTCCGCCTCTCGCCCATTGACAGCTGGAGATAGGCACCAGCACCCTTCATGACCCCACTTGGGATTAAGCATGTAAAAAAATTGATGGATGGATGGATGGTTGGTCATATGACTGCCAACCAGATTGATAAAATTCACCCAATTTTATGACTATATTGATCAATCTGTTTTAGCGAGTTTAAAGTGACTTTTAAACACTCCTGGTGTTCAGGCGTTCAGAAGTTCCATTAGTCAGGAGGTGAAATCTATACCTGAAAGCAACTTTGAATCATATGTTTGTAACTCTATCCAAACTTTAAAAACAAAGTGAGGAACATAGTCAAAGAATATCCTGAGAAAATTTCTATTGAGTCTGAAAATACGTATAATAGGGAGATGGTTTATTTCATAAGATGAAGGAAGTTTCTTTAGGAGTACAAAAGGACAAGCCTTTAAATAATTGTTAGTATACTGTTGTTACTGGACTTACTTCGAGTCAGACATGGCAGGCTTGAACCTAGTAACATCTTTGTTGAAAGTGGGCCATCAAACTAAAAGACCAACCAAAAGCCTACCCTTTGGTGTGCTAGAATACTTGTGCCATGTGGGCTTAACTTATAAGTCATGAGCAAACATAGATGTTTATGAAACTATGGTTCAGTGGACCCGTACCAGGGTCTATTTCAGACCATTGGACAAATTGAACCAGGGGCTTCATTTTAAAAGGTAAAGTACACAAAATATGGGCCTAATACTGATATACCTCATGTTCAATGTAAAAGTTGTGACCTAAAAAAAAAATTTGACTGGAAAATGTGAGGTTCTCTGATCCATGCATATGATTGTTTTGGACACAGGAAATTATAACAACACACAGGGTGAAATGGGGAACTGGAGACACACATCTCCTTGGTTCCTGCAACACATTTAATTTCATTCCACAGAAAACTTGAATCAAAGATCAAATATATCGCAAGCATTTAAAACTGCAGTGTTATTTATGCTACTGGTGCTACTGAGCTGTATGTTAACACAAGGACCTTCCAATAAATAAATAAGGCATATATGCTAATTTTTTTAGTTTTTTTTTAAAATGACATATTCAAAATTTTCTGATGATTACCGGGGTATATGCGCCACCGATTAACACAGATGTTATGATAAGGTGTGACGCATTCACATTAATTGCTGTAAATGGTTTAAATATGTTGCAATATACTTGTGTCTAAGACTTTGCAATGAATGCTTTAGCATTGCTGGCAATGCCTGGCAAATGGCGGAATTTTAAGGGATCAAAATGATTTTGTGGCTCATATTGAAACTTACCAATGTTAAGACTTCCAAGAGCATTTATATTGGATCTGTTTGCTGAACTGGGTCCAGTATTGGAGAGACAGCTTTACCAGAAACAGATCAGCCCTATACGGCTGAACAGTTGAAAACCACCCTGGATTCCCTAACAACCAGTTTTTGTTTTTTTTATCAGCACAAATACCACTAGTGTTAATATGAGCAGTCCATATATTAAAAAGGTAAAAATTTGCAGCTCACAGCAATTCATTGTATTTGTCATGTCAGTACTTTGGCTGTCTAACAACATTTTTTCAACTCCCTACGTCACTCTTCAACGCATCAAGTTCTGCCTCAATACAATTGCTTTTCTTTGTTCTTTTCTCAGAGGCTGCTGTTGCTAACATTAAATAATATTGGTCATCAGGCTAATTCAAATACACATTAACATTCATTAAAGATATTGTGGAGGATTTTCTCAAAATTTTTAAAAGACATCTTCACTAAAAAAAAAGAGCCTGCACAGAAATATCCTTGGTCTGAAAGAGCCCTTTTCTCCTCGTGCACAGTCTGTTTAAAAGTTGCTGTTCTCATTGCTCATACAAACTTACTGTGCAGAAACGTCCTCCCTAACCCCTAAATCCCTCACTCACTATATAGAGCTGGGACTTTATAGTGAACTCAGTTAACTTACCGTTTGGGCAGATGATCACATCCCTGTTGGTCCGCTGTGCAGTGCCTGCGCCATCTTTGTTATTAGTAGCTGCTGTTGGGTAGTGGCAACCTATGGCGACAGCGGGGTCCGCTGTGACAGCAAACCCCATTATGCTTTGATCGGGGAGTTCTCTGCGCAAAGCATTCTGGGATATATCTGCCTCTTCTGAGTCCTTCCTTTTCTTCTCATACACTTCGTAGATACTTTTTCTCTGATGACCTTCGGCTGATCCGTCTCCGAAGCGAGCCATTCAGCTTCGAACTACTCCACCATGAAGCCCAATCAGCGTCCTGCTCTCTCTTTATATCCCAGCCGCTATCCTGCAATCGCAATGTCGGATTTCGATTCAGACGACAATTAACCCACCTCCATCCCCTTCCCCGCCATCGCAGCTGAATCGTCCTCCATGAAATGACTTCACCTCAACCTCATCAGAGAGTATTAATCCCAGTTGTCACCATCCCCTGTCTCACCGTATTGGTCCGGCAGAAGACCACCATGTTCAGCCCGGTTCTGCCAGAGGTTTCTTCCCAAGGGGGAGTTTTTCCTCTCCACTGTCGCTTCATGCTTGCTCATCATGGACAGTTCCCGAGTCTCTGAGTGAAGCCTGGCGTCAGCTCCCTCAGTCTTCTAGTCCCACAATTCTGCTCAGCAGATCACCTTGTCAACCAGCTCCGATTAAACCACCACCAGTTTCAGGCCGGGGGGAACATCCCTATTCTCACTCATCTACTCATGCATGTTAAAGCATAATTCAGCACGAATGTTCCTGCCGAGGTCTGAGCGCCAAAGACTATACTTTCTATCAATAAATTCTTCTAATTATCTTTTCTCTCTGTGTGAGTTTTTCAGATTGAACTAAGGTGAGATCTATACCCCTTGAGAGATAAGAGGGATGGAGATTTGAAATAGTTGAGCTACAGTGAACTCCTATCAGTGGAGTTAGTTACAGACCCCATGAATTTCTGACATTTTAGGCTTTACTAAAGAAATCTGAATTTCTTTAGTCAAATGACAATGGCCACCCCAGAGGCATACTGAGAGAACGTATGAAAGCGTACAACAAACTAGATGACCTGCAATTGCTTTACCCTGCAACTATCTGATCATCAGGTGCAATAACTTAGACCGCTGTGTGATCTCCATCAATTAAGCCACGCCCCTCAACTGAGATGAAATGGTTGCCAAGCGATTTGATTTATGCAGGAAAAACCCCTTCGCACACTGTTTAAAAAAAATGCATCTCCCCACAGACGCACAGATATACACAAACACATAGTACATCAACTGTTTGCATTACAAGCATATTTTTTTTTACCCAAATCCTAATCTAAAGGGGATTTATAAAATACCTCTAAACCGACTCCCTGGCATTAAAAATGGGGGTCAAACAAATTAGGCCACAAGGCCTTTTAGTCCTCAGAAGGTTAGTAAAGATACCAAAAACGGTCCTAAGTAGGTAACATAAACAAGCAAACACACACACGCTGCACGCCCATTCTCGTCTTGCTCTATTGCAGTGAGGACAATATTTGACTCCTATTCATTTATTTTGATTTTTAGCATTCTAAACCAAACTGTTAAAAAAATAACTAGTAAGGATTCGAAAAAATGTCTTTACTTTACAAAAACTGTCCTCAATGGAATGGAGAAATTGTAAAAATGATCCTCACTCTGATGCTGACACAGGGGCACCCTTAGTCCCCATTTAAACTGCTAGCTAATTTTTTCACTTTGCAGTTACATCCAAACTTATTTGATCAAGAACTCATTTAAATAGAACTTGTGTACCTGCTTGAAGTAGGTGAAAATACCACAAAAAGGGACAGATTATGTCTTTTTATAGTAACTTTAAGAAAAGGTGAGAAACAAAGACATTTACGTTGATCTTTCTTCCAAAGGCTGCAGAAACAGGAACCCCAGTGATCTAAAGCAGAAGCAATTTTTACAAAACAATGAATAAATTATACATTGCCAAATTTTCCAAGGAGTGGCTATTTTATAAACATTCTAACAAAACGCTGATCCTGGATAACAAATGAACCCTGAAAACATTAAGAAATCATTAAATATGCTGTTTCACGGGAATGATAATGAAGAAAAAGGCTGGACTCTGGTTACTAACATTTGGCACATTTAGAAAAATATAATTTGCAGCTTATTTGCAGCTGGGTCATACAAATAAGCACTTAAAAAATCATACATTGTGATTTCTGGGATTGTTTTCTTTAGATTATGTCTCTCACAGTGGACATGCACCTACGATGACAACTTCGGACCCCTCCATGATTTCTAGGTGGGAGAACTTGTAAAATAGCAGGGTCTTCAAAATATCATTTTCCTCACTCTGTGCACTGAGGTTATATACTGGGACACTGTTATAAAGCACACCGACAGGTCCTGCTCTGAATGACACAAAAGTAAAATAAAGCTTTGAGATGGCCTAGTCAAAGACTAGACCTTATTCTAGCCAACTATGTGACTATATTGATACAATTCCTCAGGGAGGTGCATTTAATTGCCTTCATTTGGAAAGACTATTGTTTTAAAGTCATAATTACAAAACTACCTTTTCTTTACACAGGTAAGCTTTTTGCTAGTAAAACAGCAGTGTAGGATGCCGACGTTCGTCATACACCAGATGATGATGCTCCAGCTCTGTCTGTCTTTGTGTCCTTGAGGAAAATACACTTTACAAAAACTGCCTACTGATCATGATCAGAGACAAGTGGTACCCGCATAAGGCAGAGTTGCTTCTATCAGCATCCCTCATGGCAGCTGTGGGCCCAATTAGCCTCCCATGATCAGCCATTCATAAATATGGTGTAAAGTGCCTTGGAGTCCCTTAACTTGATAAAGTGTTTACCATATAACTCAGTTTGTTGTAACATTTAAACATAAATCTTTTAAAAATTTTGCAAAGTTTTAACAGTTGGAGGTAAAGAGCTTTTCTGTTCTCCGTGTTTCTGTACAGAAAACAGCAGTAGTAATTAAAATTCAAAAAGATTGTTTTGAGGGGTCTCTGGAAATTTTATAAGCAATGCTCAAACAGCAGCTCTGATACAGATCGAAGTTAGGGACACTTCAGCAATTCCTCTCTGTTTCCTTCAATTGTTTCTACAGGACCCTCTTGTCTGCCATATTGTACCTGACCAGTTCAACAGCTCAGGTCTAAATTGGTAATGCAATTTCCTGTTTAAAAGTTCAAACTTCTCCAGAATCACATTTTAACATCTTTTAATTCAATTCAGGCCTCCTTTTGATAAAAAAAAAAAAACTGCCTCCATGTTAGCAATGCTAGACTGAACTAAATGTTTTATTTTTCATGTTTATGATGATAAAACAGCAGATCTGGCCCATAATCAGAAAAAAAAAAAAAACACTACTACTTTTGTCAGAAGATGCAACTTGGAGGAGAGGTTAAAAGCCAGATGGCGGTCAGGAACTGGAGGGAAGTAAACCGAGTCAACTCCTGATCAGCTGTTAAATTCCTGAACACCAGTTATTTACTTTTGTTTTTCTTGTTTTGTATTCACACACACAAATCTAGACCTGGAAAATACTAAAAACTATTTTAACACCATATTCTTTTAGTGAATTCTGATTTTTATAATTTTCTAGAAACTGAAGATTCAATAACATCTTCAAATGAAACATGATTCTCTTTCTAAACTATGTTGCTTTAAATCTGGAATCACTAAGATCAAATTGGCGGGTGAAAATCCCTGCACAGCCTCTAGATGTCAGTATAGGCTCCTTCCCTCCTCACCACAAACAACCCAACCACACTAATCCCTGTAGGTAATGTTAGCAGTAAACCAGAAAAATATTTTGAGTTTCCTCTCTCCTGAACTTATTTATATTTTTTGCCAATGCACAATGTGTATCCCATTAGGAGAAAAGTATCACAAAATAAACTGAATCATTAACAGAGGTTTATGTTTCTGATAAGTATTCTATGTAAAAATAATATCTGTCATCAATATAGGTCTGCCGTACTGTGCAGCCAGTTGTGACGATCCTAATGTGTGAGTTGGAATGGCTATTTTGCTGTTCTTTAATAAAGTACTGAACTGTAGGCTATTTCATATCTGTATTCAATACTTAAATTTTTTTTTATCTCCTGCTGATGAGCAATACAAGAGGACCACGAACAATCATTTTAATTCTATCTAAATTGGATCCACATAAATTAAAATCAGGCTAAACTTAATGTTATGGATGTGTTGATATAAAAAATTATTATTCTTTATTCCTGTTTCCTAACCTCCAGTGTTTTTTTCTATATTTACTTTACTACTCTACTTCCTGCCTGACAGAATACCCTGGCGTCCCTTAGATATAAGTTGTTCGCTGTCTTCACTTATATCTAATCTCAAAGCTCATTTCTTAATATTCTATCTTTTCTTCCTCACTAACCTTGGGTGATTTGAAAGGCACCTTTAGATATATTATACTGTCATTATTTTTAGTGTTGCACCGATACCAGTATCGGACAGGGCCCTGATCCAGCGCTAAAACAGTGGTATTGTTATCAGCGAGTACCTACAAATAGGGCACTGATTTAAGAGCCAGAAGTTTATTCAACTTTTGTCACCCATTCCAGGAAGCAGGAAAAAGTTCTACTGAATTCACTTTGTATTCGTCTTTTTCCTGCTTCACAAAGGTAGTCAGCAGCTTGAAAAAGCCATGATGGCAATTATTTTACATCCAAGTAGTATGCAGTTCTTCATATAAACACACACACATCAATTTCAAACAGATGGTATCAGTATGGTACTGGTATCGGCCAATACTGCACAGCCAGGTATCGGGTATCAGTATCGGGGCCAAAAAATGGCATCGGCCGGCACTAATTATTTTATTCATTCTTACCGTATAAAAGTTAGTATGAATTTTATTTTATTTTTTCATGTTCTAAGTAGGAGTCCCTTACCAACAGGATATTTCTGTGCAGGGTGAAGGCTACCGTTCTTATTATGGTTACTGTCCTATGATGGAATTTATATTATGTTATCTAACAATAAATGTATATAAAGTTTATGCTTGATAAATAATACTGTCCAAATGTTGTTATATAATATATTCAGCTTTTTTCACTAAAACACTTGCTTAATTTTCTTTCTCAATTTTTGCCTGAATGCTTGAAGCTTTTTATCCTATGTTAGCAGAAAAAAAAGGAAAAAAGTCCAGATCTGAGTAATTTAAACGTGGACATAGTCCAAAAAAACTTCATAATAGCAAAGTAAAAAGGTTCAGAACATCAGGAGCTTATTACTGCAGTAAAATAACAAAATATATAATCAATAAAAGCCACATTTTACATGCTACATTATTAAAGTGCTTGCAGTGTAAAGTGCTGTCATTAGTCTGTCTGACCAGAAAAACACCATATAAAATTAGTCTTTTTTTTTTACATTTATTTCCCATTTATTTTATTCCTAAAGGAATGTCTGTTGTCCAGGTTTCTGTTTCTAATGATATATCTGCCCAAAGGATCCCAATGAAAATCCTATATCTCACTACTACCGAGGGGTTTTAATGGGCAGTTTGCTGAAGTGCCATGCTAAAATTCCCATATTGACTCAATGGTTCGATACGACCTGTGTTCTGTTTTGTCACCAGAGTTGAATCAGTAGGCCAAAGAAAACCCCCCAAAAATGCAGACTCTGAAGCTTGTTTTATACTCAGGAATAGGAAGGATGACAAACTTAATTCTTGTTCTCAAGGTAGCAAGAACAAATTATTTCCAGGTATTTATACTTCATGAGAAGCTCAGTAGCCAAACCTAATAAAAAATATCTTCCACTTTAGCTTTTGATATCCCTGCAAATGAAGACATTACGGTAACATGAAGGCAACAGAGCCGTTTTTCATATGTTAAGGAGGAGCAGCAGAGTTCAGTGCTTTCCGTCTA
The DNA here is from genome assembly GCF_016077235.1 of Cyprinodon tularosa. Classification (NCBI taxonomy): domain Eukaryota; kingdom Metazoa; phylum Chordata; class Actinopteri; order Cyprinodontiformes; family Cyprinodontidae; genus Cyprinodon; species Cyprinodon tularosa. The sequence goes on from NW_024039651.1 coordinate 231,972, forward strand.
GATTTTGTGTCAAAAACAAATAGCAAGAAGTTTCTAGACAGGGCTGCAAGAACAAAATTATATCATTTTTTTCTTGTGAATGTGAGAAAAACTCTTTTCTTGTGGAGGATGTAACATGCTTTAGAGAAAAGCCAAAGTGACAAACATCCTGTATTTATCGAAGGCACTCCACTTTAACATAAAGAGATGCCCCACTTCCCTTTTTGCAGGCTTATGTTAGCCAAAGAGCAGTTTTCTTTGGCATGGTCATGATTCTTGCCCAAAACCTTAAGTTAAGTGCACAAACAGTATTAAGGCCCATGTCAAAACAGCTCACAGCCTCACAGTTCACACTACACCCTACAAGGCTGTTCACCGGGTTATTCAAAGTGGCAGCACTCAGAGCCTCTCTCTCTCACTTTGACAGCCGTGAATGGTGGCGTGTGGAGGGCTGGTGCTTGGTTAATGTTAGGAAACATGGTTCAGTTTGTTGTTAACATTGGCAGCTGGGGCCTAGTCCTTGAGGGCAGTGTTCCTTTGAGAGAGCAACTTTGCACATGTTGCTGCCAACCCGTTATTGAGTTAGCCCAGTGTACTGGCCAGGAGGAGCAATGGCTTTTGGTTTTACAGTATCTGGTTAAACTGTTTACTCAGACAGTTCATGGTTAAGTCTCCCAGTGAGAATGACAAAACAGTTACTTCCCACATCCTTAAGTGAGGCACAGATGCCAATGGCTAACAAAAGAAAAATATAATCAACATTGTTTTTGGTGCCCTAGGTTGTTGAATGCCAGTCTCGTGTGTTTACACCAAACTACAGTGTGTTTGCTGAGAAAAAATACCCCTCCAGACAGAACCTAGGAGCCAGTGAAAGAAAGAGTTGAGTGTTGTTTGTGTGTGTGTGTGTGTTTGTTTTTTTTAACTAGTAACCTTACACTTTATGGGCATAATAGGAAATTTAGCACGGTTATAAGTTATTGGGAAGAATCTGATCTGTCAACAGCAAAACAGTTAAGCAAATGAGATCATGCAGGTACAAATGAGACAAAAAAAGTAAAAAAAAAAAAAATAGTCTGTACAGCAATGGAAAAACCAAACTTACAAAACCCAAGGTGCAGCCAGTATACTCAAATTCACTAAAGATGTTCAAGAGGAAAAGAAAATAGGAGTTCTTTTAAATAATAGATACAAAAAGTGTATTGTAACTGAATGGATAAAAAAAAAAACGTATTGAATAGGTACAGACTGATGCTGATGAAGATAGCCTGTCTGTCTCCATAGCAATTAGATAAGAGGTATTTTCTGAAGTGCTTGTGCAGTAGGTGAGTGTGTGCAGTTGAATCCCTGTAAACAAACTTCAAAGGATCTGGCAGTAAGGACGAAATAATCAGAAGCTGAAAAGTCTAACTGAAACCCTGATTATCATGGCTAAGATGAAAATAATTAAACCAAATATTCCAATATGTCCAAAACATTCATCCATCTTTTTTCACCCAGAACATGTCAGCAGTCCATCTGTTAACAAACTACCGCGCACTAGAGTACAGTGTCGCCATCACTGGCAGCTCCTGGTAAAGATTACTTCAAGGAAACCAGAGAAGAACAGTGACTTTACAATACTATCCTAGCAAATCTTATTGTTAAATTCAAACATATAATCTGGATGTAGTATTATATGTAGTATATGATGGAGGATGTAGTATATGCAGAATTGTAATTGTTTTTAACAGCATCTTCAGTAGAAAATCTACTGTTAATTGAATAACCCCCTTTAGTCAACAATACAGCACTTAGTCTATTCCCACTATGTTAAATAAAGGCTGGAGCATCAAGAGAAGCGTATTTTCAGCTCTCCATACTGGTTTTCAGTAGGTATTACGGAACAGCGAGCCAAGAAACAAGGTTTATTTAAAGATAATGTTCAAATACTTTTGTTTTAAAGTGATTTCTAGGGGTGCCAAAAGAAAGGGCTTTTACCAAAACTATTAATTTAACTAAAAATAACCATTTCTTGGTGAAACTCAAACCCAAAGTCATTACATTATTTCAAGATATTTAACAGATCTTTATAGGCGTTAAATACTTTTCCTGTTTTTATTAATTTAGGGGCTTGCACAGTTTGCATAATACATAAATGACACACCTAAAAGGCCTTCATTATGTTACACACATTAATGAAAGCATGACGAAAGATAATTTAAATGCATTTATGACAGTTTAATTGAAATTATATACTTTCTATATTGCAACTTGTGTTTTGAGACAAAACTCATTAAAAAGTATGACTATTTAATTTGCTGTAATTCAACAAGAATCAGGCCAATACTGTGAGATCTGTGTGGCTCAGGAATATCCAGAGGTTTTATCTGTGAGGATCCTGTGTGTTTGACATTTGACCTGCTTGGCTGCTTGTAATGTTGCTAAACAAGGTGTTGACACCTCACCCACGAGTGGATCGACTTTGCTGAATGACTTAACGCGGAAACAAAGGTTAACACGACAAATAAGTTTCAGCCTGACAGTAGCAAAAGTAAAGCAAAAAAAAAAAAAACAGAACTAATAACACTCTGCTGAGAAAGAGACAAATTGTCTTCACAAGCTAAATAAACAGAAGATTAATCTGTGTTCTTATGAAAGCTGAAAAAGTCAGTCATGGATGAAATCAAGGCTTTTGAGAGGTAGTTGCTCAAGATGAGGGACTGATATGGAGAACTGGAGAAGCTGCCTGAAATATGAAGCTTCTGTTGGAGAGAAAACAATAAAGATTTGGGGATTATGTTTGTAGTTACTTTGTGAGCTCTTGTCCACAGGTCGAGTGGATTGAAGGTTAAAAAAACAGCATTTATTGTCAGCTGAATTCAGATGTAAGGTTTCTAATTATTTTTTATCCTGTGTAAGAGTTACAGCAGGTGTTGGGGAGTCGGGCGGCTCCGGTTCAGCAGCAGGCTTGTCTTATCAAACAAAGCGTGATGTTGTGCAGCAAGTGTTGAGTCTGCCTCCAAACACTGAGATGGTCCAGACACCTATAAACTGAAAAAAGGGACAAACTGTTAGCTGTCTGTACGCCTCGGTGTTAGAAACCAGCCTCCTGTGAAGCAGCCGTCTCAGTTACTGAATGTTACTTTTCAGAGACGCAACACGGCTATACATGACGTGTGGTTATGCAGAGAGTTTAAAAAAGCATTCCTATTACATATGCCTTTTTTTTTTTGTCCCTTTACTACCACAAAACTAAAATACACTTTGGTTATATGATCAATGAAAAAAAGTGTGTTGTGATGTGAAAAGGAAGTCAAATTAAACATGATTTTCAAAATGTTTTGTTGTTCAAAATAAAGGTTTGGCAATAATTAATGTTATAACCAAAGCAGTTAGTTCACAAAAAAAAAAAAAAAAACTGGGTGTGAGGTGAGGCATAGAGGGAACTAAACAATCTTTGTGTTGCTTGGCAGATGTGACTAATAGTAAAAAAAAAACAATTACTGTGATAGATAAGTGCTTTTACTTTCCATCATTAGCATTATTCTAACTATTATAAATATCATTATAGACCCTTAACTCAGTTCATATTTGAATTCCAATTTATGCTAATTTTTATATAGGTATTTATGTTATTATGCTAAAAAGCTCTACATTTACAGATTAAAATATATGGAGGAGTTAAAATGCTAATTATTATCTTTAAAGATAGGGATATTAAGAGTTGCATGTTTAATTGTTGGTGAAGATTCTCAGTCATCCAGGTCATTGTCATTCCAAAAAAAGTTAAAAAACAATCCACTTTATCCAAGTTTGAAGATGTTTCACTTCGCATCCAGGAAGCTTTTTCAATTAAAAATGTCAGAAATAACGTTGAGTTTGAGGCTTTATAGAGTTGTTTATACAGTGCTTTAATTGCTTATTAAAGCATAAGAGGATTGATTGGGTGTGATTTTCATGGTAGTATATCAGGTATTTGGAGTGGAGCCACCCACAGAGTTTTTAGACCTCGCTGGATGATTGGGAGAATGAGGAGAAAGTTAAACTTAAGGCTTCATTAATTAGGAACCTACCATCTTGTATTTTGTGTTTTGTATGTGCAATTTGACCAGAAAAAGGAAATTAAGCTGAAAATAAGCCAACATCTCAAAATACCCACAAATCATTCACACTGACTTAAAAAAATATTATTTGTAAGTGTCTTCCAGATTATGATCAGATATGCTGCTATTGGGTGTTATTTCATGTCTCTTATTTTTTTTATTTTCTCCACTCCAGATTGTAACTTATCTTTAATTAAATATGAAATAAAATCAGTTAAACTAAACCAATGGTTTAAATAGCTGAAGATGCAGGCCTACATATATATATATATATATATATATATATATATATATATATATATATATATATATATATATATATATATATATATATATATATATATATATATATATATATATATATATATATATATATATATATATTTTTTCAAATGTGGCCATAGCTCAAAAAAAACTTTCAAGGTCCATCAGAAAGGCTATTTCTAAAGGGTATATTTAAATTTAAAGAAAATGCAAAACAAATTTATTTTACAATGATTTACAACTTACTTAAAAAGATAAACTAACAACTCAGAAGTAAATAAATTCTAAAATAATACAGTGGTTTAAACAGCTGGTCAGACACACGTATTGTGGAGGGACCGGTGAATAATCAGTGGGAAAAACAAAGACTGAGTCCTAAAGGAGGACGGATGTAAATGTCAATAAAGTTCCCAGCTATAGTTGGTAAATGTGCACATCTAAGCAAACAGACAGAGCTTAAACAGACTGGTGCTTGTTGAGCAACTCACAGCAAACATTTGTTCTCTGTCTTGTTCTCCAAGACTATCATTTAGAAGCTTAGCGGAAGCAAGAAGCTCATTAAAATCTGGATTCCTCCAGAGAGGAGGAGCTCAAATATCCCTCAGTACACTGCGCCCTGCTGAACACTCTGTACTTCCCATCTGGTGTGTGTAATTTCTGTAATAAGCATTTGAATGGCGCTGTGAGGGAAGGATTTTTCAGGTGTAGATCTGATGGAGGCCCGGGTTAAAGCAGATGGCAGGAGGAGCAGCAGCAGCCATGGACATGCGTCTTCATTGTCAGAGAGCTGTACAGTTTCTATTACAGCTCATTCTGGGAACATTTGATGTGATGGAATACATGACAGCTGAGACAAACCAGTGAGCAGAGTACTTGTTTCTTGTTTCGGTATCAGGTTACATATTCCTTTGTCGTACTGAATGTAGTATTGGTTCACTGTCCTGTGAAAACCCACTAGAGAAAACTTCAATAGGTCACGACATTTTATGAACCAGTTTTTCCTGAGTGTTCATGACTTTCCATGTACGCCTCATCTCCTACATATAACCCCCTCACTTTTTTTTCTTCTTTTTCTCTAACCACGTGGTAATAATTTACTTCAAAGTTCTGCTACCATAAAAAGGGCATAATTCATTCTAATGTGTTGATTTTCTCTCTATGCCTGTTTTAGGAATTTACAAGGATGTTTGGTCAATACCCTCTCCATTTTGTCCAAGACATGACAAGCATCACAGTTGATTGATCCCCTTGTACAGATGGAGACAAAAGCCAGATGTGTGTGTACGTGGCTTTTCTACTCTTTATAAAAAGTGTTGTAGTGTGTTTCTAAATTGACCATGAAAGAGAGAAATCTGATGACAGCAAAATTAAACTAAACTTCATGGAGTTAAGGATTGCACTTGAACTGGAAATATTGAATAAACTCAAAGCTATGGAGGTCGGCAATGATGGGTTTTCTGATATTTCTTTGTTGTGGTCTGTTGAAGAATTGAATTAGAATACCACAGTCGGGTAAGTAATTGGTCAAATGGGATCAATACTATCCGGGGGGGTTAGACATTTACCAAAATATATAGTATAGACTAGTAGAGTTGGGAATGACGGCATTGCATAATTACAGCTTTAGTGATTGCATTATTTTATTTCATTGAAAAAGAAATCTAAGCAATTACTTCTCACATATTGGTAACAATGTTATGGTATTTGAAATCTGATCCTGTGTGTTATTACAACTCAATAAATTTTAGTTACCTTTCATTAGAACACTCTAGCTGCTGAGGGAGAGATTTTTTATTGCAGGAGTGAGCAGGGAGCTGAGATAGAGGCATTTGTAGGGATGAGGAGCTGCTATGTGGATGGTTCTTCAGCATGCTTTGAATACAGACTGAGGAGAGACGATGGCACAAATCTGCTGATTCAATTATGGTGTCTCTAAAGAGAGGAGCTCCCTAAAGTCAAAGGCTTAAATTTTCTGTAATTTTCTCATTATGTCTGGGAGCGAGGACTTTAAATAAGTTGGTTAGAAACATCTCTAATCTAAAGAAGATCCTCATGTCACCTCAAAACTTCATATTGTTATAGACTTCCTGTCATGATTAGTGGACTCATTTTTTTCTTGATGCTTAAACTTTGAAAACTTTAAAAAATTTGAATATAAAAGCAAGGATTTTTTTGTTTCCTTGGCAGAAAACTGAGGGATGAGAAGTAAGAAAAGACTGAAATTAGAGGAAGGGAGAATGACAGACTAAGAGGCTCACAGAAAAAGGTCAGTAAACGTGTAACAGCTCAATAAATGGTGAAGATTATAAAAATGATATTAGCACAAGTGATGAAGATTGGAAGATTTCAGAGTCAGAAAGACAATGAGTAGAGGTTATGCAGCGGAGACAGACAGAATTAGGTAATCCAGCCATTCCAACAGGAGGAGCTTGGGCTGCATGAAGCTGAAGCCCCCATGTGAAAACATTTGGATAATTGACTAAATGGTTATTGCTTCTTTAGGGCAGGTTTATACAGTGATGTATGGTAATTTGTGCTACTTTTTTTGTATAAATATTAAAGATAATTTTTTAGTTCATCCTGCGGTCATCCAGAACCAGTGTCAGGAAGGGGCAGCAGCTGGCCCCTGTCTGCGCTGGAGGTAAGAAAGGATGATGAACAGTCCTTCTAGGGTTAAATCAAAGCTTTTGTTTTAAAGCCACCTGAAAACCTTTTAAGAGCATTATTCATTTCATCCTTTATCAGTGTTATTTCTTCTATAACCAATTTTGAATGAAAAAAAAATCTTTGACAAAGATCTTCTCATACTCATACTTGTCATCTGCCGCTTCATCTGGGACCAGATCGCAGGGGCAACAGTCTCAGCAGAGACTTCTCCTCCAGCTCCTTTTGGAGAAGCCCGAGGCGCTCCAGGCCAGCAGAGGGACCCTCCAACTTGTTCATGGTCTATAAAGACCTTGATGATCGAAAAGTGAAATAGCTTGTAAAGCAACAACAAGATCCTCATTCGACCTACATAAGTTTACAGAATCATTAGTGGTACATTTCCCAGGTAAGGATGGTCAAAAAGTGCACAGTATTTTCAGTCATTGCACAGCTACAGCTTAAACTATACAATAAAACCACTGGCTTTAAAAGTTCACAGCTCACAATGCACATTCTTACACTGTACAGCCCGACGATTTGACGCGATCTACTTGTTCACACTGCAGTCCCAAAAACCACACATCAGACTGGTTTAAGAAGACCAGTCTGGGTCTGTGGACAGTCTCCACTCAAAATTCAACCCAGTCCAGCTTGCCTACTGATGGAACCGTTCCACTTAGGATGCCATCTCCTCTGCTCTTCACCTGAGCCTAGCATACACCTATGTTCGGATGCTGTTGCTGGACTTCAGTTCAGCTTTGAACGCCATCATCCCACAGCACCTGATAGGCAAACTGAAACAGCTGGGCTTAAATTCACCCCTCTGTAATTGAATGCTAGACTTCCTCACAAACAGAGCTCAGTCATTCCGGGTCAGACAGAACACATCTGATGCCATCACCCTAAGCACAGGCTCCCCTCAGGGCTGCGTCCTGAGCCCTCTGGTGTTCACTCAGATGACCCAGGACTGCGTCCTCTGGTGTTCACTCAGATGACCCAGGACTGCGTCCCCAGGTTCACCACCAATCACATCGTGAAGTTTGCAGAAGACACCATGGTGGTGGGCCTCATCAGAGACGACAACGACCAGGACTACAGAAAGGAGGTGGAGGAGCTGGTGGGCTGGTGCAGTGATAACAGCCTCATTCTAACATGGAGAGGATGAAGGAGATGTATGTCAACTGAACGAAGAACCGGCCTAACAATGCTCCACTGCTCATCAACATCTGAGCTGTAGAGGTGGTCAGCAGCACCAAATTCCTGGGGGTGCACATCACAGACACCCTCACCTGGACTGTTAACACCACCTCACTGGTCAAAAGGGCACAGTAGTGCTTGTACTTCCTGAGCAGGATGAGGACAGCCCACCTGCCCCCACCCATCCTCAAGACTTTCTACAGATACACCATAGAGAGCATTCTGACCAGCTGTATCACTGTGTGGTGTGGAGGCTGCCGTGCATGACTGGGAGAAGGTGAGAAGAGTGGGGAGATCAGTAAAGAAGATCATCGGGGCTCCTCTTCCCTCTATTAAAGACATTTCATCACAGCTTCTTCCCCATTGCCATGCAAACTAAATCATGCCACAGATTCTGCATCATACTGATTACTGATAACACCAAACCAAAATGTTGCACATTTGCACCATATATATTAATGCTCTGAACATCCATATCAATGGGTTTTTGCACCATGTTTTTTTCTCCCAAACTGTTTGACATGTTTGGTTTTCTCCAAACCTTACGGTTCCTGATCGGGAGGTGGTCGTGAGCTGAACAGCCCTCGTTACTCTCAATAACTACCTGAAGGGTTTTTTTGAGGAGGCAAAAACTTGGCCCGATCAAAAAATTCTCGCACAACTGGAGAATTGGCCCCTCTAAAGGGCAAAAATTATAGAGTGTATGCCCGGCTTAAATCATTTTGAATGAACTCTTATATCCTTTCAAATTTGAAGTTGTTTGAAGATATTTTTATCAGTTGGTCCCTCAAGCTGTTAGCTTTAGCATTCAGTCAACAAATGTTCTAAATAAAGATGCTTAAAGTGTTATCGATGCAGGTAAACACTCAGCCATGCACCCATGGTCCAAGTAGTCACTGTGCCTGGGTCAGTACCCCTGCAATGTCTCTCTTCACCCGGACAAACCAGGACAGGTGGTGAACTCTCCAACACGAAAATGAAACCACTTTTTAGGAAAGTCAAGTCATGCCTCATCATCATACATAATTCATTCTTATTGTTGCATGAAGCCCCGTTGCCTGACAACCAAATATTAGACGTTTGATTTTATTATTTTTTGAGTCCTCTGCACCTCATTCTCTCCACTCACACATTTACATAGATAATGGTAGACTTATTCACTGTGAGACATGGGATGTGTCCTGTTGATCATTACGACTTTGAAAAGTAATTCTAATCTTTTTATTGGACAAATTATTCTCTCTACTCCTTTAAAGTTCCTGTGCTTCTGTCTTCAAAATCATTTACTTGCTCTCCTTCTCTCGCTCCAATGATCACAAAGGGTGGCCCAGCCGACCTCACTGGCTGACTGACATCTCTGAGAGATGTGGCTAACCAACAGAAGTGATGGACTGCAGCCAGCGGGTAATAGATGCAGAATCTGGTCTCTTTGCATCTCGGCAAGAGAGGGATGAGCTGAAAGGGGGATATGACAAGATGAGAGGAAATGAGCTTGATGAAAAAGTTTCTTGGTCTATAAATAGTGGGAAGCCGCCCCTCTGTCAACGCTTCAAAAACAGCAAGCCTGTCTTAGTGACAGAGACAAATATCGGAGGTAGACCTTAGTATCCCAGATTCTATCCATCAGGACTCAGAATGAAGCTGAGATGGGGGCGGGTCTGCTGATGGCTCGGCAAAATCAAAGGCAGTAAAGCTGAAACTCTATTCTGTGGAGAAGACCGCAAGCCGCCTTCCACTTGTGACAACAGCTCCTGTTTACTCAGCGGCACACACAGGTGGAGAGCTACATGAGAAGAGCTCCTCTTCTTTTGCTCAGCCTCTCTTTCTCCGCCAATCAGTGCAGCGCACTCAGAATGAATGCTCACATATAAACACACAGACACAAACATAAAGCTGCACTGAATGTGGAAATGCTCCCACTTATTCACTGCTGAGGTAACAAATGAACTGAAGTGAGATCACAAAGGAAGAGGGTAAGCCTGTGAGTGTTGCATGGTTTTTAAGAAGGAGTTAAAACTGGAAAAAAGTTGAATAGAGCCGGGGCAAACAGGAGAAAAAAAACTGTTGTTGGTAGTTAATTTTACCATTTTAGTTGTTAAGCAGAACAAATCTTTGCAAATAAGACGGATAAATGATTCCTCCTATATAAAGAAACAGATTTGCATGCTGATGACATGACATAATGACCCTCTAACTGACCCTGCCTCTGGATGTAAAGGATTTCCAAAGAAGCACCATCATAGGAGGAGCCTTTGATTCATCACAGCAAGGATCCCTATGGCAAGGTACAGATGATCAGGTAGAGATATCAGATGATCTCATCTGGAAAAGAAGGCTACAGTGGTTGAGAAACATTTTCAGATTCACACCCTTAACATAAGCTTTTTTTGAACATCTGCCACCTGAACCCTCTTCATGAGTATTATTGTTAATAAGGAATAAGGATAGTCTTCCTTAAACCATAAACATGGAAAAATCTACTCCCCTTAAGCTGTAAAAAGCTGTTTTTATAGTAGCATGCCATGACATGCTTTGACATGTAGTCCTTTAGGAAAATGGTTTTATTCCATCTGATGATAATTGAGTAAAGTTTTGTTCCTTATAATAATTTCATATATTTATAATATATTGTATATATATTTATATATATATTTATAATATATACTTATAATATATTTGTTCCTTATAATAATTTCTTCTTAATCATCTTGGGTTAGAGACATCCTCCTCCAATCAATAAATATATATATATACACTATATTGCCAAAAGTATTTGCTCACCTGCCTTGACTCACATATGAGCTTAAGTGACATCCCGTTCCTAATCCATAGGGTTCAATATGACGTCGGTCCACCCTTTGCAGCTAGAACAGCTTCAACTCTTCTGGGAAGGCTGTCCACAAGGTTTAGGAGTGTGTTTATGGGAATTTTTGACCATTCTTCCAGAAGCGCATTTGTGAGGTCGCACACTGATGTTGGACGAGAAGGCCTGGCTCTCAGTCTCCGCTCTAATTCATCCCAAAGGTGTTCTATCGGGTTGAGGTCAGGACTCTGTGCAGGCCAGTCAAGTTCATCCACACCAGACTCTGTCATCCATGTCTTTATGGACCTTGCTTTGTGCACTGGTGCACAGTCATGTTGGAAGAGGAAGGGGCCAGCTCCAAACTGTTCCCACAAAGTTGGGAGCATGGAATTGTCCAAAATGTCTTGGTATGCTGAAGCATTCAGAGTTCCTTTCACTGGAACTAAGGGGCCAAGCCCAGCTCCTGAAAAACAACCCCACACCATAATCCCCCCTCCACCAAACTTTACACTTGGCACAATGCAGTCAGACAAGTACCGTTCTCCTGGCAACCGCCAAACCCAGACCCGTCCATCAGATTGCCAGATGGAGAAGCGCGATTCGTCACTCCAGAGAACGCGTCTCCACTGCTCTAGAGTCCAGTGGCGGCGTGCTTTACACCACCGCATCCGACGCTTTGCATTGCACTTGGTGATGTATGGCTTGGATGCAGCTGCTCGACCATGGAAACCCATTCCATGAAGCTCTCTGCGCACTGTTCTTGAGCTAATCTGAAGGCCACATGAAGTTTGGAGGTCTGTAGTGATTGACTCTGCAGAAAGTTGGCGACCTCTTCGCACTATGCGCGTCAGCATCCGCTGACCCCGCTCCGTCAGTTTACGTGGCCTACCACTTCGTGGCTGAGTTGCTGTCGTTCCCAAACACTTCCATTTTCTTATAATACAGCTGACAGTTGACTGTGGAATATTTAGGAGCGAGGAAATTTCACGACTGGATTTGTTGCACAGGTGGCATCCTATCACAGTTCCACGCTGGAATTCACTGAGCTCCTGAGAGCGACCCATTCTTTCACAAATGTTTGTAAAAACAGTCTGCATGCCTAGGTGCTTGAATTTATACACCTGTGGCCATGGAAGTGATTGGAACACCTGATTCCAATAATTTGGATGGGTGAGCAAATACTTTTGGCAATATAGTGTATATATATATATATATATATATATATATATATATATATATATATATATATATATATATATATATTTAGTCAAAAAACAACATGTCCCTTCATGTCTTTAAATTCCGAGTATAACAATCATAAAAGTTTCTCCAGAACAAAGTAATTGGATAACATAGACAGCCAGACTTTTAAATGGGATCTGGCAAAAATGTTTAGCTACTCTGCATTGTGCCTTTGAAGGGTAACAGATTATACTTTACTGCTTTATTAGCATTCAGGGAAGAATATTCCAAAGATCAATATATTTATTTTTATGACACGGATGTAGTCCACCATCTGTAATATGTGGAGTAACATTCAAAAGGTCATGCTAAGCACTGTCCATATCTAAATGTTCCAAAAGCAGATGTTGGGGACATTGGAAAAATGTTTTTCATTAATGCTCAAGTGACATATGTTGTAATTAACCTTTGAAAAAGTTTCAATTTGGTATTACTGGATGTGTCTGGACATCTAGGCTGTCGTTCCTCTACAGATACTGTATGTTACATTTCAAATCTTGCCAGTTTTTGTTTACAGAGAAAACTTTAGTGTCATCACTGATATTACTGTGAAACATAGAAAGTCTTGTTTATCACTATATGCTCTTATGCAGGGGTCCCACAAAAACAACCTTGCCACAGATTGGAGACCCCATGAAAATAAATATAATGATTTCAATCTAAATATATATTTCAATATAGTTTTTAACAGAAAGTTGAATTGTTTATTGATAATTGTGTAATTTAATTATATATTTACTGCAAGATTTCAATCAATATTGCTAAAATTTACATTAAAATTTTACTTTCTTACTGGCCACTATCAGCATTCCAAGTATTAACGTAACCTTTTTATCCAAATCTGGTATATTTCCTCGAAAAATATTTTATATGAAATGTAATTACATATGTAAAAAATAGTGGTGGGCCGTTATCGGTGTTAATGCGTTGCTTTAACACCAGACTCTATGTCGCCATTAATCAATTCTCACAGTGGGGTTGGGAGCTGGGTCTATACTAATGATGACTTTCACCTTGATATTTTAGCATGGATGTATAAATATCTGGGAGCAAGAATGAACCAGTCTTCCAACCTGTGTAGGCGTACGGTGCATTTACCACATCGAAGGTGATGTGCTGACATGGATGCAGCTATAATCACAGCTCTATCAGCCAAGCTAAAACCAATGTCCTCTCTCAGCGTTGCTGATGGGCTGGAGCTGATTCTCTAGGCAGCCACAAGTGACCCATCTTACAAACTACCTGCCAGGCAAACTATCATCAGGAGAATCCATGACCAGCACGCCGTGTGGAAGTTGATAGGACACAATATTTTTTTGCAGCAAAAAAACAGTTACAATTTAGCAAAAAAAAGTATATATAACTTTGTCGAAATCTTAAGTAAGAAGATGAAATTACATGTGATTTTGTAAACATAAAAAAGTTAATATTTTCTTTTTTTCTGGAGGTAGCAAACGCATATCATGAATGCCTTTGGCAGAATTCAAATGAGTGATTTTAATCTAGAGTAATCTACATTAATTCCAAGATTTCGGTGAGATTAATCTAGATAAAAAACAAAATAATCTATGCCCACCACTATTTAAAAGATACTGCAGTGTTATATGAATGTCTTTCCAAAACTGTTTGATTATTGAACAGCCCCACATACTATGTTTTTTCAGAATGCAGATGGCTGGTTTAGTGTATTAAAAAAATATATAAACAGGTCAAATGTTTTAAAGAAGCTGGAGAGATAGCTTTAAAGTATACAGGTTTAAATCTTTGTCCATTATTCTTTGAGAAAAACATTTAGTAAAATTAAGAGCAGCTCTGACCATCAGGTCAACAGTGAACCTTCCATGTGTGTCACCCCATTCCTTTTAAAGCTGATCTTTTTTGTTGTTGTTTACTGAGCAAAAGTATATCCACAGTATAATATTGCCACATTTACTCAGAATTGTATTGATTAATGTTTTCCAACAGAAGACAATGGTGGATGTTAGATCAAAATTTTAAGAGAAATGTTACAGGAAGAAAAAAACCTTCTCCAACCAGAGCTGTGGATCTCATACTTGGCCCGTTTAAAAATGGACAGACCTGAGGTCTAGTTCTACGCGTTATTAATCTGGGACTCGTCCGACCGAATCTGTCCAGACTTTCCAAACTGATTGAGCAATGTGTCTGCCAATATGGACTGTTTGTTCCTTTATAGCAAAGAACAAAAAAATATTTTTGTAAGAATTTTTTTGTAACATAAAATAAAATACTTTTTGGACGTTTTCTCTCAAAAAAAAAACACATCAGTGCAGAAAAAAAAAGCGGATCCGCGGACGGACGTAAAACTGGGAAAAACAGTGCATCATCACTTGTTCATGTCTCTAACTATGTTGTTTGCTGTTTTATATCTTAGGGTTAGGGTCAGGGTTAGGGCTAATTGTAATTTATATTCAAGATTCGTAAATGGTGCGTCAGATGCGCATACGACAAAAAAACCGTCCAAAACGTACGAAATTACGGTGCATAACTTTTCGTACGATTTCATATGAACTCATAATGAGAATAGGTTGAATAGCCCTCTTATTATATAGTTAGAAACAAAACTGTGTTAAACTGAAACGTAAAACCTTGTTTTTCTAGTTAAAAAAATGTGAAAAAGGTTTTTATGAAGCAACTGTTATTTCATGTCTTTATCTAGTAACAGAAACATACTGCATTCAAACAGGATTTCAGATGAAGGCAACAGAATAAACATGCTGTAATTTGAGGCCTCATTTCCTTTGCCGGCTTTAGGTGGCCTGCTTACTGCTGCAAACATGATAATGGAGGTCTGTTCTGAATGGAGGAGTATTTGGATGCATTGATGGAGGGATGTTGTTGCTGAAGGAAGATGAAGTCAGAGGGAAGTAGATCCATCTATTAGTGGGTATAATGAGAGGGAGCAGCTGCATGCCACTGCGTCAGACAGCACGCAGATGTGAAGGAATCAAGAGTTGAAGAGGATTATCTGAGTCTCTCTGACCTGACATACTTCCCATGTTTTTGGGCTCCCTGTAGCTTAACTCTCAGTGCCGCCAGGGTAAGAGATGGAGACCATACTATCAGCTCACCTGAGAAAATGTCTGTATATCTAGTACATGTCAGAACCACATTTGGCTTGGATAAACTATGGTTGACCTGGAAGGGCACAGCATGCCAAACTCTGATCTCAGCACCAAACCCACTGCCAAAGGCCTGCAGGATCAGCAGTTTCATGAGCTGTGTAATTTTTTTGGATTCAGGGTTTTTTTAGGGGGTGTAAGGCAGATTATATTATTTCTTCCATTCTAGAAAGCTAACAGAAACACAATGAGCACCACTCTGCCATATTTGAACTAGTTCAACAAACAAGATTCCAGAACAGAATATAGAAATATAAATCCTTAAAAAAATATATTTTAAAAGTTTTCTGTTTCAACATAAACATCTTATTCAGGCAGTTGAAACATGAAACAATAACATTGCTAGTTTAGAGTATAGAAAAATAACAAAACTAACAATAAAGAGTATATGAATGATATGAGTCTTAGTACAATTGTAGAGTATGATATTTAACATCTCTTTTTGTCTTTTTTAAGCATTTTTCCTCCATCGACATGGCTAGACCTTAGTCCACATCTCCCCTACTTCAAAATCCTTCTCCACCCATTATTTCATCAATCACCCTTTTATTTAACTGGCAAGTCATACCACAGAAAAAACCTAAGAATGCTGCAGTCCTCAGATCACCATCCCAGCTGTGACGAACAGGGATTATGGCACCATGGCATACTGTGCTGCTTAAAAAATCTTTTTGCAGTTTTTATGAAGAATCCTGAAGCAAGAGCTTCATTAATAGAGGAGAGTAACAATAACCCTAGATATCTTTTTAACATAGCTGCCAAATTCCCCCAGAGCCATGGCTCTGTTGAACCGTCCATCCCCCTGCTATTAGCAGAAAGGATTTTATGAGATTCTTTAGAAATAAGATTGCTTCTATCAAAAATAAGATAATTAGCATCCCTCTAACTATGATTGATCTATCTCTGAAAGGTGAGAGATGAGTGCCCACTTCCACACAAACTCCACTTTACATGGTCATAAGGCCATGCCTGTGTTTCATTCACCAGTACTGGAAAATTAAAAAACATCTTATAATGTAAGATACTATAACAGCTTAGTTGGTTTCTTACTTCTCAAGTTAAAAATGAAAATGGTTAGAATCATTCAGGCCTAGAGCTAGGAATCCCCAGGCCAATGACACTACTGACAGATTCTTAGTAAAACACTACATAGCCATGCAGTATTGTACAGGTTCAATGAATTTGCTCTGGTGATAAAGGCTTCTGCCATCATCAACTATAATTATAGATAGAGTTGAGCCTGCTTTTCAGTGCTTAGTCCTGTTTTTCTCCTATACATAGCTATGGGTTCAGCTTTTACGGTGACTGACTGTATGTGCTCTCATCATCTACTTTGACATGAAATATGGCTCAGAGCTACAGTAATTTGCTTCATTGTTACTTTTTTAGAAAGAGCCACCAATGGAGCTAGTTCAACATTACCTTTTCTAAAGGAGAAAGTATTTATAGATCAGTGCTTCTATTTTCCTTTTGTATGTCTGCTTCTGTCTCCTTGAAACCCTTTTAAGCCTTGGAAAAAGGCCACTTACATTAACCCTGGTTCTGCAGGAGATTTCTTCCTGATAATTCAATTCAATTTATTTATATAGTGCCAATTCACGACATATGTCATCTCAAGACACTTTACAGACACAATGCAGTCAGACTAGTTTTAAGTTTCTGTAAAGGAAAACCAGCTGATTGTATTGAATCATGGATTTGTAAGACATGCTCCTCCTGGGTGAGCTTGCGGCAATGATTTTCACTTGCATTTTGTTGTTGACTCTTCAGTAATCCATCACACCAAGTATGCATGACCCAGTATTAGAGCAGAAAAAAATCATTCTAACAGGAAGAAACCTCGAGTAGAACCAGGCTCAGTGTTAGCGGCCATCTGCCAATCCAGACTGGGGTTCACAGAGACAGAAGCAGTCATACAGAGGGAAGCACATGACTGTCATCTAGCTCCGCAGGTGGCCCTGTCCATGAAAGACACAACTGCTTCAAGCCAGCTCCCTTATCAGAAGATGAAAAAGAGCACATACAGTTGGTCAGAGAAACAGGGCTACACTGAAAAAACAGGCTAAGCTCCAACATCTATAAACAAGGGTGTTAATGGCAGAAGCACAGCTGATTTTTCAGTCTAGGACGGTGTCAAAGCCAAACATGAACAGACCAGATGAAGCTACTTTGACAAGAAAAAGCAGAGAAAGAATACAGTTTCAGGTGAATTTTTTTAATTATGAAAAAGAGGTTTTTCTTTTCTACTGTCGCTGCATACATCATCCAGCAGGAGCAAACCCTTCAAAGACAATGACTTGATGCAGTGCCTTGATGATGTGTTGTGAATTGGCAAAGTATAAACTAAATCGAACTGGAACAAATTGGATTTAATTGAGGAAGAGCACTATGTCAGATCATGTTAATATATGACTATTCACAATAAAATGTAAATATTTTTTTAAGATAAGAAATGGCTTTAGGCAAGATGGTTGTCACAAAGCTCTGAACTTTGAACAACAGACTCCAACTCCACATTCCAACAAACTATGTGGGAGATGCTTGGAAAGATACCAAAAAGGTGTCACACAGTAAACTTAGTCTAAAATGCCATGTTTCCAAATAATATTATAAGATAAAATATTAGACAACAAAAAACCATATCACTTTTCATACTGTTTTTGTAGATCCCTTTTTACCCGGTCCAAATCTGATGGAGGTATTGTTTTTGAGACACAGGAGGGAAAATGGGTAAATATTAAAAGCATTTATTCCAGACATGTTTAACAAATCATTAATACAAGCAGAAATTGCAGAGGGAAATCTCACCTTCTACTAGGGCATTACGTCTTTGGCCATTTCATGGGGAGAACCCCACTGAAAAAGGCGGTGAGCTTCTGTACACTTTCCCTTTTTATTTTAAAGTCAGCCTCTCAAAGCCCCCAGTCAGCATCTAAGCCTTCTCACGCAGCCTACAGCACATCCATTTAAGATGATGCTGGAGCCACTCTGGCTTATGTCAGCATAAGAATGTCCATTTTAGCTGACCCAAACAGAAGAGTTGACAGATATAGAAATGGACAAATGTAACAGTTATTTACAACAGAAAATAAGATAAAAATAAATTAATCTTCAACAATACACTATATATAAATAACAGCTTTCACCTGATGATGACATTATTTTTAATTGGTTTTAATGTACTATCTCTTCTTAGATGACTTATGAGCATTGGGGCAAAAACCATCCTGATCACTACCTCTTTAAATGTCAGCATCACAGATTTGCAAATAACTAAAACCTAAAATAATCCCTTTTCAGCTCACCCAACTGTTGCTTTGTGATTTTAAGATTACGCTAATAAAACTGCACAGAACTTAGATTGTGATGATTATACTAGAGCAAATCACTGTTCCAACAATGAAGTAGCTCAGAAAATGATATGTAAACACACTTCTGCAAGACCTGATTTATGCTCCTCAGGTAGAATCCTTTTACAGGTTATGGTGACGACACACATTTCTCACACATAGTGAAGGCAGCTAGAGTCTTTCTGGAGGTGTTGACACATGCAGGCATTTCAGTTGATTGTTTGGCTGACAGTCGTTGGGAAGTTGAGCCTTGTTCCTTGTGTTATTACAGGCCCTTGCAGGGTTTCTTTCCTTTAGACGATGACATCGAGCTTAGTCACTCAAGTGCTTCTGCTTTGTAATTCTTATTCTCTTGTTGCTCTCCAACAGATCTATACGTTTTTCATAGAGATGAAACTCTTATAGTCATCAAGAAAAAACCCTGATACAGACAAGACAGTTCTGTTTTTTTATTGTCTACATTAGATTCTTTCTTCTACCTATATTTGGGATTAACAGTCCACATAAGATCTTCAAAGAGCATTAAGGTTTTTTTCCTTTTTCTTTATTCCCATAGAATTTTTTTTAAAGTTTAGGCTTTGAGGTATATATTCAAAACCACTCATGAATGAGAAAGCATCTGATCCGCTTGCTTTTTTTGTCAAGAAAATTACTCAGGTGCACTGTTGCTGCAAGTGTGAGCTATACAGTTGCATGGCAACATTACAATGCACAACGACACAAGCCAGAAACACAAGCTGATGTTGGAGAAATCCACAGAGTTCTATTTGGGTCACTGAATACTTCTGTGTTTACCCTCAGCCTACGGAGGGATTGACGCGTCGATCCCCACCCCCTTTCTGGGAGTTTTTTCCACTGTGACATGTGCGAAGGGGGGAAACTTAAGTCTCGACACATCTTCCAAACAGGAATTTTCACTTCTCTTCCTTTTAATCCCGTAACCCCCATCATCTTAAAAAACACATCTTCGTGTGTGAGAACGTGTGTGAGTGTGTGTGACAGGTCTAATACCTCTCCAAACAGAAAATCAGTACAGCCTACTGCTGAGTTTAGGCAGCCAACAATGAAGAACAGGCAGCCAGCCAACCAGCACGAGGCTCAGCGATGACTCGACAGGCTTATTTGTGACCTCTGAGGTGAATCACACAAAGACTACTGAATGTTTGCAGAGTGGAAACAGGAATGCATTTCCATTGCTGCTTTGGCCCATAACAAATGTTAAAGCTTCTTAAAAGACTATTTTACAATCAATCAAACTCACTTCAATAGTCTGTCACCTAGAACATCATGGTTACCTTTTCTTGAGGATAGTTTGACTCCCAAGATAGGATTCCTAGATTCTGGTGACATCACACAAGCCATAAGGCAATTCAAGGCAGCTTATTTATATAGCATAAAATCACAAAAAAATTCATCTCAAGGTACCCCTACAGAAACAACTCAATCAAATCATGCAGTCGGATTGGTTAAAAGTTTTCTTTAAAAGAAAACCCAGCTTATTGCCTCAAATCACTGATTTTGCAGGATTTGCTCCTCCTGGATGAGTGACAGTGGATATTTGCATGCATTTTTTAGTGACTCTTTAGTATCCCTCACACTGAGCATGCAAAGGAACATAAAGTTACAGGTTAAACTAACACTGTAGAAAAAGAGAATAGAGATGAAAATACAGAAATAATAAAGGAGAGTGATTAAAAAAGTGTTCGCTATGTCCTCCAGGAGCCTAACCGTAAAGCAACATGCAGCAATAGCTCAGAATAAACTACACCAATCTAACTATAAGCTTTATCAAATTGAAAAGTTTTGTGCCTATTCTTAAAAATAGACAGGTTGTTTGCCTCATGGAGTTAGAGAGAAGATTGCAGAAGCATTCTTTTTCAGCACATGTAAATTTGAAAAAAAAGCCTTCTGTAATAGAACTGGATGGATCACAGGGAACTTGTTGGACATGTTGGCAGTATATATGGAGGCCATGCGTGCCACAGAAGGATTGCACAAGTCCATGGTGTATCCCACAAATTCTGCCCCGGTAGGACAGGACGGATCCCCTTTTCCCTGTTTTCCAGTAGAGAAAATTGGATCAATTGCATTGAGAGACCAGCTGACCAGATCCATTGTTTGAATTCAGGTGATATGAAGAGAGGGCTCAGAAAAGACAAAACACAGCAAAGCAGGGACAGAGCAGAGAGTTGCAGGAGCAGCAGGAAATGTTACCGCCTCCTTCAAGAGTCAGAACAGAATAGAGGCAGACGTAGAGAAATTTTAATGTTTAGGCACATGCAAATGACTTGATTGCTGTATTCAGTGATTCACTCAACAGATATCTAATTGCTGAACCATTCTAGTATAGAGGCTGCTAATAAAAATCTTTTTCTTACCAAGAGAATTGTTAGACTAATCACTGACACTGAAAACTGTTGTAAACAACCTTCATAAGGTGTATGCATTGTAATTATTATCCAGGTTATTTGTAAAGTGTATTTATAGAAAATGTGGACTGATACTGCAATGAATATCAAAGTAATACAAGTAGGACTTTCTGCAGATAGCATTGCAAAAGTAGCAGCAATCATGGCATCAGACCGTGCAAGTTTACAGGTTGGAAGAGCATACAGAATAAGTACACTTCACAGCCACTCTTAAAAGACTATGCAAGGTGGCAGAGAGGAACTGATTTCTTACATCCCACAAACTGTCAAAAGTTCCCTCATAAAAATAAGTACTGTACTGTACGTTAGGAATGAGAGCAACACCAAAGAGGGGTCATCGATGGCCGCTTTTTAGCAGCAAAGGCCTTTGAATTAAATCACCATGTGGGACTTTAAAAACATGTTACCCACCTGTTGCAGGAAGTGGAAATTACAGAGCATTTTGAAGAACAGCTTAACGGTTGTGCAAAATGAATGGCTAGTGACAGAAAGACACCCTGTACACTCAAATATGCAGTCAAACATTATTTCAAACTGCACAGTCATCTGAAACACACTTACAAGCTATTGAGGAATTTATTAACAAAAATTGTTCAATTTGACCTCAAAGCTGGAAGGTTTGGATTTATCCAACCATAAAAATGGTCTAACCTCTAGTTTTAAAGGCTTACATCATTTTTTTACTCAGAATAAAAGGCTCATTGTTAATTCCCTTTTTTAATTACTCTATGGGCAACTATCACAGTAAAAATAAACATAACTTAATAATCTATCCGCCAAAAATACAAAAAAGGAAAAGAGAGCAACGAAGATAGGCTTTTATTTTATTTTTTTTGTATAATCTTTATGAAAGGAGCTCGTCTGCCTGGCTGTGTGTTTCCTGGACGGGGCCGCCTTTTACAGCTGCTTTTTGTATCTCTGCTTCTGTCTCCTTGAACCCCAGTCGGCCTCGGCAGATGGCCGCTCACACTGAGCCTGGTTCTGCTGGAGGTTTCTTCCTGTTAAAAGGGAGTTTTTCCTCTCCACTGTCGCTACAAGCATGCTTAGTGTGGGGGATTGTATTTGAGTCAATGAGTCAATGCAATCAACTGGTTTTCCTTAGATAGAAAACTTTGTATCAATTTGACTGTATGATCTGGTTGAACTGTAAAGTGCCTTGAGATGACATGTGTTGTGAATTTGGCGCTATATAAATAAACTGAATTGAATTGAATTGAATTGAAAGTTGAAAAAATAACAAATTTCCAGAGGAACTGAACAAAATGTTTTAGCATGTTAAATTTACTTTTCAGACCTTCCATTTAAATGTTTAAATCTGTCACTCTACCTCTGACTCCAGTGAGACTGACAATGTTCCAACATATCTGGTGTTGGCATAAAAATAGCGCCGCTATATAAGCACAATAAGCAGTCATGTTCCCACAAAAAAAGATTAAACATCAAGACAAAAAAATGCAGATCTTTTAGCTGTTTGGACCTTTCTACAAGGATCAACCAATTAAAATGTTAGGAAACAACTTAACAGCTTTCACATCAGAAACAACATCGCCCACAGTGCCTCAGAGGCACTAGCTGCAGAGAGAAATCCCAACCTGCCATTACAAAGGAGATTACATGAAGCCTCTGATTCTTTAAAGCAGGGTGGAGAGGCTTTCATGCAAGGCTTCTTAAAAAATCAAGCTATGCTGTCAGATGGGCTTAGGAGTTAGTTTATACACCTACAAGAACATGCCTGCATTTGTACCCAAGTCTATTTGGAAGGCCAGAGCCTAAACCAACGGTGCAAAGACACGGGTTTTCACTCAGACTTTGGTGTCAACATGACTCCAAATGAACTCCTGTTGTCTTTGGGGATAACAGCACTCTCATGCTGAGGGATCAGTCGGTAAAGACTTTTTGATCATCCAAGTGTTAAACACTATTTATGCAAACAAGTCAAATGGCAAAGGAAACTGTACAGCTCAAATCCAGGTGCATTTATCAGCAGGAGGAAAACTGCCAACCGTGCCATACAAACAGAGGAAGAGAGCATGTAAAGACAGAACTGTGGTGAGCATGAAAACACGGTAAACTGCAGTGTCTCAGCTAAAACGTCTCTCTCTCTCTCTCTCTCTCTCTCTCTCTCTCTCTCTCTCTCTCTCTCTCTCTCTCTCTCTCTCTCTCTCTCCTTCTCTTTTGAATAATTGCTATTTTGTCTTCACTATGACTGCTGTTGTGTGTTTGTAGAGTATTTCAAACAATTTCCCCTAGGGTAAATATGTTCTTGGCTAAGGGGAGGATTGTTGAAGCCTACTGTAAGAAAAAAACACTTAACAGAAAAGCAGCAAAAATCTAACTTTTTTTTTTTAACCACTAAAAAAAGTTTGAATTTCCATTAAAATGTCATCAAGTCATTTTAATTTCTGTGTTGTACATTGGAATAAATATATACATATTCTGGAAATGTAAAGACATCTACCTTTTTAAAAAAGTAACGTAATGGACACAACAAATGTGGGACCAATGATTTTGGTCAGATTAAATCTAAATGTAATTTCTTTGCCTACATTCCTTCACAAAGATCACTGAGACAGTCTGGTTAATGCTAGCGTCCTAAAATACATATAGTTATATCACATAGTTTCCTCTACTGTAAAATATGTTGTTTTTTTTATTCTTTGACATTTATAATGTCAAACAATTAAATTACATTTATTTATTATTATCAAATGTAATTTTAATTATTTATTTCCATTAAATTCAGTTTATTTATATGTGCTAATTCACATGTAATTTCAAGGCACTTTACAGAGACAATTCAACCACATCATACAGTCAGATGGGTGCAAAGTTTTCCATCTAAGGAAAACCAGCTGATTGACTCGAAGGCAATCCCTGACACAAAAGCCCCATTTACACTACCCTTGAAAAACCGATCCAGGCCGAGACCGGTCCGAGCTTGGATCGGTAACCAGGCCAAGCTCAGTTTTGACGACCGTTCACACGTCACACTTATCTCGGTTATCTCGACTCCTTGACTCCTCGCCTCCTAGTGACGATGTGAGGTATTACTGCTAGGATTGAAGGAGGGACTCAAGCAGCTGGTGGCGGTAATGCACCAAACGCTGTTTGTCAACCGCCGTAAAACCCAAGAAGAAGAAGACAAAGGAGGAGGGAATCAAGCAAATCAAAATGGCGGCGCCCGTCACATTCAGAAAGTTATGCTTGATTATTATTGCTGTACTTCCGTGTTTGCGGTGGGTCAGGCGAAGACGGCAACCTTGCGTGGATGTACTTGAGAAAGTCGGCTTTTGGGAAGCCGACTTTCTGGAATGGAGTGTGAATCGGCATGTTCAGCCAGTCGGCGATGACGCGTTCTGCTCATGCGCTCTTGTTATCAGAGAACCGAGCCAGGAAAAAACCGAGCCGAACCCACCTCGGGAACTGGTCTGCAGTTAGCGCGGTCCGGTTATGTCTATCTCGGTTCAGTTCAGGTTGTTTCCGTTCACACACGACAAGTTATCTCAGTTACTGAGCTCGGACCGGTCTCGGCTCAGTTTTTTAAGGGTAGTGTAAACGGGGTATAAGCATGCTTGTAGCGACAGTGAAGAGCAAAACTCCCTGTTAACAGGAAGAAACCTCCAGCAGAACCAGGCTCAGTGTGAGTGACCATCTGCAGAGGTCGACTGGGGTTCAAGGAGACAGAAGCAGACATACAGAAAGAAGCAGGGATACAAAAGGCAACTGTCAATGAGCTCCAAAGGCAGCCCGGTCCAGGAAACACACGGCAAGGCAGATGACTTCAGAGCCAGTTCCCATGTCAAAGGATGAAAGGGAGCACATACAGTTAGACACAATAAGAGAAACAGTTCCAACGAAGGTGTTGATGGCATCAGCACAGCTGATATTTCTCTCCAGGATGGTGTCACAGCCAAACAGGAATAGACCAGATGAAGCTATGATAATGAAAAAAAGCATAGTCTAAAGTTAAAGGCTGAATAAACAAACACATGGGAGAATAGATATAGAAAGAAGCAGAATGTTGAAAAGGAGTCCCTAAGTCCTCCAGCAGTCTAAGCCTATAGCAGCATAACTATAGAGATAGCTCAGGATAACCTGAGCCACTCTAACTATGAGCTTTATCGAAAAGGAGGACCAGCGGACCCTGTGACCTCACCGCTGTCACTCTGCCTCAGGCATCTGCGCTTAGAATGTAGCTCACCACCATGAATGACTAACTGTAGTGAGAACCTTTTACTACACGCTAGTGTTAGATGAATTCAACCTTTTTAAGTGTCGAATCACAACTATTAGTGTTTTTTTTTTTTTTACTCTTTCACAGAGTCAATTGTTTAATTCTCTTAAAGGTTATTTTATTGTGCGGCCAATTTCTCGAGGACACTAATGACAGAGAGAAAGAGCTAGGGTTTGAACTAGCTACCAGCTACCATCTGGTTGCAGGGCAAACTCCTGCATCCTACACCACTGTTGGTTCACAGGTTTGATTTCCTGTTAAGGATGAGGAGCATTTGGAAGAAATATATGCCAGAGCTCAAGTAGTTTGTGTTAATGATATACTAAATTCATAATAAATAATTAAAAACTTGATGTTCACACTCGTCTATTAATTTGACTGAGCTTGAGCTAATTTATAAAGGAAAGTCGGTGAATATCTAAGTGATGATAAACTGGTAACATGGATTTAACTTTTTTGATCTGTTTCATACTTATTTCAATAAGAAACAACAGAGGAAACAGGAAATATGCAGGGGAGGCAAGAATTGTAGAGTTCAAAGAGAAGAGGAGGGGTTTTGGATTAGATCTTTCATCAACTAAAGAACCCAAACATGTACTTTAACTGACTGTTGATATGACAGTTGTAAACAACACTAAGAACCAGTTGTGCAAAGTGAAATATGACATAAAGCTAAAGCATTTTAGAGCACAGGATCGTGTAATGTCATACATTTAACAAGAACAGGAAAAGTCAACTTCCACACAATGTCACATTACCCTCCAATCCTCCGAACCAAAGTATGACCTAGCTGATGAATGAGATCAGTAATGGAGAATGTGCTGGAAGCTCTCCTATGTTTAAGTCCCTGTGGCCCAGGTATCGACGTTAGCTCCTACAAAGTGAGTGTACCAATGGGTTATGTCTATTAGAGACTCTATTAGGCTGATACAGGGTTACACAGGAAAAGAGGTGTCTCTGATATGAGGGGCAGCAGTTTGTGACAAGCATTTCTTGAGGTGAATTCCTGGGGCGGACTGTGCATGAAGAGGAACAGGACATGCAGATGGAAGGAATATTGCAAATCAACTAACAGCGGTTTCCACCCGGGAAACATTTTGCTGTAAAATATTACACTAATGTGGGAGGATGGCACATTTTTACAATACTAAGGAATGTGTCTATACAGACATGCGAGTAGTAAAATACTCCTGACTGCCTGCCAGTGTAGTGTAGGAAGACATTTGTGAGGACATACATCAAAAAGGAAAGCCTCAGTTGGATTAATTTCAAATTCTGATTGATTTAAAGGGGTCACAAAGGATCCCTGTACAATGTCTGGTAAAGGGATTTTTTTTATTCACTTAAGAAATTGAAACATAATTATAACCAGAATCAGAAACAAGTACAAACAAGAAATTTAAATTTTTCATGGTTTCATTGCTTCCATCCTAATAAACAGCTCAAACAACAACCAGTGTATATAGAAAGAACACTTAGAGGGTGAACATAAAAATATATATTTTTTTATTTTGTCTTTTCATGATGAATATTGAAAATAAGGATGATCGTAGAATTGTGCTAAGGGATCACATATCTTCTTAATAAACAAAAGAAGGCAGGTAGGTTACAATTTTGCAAAAGTCTTGCTCGTTTTTAACGGATTAACTTTTTGCTCATTGTTCATTTTCTCTCTAAGCAGCCTCGCTTTATTAAACAGTCTCTCCATCTTCTGTATTGTTCCAGAAATCACTCTTCAGTTTTTATTCCCTTCGAGTTCAAACTGACTCAGGTCTGTTATTTTTTATTTGAATGTTACACTTTGGGTTTCCTGGTTCTGCCACCTTTCCTTCCACTTCTGCTTCTTGTCTGCCTGCACTTGCTTTCTCCTATGCTACACAGCTGGCACTCTTTGTGTCCAATGTAATTGTACATATGCTTAAAACTTAGGAAGATGTTGGGTTGCTAATAGTCTGCCTATTCTTAGACTACATCTCATCCATAAGAGTTCTGTGACTATACTATTGTTGTCTGATTTTGTAATTTTTCTAAACTTTTATTAGCTAATATGCAGACAGTAGTTCTCGGTACTTTATCAAACACCATAATTGTAATTTGAAGTATTCTGTTCAAACAGCAAGCATTGGAAAAATACAAAACAAAGCTAAAAACTATTTACTGAATTGTGTCTCTGTTATTATGGTATCTTAGCCTGATAAACCAGACTAAATGTGAGATTAAATGTGTAATTTAGTCTGGCCCCGATGAATGAGACATTGGGAGATTGTTGAACAACCTGTTGTCTTTCAAACCATGTTTGTGCCTATTGGTCAACGCTCTGACCACTGAGCGCAACTGACTGTGACGTAGTAAGAGCGACAGAAAGCTGGTGGGGTAGTGTAAACACGGCAAATACAGCGAATACTGTACGTCCTTAAAAATGAATGAGCGTTGAGCCACTTCCTGCTCAGGTTTCAATGAAAACACCAAGTCTAAGTTATAGTGGGTTTCGTATAAACATTGGAATTTATTTCAGTTAATATGAATTCCCTGAAACCCTTAGCGTATTTAATTATTTAACATAATAACAGTAGGCTTACTCCTAATCGGTAAACACTGACGGTTTTAATGCCACTTTTTATTTGCAGGGAAACCAGAAATGTCAAGAGAATCTTTTGCCATCTGAAAGGTATGTGGAAGAACAAGAACAAGACAAAGACACAATCCAGACTTACAGAGGCAGGTTTTTTTTAACCCACTTATGACTTAATTCTGCTATGCAAACCAACTCAACTCCTGTCTAAATAATTTGATATTAGTAATAATGCTGATTGGACAGTCTGAAGTAAGTCGGTACTCATTAAGACTTTGAATTACACAAATGCCATTTACTGTTATTGCCATTGATAATAAACTTGTAAAAAGCATCAACAGTAAATGAGCCATTATTGCAGTGATCTGTTTATACAATGAACAACTTCAATCAAACCTGTCATTAAATGTGTTGTTTGCTTTAAATACACATGGCTAAAAAATATTTTCTTTATTGGACATTTTTTAGCACTGTGTAGTCCTACAATTTTAGCTCATAACTAAATGTTAAAAAGTTGAAAACATTTAACCTTTCCTGTTGAGAGTTGGTCTCATGTTTTTTTCATTGTTATTTTGAAAGAGCCATAAATTACCTATTTCCATTAATATTTTGCTGTTATTTAAAATCTTCTTATATTATAAAGAGACTGTGATGTCAGTCACTGTCAATAGGTCTAAAAGTTTTTTAAAACAGGCATAAATATCACAAAACCTTTGCTATACTGACAGTGGAATGATTTTTTTTCAGGTATTTGTTCAAATGTCAATGAGATAAACATTAAGAAGTTCCTCCTTTCCTTTATAATGATTTAACATATTTTTGTATAATCATTAGCGTTAAAAAATACATCTTAAAAAATATACTCAAGGTAATCTGAAACTGTTTTAATAAATTGGCTGCATTAATAAGTGATTCAACCAACGATTTCAATGGACTAACTGATGGAATCTTATTTGATAATGTAAAGCCTTTAGTGATGACATAGCTTCCATTTCATTAAACACCCTGAACTGGTAGCTGAGAGTTATTGAGTTATTGAGGTTAGATCTTAATTTCAGGTGTAAAACTTAAAGCTTAAAGGGTGTAAGGGTCAGGTCTAAACACAGACAGTCGTTATCGGAACATATTAAATCAACACCATATTTTACTTAAACTGGCAAAACCAATAACACATTACGTCTAACTAAAATTTTACATTTTAAGAAAAGATAATCCTCAAATGTTGTACATGATGGTTCAAACTATTGTTTTATGAGTGTTTTGTACAAATACAGCATTACATGTTGAACTGCATTAATCAAGCAAAAAATCTTGCAAACATTGTTTTAAGAAGAAACCTGATCCAAGTTTAACTTCATCATTCAGTTTGATTGTTTATTATTCATCAAGTAAATCATAATTCACTGAACAATATTTATTAGTAAATTGCACCGCTGAGTTGACCTTGTTGAATTGTTCTGCGTAATTTATCATTTTCACAGCTGCCCTGGGTAATGGTTTCAATTTAGTAATTAGCTCTAACATTTTGTCACGCCTCTGTTGAATCATAAGTCTCAGCGGAGCCATTTTTCAATTAGGTGATTAGTTACAGCAAACTAAGAAACTATTACCTCCTGTGAAGAAGATCCTCTAATAATTGGGAATATTTATTTAAAATTATTATTAAATTATTTCAAAATTAAGGCTGTCTTAATGAAAACATCCCTCTGGTTATTTTTCCATCCGTCGGGCAGAACAGAAACATA
Organism: Cyprinodon tularosa; assembly: GCF_016077235.1. Classification (NCBI taxonomy): domain Eukaryota; kingdom Metazoa; phylum Chordata; class Actinopteri; order Cyprinodontiformes; family Cyprinodontidae; genus Cyprinodon; species Cyprinodon tularosa. The sequence continues at coordinate 261,655 of NW_024039651.1, forward strand.
CGGCTCCCTCTGCTCTGTTTCTAAATATGGATCATATGTCTGATGTTTGATGGCACCGGTTGAGTGCTGGGTTTGAGATAAAGCACCTGGGCCAAAGATTCAGAAAACGTTTTCAGCAATGTGCAACTGTTTTTTTCAATTTCTAGACTTCCACATACAGCACTGCCAAGATACCAAATAGGGAATAACATAACTCATATGTAGCAATTAAGTTGAGAGCTTCCACATGACCTCAGGGTTCAACCTGGAGTTAATTAGCTTGTACTATTTGAAGGAGAGCTATAAATTTGAATTAAAATAACTGACACAAGGTTATGGTAAAATCAAAATCAATCAAAATCAAGGCACTGAGAAATGCACCATAGTAACAGAGGAAATTAGTTTTATATGATAGAAGTTTAAATCATTTTGAACAAACCTATAGATTCTGATAACCACCAAAACAAAGGGACTATTAAATCCAGAATTAAATGTTTCACACAAGGCTAAAAAAAATAAATATGTAAGGCATAACTTCAAAAAAAAGCTCAGAATTCCTGTTTTTACACCCTCAAGCCAAACTACCTCTGAGTTGTTAAAAGTCTGAAAAAGCCATATCTCTAGATCTTTTATGAGTGTAATTTATTTCCATCACACCTTAGACTAAAGCTGAAAAAAAAAATTTTTTCTTAAGTCATGTCGGGAGCATGATACTTCATCAACCAGACAAGTGAAAACACAGAAGAGTGTGTGTTTCTTCACAATGCCTGGAGCTTTCGGTCTGACCTTGTCCCCTCTCCGTCTCCCTCTCACCTTCTGCCTCCAACTCCTTTGCCCCAGGGCACCAATGGGTGGGCCTTTAGGAAAGATGAGCGAAAGGGGCCCTTGGCATCACCCATACCAGAGGTAGAAAAAACAGCAAACCTAAATAGTGATGGCGGGTCGTAACATTGTTGAGACAGTGCTCGGGTGAGGAGGAATGAGGTAAATATCAATGGCGGTGGTCTCATATAGCCCATTAGTCAACGTCTAGCGCTCCCTGCCTGAGCATCAGCGCAGAGCTGCCCCAGGGTTTGCACCACCAGCACCACTGTCTTCCTCCTGGATTGTACCAATGTGAAAATAAAGCAACTCGAGCTGGGCATAAATCATAAGGAACATTTGTTACCTCGGGTAATTGTGCTTCATCCATCTTAGGGCCCTTTTTTTCCATTTGTCATCCCCTGGAGGCTGCTGGTGTCAGCTTTGCAGGTCTACAAGTAGGTTAAGCTAGATGTGCCTCCCTGGAACCAAACAGCAAACTTCAAGACAGGATCTCCGACTGATAATACAAAGGGATTATATTCTCACACAATAGATATTACAGGTAGCAGTCAGAGTACAGAAACAGGGTTTTCTGCTGATAAACTTGTTACTGACTGATTTAAATCATATCTTAGGCCTATTTTTTAGGAACCAAACACATCTCAAAGCACATATTTGCTTAAAGGTATAGAGGTTGATCTTTCATTTCCTGGTGGATCATCTGAATAAGTGGTCCTCATAAGTGTCAGTCAGTCTGGTGATATGTTTACTTAAGACCGTCCTGCATGCTTTTCCCATTAAGCCGGCCATGCACGATATTTTGCCCTTTTTGGGCCAATTCATCAGCCATGAAAGAATTTTTTGATCGGGCCGACTTTCAGCCTGATTTTGCGTAGTGTAATATACAGGGGGTAACGAGGGGCAATCTGCCTCTCACGACCATCTCCCAGTCAGTATTTTTAAGGTCAGGAGAAAATCAAACGCGTTTGAAATTCGGACACACACTGTGAGAATATTAATTTGAGCTGTGGACTTTTAAACCCTGCGGTTTTTTCATACAGTTTGAGCTGTAGCTGCGTGCAATGATAGAAAACATCACACAGTGTATGCTTTAGCTGTCTTTTTCTGCACATGCGCTCTTTCCGGCGTATACTTGTGGTGAGCTACGGTTTCAGACAGTCATTGAAGCTCACTTTTCTCCCGGCAGTTCTTGAAAATGTCCAAGGGTCGTAAGAGAAAAAGTGTCTACGAAGTGTATGAGAAGAAATGAGAGGCCTCAGAAGAGGCAGATATATCCCAGAATGCGCCGAGAGCTCTCCTGGCAAAGTAAGATGGGATATGTTGTCAGAGCGGGCCGCATCAACATAGATGGTGCAGACACCACGCAGTGGACCAATGGGGAGGTGATCATCTGTCCGAACAGTAAGTTGACTGAGTTCACTATAAAGTCCCCGCTCTATATAGTGATTGAGGGATTTGGGGGTTAGTTCGGAGACATAAAGCTGGTATGAGCGATGAACTTTTAAAAAGAGTGTGCTCAAGGAGAAAGGTGCTCGTTCATACTCTCGCACTCAGATTTTTGTGGAGAGGGCAGGTCTTTTAAAAAATTTGAGAGATCTTCCATAATACCTTTAATATTTCAGACTTAGACTGAGAGAAAAAAACAACTATTACAGTATGACCAAAAACAGCTCACGAGGCTTTGATATCCTTTTGGGATTAATTAATTAAGTATTTTTGAACTGAATAAAATAACTATTTTATTCCATTTATTAGGGTTATTCATGCATCAGATGGGTTTAGTTAAAACATTTTTAAAAACCCCTGATATTTTATGCAATTTCTTTGAAAAAATACTTTTATAGAAGTGTGAAGAGTACATGAATATTAGTTACAACACAGTTCCTTCCACTAAATACAGAACAAAAAATAAATATGGGAAAAGACATTTTCATATTATTTCATATTATTATAGGCAAGATAACATTTAATTTCTAATACTGACAAAACATTGTCAGTTCAGTTCTGCATAACACATTGCCTTTAGGAGCTTAACAAAAATAAGAAACTAACACAGATGATACTTTTTCAAATAATACATGTTCTTCGTCCTAGCTCCTTCCTAACTGCTAGCACTATTTAATTTTGGCGCTTATTATGGTGACCGCAGACACACTACTGCCACAACTTAGAGGTCCCCACTGATTTGAGATATTTGGTTCCAGCCATAGCTTTTAAGCTTGAATACCCCCAGTGGACCAACACTTTTACTCTGATGTGGCTTGTACATCACATTTACATCTGTACAAGAAACAGGGGGTAAAAAGATTCCTGATTGGGACTTGGTCTAGTAACAGCCGAAACTCTAAAGTCCAACTTGCAAGCATACTGATCCTCTTTAGGGTTTGGAATTGATAAGATTTTCACGATTCCCTTATCGATTCTGCGAAAGAATTCGATTCCTTATCGATTCTCTTATCGATTCTGTGAAACAATGAACTTTGTAAGTGCACGGTGACATTTGTCTACTTTTGCCTGGGATATTCTATTTCTGCCTGCGTCGGTGAAAACAGAAGGCAGTGAACGGGAGCTGCCAGACTCTAAACTAGCCATGCTACCCGTCTTGTCAGAGTCATCTAAATCCAATGGAGAAGGCATCCATTTAATTAATGAAATACTGTACAATTTCAGGAAATAACCTCATCTCCCCTTGATTTAAATAAACAAGCGCCACCTTTCTCTCAATTCCTGAACTGCGGAACAACTTCGTAGCATGTTTAATAACCCCAAAGAGAGGTGGGAAATTGGTTTATTTCCAGAAATGCCATATGATATACTAGGAACCACATTAAGCACAGCCAGTGATATAAAACTAGCTACTTACCACCTTCCATGCTGGTCATAACTTTAACATGGCATTTGTTAAAATGTATGCCATGTTCTGTTCTGTCCAGAGGTGTTTCTGCATGTTGGATGTATTTCCTCCCGTATTTTTTTGTTTTGGTTTTCTAGACTTACGCCTGGTCACGTCGTACTTTCTTACTGAATGCTGTGTGCGTAACTTGCGTAAAAAACGTGACGTAAACCATGCTGCCAGGCACTGAGCTCTGGTACTACCTGAAAGCGTTAAGAGTATCGTTTGGTGAGCTGCCAAACAGTGCCATGGAATTGGAACACACGGAACTGGTTCTGAACAGGAACCAGTTTTTGATTCCCATCCCTAATCCTCTTCAACTTAATGCTATGGATTTTTTCGTGTGTGTGTGTGACACATTACCTTCACTAAGAGGAAAGGCTATGTGTCTTTTCTTAGTAATTTCTTTTGCATTTTTTTGTGTAATTTTTATAGTTATGCTGCTATAGGTTTAGACTTTTGGAGGACATAGGGACCCCCATTTCATCATTCTGCTTCATTCTCTCTTTATTCTCCTATTCTGCAGAATCTGTTAGTTCAATCTCTAACGTTATGCTCTCTCTGTTTTTCCTCAAAGTAGCTTTGCCTCGTCTGTTCCTGTTTGGCTGTGACACCATCCTGGAGAGAAACATCAGCTGTGCTGCTTCCATCAACACCCTTGTTTATAGATGCTGGAGATCGGCCTGTTTTCCAGATTGGTCCTGTTTCTCTGACCTTGACTGGCTGGATGTGTTCTCTTCGTCCTCTGGCATGGGAGCTTGCTCGGAGCTCGTCTGCGTGGCTTTGTGTCTCTGCTTCTGTCTCCTTGAACCCCAGTCGGGCTCAGCAGATGGCCGCTCACACTGAGCCTGGTTCTGCTGGAGGTTTCTTCCTGTTAAAAGGGAGTTTTTCCTCTCCACTGTCGCTACAAGCATGCTTAGTGTGAGGGATTGTATTTGAGGCAATGAGTCAATGCAATCAACTGGTTTTCCTTAGATAGAAAACTTTGACTCAATTTGACTGTATGATCTGGTCGAACTGTAAATTGCCTTGAGATGACATGTGTTTGAATTTGGTGCTATATAAATAAACTGAATTGAACTGAATTAAAGAAAGTATATTTAAAGTCATAGGGAAACGGCTGTTCCAACCGTTGCATTTCCAAATCCTCCTGAGTGATTCATGACTTTACACAAGTGAATAAAGGGAATGTGATTGGTCGTTTATCTGGAGGGCGGGATTGTTGTGGCAGAAGTTTCGCAAGTAAGTTTGGTTGTAGCCGTTTTGCCAGATGCATCTTGCTAACCAGTTAGCAACTCAGTGCTTGTAGGTTCCCAATGGGAAATTACATTGGGACCAAATAGCACTAAATTGGTGACTTAGAAATTACATTGTCAAGGAACACTGTGGACAGCGGAAACATGCAAGAGGAGGAGAGTTTTGTGATGGAGGTCGTCAATGTGTCTCCTTTGTCATACATTTTTTATTTAGAGAAGGAAAGCAGGGACCAAGATGGAAGAGGATGCCAGGGCAGCAGAAGCATCGATAGGTGTACAAGCTGACGTATAACTAACTGGCCAGAATGATTTGACCTTTAAATATGACTTCCCTACGACTTTAAGATAATAATGTGGGTCTCTGTGTTGGGTGCTTGTCTCTAACTTTCTCTTACACTTCGTTGCAATCAGGAGGCAGTATTTAGAGGAGCAGATTTCCCAGGACGGATGCCAGTCGGGTAAGTTCCACTCCGAGGTAACTTACCCGCTAGCCCCTCTTAACCTGAAATCTTTGTTGTGTCTTTACCTTCCTTGTCTTCCTCTTTTCCAGTTGTGCTGGAGCTGCTGCAGCTCACCTGCCTGTCCACCCACCCAAGAAAGAGAAGTGAGTCACTGAATCCCGGTTGGCTTCCCACTCACACCGAACGACTCAGTCTACCTCTCTCTGACCTATCACCGCATGAGAAAACTGTAAAAGCCAAACAACCTTTCTTCATACAAAGATTCTTCCTGAAGCCAAATTATTCATTGAGTCTCTTTCCCTAAAACGATCCAGTCAGAGCATCCCTGGTGCGCCCCTTTCTACAATTACCAAACTCTGTGATTCCTCTGAAAATAAAACTCTGAAAAGACTTACCTTTGTCTGACTGTGATTGTGTCTGCTCTAGAGTCAATCCCAGGATCATGTCAAATAATGTATCAGCCGACCTGTCTAGTGAGACAGAGAGACTACCTGATTGCTTGATATCAGATTTTCAGAGTTTTTTTTCCGAAGTCATGTTAAACTTGTAACGTGCAAAGTTATTTTAAGGGAAAACACAACACTGTGGGAGTAAGTATAGGTGTATTGCCAACAATGTTTTCATCAAAGGTTTTGAGGAACCAATTTCATTAATTGCTGTGTAGTTAACTACCCTGGGAAAGAGGTGTTTTATTGTGTGTTGAGGGAGATAGCCAAGCGTTTTTTTTTTCATGCAACTCTGATGGTCATGGCTCAAATATAAAAAAAATGTGTGTGCTATTTAATATGGTTTGAAACTCATTGTTTGTCACCTTAATGTGCTAATTAACTGTTCTGCATGAGTAGGTTACATAATCATGAAGTAGAATGTTGAATGGACAGGTGTGAAGAGAACAGGCAGACACTCCTCAACAAGCCACAGGTAAGGCAACCACCTTTTCCAACACTGTCCTGTATGGGAAGCGCCACTTAAAAATTATAAATAAATAACACATCTTCAATGATAATAATCCTAACAATTAAATTTTTATGAAATCTCTAGATAAGTTACATTTTTGCTTGAAATGTTTGTGCTTTGCCTTCCTGATATTATCTAGTTTTCCTGCCTATAGCTTAGATGCAGCTACACGCTCTTACTAAAGCAACAAAACTAAAAAACAAAATGATGTCTCTGTCTTGAGGGTTCTCATCGCTTGTTCTCGACACAAAACCGTTTTCTTGTAAGGAGCCCAAGGAAATTTGTGCGACTGGTCAGGAATTGGTTGGATGTTGTTAAGTGTATATGATTTTCCTTTTTTGTTTTAGGGACAGGAATTCCTACCTCTCTGAACTGTTAAAAATCGGTTTTAAGGTTTGGCTGGATTTGGAGGTGAGAAAGTACTGCATGTATATTTGTATGATGTCTCCTTTATATAATTCAAAGCATTTTTCTATCCTCTCAATCAATGATTTGGACAGAGATTTGTATTACAGTTTGGTAGCTTAACTTCTTCTAAATTGTGAATATTTTCAGGCAAAACACATTTCTTGGTTCTTACAGAGTATATACCAAGCTTTATTCAGTGAAACCCTGGTTACCAAACAAATTCACCTAAACTTAATTTGATACCTTATTTGATCTAAAAGCAAGTATGATCAGCTCTTTAAGAACTCCTCTCTTCACACATTTGTAACTTGAAATAGTCGCAGAACCATGAAACCTGTTTCAAGCTGTTAGCACCCCGCCCCCTCCATTCAGCCCTGTGACACAAGTCTTTAGATCGCCATTGTTTTAAACACACTCACACATCCACAATGACACCAACTTATATAGCAAACAACACTCCAATAAAAGGCTATCTTGGAGCTGATGATGTCTTGTTGGCGGTTTTTCTTTCTTAATGCTTGAGCGGGTCTGGGCCTAACAGAAAACAGCAGAAAAAGAGGAGAGTAGAAATTAAGAGAGAAAGAGACATGGGATGTAAGGCTAACTGTATCAAAAGTAAATAGCTCAACATGTTTTCATTTTGAATAAACACACAGATGTTAACGAAAGAAATAATTAGCTCACATAAAATAAGAGACACAAAACTATGAAAATGATCACGGACTGGAAAAAGCTTCAAAGTCAACATCCCGACTCCCAGAAGTTCTCCTTTTCTCCTTTGCAATGAAGCCAAATGAGACAGAGCATCACAGTTCAACCTATGAACAACTTACTACTAACATAAACACAACACATATCTTTGGATCCACAGACTTTTTAAAAATCTGTAAAACTTCATAAATATAAAGAATATGAAAACATCAAGGCCTCGTGTGGAATCCAAGTAGTTTATTCGTTTAAATGTGCATAAGCCTCCTTTGATGATGACGTGATAAACTTTGATCACTCTGACTCCAAAATCTTTGCTTTACATCTAAGAGGTAATCTCCTCCCACATTGTCTCATCATAACGTCTTTCTGGGTGACCCGACAGCTGACGTTAAGGTATGTACCCTCTTCTACCCGTGGAGCTCCTTATCAGCCTTTATCTGCACAAGTGAGCTCAGGTATTTAACTCTCACCTCTTCCCATGAGTCTCTCTCAGATATTGTCTTCTCTCTTTGGTTTCAGATGTTTTGGTTTTCATCTATGTGTTAGTGGCCCTGTTTTTGTGTTTTAAACTCTCCTCTACTGACAGTAGAGACAGTATTTGTAAGTCCCTGCCTCTTCCCGTCTTGGTTAGGTTTCGATTTGTTGCTCTTGTCTCCACTGATCTCTTTGTCCTCCCAAGTATCTGGGCTGAATCTGGAAAACACAGAAAACGAGTAAATCATTTATCAATATCATAACCATATTTGTTGGGCCTCCTTCAGCCTCTCCCTCATCAAAACATACTTTTCTTCAAAGCCTCCTTCCAAGACTTGTTTATTGTCATCAGCTTCACATTTCAAATATATTGCATAGTGCATCGCCCCCAATTTAACCAGATATACAAGATCATTTGCAAATGGGTATTATGCATTTGAAATAAGTTAATGCAGTTGCTTTCTTATTTTAAATATAAATCATCTTATTATGAATTTTCATATTTACCTGCTCTAATCAAGGGAAAATATGGAAAAATGCATTTCAATAAAAACAGACCCAGTTATCTTTTCAGTTTTTGCAGTGCAATCATGTTTTTAAACAGAAATTGAGAAAAAAGGAAACTGATTTTGTAAATTGAAATTGAACAACTGCAATCCAGAACTTAAACATTGAAAAAGTTATAAATGAATAAATGTTATTAGAGTATTTCAGATTTTATTTTTTATTAAAAATAATAATATTTTATTTGTACTTTTATTTTCTAACAAATTTCCATTTTTCATTTTTATACAATTTCATATGTTCTTTTTGTATTGGATTATATATACATTTTACATAACAATGTTCCAGTGATAGTCATCTGGGTCAATTCTGTTTAGAGAGAACAGGCTGCACTTCTGTCAATTGAACTATTATACTTTGTGTAATTTCAACTGCATGAATTATTGTGCGATATATCTTTGAGTGAAACAAGAGTAACGTAATTATCCAGGCATCGTGACTTAATGTGATTAGTTCATACTTTTTCATTTATTGATGAAAATAAATATTCTCCTCCTGGTGTAAATGTAAACTGATATGCAAAGAGTTAGCAAATAGAAGCAATAAATGTTTTAATCTAATTCTGCAATGTTTATTTAATTATGTTAATGAAAATGATATGCTATGCATGGGAAATTATAAGATGATTTTTTTTGTTTTTCTTCCATAGAACTGGTAATACTGAAAAGCCATCTGAACGAGCAACCTATCATGGAGCTGCCTGGAGTTTTTAGAGGTTTGGTCTGCTCCTTTGAAGAATGAGATTACTCTAATGCAGGGATGTCAAACTGGTTCCAGAAAGGGCCGTGTGGCTGCAGGTTTTCTTTCCAACCAAGCAATGGCTCACCAGACTCCAGTCATCTCATCAAGTGAGTCCAATCTGAACATGATGGTTTGACATCCCTGCCCTAATGACACACACACAGACACACGCACAAACACACCATGTGTTGACTCCCTTTTACTTCCATTGATTTTCAGTCATTTTCAATCCTTAATATGCCCTAACCCTAAACCTAACCATTGCCACTGCATACATCACCCTAACCCCAACACAACTGACACCTTAGTCCTTAACCTAACCATTAGGAAAATAGCACGAGGACCGGCAAAATGTCCTCACTTTGCAACAACTGGTCCTCAATCCAATGGTGAAATTGGAAAAATGGTCCTCACTCTGAGGGCTAGACAGGTACACCCCCCCACAAACATACTGTACCAGGCCAGTCCAGCTAATACCATAGATGTCTTTATATCTTCAGTTTGTCACTGAAGTTCAATACTTCCCCACCTGCTTGTTTACTTGTTTGACTGCAGGAGTCCTCTTTGGACCCAAAAGGGCATTTGTTGTTTTAATAATGTCAAGATTTTATTAGATTTTATTAGATTTAAAAATTTTACTTTGGTTATGCTTCAAGTTCTATTTCATTGATGATGCTATTTGCAACCTTAATAGTGTATTAAGCTAGTCATGCATTGTCTGGACTGTTCATGCAGGACAAGTTAAGTTTATATTTCATACCAATAAAATGGACAAAGAAGATGGTCACCAATTTTATTTGCTGAGGAATGGTTTGTTGTATTTTGGGCTGCTCAGTGGCGCAGTGGCCTTGCAGCAAGAAGGTTCTGGGTTTGCTTCCCAACCCAGGATCTTTGTGCATGGAGTTTGCATGTTCTCCATGAGCATGCGTGGGTTCTCTCCAGGTACTCTGACTTCCTCCCACAGTCCAAAAACATGACTGTTAGGTTAATTGGCTTCTCTAAATTCTCCTTAGGTGTGAGTGTGTGGGTGAATGGTTGATTGTCCTGTTTGTCTCTCTGTTGCCCTGCGATGGACTGGCGACCAGTACAGGGTGTACCCCGCCTCTCGCCCATTGACAGCTGGAGAAAATTGTTTAAGGAATAAATATTTTAGATTCCCTTTTTATAATCTAAGGTAAACATTTATTCTTACTTTTGTAACTGCATGTGAGTACAATGCAGAATTCAGTACTTTCTTACTTTCACTTAAATAGTGAAATGTGTACTTTTACTTAAGTAAAAAAATTTGTTAATTACTCCACCTACAATTATAAAGCTTGAATATTTTAATTAACAAAAAACAGACAAGGAAAGATTTCCATAGAAAATTTCCTGACAATTTGCATGAAGGAGGAAGATCAGAAGCTAAAAATAGCACAAGACACGTTCAGAGAATATTTTGAACTCTTTCAAGTCACTAACTACTGGGTGGCTGTTGACAAGAGAGGATGCCATTTATCAACAGGTGTGAGGAAGCAAATGAAGATATGAGGACAGATAGCACAGCTTAGCAGCACACCCTTACCAGGGAGAGAAGTGCAGGAACAAGGGAAAGAGGGTGAAAACCCGCAGACAAGGTGTGGGCAAAACCATAGCCTCATTCTTAGGCTGCAAACACCCTTTCACCACTTGAGGTCCATTCCTCCCCCACCCACATGCTTATCTTCCTTGAATCCGAAGGGGGCGGATGCCCTGTGAAACTACACATTGTCAGCTTGAGCATAATTGGGATAAAACATCCAGCTGGTCATGGGTAAGGCTCGGTGGCACACATTGGGTTCTGAAATTAACCGGAACATACAAAGAAAAACACTTTAAACCTCTGTCTGTACCGAATGCAGTTACAGAGCTATATTAGATTAAAAAAGTGGATAAACCATGTGCTAAATGCAAGCACACAAGTTTCCTATTTTTCTAACACTAAAATAAAGGATGATGCAGCGCTACATCTGCGCTGTTAATATTTATCTGTTCATCTGTTTTGTTTTTTGCAATTGAAAAAGGGTGGAGTTCTCTCAGCCATGGAGCAAACATCCTTTTATAATGCATGAGAGACATCAACACAACTTATCATGCATTGGAGATGATTCATGAGGGTTTTTGTTGTGTTAAAAAAACATGATAGTTTCTCTGATGGTTAAAGACAAACATAGGCAACCTAGCATGAAGAACGTTGTATTACAAAGTTGGGATGAATAGGTCTGGTTGGAGAGAAAAGCTTCCTGTTCAGCCTGCCAGATGGGTACATTTGCCTTTGTGAGAGGAGCAAGCTGGGTTCATTACAAACAAGAGGAGCGACAGCCTTATCTGTCCCTAGGGAAACAAGACTATCTCTAATGTTCAGGTAGTGGGGGGGTGGCGTGGGCTCTAGGGTCAGCATCCTGCCTCTAAACCTGGAAGAGGAAACTAATCCTAGGTCTAAAAGGGCCACTGTGTTGAGTGAGACTTCACATCGGGATAGGAAACTCAGTTTGCTCCCCTCTCTGTAATTCCACCATCCTTATTAAGGCCCTGCACCTGGGCTGATCCTTGGGGAACCCCCTCATGGCCACCGCCAACCAGGCCCCTAAATCTGTCCCCAGGTCTTTACGCATTCTCCACTTAACCCTCCTTCCTTCCTTATTTTGGTGCCACTTTGGGTCATGCTCAGGGCCACGGCATTTGGTAAACGTGCTTAGGAAGAGGGCAAAATAGAAATTAGGAGATAAGAGAGAGGCAAAGAAAAGCAACAATATTTTCCTTGTAACTCAAACAATAATTGGTTGTAACCTGAAATGTTGTGGATGACACAGACTTTAGGATCAGTTACCACAAAAACAAAAGCTTCTGGTGGTAATGAAATGCTGCTTCACCTATTTTGTTTTATTTTGTGACAAACAGCCTTTAATTATTACTAATTCCTACTTTCAATACAAAGTATAAATTGTTTTTGCAAAATATTAGAGTTTTTAGTCATATTTTCTACTAGTTACAATTCTGGATCTTTTCAGGGACAGAGGTCTTTGAATATTTGTCTCTCTAATGTTTTTAGAGCATTAAGGTCAGATGACCCAAAAGGCCATTGAGCAGATTTATTTTATTACTGAGGGACCTAGATTTTAAATTAAAGGCTTCTTGTATTTAAAGGTACATATTAACATTATATGCCAATACCATCAACACCAAAATCTAGCGGATTTTGATAAAATAATTCAACTGTGCTAAAATGCCTCTCAGAAAACCAAAAGCAGGATAGGGCTTAAAAGCACTAGCACTATTAGCAAGCACATTTACTCACGTATCTATAAAATTTGCAGCGAAATCCAGTTTTAATTTACTCCAACGGTATTACTGTTTTTCCTAGTGCAACCCGACTTTTATCCCTCTTGGAGTTAAGATCTTCCGGTGCCTTTTTTTACACTTGATCTTAGACTTTTCTCTTTTATTGCAACTATCATGGGAGTTCCAAACGCGGTCCCTCGCCTTCAGCGCTTCAGCTTGTTGACCAACTGTTTCCATGTGCAGTGACTCAATCCTGGTCACATGATATTGTTATGGTAAACATACATAGAAAGGCTATATTTATTAACAAATTGAGCATAATCTTAAAAAAATTAAAGTAAGAATTACTAGGCCAGCAGGACAACGTATTCTCATTATCAGTTCGTATGAAATCGTACGAAAAGTTATGCACAGTATTTCATACGTTTTTGACGTTTTTCCTCGAAAAACATATCAGTGAGCATGCACAGCCAGACAGACGAAAAAAGCAGATCCGCGGACGGATGTAAAACTAGGACGGACAGTGCAATAACTACTTCATGATGTCTCTCACTAGGTTGCTTGCTGTTTTGTATGTTAGGGTTAGGGTTAGGGTCAGAGTTAGGGTTAATTGTATGTTAAATTTTATGTTATTGAATGGTGCGTAAGATGCACATGCACACGGATATCTTGTCTCGAGGCAAGACGTAAAAATACGACGAAAAAAACGTCAAAAACGTACGAAATACTGTGCATAACGTTTCGTACAATTTCATACGAACTAATAATGAGAATACACTGAGCAGGACTACATAATGTGTCATAAAAACATTGTATGAAGCCAGTTTCTGGCGAATACATTAAAAAAATGTTAAATAATGTGAATATGTAGCTGAAAGAGGTTTACTGCATCACATATATCATACCAGAGTTAATGGCTGAGTTGGTTTTTCACATATTTTTTCTTTGTCTTACTTACTTAAACAAACCTTAAACTTTTTTCTCTTTTGTCCAAAGCACTTAAAAGCTCAGCTTTGTAACTTTCAAATGTTTGCATTTATCTATTGTATAAAAAAGTGTCTATAGGAATAGGCTAAAACATCTTGTACTGCGTCAACTAGTGAGTGTATTAGTGAGGTTTTTTTTTAACACATCTTTACCAGATGTTCTAAAAATGTATCTGTTTCTGCATATGAAGATTTTTTTTATGCCTATTTTTCACTCTAAAAGTTAAAACAACTTTTCTCAGAACTGGAGAAGAATCTTCTCAGCAACTTTACTTTCCGACAGTTTTTTTTTTTTTTTTTTCATGATTTGTATCAAATAAACTTCACCATCACAGTGACATCATTTCTGAGCCCTTATATTAATCATTCAGCAGTCAGTACAGACGTGTGCCTCGCTGGAAGTCAAATGGAAACATTCCTACATCTGAGGAACCAAAATTATTGTTGTGGCTTACATGAAAGTGTTGGCTCCACCTGGCCTCTCTGCGGTGGGTTCACACAAGTATTTGTTGAAAGTGTCGTCTTTGAGCCAGCTCCTGTTATTAATTGCTGTTGAGTTTGCACTGATATCTGATACTCATACAACCGCATTTAATGTCTGGATAAAAGCGTCTCCCACGTCTGAGAATCAAATACTTCTGTCGTCCATTGTTATTGTGAGTGTTATAACTCAGAGTTATTTGTGCTATGATCTGAATGTTATTTAAATGACAATTTACCAGGTTTCTTTCTGTAGGCCAATGCCATGTGTCCCTCTAAGAGTCTGTTTACATGGACAACTGTGCCATGCAAGTAACTCTCAGCAGTCAGCCAGACCAGAGGTGGCGTCACAGGGCTCCTCCAGCCACAGCCTCAACTGAATCTGTGTTATTGTTACTAGTAGCATTACCATGCTTAAGCACGACAACATAATTTGTAACAATAAGAGCAAATTAGCAAAGGGCGAAGTGTGTATAACATGTACTTAAACCTTTGGGGCTCTAAGCAGCACCCAAAACACATGTGAGCACACAGTCTCTCTACAGTTTGTCTCCTAAACATGAGCAGGCTCAGATTTCAGCCTTTGTGGTCTCCTAAATATATATCGAAAAACACATCAGGCTGCATGTCAGTTCTGTTTACAGGAAAGTGATTTATGGGTCTTTTGGAAGTAGAGAAGGAACACTGGTATGGTGTGAATAACTTTCAGAAAAAGACAGAGCAGGGGTCACGCTACTGTGACTATTCAATAATCAACAGAACATTAATTAATGAGATTTAATTTGAATACACTAAAGGAAGGGAGCTTCAGCTAAATTATCACATAAAATAACGTATATGTTTTACAGAATTAGCAGCAACATTTAGGATTTTAGTTGTATGCTTGGGCTTTGTATGTGGGACCTCTGCATAGTCCTTGTGCAAATAAATGTCAGCCATAACTGCATGGTAGTAGAGTAAACATAGTTTGCGTGTTGTCAAATAAAGCAGCTATACATTCCTCCACGCTGTCTTCATATGACAGACGCTTTGTGTCAGACTTCATAGGGTGTAACTAGTCCAACTGGTGTTGTAGGGCTCACATTGTTTAGGTGTGTGCATCTGTGCGTGTGTGCATTAGAACGCTAACTGCAGCCTTCCACGTACAATACCATGTGCAGGCAGCCAACCTTCTCACGTCTGTAGTAGTGTGTTCCCAAAACACTGACGTCTTAGAAAAATATTCTGAGATGGAGGCATGGTGGTGCACTGTCACCAGCATGAGGTAGATAAAAAAAAGAGAAAATCTTGCTGCAACTTAACAGATTTACAAGCATGCCTTTTTTTCGAGTTTCCAGAAACAACAACAAAAATCAGCCATGTAGTGGCCATTAAACCTGGTATTTTATTTTTTTTTAACAAGAAAACAAAAAGGTTAGCATTAAAGAAATTAATAAAAAATGATGTACAGTCAAAAATTGAATTGGTTAAAATAAAAATAAAAAATGGCTAGTAGACCCACATGGCCTGATACCTTCAAATACAATCCATTCCAATCACCATGTAATAGTCACTTACTGTACGATATTGTCTGTGCAATTTCTCAATCATCCAGCACATGGCGACAGCAGAATAGGCTGAAAACAATTTTGTGCCATCTGCCAGAACCAAAAGAGACTCCTGGATAGGTGTCACAACGTTTTCAGAAAAACTGAGCAGAATTCTGGATGCCTCCATTTAAGCCTGTGTTGTGATCACCTGCAATATCAGTGAATTCAGTGAGTCTACCTGTATGTATTTTATTTTTAGAATAACCCTTAACTGGTTTGTGAAGACCTCTGAGGTTTGCAAAGAAACATCAGTGGATATACAGCATTATGAACACCAAGAAACACAACAAACAGGTCAGGGAGAAGATCACTGAGAAATTTACCTTATAATAGGCTGAAGTTATAAAACTATATTCCAAGTTCTGAGCATCTCACGGATGACCATTAAATGTATTATTTAAAAATGGTATGAGCATGACACAACAGTAAAACATTGGTTGAGTGTAAATCTGGTGAAAACAGTGTTTTGATCTAGTCTTCAAGAAAAACTGGCAATGACAGAGGCACTGGGATAAGAAATGCAATTAAAAGTTGGCAATGTAGGGGCAAAACAAATATTAAGAATGTATGCTCAAGAGAAACAAAATCTATTCGAAAAAGTAAAAAAAAATCCACTGGACTTTGTTTCCTAGTCCAGGTTTTGACATTTTGCTTCCCATCCAGAAAGCTTTCAATTCCAAATATCCTGACATTTTGAATTGAAAAAACTTCCTGGATGGAAAGCAAAATGTCTTCAAACTTGGAAACAAAGTCCAGTGGATTTTTTTTTTTTTTTTTTTTTTTTGGAATGACTATGACCTGGATGACTGAGAATCTTCACCAGCATATGACACAAAAGCTAAATCCATGGTCTACAAGAAAAGTCAACCATATATTGCCAAAAAAAATGAAGGATGGTCTCTACGACAAGAAAGGTTGGAGGCAGCAAATTACCTTAAACTGGGGATTGCTTTCTACCTTCCATCAAGGCAATGATACAAAAGTATGCATCCAGAACTGCAGTGGAGCTTAGATCAATATTCATACCAGAGTTGGTAAATTTCTCCACTGTGAGATCAATAAAGTCAATCAATCAATCAATAGTCTAGGTGGAGATCTAGTTAAATAGTTGTGGTAAGATTGAAAATGTTCAAAGATGCTTTCCGTCTGATCTGACTTGGTTTAAACTATTTCACAAAGAAGAAAACATAAAGCAATATAGTAGTGCACCAATTTGAAAAACTGGTGAAGATATAAAAATAAATACTTTCTGCGGTCTGTTTGTTTTACTTTTTAAGTATGAACCTTGGAGATCTAAAAAAAATGCACTGACGATGTTTCATAGTTCGATTTAAGAACAAAGAATTTAAAAAACTGTTAAAAATGTATGATTTCCATCTCATTTCATAATCCACTATTTTGTGTTTTTTCTGTCACATAAAGTCCCTGCAAACTTAACTTTTAGCAGAGCTGGAAATAGTGTCATTGTTTTCTGTGGTTTTCACAACGATAAACCAAACTGCTGAAGCCAAAACATCCGTTGCGTGTTTCTTTTCTTCCTTTTCTTATACTTTTGCAAGCTGTAATCAATAAGAGGAGAATTTCGTTTGATCTTTTACAAAAGTAAAAGATCAAAGTTGTATATGTAGATGATCTATTGATCATTTGACGTGGAAAGTAACACACACACAACCCATGAGAAAAGCAGCCCAGGAAAACGTCTGTGATCACTGTAAAAAAAAAAAAACTGAGGAGACCAATCAACTTTGGTTATTTTTGAAAACCTGACTAAAGCTGACACCAGGGAAGCACAAACTTAGCCTGGTAGGATATTCTTCTATCCTGTGGAGCCCAAAATGAAGAAATCGATGCTGCTCTTTCAGATTCATTCATTGCTGGATGTGAAACCTAGAAAGCTACATAAATCATATTCATCTCTTTCTGAGGGACTTTTCTGTGTATTTTTGATTAAACAAACACTGTGAGTCAGTATGTTTCTAGGTAACAGTGATGTCATTGCTGCCATGGGACAAATTTGCATCCATCCATTCTGCTTGGACTGCAGCAAGTTTGATTCCGATAATGAGCTGGACTGGGGTCAAACGGCGAGCAGTACATTATATAAGCCACATGTGCATCCCTGCAGTTACAACCACATGAAACAAAAGGCGTGGGGGGGTTAGAGGAGGAACAGGAACACGAATCCTGTCCAGACACAAGCAGATTCAAACATCCAGAGGAAGGTGGCCCGGTTCAAACACCAAAAACGACCCCCCAAACTTTCCACATAGATGGATGACCCACAGACGCTCAGTGGCATCACACACAAAATAAGACTATACACTGTGCAACGAAAAATAAACCACTCTTATTCCATCTAAGCTTATTGGGTTAGGATTAATGATGCTCATTGCTGTGTATGCATGGAATTTAAACAAAGGAATAGAACTGAAGAGGGGAAAAAGTTCAGTCATGATGCAGTGTGTGTTTTGGCTGAGCAAGAATCTTTTAACATGGAAGGTATAAAGTTGGGACTGTTGTGTTTATTTGTTTCTGCCAAGCCAGTTAGAGAAGCGAACAGAAGTAAGGTGAAACCCGATCAACTGGCACCATGTCGGGCCCATAGCGCTACGGAGCAGCTGGGTTATAGTTGAAAAAACTGACAGACATCCAAAAACATAATGACCCAGGTTACCAAAATATCACAAATAATGGCATGTAAAGTTTAAATATATATTGAGATGTATATTTTTATTCAAACATATATACATTAGCCCGAATATCATCCATAGTGAGTTTGAATGCAGATCCTCAATGAGGGGAGATTAAGTAATTCTAACCAATTGATCCCCTCCTGTTTTGTCCTTCTACACACCCCTAAAACCCTCACCAAAACACATGCATACACACATTTACTCTGGACCAGCAGGGAAATCCCTCTGTGGCCAGACGGTTCTTTTTAACTTGATATGCTTGTGAATCACCCCTAGTGCTGCTATGCTGCTTCACAAATGAACATAGGGCCCACAGCAAGCGCAGCCCATGCCCCGCTATGCTCTCCGATCACACTGGAAAACAGGATCCAGCTGCCTGGGCACCCTGTCATTACAGACAGACCCATACCATCAGTTGACATGACCACAGCTCATACTCAGCCATCAAACCTCCTGCTGGGAACTCAAATCCAGACGTAACCCCATAACCTGCCTCCATTTTCCATCCTATACCAGCTGTAGCAATGTTCACCTCACACCAAAGCAGAGTTCTGAGAATTAATCAATAATAGTTCCCTCAAGTAGTGGACAGATGGGATATGAGATAAGTTAGCTTATATATATATATATATATATATATATATATATATATATATATATATATATATATATATATATATATATATATATATATTTAATTTATACATATAATGTGTTATATTATATATTCTTTATTCTTTTAGTATTGTTTGTTCTATGTTCTTACCTTTCCGGTCTGACCCCATAGATTTGCCAATGGAGGGTGAGTGATTTCAAATTTACTTAGCTTTGTGTACTCACAGTGAATTACTGTATCACTATATACATGACGAAAATAGCCGATATCTTTAGTCTTTTTCCACAACACTGGAGAAAAGAGTAGACACAAAACAAACTTTCAGATGTCTATTTATTTTACTTTCTTGTAAGTGTTTTTATTGCCGAAACACCAGTGACACATGCAGAATTTAACTTTTGGCCAGTGGGAGTCGCAATTGAAACAAGTGAATAGTACCGGTAGACCTGGATAGTAGCCATTTATATTTTCTTCTGAGGTGGCAGTGGTGTCAGATGCAGGAGTTTTCCCTTCAGCGGCGGAGTTGTCGGTTCAAGGCCCGGCTTTCAGTGTTGTGTTGTCTTTGGGCAAGACACTTTACCCAAATTACCTACAGATGGTGGCCAGAGGAGGCGCCTGCCTCGTTCTGTCAGTGAGCCCTTGGCAGCTGTGGCTACAATGTAGCTCGCCACCATCAGTGTGCGAGCAAATGACCAAATGTAGTGTAAAGCGCTTTGTTCAAGCTTCTAAATTTGAAAAACCTCTTTGCAAATAGAGGCCATTTCTCATTTATTACCCGAGTAGCTTTTTTAATTTGAATTTAATTTAATTTACCTTTAAGAGTACAGTAGTTTTAGAGCACTGTATTTTTTTACTTTTACTTGAGCAGTATTATTATATGAGATTAATAGCCTTGAGTAAATTTTCATGCTGCTCTATCAACTGAGTTACTTTACTGAATGAAGAAGAACCTCCTTTTAAACCAAAAATGCACAAAAAACAGAAATAAGTTTTTGTTAAAAGTGATATTCTAGTTTTGACGAAAGCTTTGGGGTTCGGTTCTTTCTTTTTATTTGAGGAAATTGCTTTATATTAAGAAATTGCTTTCGAGAAGTACTTCTTTGTATTTGTTGGGGTGGGAGTGCAGTTATGTCATATATATTTGTTTCTTGAATTTGAATAGAACGTTATGACACTTTTCTGCCTGATGATATATTTTTTAAATTGAGTCAAATCAATCAGTCTTTATACCTGGTATTTTTGTTTTGTTTTACTTGAGTAATTCCTTCGATGGCTACTTATTACTTTTACTTGAGTAAATATATCAAAATTGTGTAACCTCTGGCCAATAGCAATCTCTAGGAGAGAAACAGAACAAACAATGACCAAAGTCAGATCCTTCAGCACATAAGACCTGTAATCTAGCTGACTGTGGCCTAGTTACCGTAAAGTGGCATTTGTGAGAAACTAGTTTAAAGAGCATAAAAATGAAGCCCATGTGGACTTTGTGAGGAAACCACCAAACACTGAAGCCTGACAGGTAAAATAATGTTTTATTCTATGACAAGAAAAATGTTTAATCTGGATAGCCTTTTATTATAACTGGTATGAAAGGGGGATCCAACAATTTTTTTCATTTTTTTTCCCACTGCTATGACAAAAGCTTCAGTTCAGGTTCTATCTGCACAGCGATTTGTCAGACTGTGGTTAGCTATGTGGATATGTAGCATGGAGCATCTGTTTAGACTGAATTTCTTACTTTTTTTTCTTACTTTGAGGAACAACACTTCAAAATATCCATACATATTTAATATACCTTTTCTATCAATAAACATGGATTAAAAAAAACATGGATTGATTTGATCATGAAAATATGTTCTGCTTCTAACATATAGGGCCTGACTCTCACACATAACACATCTCATGACGGTTTGCAAACTTAACTGCAGTCGTAAAGGTGCCAAACATATAATTAAAATCTAGGACTGTTTTGTCTTTGTTTAGATATGATGAATTATGAGGAAGGGAGTGGACTCAAAGTACTGGCAAACTCTGATCTGATAAACTGAACATGGTTTGTTTCTTGGCAAAAGGTTGGCTCTTATGCACGTACAAGTGGTACCTTTAGCAATTGTGCTCGTCCAGATGCAGACAAAGGCAAAACTTACTTGCACAAAGCTGATACCAGCATCAGGGTAGAGTGAAGCCATGTATAATATGCTGAGTGAAAAGAAAACACAGCACATTGGCATCAGGGCTTCCCACTTTCTGAGAAACTGTGACATGAAAACAAAGCAGTAGAAAGCAGGAGCTAAGGGAAGAAATGAGGATAAAGACTGTCTGACCTGTAAAACACAGAATCCACCACACTGAGTTTTCTACGTATCTGTCACTGAGTTATTGTTGTTTTCTCTCAGCTTTTTCTGAGAAGTATTTATACAGTATAGCTCAAATGAAAGCACCAAGAATGACGGTGTTGTTTCAAAGGTAAACAATGTTTGGATGTGTTTCTTCCTTCTTATCATGCTAATCAGAGTTCTGAGTATAGACCCCCGGGCAGCCAACACTTGTTGGATGCAGGTCAGTTTGGCTCTTTCTCTTCATTTCCATCCAAAGTGTTTGTAATTGTTAAATGAACCAAATGGAGATTTGTCTACAGATATCCCCACAGTTCAACTTATTAATATGTCAAGTGTAAACACCTCCATGTCCTGCCTTTTTGACAATGAGCCTATGTGTGTCTGGCTTATTGGATTTTAAAGACCCGCCACTAGCTGTGTTGTAGACACAATAAAGGAATCATCAAACAGACATTGCAGAAGTGGAGCTGCCCCTCCTCCGTCTTCAAAAGCCATTCTACCCATATCAGGTGTTTACAAAAACTGATGTTTAATTAAGTAACTGTGTTTCTGCCTTTCCCCTAACTGTTACCGACATATTGCTAACCTTAAACGGCTCCATAATTAGTTGTAAAAGTAGACTCTAGTAGAGAAATACACACATATATTTTCCATGTAAATACAGTACTGCACTCAAACCTTAGTATCAACAAATGTAAATAATATACACTATTATTACTCACATTAAAAATGGGGGCCCGAACTTAAGGGTCAGACTTTGGTTTCAATAAGGTTTGTCTACACAGGTACAATAAACAAGTGCTTACACACCCTGAAACAGAAATCCGCTATATGGCTTCAAAATCTCACAAATCATGTTAACAAATGTCCCTTTTTGCTATTAGGACTACAAAGAAAGGAGAGCTTTTATTGTGGCTAGAAAGACCCAAGGTGATCCAAGAACATGTGAAAAATATTTGCAGCCATAAAGAAAGGCCAATTGGTATTAATGATGCGGTGGGCAGTAGAGGCCACAGGAAGTGTGCGTTTGTGTGTGTGTGTGAGTGTAAGTTTGAAGTGTGTTTGGTCTGGGTCAGTCAGACACACTTGTTTCCCACTAGGATGGATCTGACCAAGGCCACAGGGCAGGGAGCCCACAGATTCATCAGACTCGTCATCTCCGGGGTGTCCGATATCCCAGGGTGCAGCTGCCAGGCCAGCAGTGGCAACTTTGATGCACTCCAGGTGGGCAAGCAGTCAGCTTCAGATTCTACAAGTTAAAAGGAGAAGGAGAATGGTAAAAATACCCATTAATAACATATATGATCTAAATGTTTGTATGCTTATGGTAAACTTGAAAATGCAATGAAGAAAGTTGTTGAAATTACTCAATGTGTTTACATTAATTCTTTGCAAAAATAAGCATACTGAGCAGTTGTTGAGTTAGGCTTTACTTAAAGAAATGAATTGTGACTTGAACTTTCCCATTAATGAACTGGAGTTGAACCCATTACTTGATTTAATCCAAAATATATAATTTTTGGGGAAAAATTTTTATTTAAAAAGTGAGCATCCTTAATTCATTTAACTTTTTCTGTGTTGTCAAATACAGACCGTCACTCTGTCTCTCTACACTCTACACATATGTGTGTGAGCTCTAGCATGGCACGTCAAATTAACCAGTTTGAAAAATCGTACAAAAATGTTCCTAAGACTGATGCCTTTTGATACATTGTATTAAATTACTCAAAACGATATGAAATGCGACATGCAAAATATGTGAGAAGACAATCACAGCCAGAGTTGGGACTGATTTCAACTTTGTATGACATTTTAAATTGCATAAATAAAAGTACTGTAGGTGAAAGCATTCTTTTGCTATGAAAAAACTGATCTTGGCTCCCTTTTCAGTAAATGTAGAACTGAACTGGTTTAATCCCATGCAAAGATGAATACGGATTTAAAAAAGAAGATATGGTAAATTATTTGAATTAAGCATATAATTCAACTTTGTTGACTTGAAAAGACTTGAAATTTTAATTTTAACAGTAAGGACGTGACTTCAGACTTTTCCTTACTTCATACTTAATTCCAACTTAATCATCTTTACTTGAGACTTGGTTCAGGACTTGAGGATAAAAACTTAAAACTTGCATATATGAAAACATTTTGCTTTAAATGTAATAAGCTAAAACTGAGGCTCATCTGGCCAAATGTTAGCGCTGTACCTTCACAGATTTACTGATTATTCCTAATACAGAGACGTGACATCCCTCTGCCAAGTGTGAGCTACAAATTGCACGGTATCTTCAACGAGTCTTAGCTATTTAATTATGCAAAGCAAAAAAATAACTTGTTTGTTTTATTTTATTGAATTTAAACTAAATTAATTGCTTACAAAAAAAACTGTATTAAAATAAATATAATCCTGCAGTCTAAAGAAATTAATTCAAACACATATGAAACATAATATGAAGTATCAACTTTACCTGGCCAATACTGCTAAAGCATTGGTATTGCATTCAGATTAACATTAGCATAGTAGCTAGTTACTTTTTCTCAGGTACAATTAAGGAACCTTTGCAAAATTTTTACTTTTAGGAACAGTTTTGCTGCCACATATGCTTTGCTTTTAGTTGAGTAATATATTTATCAAATATTGGTTCTTTCACTTGATGAAAATTTGTGGGGGAAATGTATTGTTATTATAGACTACAAGTATTTATGTTATAAGGTTTATGTTGAAAAATATTTGGAATAGTTCTCTTTTTCTGTGTTTCGTCTAGTTTTGCATTACTGAACACATACGTATTTCATAAGTATACAGGTGGGAATATTACAAGACAAGGGATTGATAGTATTTATAATTCAGCTAAGGAAAGTCCAACAATCCAATTCCACCCATGAAATTGGAAGAATAGAAAGATAAACAATTATTTAATACGCACAAGGAAACATGGATGAATCTTACTGTATTTGTGTTTCCTTCAAAAACCCTTGATGTTTTTAAGTGTCGTCAATAGACAAAGCTCTGGTTCTATGAGAATTTAAATGCTGAAAATATTGGTTAAGTTGGAACAAAAATCAAAAGAGACATATGGTTGTTCTGTTTGATTTATGTATTTTTTGTCATTTGCATTTATTATTTTTAATGGGTTTTATTTTTCTGACATAAAAATATATTATATTACTACTACTCGGGAGTGGCAACCATGTATGCAATGAATTGTGTTCCATTATTGTTGCCAGAAAATGAATAGAAATGAAAATAAATGCAATCCAGAGAAGAAGTACTAAAAATATTCTTAATTTAATGTTTTAGTTTTTCAGATTATATTTGTATTGGTCAGAAGTGAATGTTAGGGTTGGGCTTGAAGTGAAGACAATATCATCTGTAATAGAAGAGTGTATTTCGAAAAGAATGTAATTCATAAAACAGTATATATGAAAGAGAGAATTTAGAAAAAGTCTATGAAACTATGAAATTCAGTTATATTTTTTGGTAAAACGTTATTAATTAAAAATAAAGCAGTTTTTTTTTATTATTAATTGAAAGTAATCATTGTATCATGACTTTTTGTAACCAATAAAAATATGTCGTTTTTCTGAAATATATATATCAGAATTTGGTTTTAAGAAGTCTTACAAACATCCATGTTTGCTCCAAGTTTTTCATTTTAAATACATTTTCATATTTCATTAGGTTTTACAGTTTTTTTTTATCTTTACTTTATTTTTATAAAAGCTTAGAGGAAAACATACCTGCTGCTTGTTAGTATGTGGGTAGCAATCTTTCTGAGATTCTTATCATAGATGTGAAAAATAACCCCTTGCAGTGGTTGCTCATAATACATATTTGTCTCTTTAAGAACCAGATGCCTCGTTAAATCCGGAAACATGTGACAAGTTTGATTTAGGGCTGTTTGTAATGAAATAGCAGAAGTTCTTCTTAGCAATCCATCAACACAACCTGAAAGCAGATATTTTTCTAACCTGTTGTGCGTTGTGCAGGTATGAAGTTTAACCTATAAATAAACCACTGCACACACCTTCAAGGCAGCTTACACACTGAAAAGCTTTTCTTTTTTTACTTAATTCTTAAAAAAGATAACTAACATTGGGGTGTCTTTTATACAGATTGATAAAGTATTTACAAAAATAGGAAAAATGCTCAAAAGGTGAAAATAAGGGAACACCTACTAATTTTTATTATATTGTTATAATATGTTGAACGTGCAAACATCTCTTAGCATTGTGCATAGCTAAAAATTGAATGTTATTGTCTTTGGGTAAAAAAAGAACTCAAAAAAGTAAAGCAATTAAAATAACATCATAGATCCAAATAATGGAAAATCCAGTTTAAAAAAAAATCTGTATTCATGAGATAGGGGAATATGTTGAGGACCATATTATATGGCAAAGATCTATATGAGTTATAATAACTATCTTACAGGTCTCTCAGGTTTGGATTTAGAGTCATACACAAATAAAATGGAAAGTCACATTAGAGCGTGATCCTACAGTATATCACTGGAAATCATGTAACACAAGTCAACATGAGGTTTAGTAGAGTAGGTGGCCTCCATGTGCCTGTAGGACCTCCATACAATGCCTGAGTATGCTGCTGGTGGAGGATGTTCTCCAAAGCATCAGTCAACTCAATGTGTTGTACAATGTGTCGTCGGTGGAAGGAACGAGACATCATGTCCTAGTCTATAGCTTTGAAGGCTTTCATAATGCAGGAACTGTTGATTCCCTTTAGCCACATGTGGAGTAGTGTTCTCACAGAGAGGAAGCAAACCAGGGCCAGCTGCAGCAACATATGGTTTCACCAACGAGTTTGAGGAGCTCATCCTAGTACTGGATTGAGGTCAGGGTACATCTGGCTAGTACGCGGAGGGCTCTGTAGTCTTTAATGACCAGGTCTGTCACAAGGGCTTAGTCTCAACCTGCGCTCATCCTTCATAGAGGTTGTCTTTCCCTCCGCCTCTCATTTCCACATGTGTCTTTCCCTTTTGTACCAGTGTAGGTTAAATGGATTCACTATCAGTGTTTCTTGCTAACTGGACAGGTTAATTTCACAGAACTAGGACGGAGTTGGAGTTCCATTGTGTTGTTAAGGTGTTCTTTGTTTTTTGAGCAGTTTATATTTTTATTCGCTTTTATGTAATGGTATTTGTAGAAGTACCTTTCTTCCGTTAAGTTGTTAAAATAGAAAGTCTCTGGTGCTTCCTGTGATGCATCAACTGAAGTGTTTAAGTGAGTCTCTCCTTTACTTGGTCAAATATGGATACTGCTCACACTGAGCCATTGATTTTACTTGAAATTTTGGGTGGGTTTTTTTAGCAAAAATTCCCACTAAAATACTTGATTCAACCTCACCTTTCATCCAAACGCCCTTTTAAGAGCCGTTAATGAAAGCCCATCATTCCTGTGAACACCTCCGCCAGGGCCAATCATCATCTAGGACTGCAGAAGCGGCAGCCCTACTCAATCCAATCTCCACAATCAACCTCGGCTCTATTCCTTTTTTGGCCTCCATTTCATCACCAATACCAAGCCCCAGGAGGGAAACCTATTGTAATTCATCTACTCAATGATAACATCATAATTCTCAATTCTTACATCTTTCATTGGGAGCTTAGCATCAAAGGCAGTTGATTGTTAGCTCATACTTTGTTGCTGGATTAACTTGACCATATTTTTATTAGATAGGGCCAATAGTCTATGGCCAATTCTCCTTATATGTTCTATATATGTTCAATTCATTTTGATTCAGTTTATCTATATAGGGCCAATTCACAGCACATGTCATCTCAAGGCTCTTTACAATTCAACTAGATAATACAGTAAAATTGATTTAAAGTTTTCTGTCTAAGCAAACTAAGCATGCTTGTAGCGACAGTAGAGTGGAAACATTCCCTTTTAACAGGACTCCTCCTGTACAGAGAAATTAGCCGCATGCACTGCTCAGGTGTGATTTTGGCCCATTCTTCCACACAAACATTCTTCAAATCTTGAAGGTTTTGTGGGTCTCTTCCATAAACTCTGATCTTTAGTTCTTTCCGTAGGTTCTCTATTGGATACAAGTAAGGTGACTGGCTGGGCCAATCTAGCAGCTTTATTTTGATTCTCTGAATCAAAGTGAGTTTCCTTAGAATAGAATAGAATAGAATAGAATAGAATAGAATAGAATAGAATAGAATAGAATAGAATAGAATAGAATAGAATAGAATAGAATAGAATAGAAAATCCCTTTATTGTCCCTACAATGAGGAAATTCTACTGTGTACAGCAGCAAAATGATTATAGAAAAAATCGTCTCACAAATATGGCCTTAGAAAAATGTATGACTAACATAATAGTGACTAATTAAGATAAACAATAAAACAATGAAAATACTGTACTGTGAAGTGTTTTAACAATATAAAAACTGTGCACCTGGAGAATAAATAACTAAAATAAAACGATGGACATTTTTATAGTAATGGATATTTAAAAATAGCAGCAACATCAGAGATGTGCAAAATGACAGAAGTATATTATTTAACTGACTAAGATAGAAACTGTCAAATCTGCATGAATGTAACAACTTATTGACGTTGTTTGAAACAGCGGTGGTTATACTGTAGAGTCTTACAGCTACTGGGAGGAAGGATCTGTGATAACGATCCCTGGTCCATTTAGGGTGCAGCAGTCTGTCACTGAAGTCTGTCTTGGCTTTGTTTTTGGGGTCATTGTCTTTGCTGAAATGTCCACCCATGTTTCAACTTCATTGTGGTAGATGGCACGATGAAGTTGTACATTTTTCCATTTATCCTTCCTTCAATTATTTGAAGTTTGCTAGTACCATATGCTGAAAAAACAGCCCCACTCCATGATGTTCCCACCTCCAGACTTCACTGTTGGTACAGTATGGTGTTTTTGTGGTGATGTGCAGTGCCATTTGACCTCCAAACATCGTGTTTTATGGCATCCAAATAGTTCAATTTTGGTCTAATCAGAACAGACAATATTCTCCCAGTATTTCACAGGTTTGTTTAAATATTGTGCAGCAAACTTTAAACAAGCTTCAACACGCTTTTTCTTCAGTAATTGAGTCTTGCATGGTGAGCGGGCATACAGGCCATGACAGTTTGATGCATTACTTATTGTTTGCTTTGAAATAATTGTACCTGCTGATTCCAGGTATTTCTGAAGCTCTCCACAAGTGGTCTTTTGCTCTTGCACAACTCTTCTGATAATTCTTTTCACTCCTCTGTCAGAAATCTTGTGAGGAGAACCTGTTCATGGTCGGTAAAATTGTTCTTCCTAGTGCTCTATGGAACATTCAGAAGTGTGTAAATGCTTCTGTAACCAATGCCATCACTGTAAACAATAAGGTTGCAAAGGTCTTGAGAAAGCTCTTTACTGTTTCACATCATGAGATTTTTCCTGTGTGATACCAGATACACTTTTTTATAGGCCATCATTTGGGACTGAATCAGCTGACATTAATTTGCACTGACAAGGGGCAGGATTGCTTTCTAATTACTGAGATATTTCAGCCTGTGTCTTGGCTTTCCATGACTTTTTGCACCTCCCTTCCTTCATGTGTTCATTACTTTTTCCCTGTGCCAGTCAACATTATTACACATAACTTTCTGGACATCTATGGTTTGACTTTTTGTATGTGTGGATGGCATGGATTGTTACTGATATCTGGTGAGAATATTACGTCAATAGCACCTCTAGAAATATATTCACTGAGAAAAATGGTGATGTGTTCAATACTTATTTTAACTGCTGTCTGTGACACCAAAACAAGTGGTTTATTTCTCATTTGCCTCAACTTTTTCTCTGAAGCTATAAGATGTAATTAAGATGTACTAAAGTGTCCTCTCAAGTTTCAGATATATCAATAAGCTCAAATATAGAGTCTGAGAGTTTCTCAACTTTTGAGAGAGAGAAATAATCTCTTTCTCTATGAACTGAGTCTTCTCTTATCCCAGTTTAAGTTCATGCTCCGACATGGCAAAGGAAGAGCTCTCCACAAGCACTCCCTTCCAATTGTAAAAAAGATTGCATCAAGATCTAATATCATTCTCTGAGATTTTCAGCTACTGTGTTTCTTTGAGATCTGACACAGAAAAATCAAGAGAGCTTTCTCTAAGACCTCTGTCTACTCTACTCACAGTTTCAATATCCGTTTTTGGAAAGCATTAAACACAGCATTGCTAGTTTGACTTCACATTCAAAACGTTATGTTAGTCTGAAATACAGATAGAAGAATTAGATGCTGCTGTAAAACATATATCAGTAGGAAAATCATCTGGTCAAGAAGGTTTGACCTCCAACTTTCATAAGTTTTTCTGGGAAGAATTATTATCAAAAGAATAAATTAAAAGAATGTATTACAATGTTAGTCAATGCCAACTGTAAAACAAGCAGTCATTGCAATATTACCCAAAAGAAAAAAACAAAAGATACTTGTCAATAATCAGAGGCCAATAACTTTATTGAGCGTTGTTTACAAATGATTCACCTTTGTTTTCCCCAGTGAATAGAAAACTGATAAGTGACAGGTTATACAATAATATAACAATAATATTAGGTTGGTTCTTGACTTAATAGACTTTAATCTGTCTATTATGGAATAGAATTCAACTATTATTGTCATTACATTGTCACTAGAACAAAGGAGTGGAATTCACTCCCAGCGGTGGGCTGACACTGTGCGGTGCCCAGGGAGCAGTGTGGGGTTAAGGGTCTTGCTCAGGGACCCAGAGTGGAAGTCCGTGGGAGTGGGGCTTGAACTCAGAACCTCTGGGATCTAAGCACAGTGTCCTAACCACTTAGTCACCAGTCCCCAAAGTGTGGTGTCACTTGAAAGGACATTGAATGAAGACGCTGACATCTTGGACGCTAAGCAAGCACTTTACCATTTGAGCTAAATCCCCCAGTGAGCTAACTTCCCCAAATAAAGGATAAAGATAAATGCTTTGTTTTATATTTATATATAGAGCATCCTTTTATAATTAAATCCTTAGTGTATTTTGCCCTTGGTGAAAGTTTTATAAAAGTGATTATACTGGTCCCCCTGAGGAAAGGTTCTGTTCTTGGGGAGAGGGTTAGGTAAAGACTAAGTTGTGAATAGAGTTCAGGTTAGGTTGAGGGTTAGGTTTGTCTGGGTAATGGTTAGGTTTAAGGGCCTGGGTAGGCCATATCAGTGGGAAATGAATGGAAGTCAGTGGAAAGTCCCAACAAGGATAGTATGACATAACATGTGTATGTGTGTGTGAATGGGTGTGAATTTGTAAATTCCACATTTGCAAGGTTTGATTATACCCTAAATCTCAACTGTGAGTCCTGTGTTGTAATGTTAAAATATCACCTAATTTCTCCTAGGGAATTTTAGGGGAGTCACACAAGAAACATCTGGGACAAAATATAAACTAAAAGAAAGTCATAATATGTCTCATGAGCTATAGAAAAGCAAGCTTTGAGCTGTAATGTTCAACATATTCATTAGTTAAATTTAGAAGAGAAAACAATAGATTTCCATCCATCCATCTTGATTGATGGGAAGAGATCAACTACTCTATCATTTTGAATTAGAAATAAATTAGATCATATTTCTTCCATCCCCACAGGAATAAAAATCAAATTAAAGAGATCTGTGTTGATAATCAAAACTAAAAAAATAACACATTTTAATGTTTATGCATGTGCACATGGCTGCCACTTGAGATCTTGACAAACATTTACCTGCATACCGGTCAGATTGTGAATCTGCATAAACCCCAGCGTTAGATTACAGTTTGATTCCAATCCTGCAGAATCTAGTCAGAATATTCGACTGGCATATTTGCATGACACATTTTTAGTCTGATTGACCATTTATTTTAGTTACTAATGTCCATGTAAACAGTTCTTTAAGCACTGTGTTTCTTTTGGTAAACAAGTGCTGTTGATACCAATTCAGTCAGGCAAATCTGGAGGTAGCCACACTTTTTCCAAAGTACATTTAATAGGCAAATCAACTGAAATATATATATATATATATATATATATATATATATATATAAAACTGTAACTGGAGCGTGTAACAAAAGCAATTTCCCTCTGGGATTATTAAAGTATTTCTGATTCTGATCTGATTCTGAGATGGTAGGGGGCCTATATCCTACAAATGTAACTTTATTTATTAGCTTTTATCTGTCATAATGTTAATCTTTAATCAAACTTCCCTCCAGGAATACCCATCTTAACTAAGTGTCCCTGCACTGTAAACAAAGGTCCAATATGTCAGATCAAAGTGGAATCATGGCAGCGATATGACGCAGAAATATGACTGCAATAGTTTACACTCACAGTTGCCAAAAAAAGTGTCTCTCTTAGTAGTTAATCTACACAGTGACACCATCTGTTCTTTTCCATTTATATAGCGTATTTAGGTCATATATGTATATATATATATATATGTATATATATATATATATGTGTATATATATGTATATATATATATATATATATATATATATATATATATATATATATATATATATATATATATATATATATATATATATATATATATATATATATATATATATATATATATATATATATATATATATATATATATATATATATATATATATATATATATAAGACAACTGTTTTCTTACCCCTGGTGGGGTGGTATGTGTCATCCTTAAGCTCGGGAGTTTAGGTCAGTAGGTTTAGGTCACACTAGGTCAGTGTGACACTAGGTCAGAATATTGGAAACTAATATTATATATATATATATATATATATATATATATATAGTTTCCTTTCTATATGTAAATATAGCATGATATGTTGTAGTAATACAATAGAATATTAAATACTATATTGAATGAAATACTAAATATAAATAAAATATAATATATTATGTAAAAATGATAAAATAAAAATGATAGTAACCGTTGACGTTTTCAAAACATGATGTAAGATCTTTAAACAGCGATAAAAACTGTTGTACCTCTTGAAATTTGGGCAAATTATTTCACAGGACTTAATGCAGAAAGAAAATAATCATATTAAATAAATGTAAAGTATTTAAAATCTTTTAAATACAGTACCAAGGAAAACCAATAAATTGTGAAAAATTGCACGTCTTAATAACAAAATTATGGATGTGTCATTTGATACGGTCCCCTTTCGGATCACATGAAAACAATTGTTATCCCTTTATTACATAAATAACTTATCTAAAAAAGTCAAGCAACTGACAGAGCAAACTAAATATAATGAAAAAGGCATAATCCAGCAGGTACAATTTGTAATCAGTGACCCATTAAGGTAATCCTCAGTGACTTTTTGCACTGTGACAAATATCTTCAGATCCCAGTTGAGCCTTCTGGTAGCTAAAAACAACAGAAGCTAACACTTTTACTGAATGGAGGAAACAAGCTCTGACAAGTCATCATGAAGCAAACACCACTGTGGTGCTAATTCATCAACAGGTCTATTTTGTCTTGCTGCATGGATTTGACACATTGAGTTGTGTGTGGGAGGAAATCCCGAAAATGGGTGTGTGGGGATGGGGGCCTTGTTCGTGTGAAAGGGAGTGGTAGAGACGGGGGAAGAGGTGACGTGGGATCCCGATCTCTCCGGAGTTTAAACAATCCCAACTGTAATGTAAAACCTATGGGACAATGAGGGACTTGATGGTGCTGAGCCTCAGCAGGCCCTAGAAGTCAACCTCACATGATGTCAAACAAACCACAAGGAATTTATTACTAATGTTGGTCAGCTGTAGCAGGGGAAGAAGGGTCAGTTGTTTTCCACCACATAACAAGAGAAATCATTAATTATCTGCCCATCCTAGACAGTTCCCTGCATTCCAACTGAGCTTGTCTCTGAAGCATTCACTTCCATCCTAACTGAATCTTTTCATCTAGTATTTATAAATCCAGTGGTTTGGCAGCTAGGCCATCTCTGACCTGTTCACTGTCAGGCAGCAGTGTAAAGGATTAGAGGTAGAGTGGTTAGAGCAAAGTAGGCACGACAGCAGCATATATGCCATAGTTGGAAATTTTGTCTGAATATTGCATAGCCAAATATTAAGCTGTTAAAAAGATAAACATGCAGTGAGGAAAATAATTATATAACAACCCTGCTATTTTGAAAGTTCTCCCACTTAGTTCTCCCACTTGTCTGAAATTGTCATCATAGGTGCATGTCCACTGTGAGAGACATAATCTAAAAAAAAATATCTATTTGTATGATCCACCTGCAAATAAGTATTTGGACAACTGTCTGTCAGCTAGAATTCTGATTTATTATCCATAGTCCATTTATTATCCTAAATTAGATGCACCTGTTTGAGGTCGTTAGCTGCAGATAGACACCTGTTCACCCCATACAATCAGTAAGAAGCCAACTACAGTACTAACATTACTAACTAATGTTACTACTAACCTAGCCAAACCAAAGAGCTGTCCAAAGACACTAGAGACGAAATTGTACAACTCCACAAGGGCTACAGGGAAATTGCCAAGCAGCTTAGTGAAAAGGGTCCACTGTTGGAGCAATCATTAGAAAAAGGAAGAAGCTAAACATGATTGTCAATCTGCCTGGGGCTCTAGCAAGATCTCACTTCGTGGGGTCTCAATGATCCTAGGAGAGGTGAGAAACTACTACTACTACTACCCAAACTACAGGGGAGGAGCTGGTCAGTGACCTGAAAAGAGCTGCCACCACCATTTGCAAGGTAACTATTGGTAACACACCTAAATGGAAGGTTCCTCTGCTTAAACCAGCACATGTCAAGGCCCGTCTTAAGTTTGCCATTGACCATTTGGATGATCCAGAGCAGTCATGGGAGAGAATCATGTGGTCAGATGAGACTAAGATAGAACATTTTGGTCATAATACCACTAACCGTGTTTGGAGGAAGAAGAATGAAAGGGACCATCGCAGGAACACCATCCCTACTGTGAAGCACAGGGGTGGTAGCATCATGCTTTGGGGGTGTTTTTCTGTACATTGGACAGGGCGATGGCACTGTATTAAACGGCCCTGTATTGCAAGATTTTGGGGAAAAACCTCCTTCCCTCAGTTAGAGCATTTAAGATACAACATGACGATGACCCGAAGCACACAGCCAGGATAACCAAGAAGTGGCTCAGTTAGAAGCATATCAAGGGTCTGCTGTGACCTATCCAGTCTTCAGACCTGAACCCAATAGAGAATCTTTGGATGAAGCTCAAACTCAGTGTTCCTCAGCGACAGCCCAGAAACCTGACTGATCTAGAGAAGATCTGTGAGGAGGAGTGGGCCTAAATCCCTACTGCTGTGTGGGCAAACCTGGTGAAAAACAAAACGAAATGTTTGACCTCTGTAATTGCAAACAAAGGCTATTGTACCAAATATTATTATTGATTTTCTCGGGTGTTTATTTCCAGCTGTATAATTTAAAAAAGTAAAAAAAAGTAAAAAAAAAAATCATACATTGTGATTTCTGTAATTTATTTATTTTATTTATTTTTTTATTATGTCTCTCACTGTCTGGACATGCACCTATAATAAGTTCAGACCCCTCCGTGATCTCTAAGTGGGAGAACTTGAAAAATAGCAGGGTGTTCAAAAATTATTTCCTTCACTTTAGATATCAAAACACAAATAATAAAAGACTCATGCAAGATATAATAAAACAACATAAAATAAGCTCTCTAATGCAAGGTTAAGGGACAGTGTTGAAAGACAAATTTCAGAATAGATTAAAGGTGCATGGTCAGTTAAATTTATATAGGAAAAACGTACTTTGGCTCGTATAGATGCATTTCAGAAGCCTGACTTCATGACCATTGAGTACCGAACGCTTAGTTTAGCCCTGTGGCACTTCTCCTCTGACCAGAATTGATTGTGCTCATTTAAATCCCTGTGAGGTACTACGATACACAGATAACATCAATGTTATTAGATGCAGTCCATATGAAGTCACGGCAAACTTTCACTTTTTTTTTCAACTTGACTGGCTTCTAGATTTTTCCTTTCATGACTTAAACAAATATCTTGTACACAACCTCGCATATACCGGAGAAAGTCTGATGCTTATAAAGTGCAGATGGCGATCGGTATTTCACAGCTGGCTGGGTTATTGACCCAAAAATATTGCATCTGAAAAACAAGAACGTATTTGTATGTAATATGAAGGTAAGTGCTCTGCTGATCTTTATGCATGCCTTATGTAAACAGCTAAAAAATACTATAATTTCTGTAGCAAAATCTTCAGATCTCAAAATCAAATTCAGTTCTTTCATAAGGTGTCTAATTAGTGTAATCTTATTACTCAATTTTCTGGAAAGGTTGTACAACACATTAAATCCAGTGGGCAACAGCCTAAGCAAGCTCTCCTGACTTGTTGTAAGACTCAACTGATATGACATGTACACTGAACAAATGGCTGCTTGCAGTCAGTGTCCAGTCAACCCTTCTGATCACTGACGGTCATCTCTGACGGAGATTATTTTCTTGGGAAAGAGGTAAAAATTTGTGTCAATTTTAAATGCCAAACCTGACTGCACAACATAGGAAGAGCATCTTTTACACAGAGGACCAGAGCAGGTACTCAATATGCCTGCTGCTAGATTCAAACGTTTGTGACATCAGTTACAAGGCATCAATGAAAACTTTTTTAATGGAAGATCATCACATCCTGTTACTATATTATTTTTTGATATTGTGTTGTTTTTTTTTGTTGCTTTACTTTACTGTAGATTCCAATGCTGCAATACTATACAAAATCTCTGAAGTCTAAGTACAAACATCTTTATGGGGGGATGGACAGACGGACGGACGGATGGACTGAGATGGATGGATTGAGTGATTGAGAAATGTATTGCTTGATTGTACTTAACATTGATTCTGTGTCCCTGTTTGAGAACAGGTGAGAACAGAGGTTACTTTCAAAGAAGCAACTAGCGACAACTTACTTTTTCTTCTCTTGTTGGAGACTTTGGTGACAACACATAGGGCACCGGTTGTTTTCAGTGTACGGTATTCAGTGAGCAGTTAGTGTGCAAGCTCCTTCCTTCTCTAAAACACAGGGACTCAGATGCAGCAGCTGCAGCCTGTTTCTACAATCACAGAGAGGAGGGACTCTCCTCTTTTCCCCCACCGAACATGATTTATACATGAAAAAGCTTCCAGTGACCCCCCATAAAACCCCCCCATAAAAACACAGAATGTAAATGTTATATTTATTGTATTGTTTTCTTTAAAACTGTTGCAATGAACTAGAAGAGCACATGGACACGGTTTTAGCGGCCCTTGCAGACATGCACCAAAGGGCTCATGGCAGAGAAAATATATGTTTTTTCATAACTTTTTTTAGTTATTATGTGTATGTATTATATTAGGTATACACTGTGCGATTTTTTTTAGTCATTACACACAGCCACTGCTCACACTGTACGACTAAACTGCAGGGTTTAGTCATACAGTGTGAGTTCACAGTTCACGATGTATGTGCAGCACGATGTCTGATGTGATCTACCTGCTCACACTGTACGACTAAAAAGCTTGTCGGACTCAGCTCCACAGTGAGATGGAGCTGCTCTGACTCGTCTATCCGGAAGCCAAACAAATAGAAGAGGAATATGGAGCTCACTAGAGTTAACTGGCTGCCTTGGCAATTTGTGCAAATTTGTGCTGAAAGCCCTAAAAATAAAAGGAAACAATATATTTGTGAAAAAGACATGGCTGAGCAAACGTGGCTGCTATGGTCTGTCAATTTTACAGGAAGAACTGCATTTCACTCATTGCATCCCTGCCATGCTGCTGTGTTTACAGAAGAATCCTTGTTTATGCATGCGCACTAAGCGATTTGCCCACGACGATCGGGACGATCGGGAAGATCGACCACGATTCTTGATCTCTATATTTTAAAGGAATATAAAGTGATTTATTGTAGACATAAAACGTCTGTCATTCCCCAAACCTATCCACCATCCATTGAGGATACATCCTGTTTGTAAAGCATAGTTGCTATAGCCTACCCAAACAGATATTGATTTTGGTGGTCCTAATCCACTGCCAAGTTAACATAAACATTATCATTCACTACTCAGACACATAGTGAATGTAAACTCATAGTTTACCGGTACTTGTAAAATCAGCTGTACTAATGTGCAACTATCCGGTGTGCCTTTAAGAGAAAACAGAACCACCTGAAGAAATACCGATGCAGTAACAGGCAGACCACACACAAAATGAGGTTCAAACTCAGCTATTTTGCTATGAAATCACATAACCCCAATTTCCCACCCTAATACTATTAAACAGAAAATCCTTGAACTTATATAAAACGATGATCAGATTTTTTTAAGGGTTTGATCATTTCCATCAAAACAGAAGAGAGAAGAGAGCAGGTAGTGCATTTGGCTCCTGTCCAAAAACACTGAGTCACAGATCACAGACAACAGATGGTATGATACTGTAGATCACTTCTTTGTTAACTTTGGCAAAGAACCACAGCGTGCTTCAGTGGAACCCAACCCTCCACACCAAACAACGCCTGCAAGAGTCTGTCATAAACCTGTCAGAAGGCAGAGGAAGGCTAAATAAATTTTATTCGTAAACAAGATACTGTAAGTGTAACTATGTGAAGCTATTTTTTCATCTTCTTGTCTGTGTGGGTGTGGCTGTGGGTGTTTGTGTGGGATATGCACTGTATGTTTGCCGAAGGATAATTTTTTATTCTGCTCCATTATAATATAATAAAAGTTAATCTCTATACCATCAAAAAAAATCTTTGACAAATGAGTCTGGAGAGCTTAGCCAAGTTCTCTGCACAGATGAATTACTCTCACCCCTATGATAAGTTTTACATCATGGAAACACAGAGGCCAACAGCAGCATTTTAGTTGGAGCTTCTTTCTTTACTTGACAGAGGTTTAGAGACAAGATACCTAAACCAAAAAAATAACTACAGCGCTTAAGGTGGACACATTCCACTCCAGACGACAAATAGCCATTACCAGCTAAGTTATCCATCAAACTGATACAGTACACTGTCACTGGCCCTTTCATCCGCTCCAAATGACAGTCATAACTTTGACCTGACAAACCCCGTCAGCTTGAGCAACTTCCCCCATCAATCACAGCCGTCAGAGGCTCAGCACAGCTTTGTCCTGATTAATTACACCTTTGCTGCAAGAAGCTGTCAGTCATCCAGAACGGGCGATGCAGCCGTACTATCAAGTTTGTTGTGAATGAATGCAGGCGTCATGAGTCAAACACCAAATATTTCAATGGGCGTTTTAAGAAAAAGAAAAAAAGTGAGACTACAAAAAACAAAGAAACCATTTGGCCGCCTTAAGGCAAATTACTGAAGGGTCTTCACTGTCCAGGAAGGTAGAAAAAGTGCAGCTACTGTCAAATGATCAGAGGCATGGAATTAGAGTGATGAGTGAATGCAATTTACCCTGAGAGATTAAATCATAATGATGTCAGCGTCTTTTTGTACACATAATACATTTAACTAAACCTGCAAGGGGACCTCACGGGAACTCTGAGCATGCAACCGACTAACAATGTGTTTAAACTGGCAAAGCACACAGTCAACCATGAGCTGCCCTGAAAAAAAAATTCAAAGCTCATAAACTAAACATCCCTGTACCCACAGTACGGTTCTTCTTACTGCGTTCCAAACTCGACGCTTAAATACCGGGGATCTATTTTCTGTCTGTGTACACATATAAAGCTGAAAAGAATGTCCAGACTTTCAGATGTAACTACTGTAATATGACTCGCAGTCCATGTAGTGAAAACTCAAGCATGTACTTATGTACATATTATTATGTTAGCATATTTCTGTGGCAGTATATGAGTAAGTGCATTTTGAGAAAGTTAACACATAATTTGCAGCAGTGTGAACATCATTCTCTAAAGTTAAAACTCCAGACTGTTTGTTTAAAAATTGTTTTGTGTTTCTAGTTATGTGCTAGGGGATAAATAAAACATAAAATCTAAAAATTCTATCAATACCCAAACATCGGCTGATATGAATTATGAGGTATTTTGTGGGTGAAGCTCAATACAAAGAGCACCTTTTCAAAACCCACTTTTTACAAATGTCCAGTAAATACAAAAATTTACTGCAAAGACAAAGAATTAGGCTTGTTAACAAACAAAGTTCTACAAAAAACGAGGCAAAAAATGTGAAGGAGAAACTCTGCAACAGAGAAATACTGCAATAGGAAAACAGAGAGCAGTAAAGCCTCAGCTCACACTGAGCCTGGTTCTGCTGGAGATTTCTTCCTGTTAAAAGGGAGTTTTTCCTCTCCACTGTCACTACAAGCATACTTAGCAGGATTGCCTTTGAGTCAATGCAATCAACTGCTTTAGATAGAAAACTGAATCAATTTGATTGTATAATCTGGTGAATTGCAAAGTACCTTGAGATGACATGTGTTTTGAACTGGCGCTATAGAAATAAACTGAATTGATTTGAATTAAAGTGCAAACGCACTGCAAATAAAAAAAAATGAATAATACAGA
The DNA here is from genome assembly GCF_016077235.1 of Cyprinodon tularosa. NCBI lineage: Eukaryota > Metazoa > Chordata > Actinopteri > Cyprinodontiformes > Cyprinodontidae > Cyprinodon > Cyprinodon tularosa. Next base: position 301,440 of record NW_024039651.1, read on the forward strand.
AAAAAAATCTAAACACATTCTAAGGAAAATGCTGCAAGTAGGAAGAAGTAAGCAGTATGCTTTCTTGCACCACTGCAGTTAGCATAGGGACCCCCTGATGTACCTCACCACCACTTGGAGCTATACCGTTGCCTAGAATTGTTTCACAGAGTTTAACAATCATAGATCATTTGTTTACTCTGTGAGGCATAATTTGTTAACATGGAACTTTTTTTTTTTTTTTTTTGGTTGCTCTTTTCCAAAAAGCTGTAGTCCCAATTGTACGCGTGTCAATCATGTTTGTCTGCTGAATATTGAGGTCCTCAGACTGGGACTCCTTTCCTTCACTGGATAGAGTTCTTACTGTGGACCCAGTGAAAGGTTAAGGGAAAGGAACTAGGTTTTCATATCGAATATATATCTGAATTGTGCAACAGCAATGATGCGGTGGATCTGGGTAAGGCATTTCATACGTGGGTCTTTGTAGATGGAACTTGCTTAACCCTTTTCATGCAAGCCTTCATAAATAGAGCCTATTAAAGAGTCACAAAGTGGTCACTCCACCTCTGTTTAACCTTGTTTGTCAAATACAAGACCGTAAACTGAACTAAAGTAAAACCTGTAATCGATTTCTGCAGTTATTTAAATCAAGTAGAACTTCACACTGCACTGATGTTTCAACATGAACCATATGCTGATTCTAAATCATCTGTTTAATTTCTCGGAGCCACCGGCAATATTCCACAATGGAAACCACAAAAACCTCCATGGATAGATTGTGTTGGTCCAAGAGCATTGCATCTTATTTTGGCTTTAACATGTAAGCAGACCATAGTGCAGAGAGTTTTCACTAATACAGCAGGTCTTAGGACAAACAGAGGCATTTTGGTGTATGCTCACATACGTTCAAGGGCCATCAGCTCATCAGCATTTGCTAACGTGGAAAAGCTCACAGCACCATCACACCTACTGATCCTTATCTGAGAAAAAGTGATGCAGTCCTATTCTAAGGAGCTTTACTGTGCTCCGCTCCACATGCAAAACCTTTTTAGGGATTGAGTCCTTTGTAATGGGGGAAAGCTCTGCAGCTCATAGAAGCAGCCCTGTCTGGTGTTTTATTACATTGTGTCTCTTCAGTGGCCCAGCATTTCGACAATAGCTTTCCAGCTGAACAGTCCCAGTATTAACAATTCGTCCTTTTTTGATGAGCTCCATGTGCTAAAAAACAAAACCGAGGGGGAAAAAATGGGAGCTTTTGATCAGGGAAATAAAATAATATGTGTATTCTGTCACGCCTCACAGGCTGCGGAGCAGAGCAAAATGTGGTATGCTTGAAGAAAAACAAATAATATGTCCTGGTGCATAGCTGTGTTTGTTTCTGTTGCTGTCATTGGAATCGTTAGGCATGAACAAATGTGCAAATATGAGCTCAGAATATGAATGTGCAGCTAAAAACTGTTGGTAGATGATTTATTTCTTTAATGAAGGTTTGCAGGGAACACTTTGTCTTATCAGGAAGTCGTCCAGCCTGCTGCAGGGACATGTCGTGAGCCAGGATAGGTTTAACTCACAACCCATTTTGTTGCCTGCAGCAATATTCTCAAACTTGGGTGGTCACCAAACTTTTTCATTTCTCTATTTCCACTCGCCTTGTTTCAAACACAACCCAATGACAGACATTAGATTTTCCATCTTGACCTTTTTAAATCAGTATCTGGTTCAAAGAACAACCCCTAACCAAGCCATAGATTTGCTTCTCATACACCTAAAAAGAAGACTGTTAGAGCAGGAGATACCTGCAAGATAAAATACCTCCCATTGCCCCACCCCACCCATATTTTCACAGTTGAGTCAAGTTCTGGGTCGGTGAAGCTGACAGGAGATGACTTCCGTCTTGTCGTCAGACAAACACAGCAACTGAAAAACTTGAAAAACAAGCCAGCCATGTATGGGGCATATGGGTTCATTTTGGATATTTTAAAAACATTCGCGGGCCTGGTTTCATCAGAACACAAAGACTCAGATAAGCCCATATAAGGTTTACCCAAAAGATTTTTTAATGATCTAACTAGTTTTTCCCACTATTCTCCTCAGCCTAAATTCTGTCTTGGGTTATATTGCACTTTTCTTTATCAACCACTATTCAGTCCATTAGAGGAGATAAAGTCATCGTGGTTGCACTGCGTGCATCACCAAAGTTGGTCTCAGTGTAAGAACATCAAATAAGAAAAAGTAAGCTCCCTCCAGCAAACTCCCTTCTCTGTTGTTGTGTATCACATGCCAGTAAGAAAGAAACAGAGGATAGAGTCACCAGCAATGAGAGACAACCCTGGGTTCATGGCATAACGCCCCCCACTGCTTGCCCCTTTCATCTGTAGCCCATTTGTTGGTTTAACTCTGGACCTTCTCAGCAGGTCTGGGGGGGTTAATAGCCAAAGACAATTATGCTTAGAGGAGAAGGGAAAGCTGCCTATCCTTAACAACAGACTTTCCAGCATCAAGCACCACCTACTTCCAATCATGCGTTAGCCCTAAATCCTCCCTGTGCCTCAGAAACAGACAGAGTTAGAACATAGCAGGCAAGAGGTCTAGTCTAGATTTATCTTAGCGCAATAAAAACAATGAATCTCTTAGTAATGTTTCAAAGGAATAAATCCTTTATTTTACTTTAAATAAGTTATTGCAGTATTTACCTTAAAATAGCCAAAGAGATAATAACACACTTGGAGAAAAATACACAGTGCACTGCGTGGGTGGTCCAGTCAGGTTGGATGGATGGAGGAGAGTCCCACCGACAATTAACGTGTTAGCCAGACTTAGTGTGTGATTTATTCATTAGGACATCACTCAATTATGCCACAAGCATATTGATGCAACAGTGTGGGTATGCCCTTAAATTAAGAAAAAAATATGTTTTTTTTTTGGGTGTATTTGATGTATGGGAAGACAAGTGAGGTCGCAAATCAAACTTCTGGTGGGGACAGTAGCAGCTTGTAAGCCGAAGCTTCTCCGCCCCCAACTGAGTTATTAGCACTGGGTACACATAGCAGAAAGCTAAGAACAAATTATGGGAATATTCAACATTTTTAGCCTAAGATTTTATCAAAACTGGATAATTAGAAGAAAACACACAAAATTTCAGTCTTTCATATTTTTAAAGTGTGCCTGTGTTTAGTTGAAAAATATTTATAGTGAACTATCCAGTTTGAATTTACAGTACATTTCGAATGTCATTCAAAAAAAGTAAAAAAAAAAAAACAAAACAAAAAACAATCCAATCAATTCGCAATGTCTTTTTTTTATTATTGAAAAATCTTCCTGGAAGAGAAGCAAAACATCTTCAAACTTCGAAACAAAGTCAGGTATTGTTTTTTTTTTAACATTTTTTTAATCGCTATGACCTGGATGACAGAAAATCTTCACCAGCATACATTTCCAATGATTAAAGTAGCAGAACCCCTGTTCCCTTTGCACCGTGTCTTGCCTTATAATTTCTGGTTGAGCCCAATTTCCTCTTTTGTCCTCAGCAGGACAAAATATGGAGAAATCGCTATGAGGGGACGTTACCAGTCCATCCCAGAAAAAGATGAAATCCTTGGGACAATGGTTTACAAGTCTCACTTTGGTACCATTTTGGTACATCTCATATGGAGGAAAGCAATTAAATATATTCTTTTTTCTAGAACAGTGATATAAGAAAGTTGTGACAATAACCACAATTTATCAGTTTCCTCTAGCATTTAGAATATATCTGTTCAGAGATGACCAGAGGCTTATTTTGATCTGGTCAGTAAATTCGTTATAAGAAATTTGCATGAGCTCTAATTGGTTCTTGCAGACTCATACATTATTTACGAAGTATTGAACTTTGCCAAATGTTCTTTAGAGTCCCTCTATCCAATCTACATACGGTATGCACAACAAGCTGCATCATAGAAAAACAGTTGAGGTTTCATAAAATGCACCTTTTTAATGATCTGTTCTTTGTGAATCACAAAAAATAAATTACAGAAATTGTTAGCATTTATAGAACAATATGTAATAAACACCTACCTACCAAAGACCCAAACTAAAACTGACTTTTGGACTCTCTTAGGCCAAAACCACACCACAGGTCTTATTGCTCAGTTATGATTTTTTATTTTTTTTGTTTTTGGCTGAAATCTGATTTGTTTTTTGGGGGGTAGATTTTGCATGGATATTTTCACTAATATTCATAAGCAACTGCTACCTCCTCTCTTTTAAAGCACTTAAGCAATGGGAGCTAACAGCATCATGACATCATCATTATGATAAGAGAAAACAGAAGAACTACCAACCATGGCCATTTGAAAAGCAGTCAGTGATGCTGATGCTGTCACTATGGATTGTGTTGTGGAAGCACATGTCAATATTTAAAATTCTGATAAAATGTGGCATCACAATTCAGGCTGCTGATACCTGGAAAACTATTAGAGTCACCCAAGTTAGTACCACATATGGAAATTGCTCAAATCTGATTTTTTTGGGTGGTGAAAAGATCATAATTGAACCACATAGACTGGGTGATATGAGTTACATATAGGCAAAAATATTGCATTTGGGTTGAATTTACCTGTATTGTGACCAGTACCTTATTAATTGGCACTAACATGCATGCTTTGGGAGTTAGGAACTAAGCCAAAGTTTCAAGTGGGGAAAAAACACTTTAAAGTGGATGTTCTCATGAGGCTCCTGTTGTTTTCATTTACAAGTCTGGGAGATTTACTATGTTCATATGTTCATTCTGCTTGTAGAGGCCAAGCCAATGCTTTAATCCCCTGAGGGGCTGCACAGCTACCTTGATTGATGAATTAAAGTCTCACTCAACATTGCCAGTTAAATAGGCAATTCATCTGTTTATTACTCGGGTTTCTTCAAAAGTCTATCTAGAAAGCAACATCATTTCAACACAGAGCATTGCGACGTTGTTGCTTCAGCCGTCGAAAACGATTTCCCTCTTAGAAAATCCAACCCAACAAAGGATGTTTTTTACCATAAATAGTGAATGCCACTGATGTGAATATAAGATCATTTTCGTTCCTGCACTGCTAATATCAGATTTTTTATGTTGACTTGATATAAGCTTTACACAAACTCTGAGTAAATGTGGTGCCATGATATGACAGCTAAAACACATCAGCTTTATAAACTAGAACTTATTTTGATCACCTAAAGGAATAGTTAAGAAATGTTTAAGCACACCAAAAGATTGTTTAAAGATTCACAAAATAATTCTCATAAACTGGACCAAATTTTTCAAGTTACGAGAATCCAGCTCTGGATTTCATGCGTAATCAGGCAGACAATATGGATCTATTATTTGTTCACAAACTGTTTAAAATGTGTTATTTCATCTCTAATGTAATGCCAGGTTAAACAGAATAAATGAGGTCATTTTGCCTGACATTTTCTGAACATTTTCTTCATTCAGGTTTTAGCAGCTGCACAGTTTCCACAGTACAACTAAAACAAATATTATTCACAAATGGATCCCCTGTTGCTTTCTTGAAACAGAGACTGAAAAGAAAACCAAACAGCAGTGCAAAAAAGGTCTAGATTTCTGGCTGCAGCATGGGTCAAATGAATGCATAAATCCTGCTTGTGTGTGTGGCCGTAGCACTGGGAGATACCACATCATTCATCATCTTGTTTAAAAAGCTTACAGGGGAGAGGAAAATGGATGGTTGAAGAGATTTTCTACAGACATCATTGGAGGAGAGTGCCAAGTGGGTGGGACTCCTTTAGCTCGCACTGTCCTTTATTGGCGGGGCGTGTAGTCTGCTGTTAAAGGCAGCTGATCTCATGGATTGTACACGGTCAGGTGCAGCAGTCACTCAAAGCTGGGCAAGCTGGCAATCTGCCTCAGAACCCTCACCCGAAGCCACAACAGATACCTGCAATTTGTCATCCCTATAAAGTAACATTCTCTGTCTAAACTGTCATTAGGGGGGGAGTAGTGTTCCGACACTTAACTCCAAATCCGTGTTTCTTACAAAGCATTTTATTATGACCAAACTCCTCCCCCATCCACCCCCATCTCTCCCAATTCATAGCCGGGTGTTTTTTGTTGCAGTTGGCAGCTTTACAAGAAGGTTTTAAAGAAGACATGTAATCTTTCCTGGCAGTGAGGCTTTCATTCTAGTCAAAGTCAACGATGGGCAGGAAAAGCCCAGAGGGGAGTGCATCAATTCTTTGTTCAATGACAGTGTTGGCGGATTTCCAAAGCGGTGCATGCCACAGCAGACCTTAGGCTTAGGAGACAGAGAGACGTGGAAACACTGACTAATAAATCAAGGTCTTAAAATCTACCTCTTTCCATTTATTCATTCTGTCAATCTTTAAGTCTATAATGACTTCAGATGCAAAATCTAAACCAACTAGTTCTATTAATTCTTTTTGTATTCATGCTGTTTCAAAGCAGGTTTTTACGCATCCTTGATTTTCAGCAGAATATACTACCTCGATCATTGAGGGGAAAAAATGAATTAGGAAAATCAATGTTGTTTACTTCTTACAATATGTCATGTCAAGGAAAACCAGCTGATTGCGACTCAGGGACTTTGCAGGATTCCCTCCTTCTTAATAAGGGTCTAGCCACAGTGAGCAGTTCTTTGCATTGTGCTGTCGCCTTCATAGCTATGCCTTGCATTGAGCATGTATGCAGTGTCACAGGAGAGAGAAAAAAATTTTATCTATGAAAAAACCTCCAGCATAACCAAGCTTGCAACCCAGCAATCAAACCCCCTTTAGAGTGTTCCAGATTCCAGTCAGAAGAAAACAGTTGGTTAAATTAAAGATTATTTTACATGTTAATCATCCAGGGATAGGGATAAATCTGGACATAATTTACCTCCAAATTATTCTTAGGTTTGCCAAAAGTTTTAAAGGTGTCAGGCATGCGTCAGCAGTATGGGTGGATGTTGCCACAGACAGCCTGAGGGGGAAAAAAAAAAGAAAAAAGACGCATCAGTCAGTCACCACCTTCTCTGCTTAAAGGAAGCTAAACTGTGTCACACAGGATTGTAGGAGTTTATGATTGTTTGTTATTCTGTTTAAGCAGGCGTTCAGAACAATATCACACTTTGTAAAGGTGTTGAAATAAATTGAAAGTGTTAGCAGAAGGCTTTCTCAAATGAATTATATAGACAATTAAATTCTAATAAGTACGAGCGGCTGACAAACCTGCCATGACTGGGCACATTAAATGAGAATTTTAAAGCTCCAATGATCTGAACATGATCCAGAGTTTCATATTAACATGGGACTAGATTTGGACTAGATTTCCCTATCTGAGGTCACAGGTGAAGTATGTCAAGGTGTATTACTTTTTAATTTTTCAGCTCATGTTTTAAAAAGTGATGCTTTTGACATAATGTTGTCCCTATTAAAGTGGGATACTGTAAATTGATTCTGCTGCTAGAGTTCATAAGGTTCACTTATACTTATGTAACCACAATGAGGGTTCTTGGGGCCTAATGTTCAGCAGGAGGCCCTTTAGACCAGGGGTGCTCATGCCCAGTCCTCAAGAGCTACTATCCTAAAACCTTTTGATGCACCTACTTTTTACACACCTGAATCAAATAAGTGGCTCATTGTTGCCATGCCTCTGCTGGGTTAAATGAAGGGATTGAGCTTTTCAATTCAGTTGTGTTAGAGAAGAGATGCATCTAAAAGTTAGAGGATGGTAGCTCTTGAGGACTGGACTTGAGCACCCCTGCTTTAGATTGTCTCTGTCTCATTTCTAAAACCGCCCTGTATACATTCAGAGAACGTCTGTTAAACATTGAAAGTTCACACTTTTCTAACAAAACAAAAAAAAGAGATATGATGAAAAAAATCAATTTTTTACAACCACAAAGATTTAAATGATCTTACGAATGATTAAATAAAATTGCTGCAAAAACCTTTTTTTTTATGTTGAGTTCAGGCAGCGAGGTCTAAATATAATTCCTGAACATTAAATGTTCGACTCTTAGATGACATTTGGCCAACGCCATCCAGACCTGCCTAAGGAAAACGAAAAAGGAAAAAAAACGAGGACTCTTATCAAGAGGAGAACAGGTGGAAGCAATAAAAAGAGGAGACACAGGTGAATGGGATAAAATCATGAATCAATGCACTGGAAAAACGATCTAGAAATAAGTAAAAATTTCCTAAATTAAGTGTATTTAACCTGGATTTGAATAGGTATAGATAATTTGCCAATGGAATGAGTGTTTTTACTCTTAAAGTAAGATAGTTAGATAATATGCACTTGTAATAAGACAATGGAATTTTATTTTCTTATTTTAAATCTAAATTGTCTTGTTCTATTGGCAAAATGTCTCTTTTATCTCCTCAATTCAAGAACAAATGCACTTATTTTAAGAAAAAATGACTTATCTAGATTTTGATTTTTTCCAGTGTGGATTTCGCTGTAGGAGAAACAATTCACGAGAACATAAGCTAAAACCACCAAGTAACCGAGGGCTTAAGGGAACGGAACCATATGGTGAACCACAAATGGCAAAAATAACTGAATATGGATATAAATATAAAATATAATAAACAATGAAGAAAGTGAAGAAAGACCAAATGAAAAACATAACCTACAGATCTAGACAGTTTGACCAACATTTCTCTCTTTTACGTTCCTTCTCAACACAAGAGACATTTTTGTTCAACATAGTAAACTCAAACCGACGAGGTTGTAAAGTCTAAAGGTGCTGACATTTACAATCGTACTTAAACTAAAGCTCTTCGTGTCAGGGGTGACTGCCTGGGTTTTGTTTGTGAGCAATGATTGCCATATTCCTGGCTAATTGAGATGTTTCTGATGAATGGTGTACGTTTAGCTAAATATTATGAAAGCCCCTCATCCCTATGTGGGTGGGAACTAAGGGGGAGAGGTGGACATTTGTAGAAATATTTTTCTTTATGGAAAAAGTTTATTGCTTTGCCAGGATAACAGACTGATAAAATAACACCTGAGTTTCTTTTACAAAACACTGTAAATTAAAATTGTCTAAAATGGGACATAAAAAAGATAGATTTCTCATTAACATTAGGACAGATTTTTGACTAAGTTGTGTAAATGTTCTGATTCCAACGTTTTAAGCATTTTGTTTGCTTATAGAATTTCAAATATTTTAGAATTTGCCAGATGAGGTTAAAACTCAAGACAAAAGGCAAAAATAAAATCTAATATTTATTTCTTTTAATAATACTTAAGCATTCTATTTCCTAAACCTTTAAAACTGTGTGGCCTTCTGACACATAATAGCCTCTATCCTAACTTCCTCTTGCCGTTTTTCTTTTTTTTTTATGTCTGCAGGAAAAAAACAACTGAAGGAATTTGTGACGTTTTCTACTCCTTTAACGAGATTATAATGCGCCTAAGATTATGAAGCTGGGTACTGTCAAAAAGAAGGTGTGCTCAGTAATTCTGCCTTTGATGAGCAATGTTAATGAAAACACTTTTCAGTCCTCAGATATGATGAATTAAGCAGCTGTGTGCACAGGTGCCATGCAGTTCATTCTTAAGAATTAAAGCATTAGATTGACTTGTTGTTTTAGATGTGGCAGGCTTAAAGAAGTGATGAGTAAATAGAGATTAACGGCTGTTGTTGTAACACCAGGATTAATCCTTTTAAAAAAAAAATCTAAATGAAAATATATCTGGCACATAAATATTTATTACAGCTTCCAGACATTGTACATTTTTACAGTTAGTTTTATGTGATACAAGACAAAGTAATGTGCATTAGCCCTGTCCATCACAGGCTAACACATCGATGAACAATCATGCACCAACAGTCACACCAAAGGGTTAGTTAAGCACTAGTTTACCTAACAGGCATGTTTTTTGGACTTAGGAGGCAGCCAGAGTACCCAGAAAGAGCCCCCTCACGCACAGGGAAAACACAAAAACTTCCAGCAAAATGAGCCCAGGCATTGATTTGAATCCATGACCTTGTTGCTTTAAGGCTGCAGCACTTCTCACAGCTTGTGTTTGTGCCAAAAATGAATGTTCTCAAAAAAAAAACCGAGGAAGGTTGGTGGGGTGTGGTGGTAACAGGTGGTTTGTAAACATCTTAACATGTATAAATGCTTTGAAAAATGATATGCTGTTTACAAAAACATTCACCTGAAAAACATTCCAGGATTAAACAACTAATGTCAAAACAGGATCTAGGAAAAACTCATTCATGTATTTATCTTTGATCAAATTGATTACTGCAAAAATGTCTTCATAGGTTTACCTAAAAGTCCATCAGAAAGCTGCAGCTGATCCAATACACTGCTACCCGTTTTTTCACTAGAACTGAGAAAGTAGAACACATCAGCCCAGTTCTGAACTCCTTACACAGGATCCGTGTAGCTCCGAGAATAGACTATAGACTGTTAATCTATGAATCACTTGCCTTGCCTTGCCTTGCAGTGCCCTGCCTTGCATTGCCTTTCAACCCTAGGTTGTGAGGCAAGGCAAAAAAGGCTATATTTGTCAAGTACCGCACTCTCCAAAAAGTGATCAAAACTCTTCCCTTTATGCTCCAATACATGTCCTACATAATAGGAGGGTCTAAGTTCTATCAGACTGTATATGCAACCTTTTCAAATACAAATAATTTGTTGCTGTTTTAAATGATAAAACAACTTAAGTATTCTCTTAGTGCTCAAAACAAAATCAACAGTGGGTGGATTTATGAATTACAAAGACTGGCCACATGGTGCTACAAACTCCACCACCAGGAACCAAAAATATTTTTCAGATGGCGAATCAATGTTTTCATATTTTTGGAGCTGAGGTATTATTTAGTGATGCAACTGAAATCATACAGAAACATAAAATCCACCCAAACTGAGGCAAAATAAACATCTGAGGCAGAGAATCACATTCCAGCAGAACCCCAAACATTTAACCAGATCTACAATGAATCTGGTTAGACAGAGCTACTATTCTATTCAATTCAGTTTATTTATACAGCACCAATTCACAACACATGTCATCTCAATTCACTTTACAGTTCACCAGATCATCCAGTCAAATTGATTCAAAGTTTTCTATCAAAGGAAAACCAGTTCATTGCATCGACTCATTGACTCAAAGGCAATCCCTCACACTAAGCATGCTTGTAGCGACAGTGGAGAGGAAAAATTCCCTTTTAACAGGGAGAAACCTCCAGCAGAACCAAGCTCAGTGTGAGCGGCCATCTTCAAGGAGACAGAAGCAGAGATACAAAAAGCAGCTGTAAAAGGCCAGGAAACACACAGCCAGGCAGACGAGCTCCGAGCCAGCCTCCATGTCAGAGGTTGAAGAGAGCACATCCAGCCAGTCACTTTCAGAGAAACAGGACTACACTGAAAAACCGATCTCCAACATCTATAAACAAAGGTGTTGATGGCAGCAGCACAGCTGATATTTCTCTCCAAGATGGTGTCCCAGCCAAACAGAAACAGATGAATCGAAGCTACTATGAGAAAAAGCAGGGAGAGCATAATGGGCAGAAATAATTTGATCAGACCACATGTTAAAACAGACCCAGGTAGTAGGTTAAAACTATAGTAAATTTAAGAGGAAAAATGTTTAATTTTATTACAGATATACACTATATTGCCAAAAGTATTTGCTCACCCATCCAAATTATTGGAATCAGGTGTTCCAATCACTTCCATGGCCACAGGTGTATAAATTCAAGCACCTAGGCATGCAGACTGTTTTTACAAACATTTGTGAAAGAATGGGTCGCTCTCAGGAGCTCAGTGAATTCCAGCGTGGAACTGTGATAGGATGCCACCTGTGCAACAAATCCAGTCGTGAAATTTCCTCGCTCCTAAATATTCCACAGTCAACTGTCAGCTGTATTATAAGAAAATGGAAGTGTTTGGGAACGACAGCAACTCAGCCACGAAGTGGTAGGCCACGTAAACTGACGGAGCGGGGTCAGCGGATGCTGACGCGTATAGTGCGAAGAGGTCGCCAACTTTCTGCAGAGTCAATCACTACAGACCTCCAAACTTCATGTGGCCTTCAGATTAGCTCAAGAACAGTGCGCAGAGAGCTTCATGGAATGGGTTTCCATGGTCGAGCAGCTGCATCCAAGCCATACATCACCAAGTGCAATGCAAAGCGTCGGATGCGGTGGTGTAAAGCACGCCGCCACTGGACTCTAGAGCAGTGGAGACGCGTTCTCTGGAGTGACGAATCGCGCTTCTCCATCTGGCAATCTGATGGACGGGTCTGGGTTTGGCGGTTGCCAGGAGAACGGTACTTGTCTGACTGCATTGTGCCAAGTGTAAAGTTTGGTGGAGGGGGGATTATGGTGTGAGGTTGTTTTTCAGGAGCTGGGCTTGGCCCCTTAGTTCCAGTGAAAGGAACTCTGAATGCTTCAGCATACCAAGACATTTTGGACAATTCCATGCTCCCAACTTTGTGGGAACAGTTTGGAGCTGGCCCCTTCCTCTTCCAACATGACTGTGCACCAGTGCACAAAGCAAGGTCCATAAAGACATGGATGACAGAGTCTGGTGTGGATGAACTTGACTGGCCTGCACAGAGTCCTGACCTCAACCCGATAGAACACCTTTGGGATGAATTAGAGCGGAGACTGAGAGCCAGGCCTTCTCGTCCAACATCAGTGTGCGACCTCACAAATGCGCTTCTGGAAGAATGGTCAAAAATTCCCATAAACACACTCCTAAACCTTGTGGACAGCCTTCCCAGAAGAGTTGAAGCTGTTCTAGCTGCAAAGGGTGGACCGACGTCATATTGAACCCTATGGATTAGGAACGGGATGTCACTTAAGCTCATATGTGAGTCAAGGCAGGTGAGCAAATACTTTTGGCAATATAGTGTACCTTCCATTACTCTAACCATTCTGTGAAGCTGAAGCATACCACATTCTTTTAGTTCTGCTTGTGAAATGTTTGCAAAGCAAGTAAATAAAAAAACGCTTTAGCTACTTTTGAATGATCTATCTATCAACAAAATATAAACACACCGATGCTTGTCATCATAACAATTCAAAAGCAAAGGTGGTGTTAATGGTAACAGATGAAAAGACAGGGTGTTGGTTTCTGTTTTTCTGTATCAAATATGACACATTTTTAGTAAGACTTTAATCTTTTTCACATTTGTAGGAGATCTTCAGTCACCCGGCATTGCTGCTTAAATAAAGCTGTAGGTTGTCTGTGGTTTTAAATCTATTCTCGGTCTAACTTCAGAAGGTGCTTGTGGCACTTCTGCAATGGAAAGAGTCATGCAGAGCTGCAAGGGAACAGCAGAGGATGATTGGCAGGGCCCTCTGGCAGGATGGCTGAATAGCTAGGGGCTTTTGGTGTCTGCAGTTGGACAGTAGTGAGACACTGGGGAGAGGTGGAAGCTGTGAGCTAAGTTAAGAGCACGGAGTCCGAAAGAGGGAGAACGAAGCAAAGGGAGTTTGTGGTTCCAGCAATTTGCTCTGGTGCTGCTTCGGGAATCCTGATAAAGACATTCATAAACTTGTTGTTTCCCTCACATACTTCCCAGTTCTTGGCAGGCAGGCCAGCCTCACAGAGGAGGGCTAGAAAAACCCAACAGCTTTTTTAAACAGAAAATCAGTTCAAACTCATTTAAACATGCAGTTGCCAATATTTTGTGCACCCCTCCGCTTTAATCTCTGACCTTTTCCTGGGATCAATTTAGTCATAGTTGATATCACAGCAAGGCTGTAAACCCATAAACACTTTGCATATTCGTCGGTGGAGCAAGCAAAGGTTGGGTGTCGGTAAATTGAGCAAATGTTTGAAAATAAAGTTGAGTCAGAAGTCCTTTAGACAAGAGCAGTGATTCAAACTTCTTTTCTAAGCCTCTAATTTATCATTGTTTGAAGCAGCGCCTTTCTCATCATCAATCTGAGGAAGATTAAACTCCTTAACCGTTACTCTGGTTTTAATCTCAGCATTTCACGTAAACGTTATGTTTAAAGGAAGCATGGCTAAAGATTTGGTTAACCTATAGCTTCCACTGTGGGCTGTCTCTAATTCTATCAAACTACAGCATGCTTTGCTGTGTTAGACCTTTTGTTAACCATGACTTAAATCACATCCACACTGGAAAAAAATCTAAATCTAGATAAGTCCTTTTGTCTTAAAACAAGTGCGTTTTTTGTTGTACTGAGGAGGTAAGTGAGACACTTTGCCAATGGAACAAGACAATTTACATTTAAAATAAGAAAAACACAATTTTATTGTCGTATTTCAAGTATATATTATCTAATTTCCTTATATGAGAGTAAAAATCTTCATTCCATTGGAAAATCTTCTTATTTTTCTGCTCAAACTAAGGGTAAAACCCCTTTATTTAAGACATTTTGACTTAATTCAAGGTTTTTTTTTTTTTTTTTTTTTTTTTTTTTTTTGCAGTGTGGAGTACAGGGCCTTACAAAATAAATAAAACTCCTTTATTTTCATTTTGTCAAATAGCCAACGTTGTTTCAATTCATTAGGATTAAATCTGAAAAACTGTCACCAAGAGGTGCATAATGCTGAAGTGGAAGGGAAATGAAAAAATGACTTTCATTTTTATTTCCTAAAAATAAAATCTGAGAAAATATGCCAAACATCTGTGTTCATCCCTCTCTATACTTTATATATTTTTGTGGTTATTGCTGTAATTCAATGAAAATAAGATTTCTTTAAATGTGACAAACTTTAAATAGACATTTTTCACTTTCTTCTTTGCAAGAGTGCTTAAGCTTAGTTAAGGTCAAGGAAAATCTTATTATAGCTAAGTACTTTATAGCACATTTCCATTAGGTCTAGCAGCACAAAGAGCTTCACATGAACACAAACATTAATGGTTAAAAACCAACCGCTAAAACTAACAAAAACATAACAGCTGTTTAGAATAGTTTCAAAAGGTTTTTAAGCCTCTAACCTTTTTTTTTTTCTTTCAGGATAAACTCTTTATTTAGAGCTATCTTCCCTTTAACGCTGATTAACCCTCATTTTCCTACTAATTGAAACATCCCCACAGCATCATGCTGCCATTATCATGTTTCATGGTGTTTGAATATTTATTACTGTCTCTACTTTAAAAAAAATAATCCTCTATATTTACCGCGTAAACTACATAGAGTATGGGCGATGCAGCTTTGGGTTTTTTTTTTTTATAAAAGGCGTATTTTGGGCTTCCTCTCTGATTACTGCTCTCCTTTTTGGACCTATTATTTAAGTAGACTACCCTGTCTGGTAGAGCAACAATTTTCCTATTCTCTTCCTACTTTTGGTTGAAAAGTGCTCTGTTATTAAAAGCTAGGATAATTGTTTTCTATCCTAATCCTGTTTTCAACTATTTCACAATCCCTCGCTTTTGGCGCTCCTTGGTCTTGGTGATGCTAATGTTCCTTCAAAAATCTCTGAGGTCTTCACAAATAAGAGAAATTGATAAATAACTTACAAGACTAGACTTTCTTCATCTTACAGTATGATTATACATTACTTTGGTCCTTATTAGTTAGCTTCCCAGTAAAATATGCTCACACTTTTACAAGGAACTGTAACCCTGTGAACAACACCAGGGTGATCATTCCTTTCACTGTGTCTCACACCCAGACATTGCAGCTGTCCCCTCTCCCTCTGGGGTCAAAGGGAACATCCCACTGCTTCAGACTAACACCTGTTGGTTCTGTCTTAGTCTGGTCTTCGTAAAGTCAACAAAGAATTCAATAAGTGAGGCTTAGAGCCACGAGGCCCCAGACATAGTAGCAGAAGCACCGGTCAAACCACAGCGGGTTCATAAGATTTTGTGAGGCTGAGAGCTGCGGCGAGGACATGATGCAGAGGGGAAAAATGTAGCAGGAAGTGTGGAAAACAGCTCAGTTTCTTTAGTTTTGGCTCTTTTGGTGTGATGAGTAGCTGCAATCAGTTAAAATAATTGGGAAATAAGGTTCAAAGCGTACAGATTAGATATTTTTCTCAGATTTTCAAAAATCTGGAGCTTAATCTTATAAGGTTTGTACTTTATCAATCAGTTTCCACCCACTTAATTTGCTTGTTTAGTTTTTGCACGAATGTGCATGTCAGCTGTCCATTAGAGGGGAGGAGGTGAACTCCTGCAACACTGAAGCTAAAGGAAAAGTGTCTGAGTTAGATTTAGATTTCGCCCTGTGTCTCCCCCTAGTCAGTGACGGAGCTTTTCTCCCACCAGGGTTCTGCATCACCTCCTTTTTTCTGCCGCTCACTCTCGAACACCCCTCCACTGGCCTTATAATTAACTGCAGTTGTTAATGGGCTCAAGAGGAATTTAGTTTGTAAGCTGATCCTACAATTAGGGCTTGTTGACTTTGCATAAATGTTGGAGGCTGCCCTCCCTGGGGGCGCGGGGCAAAAGAAGAGCGCCTTTGAGGAGCTGCCAGCTTAGACCGGACCTCCTGAGAAGTTGGAGGAGGAAGTAGGGTGTAAAGCACACACAGATGATCTCCTTGCAGCAGCCTTTCCCCTGAACCCTTCGGGTCACTCCGGATATCGGGTCAAACTCAAGAAAGGTAGATAAAGCCTCAATCATCAGCGATTGTCATTAGCAGGGTACGCTTAGTGAAAAGGTGGGAACCTTCTAGGAGCAATTTGCTTACATATTACACCTCTACAGTAGAGTTTTATTTTATTTGTTTTATCTTGAGATTTAAATGACATGCAGGTTTGTGTTTATGTGTGGTTTGTTTTCTTGCTACAGATAAAAAAACAGGATAAGGAGGCAGTGACACCCCCCTCTAAAGTAACTGGTATACATAGTACAACTATGGAAAAAGCTTTGCAGAAAATTTAATTTGTTTCTTTTTGCAGTTCTGTAAACGGTTTTTTTTTTTATTATTCTTTTTTAGTTCCCATTTTCCCCATGGAAATAAACTCGAGCCCTCATCCAGCCATGCTTATTAAGAGCAGTTTAAGTTTTGGATTTGGTCTACATCCAGAAAATTTCAAGGAAAGAATGTGTCTTCTGGTTCACATGTTTATCTTGTTTTTCCATATTTGATGAATCATAAGTCCTTGTACTCTTAAAAATAATGACAATAACACAAATCTAGGTGAGGTATTTTTCTCTTGTATTGAGCAATTTGCCCAAAAAATAGGATGATTTTAATAAAAAATAATTTATTTATTTATATAGCCCCAATTCACAACACATATCATCTCAAGGCTCTTTACAATTTAACCAGATCATACAGTCTAATTGATTCAAAGTTTTCTATCTAAGGAAAACCAGTTGATTGCATCGACTCATTGACTGGAAGGCAATCCCTCACACTAAGCATGCTTGTAGCGACAGTTGAGAGGAAATACTCCCTTTTAACAGGAAGAAACCTCCAGCAGAACCAGACTCAGTGTGAGCGGCCATCTGCTGAGGCCGACTGGGGTTCAAGGAGACAGAAGCAGAGATACAAAAGGCAAGTGTAACCCAGGTCCATGGGCAGACCCGTCCAGGAAACACACAGCCAAGCAGACGGGCTCCGAGCCAGCTCCCATGTCAGAGGATGAGGAGAGCACATCCAGCCAGTCACAGCCAGAGAAACAGGACTACACTGAAAAACAAGCCGATCTCTAACATTTATTAACCAAGGTGTTGATGGCAGCAGCACAGCTGATATTTCTCTCCAGGATGGAGTCACAGCCAAACAGGAACAGACCTGATGAAGGTACTAGACTGCAAAATCTTCCACAAACATTTCTGATTCTGCTTAAAGTGCATCGTAGATCATTTTCAGCCTCGCTGAAACCAAATAGCATCTCTCACATTAAATGACTATTGAGTACCTCTGCTTCTCTCAAAAGAGAAAGTTGAGATTACTCACTAAAAGATGGTAGAACTCCAATGATGTTTCCTGAATAAAGTATGAAATGAAGTGAAAATAAGAACTATTTGATCTCATCAAATCGCTTGCATTAGATCTGTTCTCCCAGTCCAGGATATTTCTTTCAACTGATCATTTTTAGAGTCTCAAAAACACTAATTCCTTTTGCCGTCTATAAAAACAAAATCCTTTTTATGTGCATGGCTTGCATAACCAGAAAATAGGCTGTCCACATTTCTGGGTTTTCAGTTATAATCACACATCAAGCAATTCTTTATAGTGACATTGGTGGTTAAAAAAGAAAGACTGCTTCAGGATCCTGTCCTGCATAATCTGCTCAATTCAAATGGATCAGATATCCTCAGCATCCCAGGAGAGCTGTGTAGAGCATAGCTGAAACACTTAACATTTATAGCACCACTTTATGATGGAGAACAACTGTCAGCTTCAAACTGGGCACAATTTAGTGGAGCCACATGGACTTAAATACGCTAACAAGCAAATCAAGAGTAAAGATGCTAATGTAAGCTCAGTAGTTGTACAGCAAAATGAATTTTAGATAATTATTCAATTCAACTCTGTTTATTTATATCCTGTAGCACCAATTCAAAACACATATCATCTTAAGAAACTTTACAAAGACAATCCAATCAGATCAATTTGACCCTACAGTATTCCTTCATGTGGAGCATGCATGCAGTGACAGTGGAGAGGAAACACTCCCTTTTAAATGGAAGAAATCTCCAGCAGAACAAGGTTCAGCTTTCTGCTGAGGCCTAGAAGCAGATTTACAACTAGTATCTATTTTAAGCCACCTCATCTTGGCTCTATCTGCTTTTCAATCTAGCTGCAACCCACCTCCACATCCTTTATCACCCAAGTCTGCCTTTGACTCCTCTCAGCTCCCTTCCTTCATCTTCCGTTCCACCACATGTGTCCAGGGCCAAGCCATCTCCAAGCATCAGCAGCATATTAAGCTGTCCTGCACACATTCCGGCTGGGACAAAATACTTTATGCTGTGAAAAAAAGGAAAATGTGTCTTGATTGTTATCACCTTTAGTGGAATAGGTTTTACACATTAAAAGTATCTACATAATTTCCACATTTCTTAAAATTACCAAGAACCGTTTAGGAGTAGAAAACCTTGATTGAGGTAGAAATGGTTTCAGTCGTAGTTTCACAGTTATTTCACTGAAATTGTTTGACATGGAGTTGTACTGAATAGTATACATCCTCAAATGAAAGGCTGTATAAGCTTTGTATGCAGCACATAAAAAAGATAGATTTATATTATTTTTTTCAAATGTAACCAAGGCTACAAAACAAGGAAGAGGCTGCTGTAAATTCACCAGCTGAAGATTTATGGTTCCCGGACAGCATTTTCCAATTATATGTTTGTTGTAGCCATTAAGGAAACTTCACAACATATTTGTGGCTTTTCTACGGAAAATAAGCTCTATAACTTCCTGTGTCTTTCTACGGGATGCAACAAGTTACAGCAAGTGGCTAAATGTTTTTCTTCTTCGCCTGTGTTTGTTTCTTCGTAGGGGATTCACCAGGCTGTGCAGCACTTATTGGTTGGTGTTTTATTACTTATGACAATGTCAACTAACCACACATTTACTACTTTTGAAAGATGAAGCAACAAACACTGCAGTGCTCATGCTTGCTTTAGTAGATTCAGAGTCTCATGCTGTGGGCATCAAACAAAAGCAAAAAATAGAGAACACAGACTGTAGTTTAGATTTAAGTAATTGTTAAAACTGGCTGGAATGTATCAGAACAGGAAAACTGAGTTTTACCATAGTTATTTCCTTTTAAAGAAAAAGAAAAAACCTAACAGAGGTTTCTTACTGTTAAAAGGGAGTTTTTCCTCTCCACTGTCGCTACAAGCATGCCTAGTGTGAGGGATTGACTTAGAGTCAATGAGTCGATGCAATCAACTGGTTTTCCTTAGATAGAAAATGTTAAATCAATTTGGCTGTATGATCTGGTTGAATTGAAAAGTGCCTCGAGAGAAAGTGTTGTAATTTGGTGCCATATAAATAAAATTAATTGAATTGAATTAATATGTTTTACGGTTTTATTATTTTTATGTTGTGCAATAATTATACTCAATACCTAATCGGGAGCATTTGTTGTTTGAACCTGGAGAGACTCAGACAGATGGGTGAAAGTTTGTTTGCATGCGTGAGAGAAAAGCTAGGCCAGGAGTTTAATGAAGGGGATTTTGAGGATGATTGGCTTCGGGGAATATGCGGCCCCTGAGATGATTAGCTGGGGCTGAATGAGGGACATCGCAGGTGGTTCAGGTGAAGCTGATAAGAGTCTTCCAGATTGAATTTTCACTCAAGCTTTATTTAAACAAATGATATTCATACTTGTTGTTCTCTGGGCAGGATCAAACTGATAACTCTGCACACACTGAACTCTGCTAATTTGTTTTTGGGTTTTTTTCTATAATCCTCCTGCTGCTGTAAACACCAGAATTTCCCCACTGTGGGACAATAAAATAATTTTCTGTTTTGTTTAAAACTCTTGATTAAACTAGTGGAACTCAACTAAGCTACTACACAAATAAGAAGGAATGGCAAATGTTTTTAAAAAAAAAACATAATCAATACAATGATGCTGTGGACTATGGCTCAACAATATCAAATTATCTGCTTCAATTTCACTTATGATTTTTGTGTTGAGTCTATTTTTGTCAGTGTAGTCCCTTTTTTCTTACTGTGACTAACTGTATGTGATCTCTTTCAGTTCATGGGAACTGTCATGGAGATCGTCTGCCTGGCTGTGTTTCCTGGATGGGGCCGCCTGTGGAGCTGGTTGACAGTTACCTTTTGCACGTTTATTTCCTTCTATATGTCTGCTTCTGCCTCCTTGAACTCCAATCTGCCTTTGCAGACTCACACTCAGCTTCGTTCTGAGTTTCTTTCTGTTAAAAGGGAGCTTTTCCTTTCCACAGTTGCTGTATGCATGCCCAGTTTGAGGGTTTGCTGAAGAGTCAATGAGTACATAAAACTTTGAACCAATCTGACTGTATGATCTGGCAACCTATTCTCATTATGAGTTCGTATGAAATCGTACGAAAAATTATGCACCGTAATTGATACATTTTGGACGTTTTTTTTGTCGTATGCACATGCGCATCTTACGCACCATTCAAGAACATAGAATTTAAAATACAATTAGCCCTAACCCTGACCCTAACCCTTACCCTAAGATATAAAACAGCAAGCAACGTAGTTAGACATGAAGAAGTGATGATTGCACTGTTTTTCCCAGTTTTACGTCCGTCCGCGGATCTGCTTTTTTTGTCTGTCTGCCTGCGCATGCGCACTGATGTGGTTTTTTGAGGAAAAACGTCGAAAATGTACAAAATAGTGTGCATAACTTTTCGTACGATTTCATACGAACTCATGATGAGAATATGTTGGATCTGGTTGAATTGTCTCTGCAAAGTGCCTTGAGATTACATATGTTGTGAATTGGTGCTATATATATGCTGAACTGAATAAAATGAATTGAAATATATATGTCATTTTTAATATATACAAAAAAAGTAGTTTCATTCAGAACTGTAGAAAACTGAGCCCTTTGAAAGCAAACAATGTTTTGCCAAACAGGTCGTGTTTTCATTTGGATAACATTACATTGTTCTTAAGAGGCTCATCAGGTGTTAAGTCTGTTAACAGCAATGATTCACTTTTTCCTCATTTCATAGTCGTAATCACCTCTCCCTGATACTGGTTGTTGTTGCGACTGATTTACGAGCTTGGCTTTGACTGTAAAGGGTTCTTCAGGATTGCTGAGTATCGCAGAACTGTCTTTAAACACTTAAACTGTTCTCAAGACCATAATAAATCAGTCTTTCCTCTTGTTATGTGTGCAACTTTTGGCCTAAACTAAGAAGACACACAGAACAGTTGAGAAGACAAGTTGGTTCTGCCTAAATGTTTAGTTCTTTAAATGTAGTGTTGTTGAATTGTGGCAGCAGCAGGATGCTGGATAAAAGATGATAAATTGTTAGGTTTCATTCTTATTGAATCTCAACATGCACAAATCTCACACTGGTAGTAATTACCTTCTTTTGCCTGTGTTCTTAGTAGATATAGTCAGTAGAGGAAGTACAGACTGCTTTTGTAAATAGAGAAAGACTGTTACTGAGTTTATTTAAAAAGTGTTTTGGTTTATGTGTTTCTCAAATAGGAAATTAACTGAGAAGTCTCCTGTCTTTCAGCCTGATCTTTCAGTTTAGGAGGACCACTTTGTTTACCTTTCTCTGATGATGGTGAAAATCAGTCATAAACATGAGATCACAGGTTTCTAAATTCAAGCCTATCTAAAGGCTCCTAATTTGTATTTTTAAAAACTGAGGGCCTACCCTTCTGAGAACAGACCCATTAAGGATCTTAATGTGTTCTCAAGAAGTAGATAAAATTACAATTTGACTGCAAACATCATACTTTAATACACTTTAAAAAAATTGAAATCTAAGTAAGTCAACTTTTTTTTTAATAGCTGCATTTATCTATTTATTCTTGAATTAAACCGGTAAGTGAGATACCTCACATTGGAATGAGACAATTTACATTTAAAATACTGATTTTTAAGTTTATAATCTATTATCTAATTATCTTATTTTTAGGTTAAAAATACTGATTCAGTTGGCAGATCGTCTTATTTACCTACTCAATTTAAGGATAAACTTAAAGACTTCTTTTAAGAAATGTTAGATTGTTTTTGCATTAAATCATTGTTTCAGATGTTAGAATGGATTATTTTAAATTAAACAATTGTATAATGTTAAGTTTGAGAGACTCTTAACTGGCTTGTTTACAATTTTTCTACACTTAAAAGGGATAGATATTAAATCTAGGGTTTGTTGTGGATTTTAAACTATTTAAATTTTTATACTATTCTACAAAAGGAAAAAAAAACTAAAAAAATTTAGAAAAATACCTGATCCAGGAGCCATACAACACAATTATGGTTACGTTTCCTTTAAGCCTTCTAAATAATTTCCTTTTATTTATGTTTTTTTTACCTTATATAAATCAATAATATCAGCTTGAACATATATGTATTGTGAGCTCAAATAACATTATAAAGATATCTAAACATGCAACATCCCTTAAACAGCTTCCAAAAAAAAAATGAAAATGCAAGAACCTACCGGTATAACATTTCTAAACAAGTCAGACCAGTAGGCTGAAGAATTTAGTCAGCACCTTTACCTTTATTTAATACGACATTCATCTTCCTGATGTTTACATGCACATTGTCACTCTGCTCTGCTGTTTTTTTGCATCTGTAATTTACTTAACATTAACGACGTATGCAAATGCAATAAAGTGAAATTCAACTGAAGGTGCTGATTTCCAGCATATCCCTTCTGACACACAATGAATGACATGTGTGACATTTCAATAGTAACCATTCCCACCAAAAATACACACATTCCCTCCTAACTGCTGTATAATTCTTTACATGTGTAAACATTTACAGTAGTACCCTACACTGAAAGGGTTACATTGTGCTGGAGGAATTTTACATTTCCTAAAATGAGAACCAACAATTTATCTTTGCAGAAACTGTGTATTTTAATGATGTCACATTTACTTCTCTTATTTTATATGACTGATGTTGTGCTGAATGTTGTTCCTCTTAGGAACATCACTAATTGCCTCATATTTCTCTAAGAACATGTCGTCAGGCCTATTTCACTAGTAACACAAACTTATCGCTGAACTAAATGAAAGCCCCTGTCACAGTGATTCCAGCATTTTGGCCACTTCCTTGAATTGCTTTGGGACGTTATGCTCCAACACGTGTTTAGAAGACAGATGAACAGTTAGTCCAGTGGTTATATCATATCTCCCAGAGAGACACATGTTTACAGGACACCAAAGAGCTCTAATGAAGTCATCACCAAGGAAAATGTTGGGATAGGCCCGCAGCAAGTATGTGTATCAGACGCCAAGTGCCTCTGTACAGTGATGAATGGCTGCAGCCACATTTTGCTAATGATCATTTTGGAAAAGCAAATAGATGAATCCAGCATCAATATTTCTTAATTACTTTCGTTTCCTGTGGAATTCTCTGTTGACAAAAATGCTGTGAAACAATCAGTCAGGCAGGCCACAGAAAGAAAGAAACTCTGGGAAGCAGGGAAGTTAACCTCCAAGGATGAATTATATCATTTGCAGTGGATTGTCACTTTTTTTCAGACTGTAAGTGTGTGAGCACACAACTCACAGATGTAAGAAAAGGGTTAAAGCATAAATGTGTGCGGGAGCGAATCTCTTCCAAACACTGCATGCTTGTCATGCTGCCCTTAATGTTCAGAAGAAGAACATTGATAGACTGATGATATTCCTGCATTTTTGTCATGTAAATACTAAGATCTTTAAGGTATTTGACTCAGATTTTATTGGTAGTTATGGACTATCACAAAACAGCTGTGGGTAAGACATATCATGTCACTGCCTGTTTGGCTTATTTGCATGGTGGAATTGCTGCTAAAACAGGTTTTCTCCATTTGATACATTTTCTCTTAACTGGAATGTTGCATCGCAGTACCATCATTGGAAGTCAGTGTTCCGTTGTGTCCAAGGTGATAGGGCTGCGGCCTGCTGCTTGTGGATTCGACTCATTGTTATGACAATACCAAGAAATCTGTTACGTGATATTTTTTGCATGCAAACAGTCGTGAAACATATTTGCTTTTAAACAGATAAATGCAGGAAGTAAAAGTAAAGTAAATAAAAAAGTACTGAGAGAAACAGTCAAAGTAAAAAATATTTTTCAACTTTTGCTGTGAGAAGCAGCCATCGTGAATGTGGAAGTCAGGTTTGGTTATGTTACATTACATACTCCTGACTGTCTGACTCCTAATTATGACTATGTTCAAATTTCCTACTCAGAGCAGCAAATATATTAACATCTGAGTACAAATGTACCACATGATAAGACTTCTCATTTTAATAACACTAATGCGTTTAAACACTTGCTTCATATCATGAATGGGGACCATTTATGTTTGGTTGGGATGAAAGAGATCAGATAAATTCAGTATCTCAATTTCCATTTGTTCCATCCTATTGTTTCTCATTTCCTGGCTCAGATTCCTCCTCTCTCCTCTTTTATGTGGCAGGTGTTTGTATACTCATCTTCCTCCTTTTTCAGTACTGGTACTTACAATAATTGAACTTTTGCAGCCTGTCAGAATTGGAGGTCTGACTCTGTGAAGCCCCTTAGCCAACCTTGAGCCACCAAATGGAGATACCCATAGAACAGCTAAGGCTCAGACTGGTTAGTTGACTATATGTAGCTGACTGTGACACCATCATGGAGAGAAATATTAGCTGTGTTGCTGCCATCAACACCTTTGTTTATAGATGCTGGAGATGTGCCTGTGTTTCCAATGTAGTCCTGTTTCTCTGATTGTGACTGGCTGGATGTGCTTTCTTCATCCTCTGACATGGGAGTTGGGTCGGAGCTCGTCTGCCTGGCTGTGTTTCCTAGATTGGTCCGCCTTTTACAGTTGCTGTTTGTATCTCTGCTTCTGTCTCCTTGAACCCCAGTCGGCCTCAGCAGATGGCCGCTCACACTGAGCCTGGTTCTGCTGGAGGTTTCTTCCTGTTAAAAGGGAGTTTTTCCTCTCCACTGTCGCTACATGCACGTTTAGTGTGAGGGATTGCCTTTGTGTTAATGAGTCAATGCAATTAACTGTTTTTTCTTAGATAGAAAACTTGACTGAAAACAATTTGACTGTATGGTCATGTGAACTGTACCTTGAGATGACTAAATCAATTGAATTGAATTGAATTCGATGTATGAGCCACAGTGCTAGATCCCAGCTTACAGGTCACCACCTAAGTGTTCACATTTGTCACCAGCAAACTCTGGTGTTCTCCACAGTCAGATACGTGGCGTGTAAAACATCAGCCCTCATAGTTCAAATTTTGCCAGGTGTCAGAATGGGCAACATCAAAGCCTATCTAAAACTACAGTTACTGTAGGTTTAGGATGAATAAAGCAAAATTGTCATTCAGGCTGTCACTAAAATTAAAGTTTGCCGAAACTACTGTCTGACTCCATAATTTTCTCCAGTCCCCACCCTAATCTGACCAGTGATGACATGTTTAGCTGCATCCAGTCATTCATCCACTGGTTGCCTAGGTGGGGTCCTAAAAACTATGTGGGGTATAGTGGTTATTGCCAAGCAATTACAAGGACAGCCTGCTCTGTTCAGAGGGACACAGAATCCTTCCCGCTTTTGACTTTTTTTAAAGTAATCACGATCAAATTATTAGTCCTCCACAACAGAACAATAAGGGTCCAGACCAGGAAGCAAAGTTGTTGTTTGACAAATCCTTTCAACTTCTGCTTGGACACTATCCTGACTGTGATGACATATATACACATGTTTAAGCACATTCAAAACCTCATAATTTGATTTATTAGGGGTAAGATCACTGTCCTCAAATACATTGGTGGTTATTGACTTGAACTGTGAAAATTAGATCATTTTGTTTCACAGAAACCTGGCTGCTGCAGAAAGATACTGTGATAATAAATGAGTCAAATTACTTTAAATACGTCAACCACTTTTCTTCAAGAATAACTGAGGATGAGAAGAAAAACCATCTTTTAATCAGATTTTGTGATTGATCCTTAAATCAGGCCACCAATACCAGTGTGCTTTTCCTGTATATTAAACACCTGATTATGTATTTATGTGTTTAACTTTCTCCTAGACTGGGTTAATTAAAGCACATATATCTCTGAAACTCTGTCTTCTATCATCCTACAGATTTTACAGTTGTTTTATAGTTGATCTGGTCAGCTGTGTTTCTCTCACAGAGGAAAAGAGGTAACCACTGTTGTTAACTCCTTACTATTTTACATGAAACTTTTCCATACATATTATTGCTTCCCTTTTTGTGTGTGTATCTTTTCTGTCTTCAAAAAAAAAAACTTTCAGACGACGCAGATGACCGTTCATCCTGAGCCTGGTTGTGCTGAAGATTCCCTCTTTTTAAAGAAGTCCACATCTTCTTGTTGTATCATGTTAAATCAGACTTGATTAAATCCACTGGGTTGGCTTCGATACAAAACTTTTCCACCAATCAAAATAATAAACAAAACTTAACATAATTGTTTTTGATCTCAATGTTATTGACTTTGTATTCTTCTGTATGACTGGATTGATTTCAATATATTTATGGGTATAAATTTTGTGTTTTTTTTAAGAGAAAACATGTTGGGAATTGGCACTTTATCAAATAAATGAACTAAAATTAACTTAAAACTGCTTGTGAGGTAAAATCAGTAGCAGTGTAAATGCACTTGCTCTGTAAAAGGTTAAAAAATTAGAGACCATTGGTAAAAAAAAAAAAAACAACCAGAAACATGAAGTGAACATTGCAGACAGATCAGAGATAAGATTTTGGAAATATGAAAAGGATAAAAGAAAATAACCCAACCTGGACATCATACAGAGAATAAAGTGATTAAACAATTAAAAAAAAAGAGTGTGACATAGCAATAAAAAGCTATTCTCCTAAATTGATGAGACAGGTAGGGTAGCATTAATCAGAAACCCTTTTGAATGCTCAGCTCTTGTTAGATAATCTGTACACAGGAGCATTTTTAGGCAAGTGCTCCACAATTTTAAAAATTTATTAAAGAGTGTCTAGAAGAAAACCATTCTGTTAACAGCAGTGGCGGCTGGTGGAGTTTTCTCCGGAGGGGCCTATAAATTCAAAATAGATGTTTACCAAAAACCAATCAAATATATTCTAAGTTATCACACCAGTATATTTATATAAATGCCAACAACAACAAAAATTATGAAAACACTTCATAAAAACAGAACATAATTTCATGTACAGGTATAATTTTTGTACATAAATCTTGCTCTTCTGAGGCTTTGTAAATGCATAACAGGGTTTTGCATGTTTCAATACGCTGTCACAAGCCTAAAAAAATAATGTACCAGTTTAATAATGGAGAAGCTATTAGTTAGCGTTATATTTTTTTAGTATATAAGAACTATTAATTTTCTGAGAATGTGTTAATTTAAGGGCAATTATGCAAATGAACACACACCTAGAAAAAGTAAAATATATTATATCATTTTCAATGTGAATCCCAGATTGTTCTTCTTGCCTTTTCTAAAAAGTGCTTTAAATCAGTCCTACCTGTCTTTATTCATGCTGGGTTTCAAAAAGGGAGACAGTAGAACAGAAAAAAGCTTTAGCCTCGCTGCATGCAGTTAGCCAAGCCTTGTAGCTGAACCAGGTCCTGGAAAAAGACAGAGTGTACTGTCTCCCTCTGTCTTTAGACTGCTGATTCATTTTGATGTTCAGCTGATCCGGTCCAATCCTCACCTCCAGATTCTCTTGCTAAGTTTGCCTTAAGGGACTTCACTTAATTGAATTTTTCTTGCACCATTTCTCTCTCTGTCACTGTCCAGTCATCTCCAAGTTTGTCAATCATCCGTACTATGATTGTGACAACAGTTCCTGTCAGGTCAGGGTGCTACTCTCCTGTTCCCCAAACTCCCCTATACTTGTGCATTGCAGAGGAGCTACTACACATGTACAACTTTTAATGGCCAAAGATTTTTTTTGCCCCAAGGTGGAAATCCATCACCGATCCAACGATGAACTAAACAGCTTTATTCTTCATTACTCTTTTACTCTTCATTAAAGATTAAATATGTGTCTTGCATATCTAAAAAATATATAAATATATTCAAATTATTTTGAATTTCTAATGTCTTTCTTTTATTTTTATGTCTTAATAAAGGTCATTTGGGTGGGTGGGGTGGCCAGCCACCACAGGCTAACAGTTGGCTATGTGGTCAAAACCTGAGATTCAATAGCAAGACTTTAGGACTATTTGTAAAAACTCTTTTCCATCCAGCTTGGCTTATTTTAATAATTTCTTGAATTAAAATTATGTAAAATCATCTGTTGAGTTGTCTAAAGATGATAAAAAAAACAGACCATTTAAGGTCGTCAGACATTACTGTCTAAACAGGTTGAATCCAAATCTTATACACAATGTTTACGTATTGTTTTTTTTTATCCATAATTATGCATGGTGTTTATTGTTCTATTACATAAATCATTTGATAAAATCTAGAGACAACATGTGAGTTGCAAAGACCTGTCATCTGCTACTTTGAATGTTTAAAGTCACTGTAATAGAAAGGAATCAAATTTCTGTTTCTTTTTTTTTTTGCGTTTTTTTTTTCCCCTTGTGTTTTTCAGAAAGCAAAATCCGATTAGGTTTCTCATTTCTGCTTCTTCCTTCCAAACCCACCCACCACGCTTTCTGTTAACTAGACTCTGCAGAGTGAAAGGCCAGGATTAACCTTGGATTTGAGATACACTCACCAATCCCTCTGTGGGACCCACCCTCATGAGCTCATCTCTATCTAATGAATAGCCCCTGTCACAGGTGAACACACACAGAGACACGCACAACAATAAAGTCCAAAAAGGCACAAACAGAGAAACATCCTCACAATCAAAACATCAGCATGTTAGCTCTTTCTTGCTGTGTGCAAGTTTCTTCAGTCAGATTTGATGGTATTGTTGCTCTGTCAAAGGCAGCTCTTAGAAGCAGGCTGTGGTTTTTAAACCAACAACTTTGACAGGTAGCATGTCTTAACTTACACATACAGAGCATTGCTGGATATTACCGGCATTTTGGCAGCAGATTGTTTTCAATTACTGTAAGGAAAAAGAGTCACAACCACATGGGTGTTTGGAAGGAAAGAACTGAAATTCTGAGTACAAATGTTTGTATGAACGGTGTAGCTCAACCCACAGTTCACCAATCACTTCTAAATCTGTGAAGAGTTAGTCTAAAAATATCTTAAATTAGTCATTTCAAGTCAGATTTAAGTTTTGAGTCAATAAATTTGAAATAAACATTTTTTCATCAAACTCATATGAAACTGAGTCACTCCAGGTCATGATCCAAACTTTTTCCGTTAGTCATTAGGCCTAAATAACTTCAGACATTATTAATAACTTTTTTGCTAAGATGTCTACCTTTAACGACCCCCCAAAAAATAAGCTACGTGATGAATTATATTTTTATTGTTTATTAGTCCAAAAACATGAATGTTAGGTTAATTGGCTTCTCTAGATTCTCCTTAGGTGTGAGTGTGTGTGTGAATGGTTGTATGTCATGTCTGTCTCTGTGTTGCCCTTCGACAGACTGGCGACCTGTCATGGGTGTACCCCGCCTCTCGCCCGTAGACCGCTGGAGATACGCACCAGCACCCCTCGCGACCCCAATTGGGACAAGCGTGTCAGATAATGGATGGATGTTTATTAATAGTTAATTCTTTTTTTAGCAGATATTAAAAAATATATATATGTAGGCCTTGACGTTATAATGAGTATATTGGAGGAATATTAGAAGCTGTTAGTGATGAATTTCTAAATCTGCAGGTTTACTAGTAGTTCCTAGAATTTCTAAAAGTAGAATGGGAAGCAGATGTTTTAGTTATCAGGGTTCTCTCCTGTGGAACCAACTACCAGTTTTAGACCATGAGGCAGGCAGAATTTATTAGATCAATCTCTGACACTCTGTGCTTTTTCTCCTAGCAGCTTCGCCTCGTCTATTCTGTTTTTCTTACTTTGACTAACTGTGTGAGCTTTCTTTCATCCACCGACATGGGAGCTGGCGTGGAGCTCATCTGCCTGGCTGTGTGATTCCTGGACTGTGGAGATGGTTGACAGTTGCCTTTTGTGTCTCTGCTTCTTTCTGTATGTCTGCTTCATCTCCTTGAAGCCCAGTCAGCCTCAGTAGATGGCCGCTCACACTGATCCTGTTTCTGCTGGAGGTTTCTTCCTGTTAAAAGGGAGTTTTTCCTCTCCACTGTCACTACAAGCATACTTAGTGTGAGGGATTGCTGAAGAGTCAATCAGTCGATGCAATCAACTGGTTTTCCTTAGATAGAAAACTTTGAATCAATTTGACTGTATGATCTGGTTGAACTGTGAAGTGTCTTGAAATGAGTGCTATTTAAATAAACAGAATTAAATTAAACTGAATTAATCAAATAAAATGTTTTGGGATTTTTTTTGTATGTTTTTCTTTTTTTTGTCATTGTACTGACTGAGTTATAACCTGCTTATCCCACCTTCATACTCTCCGCTCCTTCATGTATTGGGAAACCACATCCTAAATTTGTTGAACTTCGGAATTAACAGAATAGGAAGTTTTTTTTTTTTTTGTTTTTTGTGATTTCCTCAAACTAATGAGCAGATTATTGTGTGTAAAATAAACTCTAATGTGCATAGTTTGGAAGATAGCACAACAGATGAATTATCATATTTTCTCCGACTATTAGAACAGCATACATAGACGAAATATTGTATCTTAGTGCATGGGGGTAACCCTTATATATTGATTGATATATATGTGAATTGTGAACTACATCATTGGAGGAAGTAACTTTGTATTTGATATCTGATCATTTCCAATCTGTACTCAACAACATCTTTGCTGAATGCAAACATGTTTGCGGTGGTTATAACTCCACCAGCTTTAGTTGACGCCCTGTCGGCTGTTATGGAGGACATATAGAGGAGAGCCATAACTTTATCGTTACTAATGTGGCACCATAAAACTACTGTTAACATTTCTGAGGTGTTTTTGACTGCATCTATCACACACAAAATTTATAGTGGTGTGCCATACTACTTACTTTGGTATACAAGGTAAATAGTAGGGCAAGTATCAACGATATCACAACAAATACTTTTAATATTTTTTGGTAATATGTCATCACACACTACATCCAACAACTACAGGTATTTTCTTGATTTTTCTCAAACTACAAAATTTTTAAATCACCATAAAAATTATGAATAATTCTGTGAAAAGAGACAACCTGTTGCCTTTTTATGAAAGACTGAACCTGAAACTAAACTACTAAAATAAACATGATAGTTTTAATCCAATTTTAATACCAAAAATTGGGTTGTATCGAAATGATCAACATTTTGTATCGATCAGCCCAACACTAACAAAAACTGTAAAATTTATGTGTTTTAGGAAGAATGTGTACATGCTTAATTTGGGATTACCAACATGTTGGTTCCTAGGAGAGTGTAAAAATATATAAACAAAAAAAAAGGAACATTATTTGATTTCTGCTAAAACATATTTTATTTGTGAGGAGAGAAAAAAAAGCCTAAACTAAATTCAAGACTGTGGTGAAATGATGGTATGTTTTTATTAGAATTTTTCAGGGCCACATGAAAAAATACTTTCTTTTTTTTTTCTTTGTAAGCTGTAATTTTATGACATCATGTTCTAGTTTACTCATGTAAATCCAGCCAGATCCCTATTGAAACATTTTTACCAACATGTGTTTTGTGCTAAAACGGATATTTCTCATTTTTTATTCCCTTCCCTCCCAGTCAATGTCTCTCACACACATGCACAGACAAGTGTCTTGTAGAGCTATCTGCTTGAGAGATAGTGCTTATTAGTGTCCTATAAATCTGTTCTAACTCCCAGCGGGGGCCCCACTGCTATAATTTACAACAACACATGCTGAGTTTGCTCAGCCCTCGCTCATTGTGAATGTCTGCTTGTTGGTTACAGCTAATAAAGAATCATCAAGGGACATCACAAATCCAGTTGTGACTAAAGTTTGTGTAGTTAATGCTGACTTAGAGGGTTAAATTCAAGCTGCTCCAGAATTTATGCATACAATTGCCTCCTTGACAGGAGGCAGGAACAAGAGAAAAAAAAAAGGGGAGGTGAAGAGTAACAAGAAGAGGAAATGAGGGGAGATAAGGAGGAGAGAAGGTGGAGAAGAAATAAATCTTGTCTCCTCTGCTCACTGTAGAGCTGCTAAGGTAGAAGCATGACATTTATGTGGAAAGGTATTGGTCGTACCTTTAATGTCGGTCTTTGAGCACAATCCTATTTGTAATATGATAGTTTGAGAGGAATCCTACAGATAAAGAAGAGCAAATTGGTTAGGAAATAAGCCTTTAATCTTGGATGTAAGACTTACTTTCCCTGGTCAAATCCAGCGCTAACAGTGAATGGAGTCTTTGTGGAGGCCGCAGCTATAGAAGCTCATCTGCATTTAGTGATAAACGTTGTTTAAATTGAAAATACAGCTTTTTAAAGTGGTAAGTAAACACAGCAGGAATGATAGATTTACTGCCCCTACCTGGCAGCCAGACAGTTATGTTGCAAGCACACACATACAAATACATATATACACAGCGACCGATTTAACCAACAGGTATGCAAACATACTCCGGGAAAAAAAATCTGACAGGCAAACACGCGTCAGACGGATCATTTCATGCAACATAAATGTAACAAAAACATACATTTCGACTCTCATGCAGCAAACGGGATCACATCACCCTGTGATAAATGTCCTTGCCGTTTCCAGCTGATCTGTCAACATCCTGCTCAAACAATGTTTATTTTTTTCCGTCTAAGTCTGATCAGACCATAGATATGAGGTAGAAGATGAAGAGGGTGTTGGGTAGTGTTGTTTATGCCCACTGCTTCATTTCAGGTTGAGGAATCCTCTCTGTGAACAGACTGGGCAGGCTGTAAGCAACGCCGGGGTGGAGTCCACGCAGACGCTTTTTATGGATCTGAAGGTGATTTGTCACCGTCTGAAGGAGCTGTGAGGTTAGTGGCGTGGCAGTGGAGAGAGGTGGAGCTGGGGGGTGGGGGGCAGGGGCAGCGATTTAAGGCTCTAAATGGGTTTCGGGTCACTGGCATCACACAGTGGACCAGTCACTCAGCTCCAGAACAGGACCAGGTAGGAGGAGTTGGACTATGTGCACTCCGCCTCCTTCACATACTCACAACCAGTCACATGACCTTCTTGTGCTTTGACTAAACTTTCTGAAGCTTAACACCATGCAGGGGGTGTTTGCTTAACGGTGCCTGGTAGCGTTACTGTAGGTTGATAGAAGATGATATTGGAGAGAACACCTTGTATCACTTATATACTAAACCAAATAATGTTCTTTGCTTTCTTCCCTCATCGCTGCTTATATAATGTGGTGTGAATTGATATCTTTAACCCCTTTGCCAGTGCTCCCATGCCCTTGTGTTAAGCGTATTCCCCTGGAGGTGGGAGAAATAACATTGAGCTGCCCTGTTTTCCTCTGAGGCTCGTATCCGAGGGTTGGTTTGGGAAGGAGCCACATATTTTTCTCATGTGGTACCAGCCAGCTGCTGCATTTAGAGCTGATAAATGAGGTGAAGGTAAACACACAGCCTGTGGTTTAAAGGAAAACACAACAAAAACCACGTTTACTTCTGTAAAGAGCATGTTTGTTGGATGGTAAGGTCAGAGTTCAAGTACTATAATCTATAATCATATTGACAGATCAGGTGGTTTAGTTCTGGATATGAAGCATAAGCAGCAGAGGTTTGCTAGAGAATAAACTTTGAAGAAAATTTTGTCTACAGTTATTAATTTAATAACATTATCAAAAAGGAACAATTTTTCTTTCCTCTCAACAATTAAGAAAAAATAAAGAGAATATGGAACTATCCGTTGTTGCAATTTATTTAATAAAATCCTTCAAAAGTGCATCAATTGAATTACAGCAAGACCAGAATTACCGTATTTTCACGACCATAAGGCGCACCGTACTAAAAGGCGCAGTCTCAGTTATGTGTCCCATTCCTGTATTTAACACACACATAAGGCGCACCGGACTATAGGGCTCGTTTTTTATATACCGGTACATGTCCTCTACTACCTTTAAATACCTCTACTGCGTATTTAAAAATACAGCGGGGGCAAAACTGAGTATGATTGTGCTTTATTCATGTATTTATTACAAAGTATTAATCAAACCTGGGAGCTGGCCATGAGACAGACACATCGCAGATGACAGCGCTGTGATCGCTCCTAAATTAACTTAAAATCCTGAAACCTGCCAACAGAATATGTTCGCTTTTATTACCGGTATCCTGGTGCCTGCAGTTTAAATTATTTAGATGAAAAACACCTGCCAGTCACCGCGGTGAACCCGGAGGCTGCCCGGCCTAGAGGCTGCTGATGAAAGGATTTCTACTGTCGGTGCACCGCTGGTATGTGGGGGTCTGAGCGCCTCCGACAGAAATAGTATAGGCACGATGATAATCTGGATGAACTAACTGCAATTATTAAGTTTTCAGGTGGACTTTCTCACTTAAAAACCTATTAAAACTACTTTATTCCCACTGATCACAGCAAATATAGCTGCAAGATTTAGATTATTTAGATGAAAAAACACCTGCCAGCCGCCGCGGTGAAGAGGAGGAGACCGGGCCCAGAGGCTGCTGTTGAATTAAGTTTTCAGGTAGAAAAATAGAGCGGGAGCAAAACTGAGTATGTTTGTGATTTATTCATGTATTTATTACAAAGTATTAATCAAACCCATCAAAGTCATCATCCTCTGTTTCTGAATTAAACAGCTGCGCTAAATCAGACATGCCAATTTCCCCTTCTTCGCTGTCAGAGTCACTTTCCGTGCCGGGCGGCTCCTCAGAAATAATGCCGGCTTTTGCAAAAGCTTGAACAACAGTGCCAGCAGACACGTTAGTCCCAGCTTCAACAATCCATCCGCTAATGGTGGCGTAACTTGCCCGGCGCTGCCTTCCACTTATCGTGAAACTGTGGTCTCCGTCGGTCATCCATCGCGCCCACGCCGCTCGCAGCCTTACTTTGAATGGCCGTTGGCGGCGCGCTCCCGACACGCTGCGCCTGCGGGACCTTTTGCTGCGTCTATACGCTCGTCAACCGTTGACTTTGCATGTACACTCGCTGCTTCTGCTGCACCTGCTGCGTCCGGTTCACAGCGAGCACAGCATTAATTTGTTTCAGCGATGGTGTGGTGATGAGTGGAAAAAAAAACACCTGGTCTCCTTACATTCACCTCCCTCAGCCACTCTTTCATCATCTCTTCAATGAGGTGGTCTCAAAAGTCGCAGTTGCAACACACATAGGGCGCACCGCACCAAAGGGCGCACCGCACATTTTGAGGGAAAAAAAAGACGTTTATGTGCACCTTATAGTCGTGAAAATACGGTAGAAAAGTCTTACAAAGGGACTTTGCAGAACAGATTTTCCATTTATTTAGAAATTCATATATGCACGCCATTCTGAATGAAAAGCAAAAACTACAGTAGTCAGTTAAAATCCAGATTATTCTTTATAGAGATTCATTTAAGAATGCATATCCCTTGATCCATTTCACATTTTAACAAGGCCATTTCATAACCCAACACCTCACTGTTATTGTATCGATATTTTATTTAAAGACAGCAAGTTCAACCTATATTCAGTTTTAGCCAATAGAAATATTTGGAAGTGGTGAAATGCTAGCCTGATAAACCAGACTAAATGTGAGATTAAATGTGTAATTTAGTCTGGCCCCGATGAATGAGACATCGGAAGATTGTTGATGAGAACAACCAGTTGTCATTCAAACCATGTCTGTTCCTATTGGCCAACACTCTGACCAATGAGCGCAACTGACTGTGACAAAGTAAGCCCGACAGGAAGCTGGTGGGGGAGTGTAAACACACAGCCTGTTGGTAAAACGGAAAATACGTCCTTCTTAAAAATGAATGTACGTAGATCCTCTTCCTGCTCACGTTTCAAAGAAAAGTCCAAGGCTAATCCTTCCAAAACTGATTCCAAAGCTGGGTCAAATGAGAACTGTTCAATAGTTGTTGCCATCTTCCTTGTTGTGCTTTCTCCAGCGTTGCACAGCTTTGTCATCACGCCCTCAAAACCCCGCCCACTCTGCATCCAGAAATTCAAAACACATCTCTGCATTGTGATTGGCTCGCCAGTTCTAGGGCCTGGGGCATTGACCACTCGCAGGCAAATAGGATTTTGGCCGCTGGCGGGTGGGGCTAGTTTACTTGGCTAGTGAAATGCTGTTGTTTTCAACCCTGGTCTCTGGGACCCAATTGTCCTTTATGTTTTAGCTATTTGGCAGCTAGAGGACACCTGAATCAAATGACTGCACCACCTGCTTAGGAACCTCAGATTCCTTTTAATCATCCATCGATTTAAAGCAGGTTTGCGGAGGAAAGTTAGCATTTAGCGTTTCCATTAAACATTGAATTGCACAAACTGTCATTAGAAAATAAATTGGATAAATTGAAAAACTTAGCCTTGGTGCCATTCGAACTTACATAGTCCCACCCACAACGTTTGAGGTCAGGAAGTTCGGTCTGGCATTGCTCAGTAGTAGCGCGAGTATGCTCGCACAATATCTGGCGGGCCAATCAAATTGTCAGGGCGGGCTTTATACGATGATGGACAAATGATCAACAGTAACGTAATCAACCACGTCACCAAAGCGCGCTTGGGTGACAACAACAATGGCTGCCGCTGGAGAGTTGAGGTGAGTAGATTCTGCTATTAGGTCTGTTCTAGAAGATATCGACAGCAAATTAATTTTAAGAGAGGAACAGAGAAACGCGATCAAGGCTCATCTTCTTATTCTAGGTGTGCAACTGCAGGCTTTGATTTTTGTTGACAACAACTATGCGTTGCTTA
The DNA here is from genome assembly GCF_016077235.1 of Cyprinodon tularosa. Taxonomy (NCBI): domain Eukaryota; kingdom Metazoa; phylum Chordata; class Actinopteri; order Cyprinodontiformes; family Cyprinodontidae; genus Cyprinodon; species Cyprinodon tularosa. The sequence continues at coordinate 338,845 of NW_024039651.1, forward strand.
ACATACGTCACGCACTCCGTTGCTCTTATTGGTTGTAGGTCTATCCAATTGAGCAAAGAGGCATTTTTTTTCCTGGTTCGTTCGAAACACGCCCCATAATCACAGCTCTATGGAGCAGTATCAGACTCATATTCTGACTAGAATTGAGTAGGACTACGTCAGGCTATGAAAAACTGTGATTTAAAAAAAAATAAAAAATTCCATAAAAAAACTTCATGGTTTTTCGGTGGAATCGAAATTAGTGTATTTCAATCAACTTCTAACTGTTTAATATACAACTTCTACACAACTATATCCCTGACCTGTTAATTTGTTCCTTGTTCTCCGGGACACTGGCTGCCCCCTAATGTTTTCCAACAAACCTCTAACAGCTTTTACTGTGATGAGATTAAATTACAAACCACAAAACTATTTATTTTTTCAAAAAAGAACATATAACTGCACTTTTTGTGTTCCTTGTCATATAGAAGCCCAATTATACAATAAAGTTTGTAGTTGTCACCTGAAGATCATTTGAAAATAGTTTGGTATTTATTTAGAAATTATAATTAGTTTTGCTGGACAGTAGAATCAGCAAGTATCCAGAAAACAGTCAAAAACACTCATTCTCATTATCAATGCAGACAAGTTATGAGAATTGAAATACAAGTTTACAACATAGAGAGAAAAACATGCATGTGCATTTGTCAAGGGAAAACGCATAGTTATGCAGAACCCTTGTTTTAGACGAGTCTGCCAGAGTCCTGATTGGTGTGTGTGTTTCTTTGGGTGGGCTGATTTAAAATGTCCCTAAGGCCTCGTTCAAGGTAGAGAAATGGACGGGGCCCAGAACCCTGTCCTTCTGCTTCCCTCTTGCCCATTCTTTCTGTGGGTCCCAGTGGGTCAACCTTACACTCACATTCAACCGTCAACAACACATCCAGTGTTTCTCACACTGTCCCAAGCTTTTTCTGTCTCTGGTTTGACAGGATCCTACAGTCCCGTCCTCAACAAGCCGCCGCACATTCCAGCACCACTCGGACTTGTTATTGGAGCAAATTTATAGGGCCATTTATTTAACTGGATCTGAATGACATTGGTTCTGGATGAGTTGAGCTGGGGCAAACTACCGGGCCATGTGGGCCAGGGAAAACAGAGCAGGGGATAAATCAGGGAATTAGGGGGAGGTGGGAAACAGACTGAGAGTTGGGGATACAGAGGATGTATCAGGATAGAAGCTGGGGACTAAAATGATCCATGATGAACAGACTGTTGGGCAGAAGACCCTAAATAAATACTAGCAAAATTAAGATTCAAATAGTGAAATCCTGGTGATATAATGTAAAAACCACATGAGCTTCGCTTTCAGTCTGACCATACGCTGTTTTATTAGTGCTTATTGTGGTGTTCAGTTTTCCTGCTCTAGAGATCTGGACAAATGTGGACTAAAACTGCATATTTTCATAATTTACTTCTTATCAAATTTTGGATAAGAAATCAGGTATTCAATCCATCCATCCATCCATCCATCCATCCATCCATCCTCCCTCCCTCCCTCCCTCCCTCCCTCCCTCCCTCCCTCCCTCCCTCCCTCCCTCCCTCCCTCCCTCCCTCCCTCCCTCCCTCCTTCGTTAAAACCTGATCCCTGCAGAAATGTCTGTTTAAAGGGACATTTGATTCCTGCTTGTTAACAGGCAACACTAAACTCTCCTAAAATTATTTTGAAATGCCAAAAAAAAGCATAAATTAAATCAACTGCTGTTTTGTAAACCCTGGGAGGGTCTAGCCTGCCATATAAAACCATTATAATGGCAGACAGTAGCCTTACTGTGGCAGCATGAGGCTACAAATTTGTAGGAACCACATATGTCCGACAGTTAATGACAGTTAATGGGCTTAGGGGCTGTGTTATTTTATTTTTATAGTCTTTACTTTTGCCTCCAAAGGCTTACCATTATTTGTTAAGAGTTTACATGCATCAACCTGTCCTTTCTTTCAGTTTTTTGGCAGCTCCAGAGTATAAACACTGAAAAACCCAACCAGAGGTGGGAATAGGAGCTAGTTTTCAGGTCGATTCGACATGAGCTACTTGGCTCATCTTTAATCATCATATCTCAGAATCAGTAAAAGGATAATTGATCATTTATACATCTTAGAATCCCCTCCAACTGTGTGGAGAAAAACGATAAACTCATGTGGTTGTAAGATGAAACCCCAAAAATGAAGGGTGATTATTGTTTTTGCTTATCAAAACTAGGCATGTTGAGTGTAGGTTATAATATTGAGATTTCATACTACCCAAATCTTCTTTGTACTTTTCTTTAACCAATTTCAATTCAATTCAGCTTATTTATATAGCAGCAATTAATAACACATGTCATCTCAAGGCACTTTACAGCACTTTCATTCAGATCCTTCAGTTGGACTGGTGATCCAATCCAATATGATCTCATCCTATCAATGATTTGCATCTCTCATCCATGTGACATTTTTCCTTATTTTATTTGGAAGTAATAATATAGTAAACACTTCAGAGGAAACTCGAAACCTGTTTATTCAGCCTGCACAAATGCACGCCATCTCACACAGACACACACACACACACACCCCACAGACAGAACACTCAGTGACTGACAGACACGGCTGAGACAAACTACTGTGGGAGTGAGAGGGTGCAAGCAGTGCGCTGCTTAGCTGGGTGAGGGGCAGATCGTTTCTTACCTCATACATAAAAACATGCACAAACACACAAGTTATGCAAAAAACCCACTTTGCATGTTGCTTACTCATTCTCTTGAGACTTTCTGCAAAACTCCTTTTCAGTTATTCCCCAACTGACCTAAAGGGGGTGCTACAATATTTGCTTGTATGTGCATCTTTAAAATCTACAAAATGTTATTGAAATGGGAACGTTTTCCTTTCTTGCAAAATAAAAGCATAAAAACATACAAACAAGAACATATTCTATCTATCTATCTATCTATCTATCTATCTTTCTATCTATCCTAGAGACACAGATAATGTGGAAAGTTGTTGTTACATCTCTGAGAAGCTGCAGGGATTCCTGCTGATTGGCTTCTTCTTCTTCTTCGCTGTATGAGCCACATTCCAGTTTGCTTTTTCTTTTGGCAAAAATCAGGACCCATGAAATGAGGAAATCTTACATATGCTAATAAAACCCATACAACTTCATGATCATTAACCTTTTCCACTCTTTCAACCACCTGAATCAGTGGTTCCCATTGTGGAGGTATAGAGGGCCATAATATTTCACAAAAATATATTTCATAAAATACATAAACATGGAAAATAAACAAGTGTATCATGAAATAAGTAAATGTTATGTGTCTTTAGTTATACTTTTATATTACGAAAATCCATATTACATTAGATGCACACCTAATTAATGAAATGTGCCATTACATAATTAAGAATACATTTAAAAAGATTATGAAATTATTATATGTCATCTAACAATTTGCTTATTTAATTTATTAATTAATTAAGTATTAATTAATAAAATATGCACTTCAATGTATACTGATATTACAGTAGTTATGTGTATTTTTAGATGGTATCTAGTCAGTTGCATTTGTTATGTTAGGCTAAATAGTTTGGGATGCCCGTCTCCAAATTATAGCTGCAGCTGCATCGCAGCTAAAGAAATTTGACTCATTTTGATATATATTGTTTATACTACTTCCACTTCCAAGTTCCACATCTGCACCTACATGACACATAGAGTAAAAGTTTAAGATTTTTTTTATTCATCTAAATGGAATAAAGATAACAATAGTTTTCCTCACCCAATTTAAATATAAAGTTCTTTGAGGATCCATGTTCTTTGATGGATCATTAGGATGTCTAATAAGAAGATATCCTGAGGACCAGGAGGACCTGAGGTCCGTTTGAGGTCTGACCCTGGACCGTCCACCCAGTGAGCCCAACTGAAAGCATTCCTCCACTCTTGGGGGGTTAAGAGAAGAGATGAGAGCAGAATGGATGGAAGAAGAGTTGGATTGCTGTGTTAAAGAGGCAGGACCACCACCCAGAAAGCCTGCCACGCTCTCTGCTCCTCTGAAGACTGCCAGCGTGCTAATTTGTATCAGTAAACAAGCAGCCGACAACTTCAAAGTGTCGACTCTAACGAGGCCTGACTGGGGAATGGATTTGCATGTGTGTTGTTTGCCAGCTTGTATGTCTCTAGAGTTATCTACCAATGTGCATGTTTATTGATTTCTTTATTTCATAAGAATACTTTTGCATGACTTTGAGAATTCAAGAATATTTAGAGCCTTAAGGAAAACAAACCAAAAAAAAAAAAAAAAAAGATAATGATTTATGTGTTCTCTTTCAGGGCAAAAAAATACATATTTTTAGATATGGAAGTAGAAAAATAACTTTGGCCTAAACAACATCCATATCGACTTTCAAAACATAAATCAGCGAAGCTCTTGTGTGTGTATGCTACAAAATCCATCATTGTGAACGTGTGTATACATGTTTCTTTAGATGGGCCACCACCCACGGAGACAAGTCAGGTAAATATTTGGAGGGTGTGGAGGTGAGGGGGTCAGTGAAGTGTCCAGTGTCCAGAGAGAGCTCATGCAATCTTAACATATTCAGCATGGACACCTGATCCCGCTTTGGGCGGCTTCCGAAGCTGAGAAATATCCCAAACAGCGACTGATGACAACATTAAAAAGCCTTCCAACCAAATAGCATAAATGAGGAGGTTTCGCCAGCTTCCATCAGCATATATCTTCACCTAAACACCAGAACTGTTGCATGGATCTGCATGAGGTGCATGTATGAATATTGGGGGAATTGTTGTCATAACTATGTCATGTACAGAGAAAAGCGCGATGATAGAAATTTCTGGGTGTGGTTTTAACAAAATGAACACAGGCTGAGAAGTGAGCACTCAGAACTGAGATGCTTATATTACCGCGAATCACCTGCTTTTAATCAGCTATATCCAACATTCATATGTGGACTTGTTGGTATCTCTGTTCCGCAAAAACAGGATGCAGAGGGCCCTTCCTCATGCTGCAGCGCTCAGATCCTGGGCCCCCACATGCCCACCTTTTGCCCTCCAGTGCCATGTGTTCTTGCAACAGCAAACCACACAGGGGAGCTCCTGCTATATATGAACCCACTCACATTCCCCACAGTTATTGTGCTGCCAGGGATCTACAATAAAACTGAAAGCAGCATTATCATTAAAATTATATGATGCAAACACTATCTCATATCTCATAAAAAATCGTTTTAATAGGTCTAATTATAGTAAAATACACTCTTGCAAAGAGTCGGACTATTTCAAGAAAGTAAAACCCACAAGTAGTGAGCTTATATTTTCTCCTTTTGATTCTGCTACCTACATACAAACTGTAAAGAATATAATTTCTGACTGCAGTTAATTTTCTCAGGTATTTTGTCTGTGGTTAGAAAAAAAACAAGCAAACAAAAAACTGTGATTAAATTACAGTTAGCAAAATACACATTTTGTGAAGTAAAGAAAATAATGAGACCAAAATGATAAAGTGATGCCATGGTTATAAGTAAACATAACTCAGTAAGTAGGAAATGAAGATAGAGTCAGAGATATCCAGCAGGACAGGACATGTTCAAATAAATATCATTACCTCCAAGATAGCTAAATGATGCCAGTCTGCGAGACACACTGTATGACCAGAGGGAGGATTAATGAGCTGAGAAATCAGACCCAAACACCAGGGTGATTTTTTTTCTTCTTCTTCTTCCCATTCGGTGCGCCTCGGCGGTGAGGCCCTCTCTCAGAGCCACATGGGAGGCTGCTTCAACACGTATGATGAGAAAGATTTCTGCCTGTCGGTGCTGCCTCGTTCATCTGTCAGTAGGTCGAACCACATTTTGCGAAGCGGGAGATGATGATAGGAGCCAATGGAATGCCTCTATGCGAGCATTATTATGGCGAACATTTGAAGGGTAAATACACCCCATGAAAGCTAGTAAACAAACGAAACTCATCGATGAAAGTAGAAACTCTCTTGATTTCTGAGGATAAGGTGCTCAAGTTTTATGATTAGTTTGATTTATTCCCAACATATTTTTGCTCTGCTGCTCAGCATCAGGGACTTTATTTCTATGTTTCATCATTTATTCATCCCAATTTCAGACATGGGTAAAATATATTTTCCTACTTGTGTGTTTTTTCTATGCATTTCTCCCAGTGGTGAAATTGTTCCATTTTTTCGAAATTATTTTATTTCTGTTAGCTAGACCATGGTTTAGATAACTGATGCCTCATTATTGACCTGATCAGAGATTTTTCATGTATATAGGTTTCCTTATATTTATGTAGTTGTTGGAAATAAACAATTGATTTCTTGTTTTAGATAAATAAAATGTATTTTGAACAATAAATGAAAATAATTATAATATTTGGAATGTGTTTCATTTTAAAATTCATGTTGAAACAGTTAAAAATACACATTGAAAATAAATTTCATATTTTATAATCAAATAAAATATGTAACATTTTATTTGATTGTTTTCTCATTGTTGTATTCTTATCTAAAATAAAAAATTCTTTCAAATTTTTATTTTCCTTTTTTTAACTGAAAATATAAGGAGCCTTTTTTATTATTTATATTTTTTAGATAATTGGTCAAATTCAAAGACATAAATTACCTTTTAACACAAACCTAAGAATATACATTAAATAACAGATTAATAAAAAAATAAAACATGTTACTAGGATTAAAATTATCAATTGAAGGGAAATTGAACATCAAATTGCTGATTTATGAAAAATAGAATGTGTTAAAAAATGTATTTTAAGTGAGAGAATGTCTTTATTAACCAGAGGTATGTATTCTCTGGACCTTTTTCCTTGCTTCTCAAATGTTCCTCGCCGCCACCAAAGTAGCCTAATGGATGCAGAGGGAGGAAGTGTTTGACATCACGGACACAGCAGTGCTTGTTTTAGAGAAGCTGCCTATGTGGCCTACCCATGGAGGCCACACAGTCCCCTCTTAATGTGACCCAGACCTTTCAGCCCACTCCAGGGGCTTCAGGAACTGTCCGCTCAGCGGGGACGTAGTGTCACTTTAGCCCCCTGGTGAACACAAGTCAACATGCCTTAATCCCCCACCCATCACCTTAAGTTACACTTTTGGGTTCACATTAAGCACACCGCTCAAATCTCCCCCACTCCCTGCCGAGCTTCCAATTTCCAGACTTCAATATGGAGTCCCGTGTTCTTAGGGCTGTGGACCGAGCTGGGACCCGGATGCTGGTTTTTCGTGGCGCAGTGCCGGCCCCTGCCACATGTTCCCTCATCTTTCACTGTCACTGTGCTGCAGAGGAAGAGATCAAAACAAACATGTGGTGGCAGGGAGAGCCTGACATGATGAATCGCTGTAATTAGCATCAGACTGCCGAGTGTTTGCAGCGATTGGCGGAGGCCACTTTTGACACATTCTGTGCGTGACTAGATGACAAGACCCTCAGAGTGAGATGTGTGACCTGACGAACTGAGATACAGCCGATCCCGAGCTGGGCCACAACTGAGTAAAAAATGTGCAGGTCACTTTACACTGAGCTATGCTCAATGTAAACACTTTCTGGAAGGGGAAATTTCTGCGACATGGAAAGAGAGCCAATCATCAGCTGACCTGCAGTCATGCCAAAAGCAAAGAATGATTGGCTCCGTTCAGCATGTTGTTGTCCTGTGTGACTTTGCTGTTCTTCACTGCAGTAAATGACAAGGAAAAGCACAATTTCCCCTTAATGTACAGTACGCCTTTTCAAAAACTGCACTGTAGCTCATCTTTCTATCCTCTCATCTCTGTTTCCAGCCTGGGAGGGGGGGTGCTACTGGCATTCCTGGAGGTCAAATCACAGCACGCCTATGATCCCTTAATTTTACTGTCTAGGGTTGGCGCAGGGGTGACAATGGACGTTATCCACTTCCTGTTCCTGCTGGGAGGTGATCCTGATCCCGCTGCTGTAGAGGAGATTGCAATCAAATCCCTACTAAACGCCTTTAGCTTTTCAAATTTTCAGACAGATGGTGGGACTCATCACCTCACCAGTCCTGGACTTTTCTCTGTCTTGATGCAGGACAAAGGGAGGCTAACTAAAAAACCACTGGAAAGAACAAAGATCAGCATCTCCAAGCTGTGATTTCTGTTAAAGGAAATAAAAACTCAGCTGCATTAAAGAAGGAAAGAAGCAGTCTCTGTGTATGTGTTTTTTTAATGCATGCACTCAAACACCAATGCACTGGTGGATGTGCAGAGTGGACGCATCTGTAATGGTCTTCTGGCAGGAGGCCTTTGGTTCAAGTTCACCAAACCAGCAGAAGCCGGCTGAGGAAGGAAACGGAGAAAGACATGGGATGGGAGATGCTTAGGGAGTGAAGGGCATGACACGGTGGTTGTGGCTGAAGGGAGAGGAGGGGGGGTCACAGCCTATAACCTCCTCTGCCAGAAACAACAAGCAGGCCTTCTCATATTTAAACAAATACCAAGCCTGTAGGGAGCAGCTAAGAAGGAGGCAAGGAGCGAGAGGCAGGCTGGAGGATCTACAGTGAAGCCTATTTAGGACGGGGGGGGGGGGGGTGGCTGAGAAGAGCCAAGCAGGCAGTGACAGATTTATAATGAGCACAGACTCTGCCCTCACATTTAATACCAGGCTCAAGACGTATTAGAGAGACAAAGGCCGCATATCCTTCTCGGAGAGAAGAAAGGCCTTAATTAATTTGGACAGATCACGGAGGCCCCGGGTCCACATCATCAGTTCTTTGTGGCAGGAATGCCAGCTATTTACCAGCACTCCAATAGGGCTGTGGGGGGGAGGAGGGGAGGTGATGACGACCGGGACCGCCGCGCCATAGATAGGAAAAGGATACTTTTCAAAAGCTAAAAGCTTCCCAGTTTTAAAACAAAGACGAGAGGGAAAGAGAAGAAGTGATTTTTGAAAAGGGATCTGAGTCGGAACGCAGACCCCCACCCCACCACCCCCCTATGATGTCCTACGCACATTCCACACTGTTTTCTGCCTTTTTCAGACTCTGCACAACATATCTTCACCGAATCTGACCACAAAGGCTGTATTTATAATTTTCTGGAATATGAACCTATAAATGCGGACGAAAATAATTCTTACATTTATTATTTTCTGAAACCAAACATTAGACTACATTTAATATTATTCTTCAGATAAGATTTCAGGAGTCTCCTCCTGAAAGAATGATGTAGCCATGGAGCATCAGAAAAATATCCCAGGGACTGTGTTGGGAGGCACTGCTGGCAGCTGTCAGGTTTTCACTGATTCTGAGGACGTATGAAGCTCCCAACATAAATAAATAGTAGAACGGACATTTGTAAGAGAGGCACCTTTAAAAGGGGAAGGTCAAAAGTAACACTTTATGTTCCTTTCACCTCAACAATCTTTATAGATTGATTTTTTTTAAATCCAATATGTGGAAATTAAATACATGTTTGCATTTTAACCAACAAAGACACAGTGACCTTGAAAACAAACTGACTAAAGATGAAATATAGCACAGTTTTAAAAATCAAAACAAGAAGATTGGACAAAAAAAAAGACTTATTCTTCGGTTTGTGTGAATAAAATGATCAGCTGACAAGCACTAGATTAATGATGTTGGAAAAAGTTGGACATTTTTCTATATATTGTGGAATATTCAGGGTCCATTTTATTCCCCCCTGCTTCTTTTTACAAAATCCTCTTATTGGCTTTACTGTTGCCACATTCTTCTACCTTCTGTTCACCCAACAAACACCTTTAAGGGGCTGAATTAATTAAGAAAATGCCAAAAAAAAAAAAAAAAAGGAGAAAAGAGCAGCATAGATCCAAAACATCAAACTATTATTTTGAACAAATAAAAGAAAAAAACAATAAAGAAACTATTTCTGGTAATAGATATCCATATCAAGCCCTTTATGGAGTTTCTTTTAAAAAATGCTGACCTGCATTTTGTTTCATGTTACATCTTTTTCCGAATAAAGAATACAACTTTAAAGTTTTCCTTTCTTTCTTTTTTATATGTGGGAATTTTTGTGCCTCTGCATGCGTCTGACACAAGGGAATCATTTTTTTCACCTTTGGACAGCCATTGTGTTCCTGTTCATTGTGTTTTATACTCATGTCCTTTTTTTGATGACCTCCAGAAAGTACAAGAGAACAAGGCTGGACAGGAAAACAACATTTAAATGCCAAGAAGGAAATTAGCTTTTTTTATATACATATATACAAAAAGTAAATACATAAATCTGTCATTTCCAAATTGAAACAAAAAGATTTGTTTTATGTCTAAAGATTAAAAAGGGACTAAAATAATCAGAGGACACAGATGTTTTAGCAGATTATTCTCCATTTTGGTTCAGATAAGTGCACCATCAACTTTTCCAGACTTTGGATTGAGAATCAAGTCGACTTTATGGATCAGTGAAAGGTCACTAGTGATGCAAATCTGCAGACACCTGCAGCACAAGGTGAGCGCAGCATCCCGTCAACCATGACATTAAAATTCATTCAAATGCTCTCTAGATAGCTAGAAAACAAAATAAAAACGAAACTAATAAGATCTTCTATTTTTTTCAACGAAAACAATAATTTTAGAGTAAATTAAGATTATTAAAAGTAAAATATTTATCGATTGGCACTAAAGAAGAACTTATCACTGTAGCATAATATTTTGAGCTGGAAAAACATATTTGTCGTGTCATTTCAGGGAACATGGGGGCTGCTGGTGAGTGTAAAAATGGAGAAGAGAATGAAAGCATTCACAAAATAGGGAGGCCGAGAAAATGAGAGCCGCTGGGCGCCAGGATACCTGCACCTGCTTTTTATCTGATAGGAAACCTTCAAACTGATTCACTATTATAATCATTATTATTATTATTATTATTATTATTGTTATTATTATTATTATTATTATTATTATTATTATTATTATTCGCCAAGAAAAGGAGGTCGGATAAATAATTAGCCGCATGCCCTGAAAATAAAAAAAATAAATGACCATTTTAATTTCAGCTTAAAGTGCAGAGGGGTTTTATTTATCTTGACAACATACATTTTAATTACACATTTATTTACGCACACAAATCAAAGCGCTACCTATTAAGAGTCACATATTTAATCCCTTTTAATGAACTTAAGCATTTTATTATTAACTTATGTATTTAAAGCGTCTTCTAAACTTTTATTTTTATTTTTTTTTTAGAAGATTAACCATTCATCAAGTAGCTTACTGTTTATATATATATATATATTTCTACGTTGTTGTATTTTTTCCGTTCCTTCTATAAATTTCCCAGTGCTGCTTGGTACCTTTTGGAAACTTTCCTCTGCGTAACTGCGCGCGTCTCTCCGCACATTCCCCCAGGCCCCGCAGAGAGACCGGACAGCCCGGGCCCTCTCCTGTCATCGGTCGGCTTCCTCTCCTTCTTGCACCAAGATTTAGACTAATATTTAGACAGGATAGGGTTTTATAAGTGCAGTGCGCCACACAGTCCACGCCACGGGGTAAGAATGTGAAATTGTTGATTTTCTGATTAGCAGGAGAAGCTGTGGCGCGCTAATAATAACTTTACCAGCATCTCTGGAATAGAAAGCGGCTCTTTACAATTAAGCCTGGACACCTGGACATCCTCTGTTAATAACACATCATGGGAGCCGCTGTTTTATTGCAGAGGGAAGAGAGGCGCGCGCTGCGCAAAGGTGACTCAGACCTATCTGTGTTTACCAATAAGAACTAAAAATGGCTGCCAGTGAGCCTTGACGCCAGATCATCTGCGCCAGTTTAATGGATCAGAATTTTTTTAGGTTTGCTTTTGTGCCGTGTTCCTACAACGGGACGCGCAAGACCACACAGGCCTCCCGTTCATGAAGATGCCAGAGATGAACAAAAGACTGCAGGGGAACGAGCAGACCTGCTATCCTGCATGGGGAGACGTAATTATAACCTAAGCGTGTTAGGACCCATGATTTACAGCTACGTTTGTAATAACACTGATTTATCTTGTGGCAAAAGAAGTTATTCGGTGCGTAAAAACTAGAAAATTATTTTTCTCTGTATATATTATTTAAATATCCTTTTTTTCATAGAATAATAATCATTACTATTCCTGTTATTATTATTATAATACAGAATCATTGCCAAACATATGTAAACCTCTATCTAAAAACATTATTTTTGCTTTCTAACTATTGGCTCATTATTGCCTCTCTGCGCAGTTTGATAGAAGAGAAGAAATCTGCAGGAGAAAACTTTAAAAGCTCCTCTATTTTCTAATAAGTAAATCTCCCATAAAGATTCACAGCATCCTTGCTTTTCCTGTAACTCTATTTTTTCTATAACAGTTCACACAGCAAAAAATAGAAACATAAATAGGTCAATGTTTCTTTAAATAAGTGCATTTTGTCTTAAACTGAGGAGGTAAGTGAGACACTTTGCCAATTGAACAAGACAATTGACATTTAAAATAAGAAAAAGTAACAGGATTGTCTTATTACAAGCGCATCTATAATTATCTTATTTTAAGAAAATACTCATCTTATTTACATACTAGAATTAAGGGTAAATAAAGTTGAATGTTTTTAGGCGTATTATTTAAAGCTGGCAGAGCAGCTGTACTGAAAGGTCCCGTATTGAATCCTTCTGTCAGCAAACAGACAAACATTGTATAGTCTGAAGCCTGTCATTGGTGAAAGCTACTCATTTTGTTTTGCTATAAAAGTGGATTTCCTTCAGATATTTTGTATTTTTTGGACGCAATTTACACGTGTTTCTGAAGTTCGGTGTTTAAAATGAAAAACAATCTATGTAAGAATTATAAATGAATCACTGAAAGTGTTTGTTTTTTAGTTTATTCCACAGGAGCCATTAAGCTTCAGGATCATCCATTTGCTTGATGCGCTATTAAAGCTTTTGCATGCGAAAGACTGAAGTTATATTTTCCAGCATATTTAACTATATTAAATGTAAAATCTACTCTTTTTTTTTTTTTTTTTTGCTTACTGTGAGGTTTTTTCTTCTGTGTTGAAAAGAAAAATAACAGCTTATTTTTATGAAACCACAACACATCATTAAAGTGAGAATAAACTTTTGATTTCCTCCTAATTTCCATGTTAACTTACCCTGATGTTCCACTGCCTCAGGAAACCAGCTGGATATATATGCACTCGCTTCAGCATTTATCCAGAACAAGATTTATTTTATTTTTTTAGTGTAAATATTTTCCTCGTCATACAACTGATGGGTTCTCTGTCAGACATCTGAGATGACATTTAACCCAAATATCCAATTTAGTTTCTCTTATCAAAGTAAGAATGCATGTATTATTTTAATTCTAAACTTAGATGTTTGAATAAAATCTGTTCTTATTTGCATTATTTAATACTGTTAAAACATGTTAGTGCATTTATTCTAAAAAAAAAAAAGTTACAATATATTGTACCTTGTTTTTTGTTTGTTTGAGGTGCGTTGTTGCTCTTTTGCTTTTTTTTAGGGACAAAGGAAACATTTACGGAAAGTCAAAACTTTATTTATGGATTTTTCTTTTTTTTCTTTTTTTAATCTGAACTGTGGTTGTTGTTTCCACTTGCGCAGCGCTAAAGGCCATTACCACCCTGATGAGAGACATGAGGGGTGGATTCCTGCATCCCATTTCTGTCCGACTCTGTTTTCTGTCTGTTAGCACCTGGGGGCTTCCGACCCGCCATTGATCTATGATAAACAGACTGCCATCCAATGAGAGAAATACAATCTATCTATCTATCTATCTATCTATCTATCTATCTATCTATCTATCTATCTATCTATCTATCTATCTATCTATCTAGAACTATATATCTATGACTATATATATCTATAACTATCTATCTATCTATATATCTATCTATAACTATATATCTATCTATCTATAACTATATATCTATATATCTATAACTATAGATCTATCTATCTATAAATATATATCTATCTATAACTATCTATCTATATCTATCTAAACTATATAGCCTATCTATCTATATCTATCTATGTAACTATCTATAAATATATATCTATTTATGTATAACTATCTATCTATCTATCTATATAACTATATATCTATCTATAACTATATATCTATCTATCTATAACTATATATCTATATATCTATAACTATAGATCTATCTATCTATAAATATATATCTATCTATATCTATCTATAACTATCTATCTATATCTATCTATCTAAATAGCCTATCTATATCTATCTATGTAACTATCTATAAATATATATCTATTTATGTATATCTATCTATCTATCTATCTATCTATCTAGAACTATATATCTATGACTATATATATCTATAACTATCTATCTATCTATATATCTATCTATAACTATATATCTATCTATCTATAACTATATATCTATATATCTATAACTATAGATCTATCTATCTATAAATATATATCTATCTATAACTATCTATCTATATCTATCTAAACTATATAGCCTATCTATCTATATCTATCTATGTAACTATCTATAAATATATATCTATTTATGTATAACTATCTATCTATCTATCTATATAACTATATATCTATCTATAACTATATATCTATCTATCTATAACTATATATCTATATATCTATAACTATAGATCTATCTATCTATAAATATATATCTATCTATATCTATCTATAACTATCTATCTATATCTATCTATCTAAATAGCCTATCTATATCTATCTATGTAACTATCTATAAATATATATCTATTTATGTATATCTATCTATCTATCTATCTATCTATCTATCTATCTATCTATCTATCTATCTATCTATCTATCTATCTATCTAGATCATGTGTCAGTAGTTTGTTTATGCTCTCTGACTCCCACTGAGCAACATCCTAAACAAACAGTTTTTAAATCCTCCATCCGCTTCATCTCATTATCATTTCTATTCGCTTAGATTGAAGCAACTTCGATCACTTTACTTCATTTTCAGTCACCAACATGTGGCTGAACCCCAATAAGCTGAAGGAAACAGGAGGAGAATCGGCGCATAAGGTCAAGTCCAGCTCAGGCCTGCGGTACTCATGCAGTCTCTCCATCTCCTTCTGTTTAATTGAAGAATATATTGTTCCTTTTTTTTCATGTTAATGTTATTGTTAAAAAAAAGCTTCAATTTAGATATAAGATCAGATTAAACAATCTAAACATTAGACAGTGACGGTTATCATGATAACTGAGATGAGAAAAAAAATTATGTTGTTGAGTTTAAAAAGTTTGCAGTAACTTCCCTAAATATCCAAATTTTGCAAAACCATCAAGAGTTTCTGTTTATATCAATCATCTCAGAACTTTAAAATAATTAAACCTTCGAAATAGAGGAGAGGTGTCATCTGCCATGCGAGGTTTCTTATTTGATTGAAACTCCAACAGCTTCTGACGCTTTTCTGTGCGCAGGTCGACAAAAAATGCGCAAACTACACGAACTAATGTGCGTCAGATCATTTAGTGCAAAAAAATAACTTTTTTTGGGAGCCGGACATTCAGTGACGTTGCAGTTCAATTCAAATGAGTAACATGAACTTTTTGAAATAAAACATTGGTCGCAGAGCGCAGGACGCGTTTTTCCTGCAGTGGTGCAAGGGGAGGCGTGGATCTGTCTCGCTCACTTTTGACATTCTCGTGGCAGTGGTGGAATCTCTTCGTTGCACGACTCAGACAACACCGCCCCATCAAGCAGCCGGAGGAGACGCCAGGACAGATGACTATCTGCGGATGCTCTACATTTTGATCCATTTGGGGAAACAAAAATAAAAAAGAACATTGTATCTGGACTACTCTCGGGGAAGCGCTTCAAGTCCGACTCCCGCACTGCTCAGCGGCCGGTGGCGGAATGTGAGAAACTCCCTTTTAGCGCATGTTCTCCTGCACCGTGCGGAGCCTCCTTCTGCTCTCTGTGGGGCTGGAAAGCAAAGGAAAAAGTGGTGGTTTTTGGTGTTGGAGGAGGAGGAGGGTCGGCTTATAACGACTCGGTCCCTTGCCTATGGACGACTTTGGTCCCCTCTCTCCAAAGGCGAATGCTTTCAGTATTGCCTCTCTGATTTCGGGTGCAGAGCAAGCAGGAAACGCAGCTTTTGACAAACAGGGCACCGGTCTGGACAGCCAGAGTTACTGTAAAATGCACTACAGCACTGTCACCAGGGAAATGGAAGGTAAATGTGTTTGTTCGTGTCCGTATGGGCTGCTGTAGCATGCGCACACCCCAGAAATTGCTTAAACACCTGAAGTGTGCTCATTAGGGCAAACAGAAGCACTTGTTGGCGCGCTGCGTGCATGGACGGAATTATATATAATATTCTTTAAAGAAAGTGTGATCGCTGTTGCATTGATTGCAGCAGAAAAGAAGAGGCAAAAGGTTCCCCAAACTCCTCAGCGTTCAGTCAGCACTAATTCGTAAAAAGAACACGTCGAGAAAGAAGCCAATAGGAGGAGGGTTTCCAGGGGCGCCCCGTGCGTAATGGTAAAAACAGACCATAATAATCCTATCCACCTCAGAGGGGGGTGCAAATCCATCCCACTCGCGTATTTGTCTATAAGCTAGATAGCGACAGCCACCGGCAGCCTGTTTGTTTGTTCATGCAAATCAGTGTTTACCTTGAACACTCTTCTCTGCAGCCCGGATCGTCTTTTGTTTGTTAACGGAGGCAAATGTGGGCGATACCCTTATCCAAAAAGTTCAATAGGTGCCGGAAAGACCATTAAAAGGGGCGCACTTCTCTGTCAATCAGTTTCGTCCCAGTGCGAGGAAAAGGCAGGTTACCTGCAGTTCGCTATCTAAATAGAAATAAGAACCGGTTTTATCGCGAAGGGGAGGCCCTCTGTGCCAGATAAGAGAGGAGACTGCGCTGCGGTGTTTAACACACAGCAGTGGCGCACAGAGCGGTCAGAGCGCAGCGATCTGAAGGAAAACAGCAGCAGCAGCAGCAGCTCAATCCAAGCGCGTATCTGAGAGCATTTCAACTTTTTTCCCCACTTTTTGGGAATCTTTCGTCACTTTTGGGAAGTCTGTTGTTTTTAGATCAGGAAGCCTTTTAGTGAGACTGACCTCTCTTCTCTGGACGCAACTTGGGGACTAATGATCCACTGAGCACCGGGGAAATTATTCCACCCTGCTTCTTGTTTTATTGTTTGTCTTTTATTCGGCTTTTTAAAAAGGCGCTTTTTCTGGGATGATTTCAGCCATATCCAGCCCGTGGCTGACGCAGCTGTCCCATTTTTGCGATGTTGCAGCCTTCACCACGAGCAGCCTGAGCAGCCTCAACACGCCGGGGGGCTACCACCTCTCCCCGTCCCCCGGGGACCCCTACAGCCAACATGAGTCCCACTTCGAGCCCTGTCCGGCCGCCCAGCACAACTACAACTACCCGGGATCCAACCCGGCGCAGAGCCAGGGCCCACAGAGCGACACCGGCACCGCCAACTGCTCCTCGTCGTCCTCCAACTCCACACCGAACAGCAAAAGTATCGTGAAGAAAAACCCTAAGGTGGCCAACATTAGCGTCCAGCTGGAGATGAAGGCTTTATGGGACGAGTTTAATCAGCTGGGGACGGAGATGATCGTTACTAAGGCTGGCAGGTGAGATCTGCGGCAAATCTGGGCCACAAGGAAAAGATCGGACATGTTTTCCTGCAACAAACCAGATCAGGGAGTGAAAAATGTGCAGAGAATGATCTGCAACACAGACAGTAATGCATTATTATTATTATTATTATTAAATGGAAGTAGTAACAATGTAAATATTGCATCACCAAAACATCTTTTTTGTTTGTTTTTTATTTAATTTTTTTTTAAAACAGGACGTGTATTAGCCTACCAGCTCATTTTTACACCATATATATCATATATTTATATATATGTATATATGAATATTCATATATTCATATGAATATATGTTCGTTTTAAATTATTATCTGCCCGATTATGCGTCTTTGATTCGGATTTTTATGACTATCCAAATAGGCATTTTCTTCAAAAGAAAAATTATAATTTCCTTTTCAAAAGTGGTTTTCAGTTTGCTCTATTTTAATTTATTTTTTTTATATAAAGATAGAGTTTTATTTTAAGGAAATTTAAAAAAGGCCCTACAGGTTGATAGAAATGCGTTTTACTCAGCTGCATCCATGAGCTTTAATTTTTTTCACTTGAATTAAAATCTAATTGATAAAGCTATCATCTCTTTATTTTCATTTTCTTCATAAATAGCTGCTTTTAAGTTTTAAATTAAGCCGTCGTTAATATGCTTTTTTATTGTTTTAGTAAATTGGGCATTAAAACTATATGATTAAATAAGCAAAGTAAAGAGGTTTAAAACCTTCTACTGTGAAACCTGTACCGTTTTAAAGGCAGAAAACAGAGGTAATGAGAGGGTGGAAAGCTGCTTCCCTGCAGTCCCCCCTCTCTGCACAGCTTGACAGGAGAAAGGAGATCTGCTGCAGAGCACTTTAAAAGCTCCTTCAGCCTCACCTAGCCACAACACTGATGTTAATTGAGCGTTGATTTTGGGATCCCTTTCACTGACTCCACTGCTGGATTACTCAACTTTCCACTCAGGTTCTTCAGCAATTTTTAGGTCAAAAACAAACCTTAAAGGGTTGAAGGAGACTCAACAAAACCTCCAGCAGGAACACAGCAACTCTTCCAGAAAACCTTATATATTTAAAAAAATATATATAAATATACAAACGCTTCAATTTGATTTTGTTTTAAAATTAAACTGTCCTATTTAGGAGCAAATAAATTAAGATTCAGAATTAACCGAATTAGCGACACTCATCCCTCCAGATTAACTCCCGGATGCGGATCTATTTACATTTGTGCTCAAAACATCTGGGATTCAATAAGAGACACGATAAGAAGTAGAAGAAGATATATTTGAAAAATAATGAGATTCAGAGTCCTACTGTAAAAAAAAAAAATCCCCAATAATCTGCTTTTGGAGAGCCTCCATTACGCACTGAGTGGTTGCAGACTTTTTTTTTTTTTAAATATGGAGCAAAGTCATTCTAGTTTAAATTGGGCCTTTAGCAATATGCCTGCTGGCGCTTATATTTAGGCAAGCTTCATTTTTTATCCCAAGATTTCCCGTAATTTAGTCAACAACAAAATAATCGGATTGTAGGGAAACGGGGCCTTACGTCATATGGTGTGAAGGAAATGCAAACTGAAGCTAAAAATTAAACAGCCATCCTGTGTTTTTTTTTCCCCTCTTAGGAGAATGTTTCCAACATTCCAAGTAAAAATATTTGGGATGGATCCCATGGCAGACTACATGCTCCTGATGGACTTCCTGCCTGTAGATGACAAACGATACAGGTAACCTTTTCTTTTTTATATATATACTATTTCTATTTAAGTGAGCACAACTTTGAAGCATGAAATTGAACCAAACAAGGGGGAAACAATGACAGAAATATGAATGTAAATGTATAAAAAAATATATTTATTGGTTACTTATACTAATAAATACAAATAAAAAATTACCATTATTACTGAGTTCAAATCCAGTGTTTTATAATTGTACACTGCAAAACAAGGAAATCCCAAAAAGTAATTTTTCCTTGAAATAAGTGCGTTTTTTCTTGAATTGAGGAGTTAAGTGAGACACTTTGCCAATGCAATACGACAATTTGCATTTAAAATAAGAAAAAGTAATTGCATTGTCTTATTTAAAGTGCTTGTTATCTAATTTTCTTACTTGAAGAGTAAAAATACCCATTCCATTGGTAGATCATCTGATTTACCTACTCAAATTAAGGCTCAATACACTTAATTTAAGAATTTTTTACTTCTTTCTAGATCGTTTTTGTAGTGTAAAACCTTTTTTCCCTCTTAATAGATATTGTTATTATTTTATATTGGCATGCATAAACCTGCATAATCCATTTTTGCTGATGTTTTTTTTTTTTTTTTATTGCCCTTCCAGGTATGCTTTCCACAGCTCGTCGTGGCTCGTGGCGGGTAAAGCGGATCCTGCCACCCCAGGGAGGGTGCATTACCACCCGGACTCTCCAGCCAAAGGCGCTCAGTGGATGAAGCAGATCGTCTCATTCGATAAACTCAAATTAACAAACAACCTGCTGGATGACAACGGACATGTGAGTACAGCGAAAGGAAAAGCGCTGAAAACGGAGCCGCGCAGAGAAACAAATCGGTGCCATCTGTCCTGCGTCACGGGGCCCGAATAATCAATTCATCTTCACGGTGTTTAAACATAAAGGAAGAGAATTTAGCTCTAACCTATAAAGCATTTTAACTATGATAAACTATTACATCACAAGAGAGAAGTTGAGCCCTCAATAGATGAGACATTTCTGGATAATAAGGACATATTTGTGAACATGGATAAAAATGGAGGATATAACTTCTTTAACTTCCTCTTTTTATTATCTACATTAGTATATATAAAAAAAAGACATTTTAAAAAGAGTGGTGATGAAAACGCAGTAAAATACTCGCATTAATATCAGACTGATGTGGTATCTGGGGTCTATTGCGCAAATGCATTTTCTCATAATTTGGGTGTTAATTTATTTATCAGCTGGCTTTGAAAATATGATTTCTTCTTAAAATAATTTTTTTATGTGTTTTGTTAATCGCGGAGAATTTATTGGCATCCAGGATATTTGTTCCATGCGTTATTTTTGCTCTTTTTTCTATTGATTATTAATTAACGCGATATTACACAATAGCAGGGCTGTATGGAGAATAGAGTGAAATGATTTTTCCCTTTGTCTTGCAGATCATCCTGAACTCCATGCACCGCTACCAGCCCAGGTTCCATGTGGTTTATGTTGATCCCCGCAAAGACAGCGAGAAATACGCGGAGGAAAATTATAAAACGTTTGTTTTTGAGGAGACTCGTTTCACGGCGGTCACAGCCTACCAGAACCACCGGGTAAGGCATGTTTCCGCTGCGCATTGTCTTCACATCTCAGAGCATTAAAGAAAACCTTCATTTAACACGTTTTAAAGTTCAAACAAGCAGCACTAAGCTTGATCATTGGATTTATTAGAGGCGATGGTGTTCGATTATGAATAAATGGATTAAACTAGGTTAAATGTGCGTTTTTAGATCTCGGTTCTTCAGCTCCAAATATTTATTCTGTGTTTTCCCACCTCTGGTTTAGATTCAACCTTTAATCTCTATAGACGCTCATTTCAGCGCGTTTATTCATTTCTCCCAAATATTCTCAGCTAAAAAATAAATAATATTTGAACAGATTATTTTTTTAATAGTTTTTTTTCTTAGTGTAGATAAAACACATCCTTTTAATTCACAGTAAAGTTTAAACAAGTGCTTCCAAGTTTTGTTAATTTATATATTTAGTTAGTTAAATGTTTCTTTGTTTATTTAGAAAAAAGTATGCCAACTTTATGCCGCACTGGAAAAAAATAGAAACCTAAATAAGTAATTGTTTCTTAAAATAAGTGCATTTTGTTTTGAACCGCGGAGGTAAGTGAGACACTTTGCGTATGGAACAAGACAATTGACATTTAAAATAAGAAAAAATAACTCCATTGTCTTATTACAAGCGCATATTATCTAATTATCTTATTTTAAGAGTAAACATACTCATTCTATTAGCAAATCATCTAATTTACATACTAAAATTAAGGGTAAATAAACTTGATTTAAGACATTTTTACTTCTTTCTAGATCATTTTTGCAGTGCAGTTCAGTTTATGGATTTATAGCAGATATCAGTAAAGCTTTGTTTGCAGTTAAGGCTCAAACTTAATACATCATTTCTAATAAAACCTGATGGTACTGATATCACAATGATATTTTATTAATGCAATTATGGAGCTCTTGAAAATAATCAGATAATGATTATATTAATATTAGCCTACCTGTCAAGAATGTTTTTTTTTATGACATTTAAAACCGAGAAGATTGTGTCTTAAGCAATGAGATTAGATTTTTTTGTTTTCTGATACTTTGCAGATCACACAGCTGAAGATAGCCAGTAATCCGTTTGCAAAGGGCTTCAGGGACTGTGACCCAGAGGACTGGTGAGCTTTATTCACACTTAAACATTACAGTCATGTTGACATTATTTTCACATGCTATAAACACTAACGCAGAAAAAAATGGAGTCAAGCAGATCAGAAATAATTTTTTTTACAAATTGGTTTCATTGTTTCGGATAGCATGCAGGGTTGCCACATGGGTGGAGTTCTGTTAGAAGCCCAGTGTTGGACCGTGAATCGCACACTTCAGTGGATATTGTTTAAAAGTCAATCAGCTGTGTTTGTCTGTCACTGACGAACCGCTTGACTCTAAATAGAGGAGTGTTGGAACAAACCCCACCCATGCAGAGTGTGCAGATTCATGAAACATGCACACAGAATTTTTCAAAATGTGTGTTAATAATTTAAATTAAAGGAAATACAACCAAGTATCAGAACTAAAAGCATTTATTTTATGTTAAGCTTCACATTTTACATGATGTTCTATTTTAATTAGTCAAATGTATAATAATTCTCACAAACATGATGAAAGAATAAAAAATTTTTTATTCATCTCCTAAAATGTTACAAATGCTGTGCCTGTGAAAATCATTGTGGGAGTTTGAAGCTGACTCCAGTCTGTTGCTGCAGGCCCAGGAATCACCGGCCAGGCTCTCTGCCAATAATGAGTGCCTTCGCCAGAACCAGAAACCCAATGTCATCTCCCCCTCAGCAGAACGGCACAGAAAAAGGTCTGCAGCTCTTTTTTTTTATTTTTAAATCTTTTGATAGCTATCAAACATCCAGCATAGCCTCAGCGAGCTCTTCTGTGTTTGTAGTTCTGTATTTCTGTCAGCCATTGGTCTTCTTTTCCTTTTCTTCTTTTTTTTTACTTCTTATCCTTGACTGAGGTGCAGTGGTGCGTTTGCTGCATCAGAACATTGTTGGTTTTAAATTAAACATCAGAAATCAGCCAGCCTGTTTCATGCTCTGGCAACACAATAGAAGTGTTTATGCTGCTGCATAACAGGCTTAGAGCACTACAGAAACAGAAAGGAAAATTAGATTTTATTTTGTTGTAATTTGAAGTAATGATGACTGATATAGCTATTAGCTGTCTGGGAACAAACGTAACCTAAGCAGAGCTTTCCATCTTAGCTGTAGAGATGATATTATTAATTTTATTTGCAGGTTTATTTTTAGGTTTTCCTCCATAGATTCAATTTAAGCTGCGAGTCTTCTGTGAAATAAATCAGTGTTTTATTTTTTTAATAGTTCAACATTATTGCACTTTTCCAATTTGTACTATTATATTAGGCTGTTTTATGCTACTGGTAATTGATTAAATATTTGTCTATAGCTTCAGTCCAATCAGTGTTACTGTATCCCTAATTGCTGAGGTGTTCTTCTGTCTAATTTTCTTTAACTCTTCTTTTACCAAACCTTTGCAGAAGATTCCAGACGGGAATATGAAGGAGATCCAAGCGGAACCCCAATTCACGCAGATCCGGCCCACCAGCTGATGTCTCGTGTCCTCAGCCCGGCTCTGCCGGTCCCAGGAGGACTTCACGCCGTCCCGCTAACCAGCGGCCGACCGAGCCCTCCCCACGACCTCCGGCCTGATCCTCACCCCCTGCCCCCGGACACCCTGCACCACCATCCCTACAAATACCCAACTGCTTATGAACACTACTTGGGAGCCAAGACCAGGCCTTCGCCTTACCCTTTACCCAGCATCAGAGGACACACGTACCATCACCACATGAATCCCGCCACAAACATGTACTCAGCAACCAGCGGCCCCTCTAACTATGACTATGGGCCCAGATAATGACTGCTGTCTGTCAAGGATGATGGCGCACGGCACTATGGGAAACCTAGCAGGCAGGGACTCAACGCAGCTCCCTCTGTTAATGGTTTCTGCAACATGTGGGGTTTAATCAGAGGTTAAGACTCCCCTCTGCTGGATAAATCCTGTTATATTTATTTAAAGGAAATGCATCTAAGCGAGGACACCTGTTTGAAAGCCCTCAGATGGCTCCGTTTTGACCTTTGAACTCAAATGGGAACAGCTCCTACTTGAGCGGTGCAGACATTAAGCCATCCGGCTAAAGAAAAAGGAAGAGCCTTTCCTTAACCAGGACAAGACTTTTGATCACAGACTGGAACTGATTTATTTTTTTCTTTATGATGCACTTTTTTGATTTGTGTTGTTTTTATTGCTTTCAAAAAAGCCATACGTTATATATAGTCCCATGAACCTTCTAGGTTAGTAGACGAGATGTTTGCATGTTGAGCTCATCAGAGAGGAGGTCAGAATACATCGAAAATTGTTTTCTGCTTAAGGTAAAAAACAAAAAAAAACAAAAGGAAATTTATGAACATCTTGAGCCGTTCTGAGCTTGCACCATGGCACTGACTTGCAGCAATTCTAAGTAATTAAAAACAAAGCAGAAAGGCTCTTCTGTATCTGTAAAATAAATAATCTCTGTGCAAATCTTCAACTTGTAGTGCTCTCTGCAAAAACGGGGGGTGGGGGGTGCAGATAGCATTGTTCAGTACTGTCTGTCCGGATTTGCCCTCCTGAAAAAGGTGGAGATTTCTGCTGTTGCTACAGTTATTGGCAGTCAAGATTTGAAAGCTGTCTAAACATTACAGAGATTCAAAGGGTGAAATCTGCACCTGGATATAAGGAAGCACACACACACACACATGTTGTGTCACAATATCCTTGTGGGGACCTTCCATTGACTTCCATTCATATCCCACTAATTTATATGGCCTAACCATGACCCTTGCCCTAACCCTAACCATTACCGACACATACCTATCCCTAAACCTAACCTAAACTCAATTCACACATTAGTCCTAAACCTAACCCCCACCCCAAGAAGAGAAACTTTCCTTATGGGGACCAGTTGTTGGTCCCCACAAGTACCTATGAGTCCCCAAAATGTAGCATATTCCTAGGAAATTGTCCCCACCAGGTATTAAAGACATGGCCACACACACACACAAACACACAGAGACTACATTTATTGAAATTAGAGTAGGAAGGAACTAAAATGTTAAAGTAAATCTGGGTTAACCTTTTCCTATTAATATTTTTCAATAAATGCAACAAAAAAACTTTGGAGAAAAAAATCTAAACCTCAAATGCAGAAAAAATAAGTTATTCAAGGGTAAAAGCTATTCTGTAAAGCATTTAGGTAAAATTGATGAAGAAATGAATGAAAATACATTTTGCTTTTTACCTTTATATTACCTGGTAGAAAAAATAAATTCTCTAATAGTGGGCGTTAATTTTTCAACCCCTCCTCCAGAAGATATCATCACTCATCTATAATGCCACACTGGCTGATATTTTGAGAATGTGACCCCTCTGCTTGCCTGTGCAGCCATTTCCAGACATCTCCTATCTGACGTCCTACGAGGAATGCTTTGTTGTCAAGGTTAATCTTACTGGGAGAAAAATTCGACTTTGTGGATTTCTGGCCATCATGATGCACAGGAAAACATTAGACTTCCTAACGATTCATAGCAATATGTAGGCCTTATTTATGTATTATATATTTCTCTTTTCTCTCTGGCTCCCGTGGAGCAGAGAGCATGGGAAGCCGGGGCCTGAGGCCCCTGACCTCTGACTGTTAAATGGCTTGTAAAGGTGTCAGAGGTTAAATAATGTTTCCATTCATTCAAATCACAGCTAATTGGTTTTGTAGTTTTTGTTTGCTTATTTTATTTTAATGACTAAAAATTCAGTGATAAGCATTTTGAAAATATTATTTTTAGATGTTGAAGAAACTTAGATGTAGTGGGTAAATTATTTATTTCAATTTCAAGAATTGTATTTTATTATTATCATTATTATTATTTTATAAATTGTGTAACTTAATTATCCGTTTTAAATTATTATTTAAAATGGCATTTCATTAGAGTCAAAAGTAGCCTTTAAATTTAAATAAGAGGAAATATAAATAAGTTATCGATACTCAGAAGTTGCAGCGTTCCGTTCCTGTGTGTTTCATCTACAATATTTATTTGTTTGGTCGTAAAGCGGCGCCATGGAGACGTGAAGCCGGGCGATAAGCACCGCCAGCCAGCTGCAGGTGTTCAGGATCAGCCTGATTAGATGGAGGCGGGGTGTTAGGTTCAGGGTGAGGAGGACTTCAGGCAGGGGGGGTCAAAAGGCTAAATTCAGGCTAATTACAGGTTTCACGGTACACAGGCCACATCAGCAGGCTGTTTAGTGATAGCCTACTGTTCTAAATAGGGATGAGGAGAACAGTGATCTCACTTTGCTGAAAACTAACCTTCATGAAACTAAGCAGTAATCTTACTGGATTCAACAGGCCTGGGTTCAGCTGCTGTCATACTTTGATTCTTCTCTGAGCTGCTTATGATAAAAAAAAAAAAATAGATGAGAACTATACTTTCATTCAAAAAATCCTTTTTTTGTTTTGTTTTGTTTTTTTTTTGGGAGAGAAAATTAACCATTAATAAAGCTTCAAGGTATGGGGTTAAATGTTTAATCAGTGCCCTATTTATCCCCAAAATATTTGCACTTTTAAAATACTTATAAATGTTCTTCACTTGATATATTCAAAGCTTTAAAGTACATTTATTAGTATGGTGATCCTACAAAAAACATCTCTGCAAAAGTCTGTGTGAGAAGTCTGCAGGCATGTTTGTGTTTTTATGGATGGGGCTTCAAAAAAAAACGGTCCATATATTTTTTTTTTTCCTGTTTTCAGATAGGGACTATACTAATTCATAAAATGAAGCACTACATGACACCAACCATAAACCATGCTGTGAAGGAGAAGTGGGAAAAACAAGGGCTTTTATTTTATAGCCTTTGTTAAAAGCAGCAAAACAACAGATTGGAAGTATTTGAAACATTCTCTAAATGGAAAGACATGATGATCGCTCCTAAAAGATTTCTGGAGAAGTTTGCTATATGAGGATTGCATTTTCTTAACCCACTTACTGCTTAAAAGCAGCTAAAATGTGTCCCACTCACGGCCTGTTGATGCATACAGATGATGATAATGACAGTACTTTGCAAAACTCTAACTCATGGGATTATTCCCGGTAACACTTAACATCCATCATTTATTTCTATTGTACGTGTTTTTTATTCAAATAAACAATCTCCAGCCTCAGCAGAGATCAGGCTTAGATGCTACGCACTAATAGGTCACTGGAGCTTGCTAGTAATAATTAATGTTTAAACATGTTTAATGTTTTTAAACATGTTTAATTTTTTAATTGATAACTGTGTGTATGCTTTTAGAAATTAAAATTGCCCTAAAGCATTAATTTTACAAAAACTTTTTTAAAGACATAAAAACTAGCTTTATAATTTCCAAGTTAGCAATGACTTTAGTTTGTCTCCATCATACAGTTCTAACTCGTCTTAAACATCATTACAGCTGTCTACAACTGATATAGGCCTATATATGGAAGAAATTTGAACAAATCAGCAAGCAGAATGAATCAGGAAATAATTATAGAAATAATTCAGAATTTTTCTACAATTTAACATCAATACCTATATTTCACATTTTCATTTCATACATGCATTTTAAGATATAAACAAATTGGGGTGTAGGAAAACAATTATTTCTGTAAATGTCACAACATTTCATTAGAAAATATTTGAATTGATAAATAAAAATAATATCTTGATATTTCATGAGATGATAATGGTATTAAATCTAAAAAAAACATCAAATGAATCTTAAATGGGAGTGATATTAATAGGCAAACATCCAGTTCATTGGCTTTCTTTTATATAAGACTTTTTATATAACCCCAGCCACTAGTTGGCAGCACAGATCTCCTGAGGTTTTCCAGTTTTACTATTAGAGCCTTTTTATGATAAAAATCACTATATATTGTCTTTAAAGTAAATATTGCAAATATTATAAAAATTGAACTTTGTTCTTTAATATGAAGCAGAGCAGTAATGCTCCAAAGCTCCCTTGTGGAAAGTGTGCCTGCTGGGGAAAATGAAACGAACTGCACACCAACCAAATGTGATCAGTATAGCCCCTCTGGAGTATTTCTGTTATTATATTAGATAACTATTATTATAAAAGCCCAAACATCCATTTAAAATAAATAAAAGCTCATGTTTCCATTTATTTTTAAATAAAAAAGTGCAAAATATTTGGCAGTGAGGTATGGAGGAGGGAGGGAAGATCACTGGACAATCACTTGACACTCCAGGCCTATTGATGGCTTCATGAACTCGCTTTAGCAAAGCATAAAGCTTAGCTGCTGAGGCCTCAGCCATGTTTATGAGTGGTTTTGAAACCAAACCAGCTTCACCAAACTGACTTAACATCAAAAAGACTAATTCAGCAATATGACAACATAAGATATGTCTGTTTCAGATGGGGCCATATTTTCAGCACTAATGTCCTGATAGGGTAGTCTTGTTTTAACATCAAGCATTCAGAGACAGAGATCTAAGATTTTCAAAGCATCATATCATTGATTTGAGCAGAGGCTGCTCGGTGTTGCAGTGGGTAGAACTGCTGCCTTGCATCAAAAAGGTTTCAGACTCAATTCCTGGCCTGGGGTCTTTCTGCATGAAGTTTGCATGTTATCCCTGAGCAAGCGTGGGTTCTCTCTGGGTGCTCCGGGTTCCTCCCACACTCCAAAAATATGACTGTTAAGTTAATTGGCTTCTCTAAAATTCTCCTTAGGTGTGAATGTGTTTTATTGGTTGTTTGTCTCTGTGTTGCCGAGCAATGGACTGGCGACCTGTCCAGGGTGTACCCCGCCTCTTGCCCGTAGACAGCTGGAGATTAGCATCTGCACCCCTTATGACCACGCTTAGGATAAGTGTGACAGAATGGACTAAAGAGCAGGCTTAAGGTGTGTTCATGGCTATTGCAGTACTCTAAAATCTGAAATAAGCAGCATTGATTCTTCCTGTATAATAAAATTTTCTTAAAGACAAAAAAAAATATCTAATTCAACTTGCTCCTGTTTTTAAATATTTTTAATTGAGGTGAACGTTTTCATTTTTTGTATCGTTCCTGCATTTGTAAAGCGTTACTGTTTTTTTTGGTTGTTTTGTTTCTTCAAACAGCTGATCTCTATTGAACATGAGATCCTGCATCTCAATGAGACTATCTGTATTAATAAAGGCGAAATTAAAAATAGATAAAAATATTAAAATTAAAATATGAAACAGACCAAATCCAACAGGGGTGTTTCTTCCCCAAAAAGCTTGGTGTCAAACTACACGTTTACATTTGTGATGGTCTGACAAACAATCCTTTTATTTGCCTCAGATGCCTTCAGAATAACCATTTAGCATGTAATGATGGCATATTTGTTGTTATGAAGACTCTGTAACCCAATATGCCATTAGTTGGTATATGTTGATTTTTAACTCCCGTATGGTCTGGCTCACTGTTTAGTGGTAAAATGACCCATTTAGCCAGAGCCAATAGCAAACGTATATATTTTCTATTTACTCTCCAGGTAAACACAAAGAATCAGTTGCCAGAAATAAAAGCTCTGATCAATCCAAAAAAGGTATTTTTATTACCCATTATGATGCCTTTTGTCATGGGCAGTTCTACAGGGACAACGGGGCCCAGAGCCCCTATAGATCATGTTTTGGCCGATATTATGGCCCCTGTAATGAAGACATAATACTCAAAGAAATTCTAATGATCATATGCGCTGGTAAAGACATGGTTACTGAAAGGTCCTTTGGATCTATTTAATTTTTTTCTTTACAAATCTGGTTCTACTAATTATTTAAAAACAATAAGGTGATAGCTTCAGAGGTTTTGAGATAGGATCCCAGTTTTCATCTGCTAAATGTTTTTTTTATTTTCAAAACAAATTGGTCACATTTTTACAGCTGAATTTATCAGTTTTTCTTGAGTTTTAATTCAGATTGTTTAGAAAACGGTTATTTTAACTTAAATTAAGTCAAAAATTTGTAAAATTCCAGTATTTCTGAATGCATATTGACCTAATAAGACAGAATTTTAATTAAACTTAACTGAGTAGGAGTTTCACTTCATGCAGCTATCTTAATATATTTGAATCTCTTGCCCTGTTTTTTATTTCATACTTTCCTGGCCCCCTGGTACATTGGTCTAGAACCGTCACTGCCTTTTGTTTAAAAAAATAACACAGGTTAGTTCTGTTTTCTTCCAATTCAATTCAATTCAGTTTATTTATATAGTGCCAAATTCACAACACATGTCATCTCAAGGCACTTTACAGTTCAACCAGATCATACAGTCAAATTGATACAAAGTTTTCTATCTAAGGAAAACCAGTTGATTGCATTGACTCATTGACTCAAATACAATCCCCCACACTAAGCATGCTTGTAGCGACAGTGGAGAGGAAAAACTCCCTTTTAACAGGAAGAAACCTCCAGCAGAACCAGGCTCAGTGTGAGCGGCCATCTGCCGAGGCCGACTGGGGTTCAAGGAGACAGAAGCAGAGATACAAAAAGCAGCTGTAAAAGGCGGCCCGTCCAGGAAACACACAGCCAGGCAGACGAGCTCCAAGGCAGCTCCCATGCCAGAGGACGAAGAGAGCACATCCACTCAGTCACGGTCAGAGAAACAGGACCACACTGGAAAACAGGCCGATCTCCAACATCTATTAACAAGGGTGTTGATAGAAGCAGCACAGCTGATGTTTTTTTCCAGGATGACGTCACAGCCAAACAGGAACAGACGAGGCAAAGCTACTCTGAGGAAAAGCAGAGAGAGCAGAAGGTTAGAGATTGAACTAACAGATTCTGCAGAATAGGAGAACAGAGAGAGAATGAAGCAGAATGATGAAATGGGGGTCCCTATGTCCTCCAAAAGTCTAAGCCTATAGCAGCATAACTATAGAGATAGCTCAGGATAACCTGAGCCACCCTAACTATAAGCTTTATCAAAAATGAAAGTTTTAAGCCTTTAAAGTAGACAGGGTGTCTGCCTCACGGACTAAAACTGGTAGTTGGTTCCACAGGAGAGGAGCCTGATAACTAAAAGATCTGCCTCCCATTCTACTTTTAGAAATTCTAGGAACCACTAGTAAACCTGCAGATTGAGAGCGAAGTGCTCTGTTAGGAACATAAGGAACAATCAGATCTCTGATATAAGATGGAGCTTGGCCATTTAAGGCTTTATATGTGAGAAGGAGGATTTTAAATTCTATTCTTGATTTAACAGGAAGCCAATGAAGAGAAGCCAGGATAGGAGAGATATGATCTCTCTTTTTCATTTTCATTAGAACTCTGGCTGCAGCATTTTGGAACAGCTGAAGGCTTTTAACTACAGTTTGTGGACTTCCTGATAGTAAAGAATTACAATAGTCCAGCCTTGAAGTAACAAATGCATGGACTAGTTTCTCAGCATCACCCCTGGACAGGATATTTCTAATTTTTGCAATGTTCCTCAGATGAAAGAAGGAAATTCTAGAAACCTCTTTGATATGGGATTTAAATGACAGGTCCTGATCAAAAATAACACCAAGATTTTTTACTTTATTATCTGAAATCAGTTTAATCCCATCCAAATGAAGTGACTGGCTAATCAGTTTCTTTTTCAGAGACTCTGGTCCAAAGACTATAACTTCTGTTTTGTCTGCATTCAGAAGCAGAAAATTAAGAGTCATCCTTTTTTTTTATGTTTTCCCAAGACATCCCTTTGAAAATCTTTTTAAAGGGGGTTTTTACTTAAATCGGGTTTTATAAAACCAATAAAAGTTTGGGTATAAATCAGCATAACAGGGGGAAATTTAAAATCCCAGGGCGCTAATAATTCTACCAATTGGGAGCAGATAAAGTAAAGAAAATTTGGGCCCCCAAGCACTGATCCCTGTGGTTTTCCCCAAGTAACCCTTTGGGGCGTGTTAAAAGATCTATCTTTAAACTTTAAACAAACTAAAATTTCGATCAGTAGAAAAATTTTAAAACCAGTCAAAGTGCTTTTCCCTTTTAAATTTCCAAAAAATTATATCAAGTCTTTCTAAAAGAATTTTAAAGGGTTTCAACTGTATCAAATGCACCCACAAAGGGATCCAACAGGGGAAAAGAGCACAGTTTAAAAGGGCCCCTTTATCTGAGGCCTTTAGAATATCATTAGGGATTTTCCCCCGGCTTTTTTCAGTGCTAGGGTTGAGTTTCAAAAGGGCCAAAACTAAAACCCCTTCAAAAAGTTCATTAGGGTGGAATGATGGGCAAACTTTTTTTGGGCAACTACTTTTTTCCAAAATTTTTGGGATAAAAAAGGGAAGTTTGGATATGGGGGTTTAAAAAATTGCCCAAAGCCCTCTGGGTCAAAGAGGGGTTTTTTAAACCCAAAGGTTTTAATTACAGCAATTTTTAAAAGCTTTGGGTACATACCCCTTTGAAAACCAAAAGATAGATTAATCACATCCTAAAAGGGAAAGAGGAGATAAAAGGGGAAACCTCCAAAAATAACCGGGGGGTTTGGAAAAACTGGATCTAACATAAAATTTTTGGGGAAGGGGCTTAAAATGAAGACAATAATTTTTGCAATTCAGAGAGTTAAAACGGGAAACAAAGCAACCCAAAACCCCGGGTTTCAGATTCCATGATTTACCTCGGGTCCCAATCGCGGATAAAAGGATGTTTAAATACTTATTTTTAATAAAAATCAATTTTATTTTATAAAGAATCCCATAAAATCATTGCTCCCTAAAGGCGGGGGGGGAATGGCCCGGGTTTAAACCCAGAGCTATGGCTTCGGGGTTATTTTTGGCAACTGAAATTAAAAAAAAAATTTTAAGGATTATTCCTTCTCCCTCTTTTAAAATGAGGAGAAGTTTTGCTGCCTTCCCCTTTAAAAAGGGTCCTCTTATACAGCAAAAACCTTTTTTTCCAGACGGGGAAGGACCCCTCCCCAGGCCTGGGGAGCGATATTTTCTCTTCCATTTTTTCCTACATTTTTGTTTTTCAAAGTACGCAGCTCTGCATTAAACCAAGGAGCAAGCTTTCTATTTTTAACGGTTTTCATTTTCAAAGGAGCTGCGTTGTCTAAGGCAATACGCAGAGAACTAGCAACCCCCTCAACAAAATCATCAACCTGTGAAGGGGAATAAGCTAAGCTTTTGCACTCTGCAGCACTGCTCAGTGACACAGAGCAGAGAGAAAGTGAAGCAGATTCTTTAAAATTTATAACTGCACTATCTGATAAAGATCTACTAAAATTGAACCTTCTTTTGGGGGAGGAGAACTCTGTTAAAGTAATCCTGAAGGTTATTAGAAAGTGGTCAGAGAGGACAGGGTTGTGAGGAAATACTGTTATTTCTTCACATTCTATGCCGTATGTCAGCACAAGATCCAAAGTATGAAGATGAGAATGCGTGGGACTATTCACATTTTGAACAAAGCCAATAGTGTCTAAGATAGCATTAAAGGCTGCTCTAAAGCTATTGCCTTCAATGTCAGCATGGATGTTAAAATCTCCCACTATGATGACCCTGTCAGTATTTAATACCAAATCAGAAAGGAACTCTGAAAACTCATCTAAAAATTCAGAGTAAGGACCTGGTGGACGATACAAAGTTACAAAAAGAAGAGGTTTTCTTGCCTTGAAATTTGGATCAGTGAAATTAAGGGTTAAATGTTCAAAAGAGTTGTAGGAATTAATTGTTTTGGGAGTAATCAGTAAGTCAGACTCGAAGATTGTTGCTACTCCTCCTCCTCGCCCAGAACTTCTGGGGATGTGAAAATTTAAATAGCTTGAAGGAGTTGCCTCATTTATGCTCACATAATCCTCTTGCTGCAGCCAGGTTTCTGTAAGGCAAAACAAGTCAATGTGATTATCACAAAACAAGTCATTAACTAGTAGACTTTTAGAGGAAAGCGATCTTATGTTAAACAGACCGCATTTAATTGTTTTAACTTTTTCCCCAATTGGAGTTATTTTGATTTTAATTAGATTATCATGATTTACTCCTTTGGGAATCTTTGCTAATTTATTAGATTTTGGTCGTGGGCAAGACACTGTCTGGATGGAGTAAAGAGTGGGTAACAGTAGAGAAGCTGCAGAGATGTGTGTTAAACTACAACTCTGCTTCCTGGTCTGCACCCTGGGTGGTCAGGGTTTTGGAGGACTAATAAATGTGGCCAGATTCCTAGAAAGAAGAGCTGCACCATCCAAAGTGGGATGGATGCCGTCTCTCCGAATCAGACCAGGCTTTCCCCAAAAGGATTGCCAATTATTAATGTAGCCCACGTTGTTTTCAGGACACCACCTAGACAACCAGCGATTGAATGACGACATGCGGCTAAACATGTCATCACTGGTCAGATCAGGGAGGGGACCAGAGAAAATTACGGAGTCCGACATTTTTTTGGCAAACTTACACACCGAAGCAACACTAATTTTAGTGACCTCCGATCGGCGTAACCGGGTGTCATTACCACCAGCGTGAATAACAATCTTACTGTATTTAACCTTATCCTTAGCCAGTAGTTTCAGGTAGGATTTGATGTCGCCCGTTCTGGCCCCCGGCAAACATTTGACTATGGTCCCTGGTGTCTCTAATGCCACGTTTCTGACTATGGAGCTGCCAATCACCAGAGTGGGCTTCTCAGTGGGTGTGTCACTGAGTGGGGAAAACCGGTTAGAAACGTGAACGGGTTGGTGGTGACCAGTGGGCAGAGATCCACGACTACGCTTTCTGCGTACAGTTACCCAATCGCCTGGCTGCTCAGGCACTTTTGGAGGACAGCTACGTGGGGGGCCTACTTCAACAGCCTGAAGCCTGGATTCTAACTCTGACACCCTCGCCTCCAAAGCTACAAAAATACTACACTTATTACACATCCCATTATCACTAAAGGAGGCAGAGGAATAACTGAACATCTGACACAGAGAGCAGGAGAGAGGAGAGGAAGAAGGAAGAGTTGAAAAAGAGTCAAGGGAGGGAGAGAGAGAAGCCATAGCAATGCTAAGCTAGCGCTAGCCTAGGCTAGCTACTCCTTGCTATCAGAAATAAAACCGTGTGAAACTGACAAGTGCTCAGTAGAAAAGTGCAGCAGAAGGTGCTATGTTTTAAAGTAGTCAGTTAGAGTTACTTAGATACAGAGATATCACAGAGAAAATAACTTAACTTCAGATGGAGATCCTCTGAACAGCTGCACACTCAGTTGCACACTCAGTTAATCCAAACAGCAGAATGATGACATTCCAGCAATATACTCTATGCAAACTTATAATGTAAACATAACAGGCGGACACCGATCAAGAAATAAGGTTAAGTTATTATTTTTTTATATCACTTGGATTACTATATACCAAAAGCAGTGATTTATGGAATGATGGGACAGAAACACAGGCGCTTACGCAGATAGATCCATGGAACCTACCTGATTATGTCCCATCCCAAAACTAAACTGACCTTTAACCTCAAAGGCCAGAAAAGACACACGTTAGGTGATAAGTGAAGCACAAGCCCCATTGTGCAGAGAGTCCCCCGTCCATTTATTGACTTCCTAAAGGATCCATTATGAGGTGATTTACGAGGTCTACGGCCAGCACCCCAGCAGCAGGCGCTTCTGAGGCCGACGGGTCTCCATTCAGAGCACATCTGCACCATTGGACCAGCATTTGATTTATCAGAGAATGGACGGAAGCTGGCCCACACCATCCCAAGTGTTTGTTCAAAGCCAACATGTATTTAGGAAGCCATCGTGAATGCAAGGTGTCACCACAGGGGTCAGGGACAAAAGGTATAGATGAACTCCTGCTCAGAGCATTGAAACAAGCCACTAAATCTTTGCCCCAAGCCCCCAAAATCTCCAAAAAATCAGGTTTTGTGTTTCAACGATAGTAATTCTGCTGAACAGAATTTTACTAACAACACAACATTTGAAATGTAAAATAAAAAAAAAGAAAAGAAAAAATGCAGCAACTTTGAAATGTGATGTTTTTGTAACAGTAGCAAACCAGCTTATCTGGCAGATGACCTCGTCCTTCCTCTGTTTCCTACTGGTTTCTCACCACTCGGCTCATCTGGTTCTTTGATATCTCAGGCCTTTCCTGTTCAACGCGATGAGCTTCTCCACTCCGGATCATCCCGAGAGACAAAACCATTTATGAAGCAGAACGTCGGCCGTTTGAAGCTCTGGCCTCTGACCTCGTCTCATGGTGGGGTGTTTTAAAATATATGCTCCCATGCTGCTCATTGAATATATTATTTCATGCGGTGCCCTAAATCTGCTCATATTGGACTAGCCTTTATGGAAACCTGACAGATCCCCATTTATTCATCCTGTTTTATTTATTACTAGCAACCAACGTTCATTAGATAACCAGTTTCTAAGTAGATACCATCTATGTTATAACACAACCAAATAATGGGGAAATCCACTAAACCAGCCCTCAGTTATCTTTCTCCTGGTCTTGGTTAACTTAGTCCAGGTCAAGGAGGGATGGGGTGGGTTTGTGGGGGTTGAGCTAAATGCTGCAAGAATAACAACACAGGATTACAAAGCTGCTCAGGTGTGCCATACACCTCAAATTCAGGTCCACTGAAGCAAAGCTTCCGTCTGATAAGTAAACACAATGCCATAGCTGGAGAGCCTGAAGTTAGGCTTTAGCAAACAGGAGGATAAAGAGCTCAACTGCTGCTTAATTAAAACATTTCAGCTGGTCTAACAGCTCGAGACAGCTCAGTGCAGCTTTTAATCAGACCCTTCAGCAGAGAACCCAGAGGTCTGAACAAAGTGGCACTTTGGTCTATTCAAAGCGGAGTACTGATTAAAAAACGAAGGAAAAATGACTGTGGTTGTAGCAGTTCTTTATTCCGTAAAACAAAAATCCAAGAAATGGTGCAGAATATAGTTTTTCCTTTTAAACCCTTAAGGGTTTTAGGGTAAAATATTTGTGTTTTTTATTGATTTTTGTATCTTATATAGAAAATGTAACTCTATCAGCTAATAAAACGTTTTTGACCTTGCAAATCTAAACTATTCTTTGATATGAACCCCAAAAACAAAAATAAATTGGCTTTAGTTCTTTGGCTTTAAAATGAACAACAGAATGTTACACAAATATGTTGAAAAAGGGTTTGCAAAAATAAAAAGGTAAAGTATGAAACAGAAGATGAAAGAGTAACTTAGATTTGGTCATTTACACATGAAATTTTATTTCTTTCAAAAATATGATGAACCTTTTGTTTTGATGCATTAATTTAGATTTTTTTAATGAAATGTTTTAGTCTTTGTTCCGTTTATTACCAAACAGAAAAGAAGAATGATCCAATCCTGATCTCTACATTTCTGACCGGTGCAGCTGCAGCTTTACTAACAGCACTACTCCTTAACATCTGAGTCAGAGAACTGAAATAAGGTTAAAAGAAAATTTCAACAATAACAACAACATGGACAGATATGATTGCAAAAAAGGAAGCCACTCATCATTTTCATTAGGGTGTCAGTAGATCACAGGCCGACCAGCAGCAAATAGCCCAACTAGTTAATCCAGCAAAATAAGAGTATGACGTGACAACATCTTAGAAAACAACCACATTTTATAACTCAAAATATTTAGTAAAGCCATAAAAATGTAAATAATTGTCCAACAATGTAGACATTTTTGTTGCTGAAACATGCCCAAACATGTAAAACTGTTTGAAAAACAAAATAAAGTTTTGTTTTGTAAATTTGAAACCAGTTTCTATAAAATGCAAATCTGATACCTGCCAATAATTACTTGTTTATATACTGCTTTACAATAAGGCTCTTCTTTTAGATGGCTAATAAATAGTTTATAAATATGTTATTAAATAATATGAGAACACTTTACAACTGATAAGTGTTTATTATGCTCTTAACATATAATGCATTCAAAATTTATGTTTTTAAAATGTTTATTTTATTTAGAAGGTGGTAACTTATTTTAAAATGTTAAATATACATAAAACTACATTAAATATATGGCTGAACAGCTTAGGTTCACATTGGTCAGTTTTGTCTGCTCTGCACCCTTAATAAACACTTATGAGTGAGGTATAAAGTATTTAATTAATAACATAAGGGGAGCCTTATTGTAAAGCGGTGAGTCAAACTAGCTCGCTATGAAACAGATGAGATGATGTTTTGATTTCAGTCTGTAGATCCTTGCAGAGCTTTGTCAGCCGTCTCGTTGTAAATGGACCACAGGCTGATGCGCTGGTCCTTGGATCCAGCAGCCAGCAGTCTCTGCCTGGGGTCCTGATGATCAGAGAAGGCCACGCTAAGCACCATGTCTGTGTGGTACTGAAGGACAGCCAGTGGTCGCAGCTTCTTCCAGCCGAATACTCTCACCCGGTGGTCCCAGCCTGCGGATGCCAGCAGCCGGCCATCATCCCTGATGCGGAGCTGAGAAACGCCAGGGTTGACCAGCACCACGCTGTCCTGCAGCTGTAAACCACACAGACAAACGGTTTTTAACAAACTGCTGGTTTATCAGAAGCACTTTCACATATTTTAAGACTAATTCAACAAGTAGTTTCCTTCTGATTTCTGTCTAATAAAATAAAACTAAATAAACCTACGAGTCAAACTGGATGAAATGGCAGAAAGTGTAAAAAAAAAGAACAAAAATAAACAAAGAAAGATAAAAATTAGGTCACTAAATCACTCTCTAGGAAAGTGTGGCCAACAAAAACACGCACAAGGAGATGCTATCAGCTGATACGATGATGGAGGTCCAAGTGTGAGGCTGGATGTCGTAAACTCCCAGGACTCAATCATCGCCAATAAAACATTACGGCACGAGAGCCTCGAGTAAATCTCTGCGAGTCCCATTATTTGCTTAGGAGTTAGCATGGTGGGGGGAGAGTTACCTGTGTAGCAGCAAACAGAAAGGGGGCCTCTAGCTGAAAAACTTGTTTGCAGAGACTCTGCTACTTCGAGCATCTCTGATGAATTACATTCGCACTGAAAGGTCTGGTCAGCAGCTGAAGACTTGATAAATACACCGCTGTAGCGTCTGCCTGCTAAAGATTAGCCATATACCCCCCCTGCAGTGATCTACAATCCCAAGGACTGTATCAATCTCTCTAAAAGGGCAACATTGTGACATATTATAATAAATGGCTCAGATCTCCATCTGAAGGGCTTGCTGCGGCGGGCATTCCTGCAGAGCGAAACGTGCTCTTTCTGCAGCGAGGGGATATCTGCCGGATCACTACATGGGCTGCAAACATCTGGATGTAGGAGAAATCAAACTGGACAGCGTAAAATTGACTTCATGAGTTGTGTCTGGGGAGACTAATGGGCCTTGGATGGGAGGGGATGTTGGGAGAATATATCTGCATGCTTCTGTTCTGGGCAGGAACCATCCGCAAGCTGCATGTGGAAGATATAAGCCAGGTACTCAGAGCCCAGAGTGAATTAAGAGGAATGTTAGTGAGAGAGAGAGAACAGAGAGAGGAATGTCATTGATCAAGAAAATAAAAAAAATAAAAAATAGCTAAGTTCAAAACAGTCAGTGGTTGTGTTTTATTTTTATTTTTAGGTTATAAAGCCATTGCTGATAGTAGTGTTAAACCATGTGACCCCGTTTAGACAGAAAAACCCAGATATCCACAGAAAAGCAGAGAGTTAAAGATTATTTGGTGCTTTGTTGTTACCTAAGGTATGTGGTATGCCTCTACCTCTCCCCATCTGGGGTGCATTAGAGGCCTGATAATGATGGGTTTAAGTGTCTGTTTTTGTTTGTTTTGCTTCCCATAGTTTGTGTCAGGAAAAGGCATTTGTTTCATTTAAGGGTCAACTGCAGGCGGTAAACGGCTAATGATTGCAGTAATGGTCAGTCAGCGAGGCCGGCTCGTTAATTGTTTTTACTTTCTACCCGAGAGAGAGAGAGAGAGCGGAGAGAGAAAAAAACAACGGTACACGGAAGAAAGGTCGTCCTGTGCCATTATTCTAAATGAAAGATGCCCGTGTGCGGCAGCAAACAGCCCTGGGCTGCCGTGTCACTATTCATTGAAGGTTTTCTAGGAGAAACTGTGTTTGAAATAAACGGCTGAGAAAAATCCAAACCTCTGATTCTTCTTTTGTTTTTACAATAAGCAAAGAAACACTTGCTTGATAAAAAAAAGAAGAAAATAATTTAGTGGAAAATCCATGTGGGCTGTTGTTTGCTGATAGTATTAATGTATTAAAAAATGAAATGGTTTATCCAGCATAAGCAAAACTAAGAACAGAAACTCTGAACATTTCTCTATTTTGTTACAGAGAGTAATGTGGAATGAGGTCTAATTAATCCTATGGGCTTTTTCACATTTCATAACAATTAGCTTATATCACAGCTTTTACATTTATCGATACCAAAGGTTAAAGGAATAGTACA
The DNA here is from genome assembly GCF_016077235.1 of Cyprinodon tularosa. NCBI lineage: Eukaryota > Metazoa > Chordata > Actinopteri > Cyprinodontiformes > Cyprinodontidae > Cyprinodon > Cyprinodon tularosa. The sequence goes on from NW_024039651.1 coordinate 379,217, forward strand.
CCCAAAACATGATTAGCCTTCATTTTCTACTCACCCCCATGCTGAACAACACTCTGGAGTACTTTTTTGATATCTCAAATGCATCTGGAGATCTGGGAGGCTTCTTGCTGTCTGCTGACATTCAAATAATGGAGGTCTATGGTGCCCGAGGCAGAAAGGTCCATAAAAGTCCACAAAAAACGTGTCAATATTCCTCCATACTGCTCGTCCAATGTATTCCAAGTGTCCTGAGTGGGTAGCATCCATAATTTACTTGAAACAAAGTCATTTAGAATGTTTTTAGAGCATAAACAGTAGTGTATAGGATTTCCTAAAAGCGCGTTAACAAGTCTACGGAAACTGCGGCAGACCAAACCAGATGAAAGTGCGCATTCAGCTCGGCAAAGAACTCATGCTCTTCCTCAACACTGAAGTCCTCAGACATTTTTCTTTCGTTGTTTCTTTCTTTGCACAGGTAAACAGCACATTTCTTCTTCTACGCTTGCATTATCGCTAGAGCAGACGCTGAATGCGCACTTTCATCTGGTTTGGTCTGCCGCGGTTTCCGTAGACTCGTGAACGCGCTTTTAGGAAATCCTATACACTACTGTTTATGCTCTAAAAACATTCTAAATGACTTCGTTTCGAGTAAATTATGGACGCTACCCACTCAGGACACTTGGAATACATTGGACGAGCAGTATGGAGGAATATTGACACGTTTTTTGTGGACTTTTATGGACCTTTCTGCCTCGGGCACCATAGACCTCCATTATTTGAATGTCAGCAGACAGCAAGAAGCCTCCCAGATCTCCAGATGCATGTGAGATATCAAAAAAGTACTCCAGAGTGTTGTTCAGCATGGGGGTGAGTAGAAAATGAAGGCTAATCATGTTTTGGGTGTACTATTCCTTAAAGGTGAGATAAATGCCTTAATCTTTTCTGCAGGAGCAGAATCTCAAACTAACAGATGCAAAAAAAATAAAAAATCATCTGAATTGCTTTTCAATAATGACTTCATAATTATTACAATAAATGCAACCAAGGCTTTTTTATTTGATATTTCACACAGCTGATGCAAGCATGTACTGATAGGTCATTTACAGCTTGCTTTCCTGGAGTGGAAATATAACTTCAGTGAAGTTTTTTTTGTTTCTGTTCAAAAAGGGGAAGATGTCCTTTAAGTAAAAGCAGGTGTGTGTTTATCCGCAGAGTAAAGTACTGATTAAATAAACCTTCCAGGAACTCGCCTTAATGTAATAATAACAAATAAAACAATGATTAGAAAGTTTACAACACTTTGACCTGTAGAAAAAGGCTACGTTTAGTAAGAAGGTTATAAAAAACAGCAGAACAATAATTTCTTCTACAAACATAAAAATAATGAGGGGAGATTTAAATCATCTGAATTAAAGTAGTGGTCAAGAAAAGCCTGTATATCTGCTTATCAACAAACCATCTTGGTAATTCCTATGTTTTGGAATCTTTTATTTTTTATTTAATCTCTCGGGAAATCCATTTTAATATAATATTTTATTAGATTTCACAGAGCTTAGTTTTTAGGTAACACAATCAACTGTTTTGTTTTTGAATTAGATCTTCATGTCACCAGATAAAAGCTGCCACTGTGAGTGGTGACAGAATAGAATAGAATAGAATAGATAAGACCTCGCCAAGAGAGCAACCAACAGCTTTTCTAAAAGCTAGACAGACATCAGTCAGAAGTTTTTATTAGTATCTGAATATTCAAATCCAGCTGTTTGTGTCTCTGCTTTTGGTCGTTCCTCTTGGTAACAGTTAAATCTTCGTAGCTCACAGGGTTCTGATTGTTTTATTATCTGTTTATTCACATTAACAAAACCACTGATTGACTCCAGACAGTTTGCTTTTTAGCCAACTATTGATATAAATAAATTTTTTTTTCTATTTTAGCGTCAAAATGTTTTATTTTCTTTGTGATTTGCTACTAGAGCTCAGCACAGCTGATTGACTATTAAAGAAGTTGAGCTGACTTTAAATGCAGCTAATAACCCGATCTAAATCCATCAGAGCGTTTAGTTGTAATGGGGACGTTTTTGTTCTTCCTGCTTGTATCATATCTTACTTTCTCTTTTTTCCTTTTTCTAACACTATAATAACCCATATGATGTGTGTTACAAGATACAGACACGCATGCTGCAGGTCTGTCCAAATGTCAGCTTTCCCCAGATTTCAGGAGGCCAACCACTTTAGCCTAACAGCTGGCTCCACAACACCTTCTATGGGTCTGCGTCTGTTCTGACACCACATCAGGATCCTCTTTTGTCCCATTTCATCTGACTCAGCAAATGTTGAAAGGAAGCCTCCACTCAGGCAGGTTTCAATCAAGGTTCGCTCCACTTTTCTCCCCCGGTCTTGGCACAAGTCTTGTTGTTAACGCTGATCTACTGAAACATCCCGTCATCGCTCACTCACTCGAGCCTAGCGGCCGGGAAGCTTTTTTTCACAGGTATTCCTGACACACCCTATCCCTGAATCCCACACAGCAGAGAGGAGATTACAGCCTTTTGTCACCCTGTCGGTTCTGAGCTCAGCTCTGGCTGACAGGATACAAACGGGTGACCAGAGGAGACGAGAGGAAGCATTGGGAGAGAAGGTCGCTGTTAAGACTCTTTGTTGTGTATGTAACAAAGCAGAAGTAAGGAGGAAGAGATCAGGACAACAATTTCTACTTAGAGAAACTGTCAAGGTGACCTCTGGGTGGGAAGACTTTTACTGTCCCATTAAAAGATGGAGGAGGAGGACTTCCTGTGCAGAACTGTCATCAACTTGAGCTTGCTGTCAGCCATGCTTGATTTACTCTGCAAATCTTGCTGCAGGCAGCAGCTTCTTGCTTTTTCTTTCTCCTGAGCAAACACATCACAGCACTTGTCAATGCAGCCGAGAAATAATGCAAATGCTTTCATAAAAATATATTTTTAGGCTTTTTTTGACTTGTCTAGGGGTTACAAGAGGTCAGAGTCTAACTAGAAGACCTGGTCAAGATGTGTGACAGAGCCTTAAAACAAATGGTGATGGAGGTTTAGTTGCTTTCAATATTTACTGCTGCTCTACACTGATGATTTATTGTAGGTTTTTATTTTTAATTTTAACTAACCTCCTTACTCTAATAGTTTGAGTTTGTTATGCTTTTAAATGATTGCATACAATGTGATAAGTCAGCTTTTTTTTACAGAAACACATGGATCTATAATGAAGAATAAAAAGAAGAGACAGAAATTCCCAATGTCACAGATTTACATAAAGACAAAAACATGAATAAGTCCACATCATACATCTAAATGGCTAGCACTGCTCCATCATGGCATAATTTCACCCTCACATGGAACAGTACGTTTCTGAAGGGTGTCTTTCATGCAATTTTTCCCCTGATGGGCACAGGAGAACAAAAAGCTTCATAAAGCCGATTTATCTTCTGCATTTAGATATGAGCTGGTGGCTATTGGTTGTGGAAAACCAAGACATTAACCTCTCTAGAACGGCATGTTCTTATTCAGTTCAATTCAGTTTATTTATATGGCTCCAATTCACAACATATGTCATCTCAAGGCACTTTACAGTTCAACCAGATCATACAGTCAAATTGATTCAAAGTTTTCTATCTAAAGAAAACCAGCTGATTGCATCGACTCATTGACTCGAAGGCAATCCCTCACACTTAGCATGCTTGTAGCAACAGTGGAGAGGAAAAACTCCCTTTAAACAGGAAGAAACCTCCAGCAGAACCAGCCTCAGTGAGCTTATGGATTTCCCAGTGTTCCTAAGATAGTATTTTACCTCAAATCTTTTGAAATTGCCTTTAAATTAATGTTTAACCACATTCAGGAGAAGAGAAAGCTCATTCAGACCCCTTTTCACACCCATTTTTTTTCACGTGAGGATACACACAAGAATTTGACTTGTCTATATGTGTGTTCATGTGGATGTAGCGTTAGCAACATTAGCAGTTGCCGTGGTTTGTTTAGCATTTTGTCACAGTCTGGTACACTGTGGGGAAAATTGCTAAACAAGCAGCTAAACTTGGTGACTGCCTGCAGGTGAGTGCCTGATAGTTGAATCACTTATTTTGGTTTAGGAAACAGAGATGATGATAGCGAGGTAGGCTAATGTTAGCACCCTTCCAGGCATTACCTAAATCCAAGCAGAGGACCAAAATCGTGCTTTGTGAAGAACAAGCCTGTTCTGGCTTTTCTGGTTTTTACAAAGAGCCTCAAGAGAAAAACCAAACCACTTTCACACCTTAGATTTTTAACAGTTTTAACGTGAAAAAAATCTGATTTGCAGGTGATGAAACCATCAACATTAATGAAATGTGCCTCTGTGTCACATTAAACATTTACAACTGACCCCAAGGAAACAGGACGTTTTATATTCCTAATAAAAGGATTCTTCACATGCTGATAAAATTGAAAGCAAAAGTAAAGCTTAAATAAACACAAAAATATTTTGACCTTTGGCTTTTTTGTTTCTTTCCTCAGAATAAGCCTACAACTGTAAAGAATTAATTGTTCAATTTTTCAATGTGAGTTAAATGGCTTTAACAGTGAGCACCACAAGGATTGTCTGTTTATTAATATACTGCGTATTTTAATCACTCTGACACGTTCCCAACAGCGCATGGTAGAGACGAAACAGGGCTGGAGATGATGCTTCATTACTATGAAACAATCTGAGGCCAGCAGGGTCACACAGCAGATAAAGGCCTCTGGGAGCCATGTGCAACACATTAACCTCCATTCCTCTGCCTATCTGTCTTTATCTGGCCCAGATAAGCTCACTTCATAGACTTTCAGCTTCATTAAATCATAACTGGGCTGTTTTGTGTCAAATTCAGCTTCCCCTGGATTTCACCAACACCATCCATCTGCCCTGCTCGGCGGTTCCACTGTACTCTGAGCCGTAATGTGGGGATAATTTGTGGGAAGTGAGATGCTGTGGCACTTACAGTCTCCTCAGTCTTTATTGCAGCTTCCCACTGTGAACTACTGTTCCCCTTACTGCAGATGTGTTTTTTGTTTGGCTTAGGGGCCTCTAAGGTTTTGATATTTTTATTACCTCTCGCAGGTCGTCCGTCAGAACCTATGGCCCGAACCTGCCACCCGGCAGGACCCCCATCCCGGCCTCCTTAGTCGGGCCACACAAAAATCCTTCTGTGGGAAGCACCGAGGATAGCTGTCTGGACGTCACACTGAGCTGCACTTCGGAGTAATTTAAAAGCCCCAACTGAATCCTTTCCCTCTTCCATGTGCTTTTCCCCTGTCATCCTCATCCTGGATTACACGCTGAATCAATATTTTGTTGCTTCAGCAAAATAAACCCAATAACTGTTCGCCTCCTGTTTATGGTATACTGACTGAAATCCTTCGCGGTGTTTGTGCAGACACATATTCAGGGTGAGAAAACGGAGCTCTGCAAATATTTCTAATTCGAGCGTTCATTTGTAAAAAGCCTCGGAAAGAATAATACGCCTTCGCTGAGCAGGAGTCCACTATATCAGCCTAAGGTTCCTCTTGGCTTTGATTCATGGGGCTTGACTGAAAAATAGAAGCATTCCTATTTGCTCATGAAATCAAGAGAAAATACAGCTTCAAATGAGGCATAAAGTCTCTGAAGCGTGGGCTGTTATGTAAAATGAATTATGGTATGAAAGCTGATGTGATCTCTCTGAGTGTGGCAGGGGCTCTGGAGTATAAACTGGAGCACTGGTAAAATACATGTTTATGAGAGAAACTGTGAGTGCCGCAGCTCAAGTGTTCAAATTGTTTAGTTCCAGCTTTAATACTTTATTATCTCCCAGGAATTATCTAAATCTTCATTTTTATCACTATAAGAAGTATTAAAAATAAATGTTTCATTCCTATAATTACTGTTGTTTTTGGATCTATAAACCAGCTCCATTGTCTTTCAGTGTGTCTGTGGGTGGCTTGACTATGGAGTGACAGACTCAGTCTGGCCCTTGGCCCCTAGCCCTGCCAACACTGTGTAACCAGCAGCTGATTTATGGCCCCTGGAGCCCCGCTGAGCTTCTTCCTCTTTGGCCCCTGATGTTTTCCAAGCAAGTCGGGCGAAAGCCAACACTTTGCTCTCCTCTGGTACCATTTATTCCACTCCATGGGATTCAGACGACCGTTGTGTAACAATCAGTTAGCAGGTAAGGCAGCTCAGCTCTACCCCTTTGAGCCGTCATTGATTATTCATGTTAGGAGCCACAGTGATGTCATATTGTGTGTGTGAGACATTTGCTGTAAAACTTTATCAAACTAATATTTTTAAATATTACTTTACATTTTAACCAGTTAGTGCAGTTAGCACAGGTAGCATTACCACAAAGGCATCCCTAATTCATGACTAAGATTTACAAAAAATAAATACAATAATAACATGTAGAGTCTGGAAGCTCAAAAGAATACAACAACCTTCCTGTTATGTGCTGGAAATGTTGCTCTCTCCAAATCTCTTTCAGCAAAATACAGTTTCATTGCACACATCTCTTATTTCTAAACATTTATTAAAACAAAAACTTGCTAAATTACAATTTTTTTATGAATGCACCGATCCACCACTTATTACTTCTGATCGATACTTGGATTTAGATACCTGCCATTACTTTTCCAATGCCTGAGCTATGTTTGCTTTAATGCTATCATCATTACTGTTGGTTGTTTTAAGGGGCTTTATCAATGTACACATGTATAAAATCCAAAAGGCAACTTGAGTTTAGAATAAAGTCAGAAAAGGAAGTCATAAAAACAGTAAACCGTGTTAACAGGACAAATTCCATCCTTATAAGCAACAAATATCAACTGTAAGGGTTAGAATTAATATTACAATGATATAGTTTCCTCCTGTTTAAGAGACTTTACCAAACTTAAATTCATCATAGAAATAGACTGAATTCATCTCCCCTTATGGATCAGTTCCATATTACCAATACTACATCTAGAATTTTCTTTGATATCTGAACTGATATCAACAACCGATCGGTGCATCTCTAGTTTTCTTCCCAAGGTAACAAAGGACAGAGATCGTCTGTTCTTCCAAACTGGTGGCATTCTGTAAGATATATTCATAGATGTGAAAAAGACTGGATATTTCCTTCAGAATTTTCACATTTGTTGGTCGTTTGTGTTTGCTTCTCTAATTTCGTGACATAATTAGAAACCAGAATAAAAAATTTTGACAACAGGATTCAAATGTCCTAACTTAACTTTTTCACATTTTAAAAGGCAGCAAAGAAATCATTGCAACAGATAACTGAATAGAAGTTATTAATAAATCACTCTTTGGCAAACTGATGCTATTTATTAAAAAAAGTAAATTAAGGTTTTAGGACTAAAAGTTGAAGGTTCAGAAAACTGTGAATGGTCGACAAAATTAAAAATAAGTATCACTGGGAACTGCTTTACTTTAAACAGAAGTGAGAGACAAGGGGACTGGATACTGGAGTGGACATTTTTAGGCTCCCCAGAGTTGTAACCTAAAAACAAACATGTCAGAATCAGCTGGAGAAGCGCTGAGCCCCCTAACCTGTATGTTGTTCTGGCTGTCCACCATCCACGACGAGAGCTTCTTCTCACAGGAGCCTGATACGCCCCTCCGAAGCCTGGGGTCAAAGGTCAGGCACATGACGGGCTCGGGGTGGGCTTTGACACGGCTCAGTTCGGACCTTTGGGTTACGTCCCATAGCAACATTGAACCATCCTCATATCCAGCAAACAGGAGAGGTCCAAGACCTGAATCTGGCTGCAAGGGGGGGGGGGGGTAATAGGAGAGAGGAGGAGGGACAGCAGGGAAGGAAGAATAGCAGCATGAGTTAAGATAGGAGATGAGCACATGGCATTCAGAAATCCACAGAGAGCGCTGCGTGTTGCTGGGAGCTGAGAGGAGCAGAGGTTATCAGGCTGGAAGCTCCAGCTGACACTCCGAGAAGCTGTGGCCTCCATTCATCAGCCTGATGCTCTCTGCGGCGCAACAAGGGTTTTATTCTGCATCAGTATCACCTACTGCTTGCTTTCTTCGTCTATCAATATGCAAATAATTAGCTTTTTTTATTTTTTTTTTTAATATATTAATACATTGAGGTATATTAAGATGAATTTTTGTCTAAAAGTCACAACAACCCCAAAAAGCATTTTAATTCCATATTTACCAGATATGCCTATAATAACTAAGAGATAATAATAACTGAGATAAAAACATCCGAATAATATTTTTTCCCAGTAGATCCATGTCCACTTGTCCAATGTCCTAATTTTTCACTAGGAATTTAGGTCATAAAACAATGTAAACACAGTACATATTAGCAAAAATTATGTTTTCTAAAAATTGATACATCTTTTCATTCATTTTACATACCATTTCTTTCCATTTAATTAATTTAATCAATTCTATAATTGATCTAATATGTCATTATGGAGCTGCTTTATCTATTTCAGGTTTTTTGATTTTAGTATGGGTTTAATGGTATCATATGAGTGTTTTTACTTTGTCGAGTCTTGTTTGCTTTATAAATAAAGCTGGGATGGTATTTATTTCTTTAAACCTCTGAAAAAAAGGTGTCTGCGATTATGTTTCACCAAAAAACAATAACCTGCAAACACAACAACCCCACCATATAACATGACGGTGGCAGCATCATGCTGCGGGGATGCTTTATCTAAAAGTGGATAAGGAATCTGATTGGTTGATGGGAAGGTGGATGGACAGAATACTTAAATACAAAGCAATAAGGACAGGAAAAAAGGATGATTCTGGAGCAGATTTTCACCTTTTAGCTTGAACTATATTTATGCATTAAAATGGTGTCGTCAAAGTTTTTAAGATAAGATTCAGATTCTTATTATAAATAGTTTTCATTTTGCTTCATTCTATGACATAAAATCCCAGTATTGGTCCAGTTATTTGTGGTTCTTGGAACAAGATGTCAACATTTTAAAGGAATATACAAAAATTTAGATACAATATATGCAAAGAAGCAGTATGTAGATAACATGTATTCTTATTGAAAGGGAAATTCTGGTAACATTTCAACATACTAAAGAGTTAGGGCAGACTGGATTGTTTGGGGTTCATAACAGCTGCATTTTCTTCAGATGTCAATTTCTATAAAGAAATATATTAAAAAACATAATGTCTTATTTTCAGTTGAAGGATCACCCCAACAACTACATACCTGGTCGGCAATGGTCTGGACTAAACAAAGATAAGCACTCGATTTAGACTTCAGACCATCTAGGAATAGGCACAGATAATCAGCGTAGTGCCGACTCTACCTTTTGTTTTAAAATAACACCAGACATAAAAAAAAAAAAGCTCAGTGCCATGCAGAAGCCAGGAGGGAAAGAAATTTTTTCCATATGTGCACACAGACCGCGTCAGCCATTTTTCATCCACGTTCAAGTCCTCTCCTCTGTTAACGCTCCATATTTCTCTTCTTCCAGCTTGAAACAAATTATAGACAGAGTCGTGTACTCCTTCCAAACACATCAGCGAGGACGAACACGGAGGGATTATGAAAACAAATAAAAACAAGTGAAAATCAGTGGCCCCCTGCTTGCCGGCAGGGACCAGGCTAAGCGTTCCAGATTGGGGCCCAGCGTTTCACTTAAGCGAAGGACCTCCTTGATTGATGATGTCATGGGTCGGAGGTCGGGGAACCCTGGGTAGACACCTAATTCATTATATCCTCCACAGGCCTTTCTACAAGAGGGCTCTCTGCTGGAGTGGGGCTAGGGCATTGGGTGGAGATTCATCACAGAGGAACAGCTGCAAAGACAGACGACTGGAAACTGCCCAGAGAGAAGGACCAGAGGAGGAAACGCTGCTGTGACCATCAGCCAAGGCTTCATGGTTCATGGCTTCAAACTCCAAAGTTAAACATTCATTTAAACTTTTTTAAAAATGACTAACCTTCTACTGGACTTTTATATAATATCTGTTAACATAAATAACATAACTGCAGAAACTTTTATCTAAATAAGTATTTTTTTCTTAAAATGAGTGAATTTTTTCTTGAATTGAGGAGGCAAGTGAGACACTTTGCCAATGGAACAAAACAATTTACATTTAAAAACAAAAAACAAAAAAACAATTGCATTGTCTTATTTCAAGTGCATATTTTCTAATTATTTTTATTTAAAGAGTAAAATATGCACTCTATTGGCAAATCGTCTTATTTACCTACTTAAATTAAGGTTAAATGCACTTAATTTAAGATTATTTTTTTACTTATTTATATATTGATTTTGCAGTGAATATATGATATGAAAGATATTTTTTATTTGGTAAATCTTCAGTTGCTGATTCAAACGTACTCTGGCGCTTACAAATCTACAAACAACTCATTGTTTTTCTTTCTTTACATTGTTCTAACCAGTCTTTAAATCTATCAGACTATGGGGGCATCTCCTGTCATCCGTTCTCTTCAGGTGACCCCATCAGTCATGTTGACCCTTCTGGTTATGTTATTCTTTTTTCAATACAGTCCTCATCTTAAGCTTTTGAGCAGAGACCTTACGGTTTAGGTTAAAATGTCTTTGTATATGCAACTAATCATTATTTCATCTGTATTTACAGAAACCACCGTGTTTCACTATTGCTATGATGTGAAGCGCTTTGTGGTCCAAATACAACCTTTAAAAATGCGGCCCAGACGTTTAGGTCTGGGTTCTTCAGACCATCATGGATTTTTCCAGAAGATTTCAGGAGACTTTAGCCAGGCTTAGATGTTTTCTTTGAAAGAAAAAGGGTTTCTTTTTTGGAATCCTTAGACCATGGAGAACTCAGGTGAATGATGAGACATATGGAGCACGACCAGCACCTGACTGGAAAACCTGTAGCCTTTTCAGAGTTAGTGTCAGACTCTTGGAAGCCTAACAGTCCAGTTTTCAGTTAGATTTTTGTTTTTACTACTTTAGAAAAACATTTTGCTTCTGTAATTTGTTGGGGCTTTTTGCAATAAGGAGTGAATGCTGTCACGTCATTGTTTATTGATATCTGAAAAAAATTAGAAACACTTTAATCGGATAAAGGTTTTAAGAATAATTAGTTTTCTCAATTATTTTTTCAAAAGAATTTTTTATGTTTAAGTTATTTGATTAGATTTTTTAATGTCATTTTTTCATAAAAATATTGTTTATGTTTATTCTGATTTTTTCTTCAAATTTTATGTACTTTTTTTATTTTAGATTTTGTATTTCCTTTTTTCAAATTAAGAAGAAAATTTTGATAGATTTTATTTTTTTGAATTTTTTTCTTTTTCTTTTGGTTTTTCAGTTGAGCTTTCCGAATTGCATTTTTCTCAAAATTGTGTTTCACAGATCACATACTCTTCAATTCAATTCCAGTACAGATGCAAAAATGTAAAAACTTTTGGTACTAGCAGTTTTTACCACCTACAAAACATTTTATATTCACCTCCAGCTACTTCGAACAGCTGGGGCTGCGATTGGCCGGCTTAGAAGCTGTCTGTCACTACAGAATATTCAAAGGTACGATCATCATGTTGATGAATTGACTGCATGGATGATGTTTTAAAGGTACACTATGCAACCGGTGTTGATTTTCCAGCGAGGCTCCCCCCAGAGGGCGAAAGTAAAAGTGCACTGTCGTAAATATGCTCAGCTGTTTTCCTGGTTTCTCCGTCAAGCCAGGCGCGGTTGTTTTGAGCTTAGCAGACAGGCGAACGCAACGAATCACCATGTCAACTGCGGTAGAGAGCCCTTTTCCTCTTTCTTGCCTGCTCCGACATGGGCTTTCGCTGTTTTCTCGCTGGTTCCGCCATGATAACTGCACAATTATCGCCACTGCGCTAGCAACGAGCATGCCTTTCACTGGGGGTGTGTAGCAGTTCTCGCCGTAAAGCAAGACCGACTCTCGCGATGCACGAGACTTCTGAGCCTGTAGGTGCGGGCCAAGGGCTCCTGCAATTGCAAGTACGGTATTTCCCCTACAGACCACCAGGGCGGCCGAGAAAACCTTTGTTCGACCTGAAATGACTCATTTAATCATCCAAAACGTCATGGAACACATTAATTAACTGAAAAATGTTGCATAGTATGCCTTTAAGATCAACTTTCTCGCTTAAAAATGTCTAAAAACTGCTTTCCCCCCACTAATTATAGACAATAATGCCAAGTCACTCTGGATTGCACCTGCCATTATACATGGAAACCATCTATAGACTCTTTCCTTGATGTGCGTCCAGAGCTTCAGCATCAGATGGTGTGATGTGCCGCGGTAGTGGTGTGGCTAAAGAGAACACACTATACGACCAAAATTGTTCTATCCCTGTTATTTATCATCATGTGTGAGTCTCCTAAGTTTGGACAATTTAAAGATCTTAAAAATCTTTTTCTCTGAGTGAATTGGCCTGGAGAAATAAGCAGTTCTCTCCTTGGAAAGGATTTGCTCCTGGTTCTAACAGGGTCAGACTTGTTATATTAATTACTTTTAAGTCTTTTACAGTCTAAAATTCCCTCTTATTCATCTTAGTTCTGATCACTCGCTTTTTTTTCAGTTCATTAGTAGGGGTGTAAATTGGCAAGAATTTTGCAATTCATATCAAAATATACATTTAACGTTACTATCTATCCAGATATATTCATGTCATGATTTCTATTATTATATAACTCTGGAAAACCTCATAAGATCTTACTGTTGCTCCCATGTGGCTGGTGCAGAGCAGCTAAATAATAGACTCTTGGCCAACTAGTCGCTAGAAGTTTAATAGTTATATAAAAGTAAGACAATGAAATGGATGTTTGCTATAGTTTACTTTTGAGATCAGACATATTTTTGTCCAATATTGTCCACTGAAATATTGCGATACTTGATGGAATCGATTTGTTCTTACACTCGTATTGATTAGATATACAAGCAGTATAATTTGATAAGACTTGTTTAAGTTAAAGGAGTCTTCAAAGTTAAGTCAATAAGTTGCGACTTCACATCTGTCACACTATTGTTTTGCAAACTGAATTAATGCATGATTTCATAATCTGCTTTCCTGAAACACAGAGCTTTACAGCTACATACACTACATTGGGAGTAAATGCTTGAAATGTCTTGTACAGTAAAGGCGATCATCAAACAGTTTATAAATGTATAGGCTTGCCAGTTAATCCTCCCATTTGCTCAGACGCCTAGTGTTGTACCATGTTGTACCGACCTGTCTTCTATGGTGGGTTAGGTGTCGTTTTGTGCTAACCATAATTGAAAAATGTTTCTATAAGATGATCTAAGTAGAGAATAATAGCATTTTTAATTACAAAAAAACTTTCCTGTACTTTTCCTCTCTATATTTTATGCTTCTCAGCTTTTACTTTTAGTTAATGATTAAAGCCACAAACAAAATCAATGTTGAATCTTGATGTTTGAGGTTTAATTACCTAGAAAATAAAAAGCTGGTTGGAGATATATATAAAATGTATAACAAGTTTTATCCTAATAAACATTTTTTTGAAAAGAGGAGGGATCTAAGCAAATTCAAAAACTGAATAGACAAGTTTTTTCATTCCACATCCAATAAGAGTATGTTTACATGAAGGTAATCTCCTTCAGTAGAATGCATGAAGACCAGCAGACTGTTGCTGATGTCCCAGCACAGGCCTCAGGCTTCAACATAAGGAACCAATCGTGTCCTGTGGTCGCCGTCCCATCCTGCCATGATGTGATGGCCATGAGGCAGCTAGGTGATGAGCTCAGAGTGATGGATATGTAAAGGAACATTTCCTTTTTTCCCAGCCAGCCTCTGTGCACACGAGAGGCCTTGCACGTCGTATATCACCAGCGTCCCTGCGGCCAAGCCCAACATCCTCGCACAAGTCAAACCCACATGTGGAGCCACTTTCGATTGTTCTCTTCATCAAAGCCAACTTGATCCTTACTGGTCTGATAATCCACATCAGAGCCGATCAGACAGACATAGAATATTCTAATATTATGGAATTAAATCAATCGAAAACTTTATCTCCTTCCCATTTTGTTGTAATCAAAGACTGACATTTGTTGGGCTTTTATTTAACAGATCAGAACTTAATTAGCTTTAGTGCATAACTCTAAAGTGGACTGGCAATAACGCATGTTTTTTTATCTTTTTAGAACTAAAAAGTCTGAGGCGTAAATATATTTAGCCTCCTGTATTCTGAAACCAGAAAATTTGAGGTAAAATAGTAAAAATTGGAGACCTAAAATGTTTTAGAAATATCAGCTAAAGTGACCCGTTTAATAATCAGGTTTCTGGCCTACATACAAGGCGCTGTGTATAAAATTTAGACATATTGTTTATTTCTTTAGATGTAATATCCTCAGAGTGAAACAAAGTGGTGGCAGTATCATGCTATGGGGATGCTCTTCTACAGTAGATAAATTGTAAAAGGCTTAAGACTGGAGTGGAGGCTCAGAACAACCCTAAGCAAGCAACACACTTTGCTGGAAAGAGGAGACGATTAATAAGCCAATTAGCAAGGAAGTCAGAAATGCAATCATTGAATCAGGCGTGTTGGAGAAGAGACACGTCCTAGTCAAAGTCCAATATAAACTAGGAATCTCTGTATATACTCAGACTCACCTGAAATATTCAGCAGAATAGTAATATATGATAATAGTCTGAGTCATGTGGAAAGCTGTTAAGAAGATCTACTGTGTAAAGAAGCACCTTTCAGGTTTTATATGGCTCACTGAAATCCAAATGTAGTAAGTATTGAATTAGACGGCGAACTTAAAACTCATTATTTTGTAACATTTCTGCTACAGTAACTGAGATTTGTTGAGTCAGTGTTTTTTGTCTACATTTAACCTGGATTATTTGTGTATTAATTAGGCCTAATTTAAAAATACCTGTGTAGATTTGAAAAGTAAGACCCCACAGGCCGACTAGTTAGCAATAGGCTCGGATAGCACTGCAACATCATGAGTGATTTAATTGGGACTGTTTAAATTTTTTGGGTAATAGGTTGTTGAATGTACAATGTTAATGTCGTATGGTTGTGATGAAATAAATTATATGCTAATATTGTATTATTATAATACCCAATGGTGATAAGTGGTGTTTTTAGTATTATACCACTTTAGTTGGTGTGGTTCGGTGCCTAAGAGGACAATCAATACATTTTAGATACGTTTTTTTTTTTTTTTAAGACACCTGAGTGTAGAAAAGATTCACAATTAAATCCTTCTACCCTGTAACCTTTACAAAAAAAAAAAACAGTTAAGTGTACTTAATTTGATGTTTTTATTTTCCTCAAATCAATTAAGTTAAACTTAAAATTTTTTGACACAATAAAATTTTACATTATAAAAAAGAAAAAACAATTATTCGTTTCAGATTCAAAAGTGCTCTATTGATCCCAAAGGGAAATAAAATGCTTTTTTTTAATTGTTATTAGGATTTGGCACCACAAGATAATAATATGTGACAGAAGTCAAGGGGTGTGAAAAATGTCCAGAAAAATGTCCAGCACTAAAATAGGACTTACTCTTTAGGAGACGATGAAGTGAAACAGAACATCTGTATAACTGCACTGCATCACAGAGGTCGTGAAGGCTGACAGTAAATCCTTTGCTCAGTCTGTTGTTTTAGTGGAAAAGAGGACCATCGCTTCTTGCCTATACAGTGGGAACTGAGTGATGATGAGAAGGATGAAGGAGAGAATGGGCGGGGCCTTCCTGGAATGTATGTGAGAGACACAGGTGGCTTCCTCCAGCTTCGTGGGTTGAAGGAAGCAGTGGGCAGCATGTAAACATTTGATGTGGGGAGATTTTTCTTTCTTTTGACTGATAAAATGAGTGAGTTAGGCAGAGAAGGAGGGATTTGTATACAATAATAAATCTATGTTTTGGGCCTTTTCCCGGAGCTCGGACCCTGTGCTTCTCGATAAGCGTAAAGGAGCAGCAGGCCGCTGCTCAGGTGATTTACTATGGCCTGATCCCTTTAAGCTTTGAAGTCACACAGCTGTCTCTGCTGTATTACACTGCTGTTATATAATTTATAAAGCTGTAGTTGATCATTTGGTTTCTTGGCACTCAGCGCGGAGGAAGAATCGGTTCATAAATCAGAAAACAAAAAGTAGGCAGAGTGGTTGAAAGCAAAGCAAAACGAAGAAAGTTTTGGAAACAGACTTGTCTACACGCTCTGGAACAGACTGCCACCTGTTGGGTCTTATTTTAATAGTGGCTGGATTGAAAACGAGCAGGACCGACAGCTTCCCGAGACGTAGTTTCAACATGATGAGCAGGATTTTTATTTCTGTTGTTTGTAAACTTAAAAAGTTCATAAAACGTACACAAAGCAGGCAGTCTCCAACCACAGTCCCAAAACACTGAAACTTTAATTATTAAGCGTGTAAATAATTATAGGGTCATAATAATGAGAGGAAAACAAAACATTTGACAGCATCTACAAAACAGAAAGAGAGCTAACTTTTTGCCCAGATCAGATTGGATATACAGCTGCAGGCTGATATATGGCTGTGAACCCACGGCCTTCCCAAACGCTCTAATTACAGTGTTGGGGCTGGCTGCCAGCTGAGAAACATCGCATGGAAAAATGGCCCGAGACGAGTCGCTGGGCCATAAATCCCCACCATGTCTCCTGTGTGTGCACTTCTGTCGATTTGTCTGTTTCTGCATCTTGTCGTGCGGCGTACAGTAACCGGAAGAAAACAGGAACAGCGTAGCGATGAACGGGTTCAGAAAACTCACCTTCCACAGCTGCAGGCACATGACCATCCCCAGCTTAGTGTCTGGCATCAGTGTGCAGACTGGCTTCTTACTGGGCATCTCAGTGATCTGGATCTGGGGAGACAGATGAGACCTTTCAGTGGGAATTAACCCTAGAATCATTTTGTATTTCTAAAGACGTTAAAATGTACAAAAGACGTCTTTGCCTGATCCAGCCTTATAATCTATAGCCTTTATCTGTACGGGACTTGTTGTCTATTCATATTGCTTAAAGTTGATGTTTTTCACTTTCACTAAGTTAGATCCATAAAATCTGTTGTACTTTATTGGCATAACTGTAAAGTGGAGGGATTATTTGAATTTTCTTTGTGTTGTGAACTTGCGTTTAGCATCCTTGAATAATTTCTACCATCACCTAGAGAAAGACATTCTCTTCATACGTTCTTCATTGCATAATAGCTTTTAGTAGATTGGATAGAGAGCATTAGTAAAGACAGATTTCATACTTTTACTTCAGATCTTTGGTTAGTTTCAGGTCAGGAATTTGACTGGGCCATTCCAAGCTCTCTCTGTAGACCCTGAGTTGTATTCCCTCAGAAGGTTGAACCTTTACACCTGTATTTTTTTCCTCTGGTTTTATTCTGTGTTGCTCTGTATGAATCTCCTCTGATCACATTCAACAACATGATGCTAAAACCACCATGTTGTACCAAGATGGTGTGTCGCTTTCCTACAACTTGTTGCACCTGTTTGGGTTGCCCCTACATGGCTCATGGTGGACTAATTGCGGCTGAACATGAACATTAAAATGCAGTTTTGACTTTACAGTGGTTTCTTTGTTTTGATTTTATTATCAGATTTTTTTTTATATCTTAATTATTCAAATTTCTGTTTTTCAGATTTATAGCTGCATTATTTTCAAATTCTTTTTCACAGATCAGACTCTTCACTTCAAGCCTGATACAAACATTGGTGCTAACATCCATGCAGCCCAATAGAAAGGAAGGGATTTTGTGAAAAGCAGTTAGAAAAAAATGAAATCTGTAAAACTCTAAAAAGGAGATTTAAAAAAAAAAAAAATGAATATACAAAATCTGTAAAAATTTGTTGTAAAAATTAAAACAAAAAAATAAAATAAAATAATTCCTGCAGTATTACATTCTCATTTTCTTTTGATTAGATTTTCTTGTTCTTTTAAATTATCAAAAAACATGTTCTACGCAACAATAATGGAAAATAAATCACTCCATAGCCTATCAAAATGAGAGGGGGTTCGAATTTAAATATATAGCAATTGTTATTTTTACTTGTACATAAAAATAGAATAGAAAAAAGTTTTTGAGTTTTTATGTTAGCTTATTACATAAATCTATTTAAAAAACAAATGGTTATTTAAGTTTGTGGTGTGACAAAATTTGGCAAAGTTTAAGGAGTATTAATACTTTCTTAATGCGCTGTCTTTTTCTTAATTAAGTTCCAATTATTTTTCTATGTTTGTCTTAATGAATCTGTCTTCATGACTGGGTTACGTACTAGGAGGAAGCAGACCTGTGGGTACGATATCTGTTTACAATCTGCCTGCCAAGTCATAACCCGGCTGCCGGCTGTAACCAGAATCATGTCATTAAGTTTTTTTCTTCAGCGGATCAGTCCGCCATCAGCTAGTACAGACTGGCTGCCACGCTGTCTATAATCCATCCCACCAAAGCCAGGCCCTGCGACATGAGCTGTGTTTTCCTGCACACATTGGAACCAACATCTAATAAAACTACAACTAATGGATCCAGTGATGAAGTGCTTGCATTTGTACCCACATTAGGACCAAAACTAACTCTGTTGGCTTCCTCCCGGCTGATGATTGGCATATTCATCCTCATTAGGCTTCACATTAAACAGCCCTTTAAGGGAGTGATCTGTATTTTATCACTAAGCCACATCTGTCCTGTATGTTTACCTCTGCGTGCCTGACAAAGGGAGCTTTTAAGGCTCCTCTGCGCCTCAGGTGATCTCTGTTCCTGTGTGGCATCGAACTGCCCCATAAATAAAACGCCCACGCTATTAATTAATGCTTCTGACACAGCAGTTATCTGCTGGCAGGAATCCTGCTGTGAGCAATAAACAGAAAAACCACCTCAGTAGGAACGTTTTGTCTGTTTTCTTGTCATATATCCAAATACTGACCTGTTTTTTTTGGGCTTTTTTTTTTGGCTAAATCACACCATTGTGCGTGCTCTGTGGCATGAGCCTGTGCATTGTTTCTGAGAAAATTTGTTAATGAGGGTGTTTTACTTGCACATGCATGATAAGCATCTGTCTTGGCCTGTTATGCCTGTGGAATGGGGTGGAGATGCCAAACGACAAAAAAAGGGCCACAGTCCGTTTTGGTCTGCCTTTTATGCCGACATAGGTTTGCCTCTCTGTCTGTGTCTGATGGGACAATGGCATTATTGAGGTGCTGGGAGTCACAGGCGCCCTGGTGCCTGGCTCGCTGGACCGGGGTTAGCGGAGGCACGTTTGACTGGATCAGGTGACCGCTCCGTCCCTTTCAAGTGCGGCTCCTCTGCAAGTGAAGAGCGTAACATGAATCTGGAGGCAATAAAAGATGGCTGAATAGCTGGCTGCCTTCTCCCCAACTAGTCTCACCTCTAAGACACTGGCTCCACACAAAACCATACAAGCTAGTGGGTGTTGTGAATTCACTAGAAAGTGTGATTTCATTCCGAGCGTGGGTAATAGTTCCTTTTCTTCATAGCCAGCAGCCAATGATTTAAAGTATAAACAGCCGCCTAGATTATTTCATCAAGCATCATGGATTTCCTCTTGAAAGGCACAATTCAGCGTACTTCCATCGGCTCACTGAGGCCAATCAGGTGCTTTAGACGTACAGCCTTCAATAAAAGGAAAGCTACCAACCGTGACCCAAACTGACACGTATTTAGTTGATTGGTCCAAATTTAATTCTTCCTCAGCGGTTCAGCAAGGAAAACATTCTGATTATTGTTTGACAGTTTCTGTTCTAAAATATTATGTTTACATTGCCGGCAAGAAGTTGTGGATTTTCTCCAATCCACATATGGTCAAAATGTTATATTTAGGCTGAAATATGTACATGCATTCTCCCCTCCCCCCTAAAAAATACAACTAGACCAAAATCACTTATCAAGCTTCAGAGAAACTACAAACACCTGGTAAAAATCAAAAAGCTTCTTGCATAATTCCATTGATATTTGATTAAACTACTTAAAGGAATTGGTAGAGTTAATTAAAATTGGTTGGTTTCCTGGCAAAGATGAGGCTTTAAATCGTTGTTCAAAGAGTTGATGTCATTAGTGTTATGTAAATCCCTTTATTGTCCTACAATGGGGAAATTCACTCTCTGCATTTTGACCCATCCCCTTGGGGAGCAGTTAGAGGTTAACAGAAAAGAGTTCAGGATGATTACAGCTGCTCCAACACCAGGATTAAGGTGTGCTTGGGAAGAATGTGTCCATAATTCAACAAACAAGCTGTTGATTTGAGGGAACTAAAGAACACTTCCCCTTTTAGTGAAGCAGACCCTAAGCATGATGCTGCCATCACCATGCTTGGTGTAATCATCAATTTTGCTTTAATTCAGGCTTTATTTTTTGTCAATAATAAAAAAAATCTTCAGCATATTATTTTAATGATTTTATTTCCTGATTAAAATCAGGGTCTTGGGAGGAATGGAACAGCATAAAGGTCGGAAACCACTGCAATAGCACATTTAAAACAGAAGGACTAGTCTCGTTTTAAGCGGTGAGATGTAGATGGAGTGACAATTTAGCAAGAAAATGCTCATTTCGGGAAATTATTGCATACATTAATTTTTAATGCAGATGTACAACAGGCCTGGTCTTAATGCTGCATCAATATGGCTTAATAATCAGTAACTGGTAAAAAGACCATTTGGACTGAAAATGTGTCATGTAAATAAGCTAACAGGCATAAAGTGTCCCTCTGATGTTATTCTTCGAGTACAACACTCCTTTCCTATGAATTCAATGGCAATGTGGCTTTTTAAAAAACTGAAAAAAGAAATTCAAATAAAGTTAAAAGATACATTTTCCCCATGGTGCAAAAAATCTAAATACATCCCTAAAATTGTCAGAAGTCATTCCTCTAGGACTTTGTACCTTAAATACATGTACAAATAAAAATATAACTGATTTATGAATAGATAAAACAACAACACCAAATCTTTCTGAAAGTTAATGACTGAACCTACAATAATATGTGCTGTTGGATCATTATTGTGCTAGGCTGTTATTCTAGTTTTCAGGAAATTTCAGTTCATTCACTTATATTTGTGTTGTGATCTGAAGGCTCTATCTTGTTGTAAGTATTAAAAGCTCATCCCAGAATGCCCTGATGGGGAGGCAAGTGAAAAAAAATTGCCTTAAACTTTCAGAAAACCCTTTTTAGGCTGATGTCTTACCTCTTCAGTCTCCTGGCCAGCAAAGGCCAGCAGGTAGTTTGACGGGCTGGTTTCCAGCAGTGAACATTGACAGAATCCAACGCTGCCCGTCCACACAGAGTCCACCGCCTCACTGCGGCCTTCTTTCAGGTCCCACAGGCAGATCTGCATGTCACGTCCCTGACTGCTTAGTCCAACAGAGAGAGGACAAGAAAGAAAGAAGGTTACAACCATGCGGACCCATCCACATATAGTCTGCCTAAATTCTCATCTAAGAGATTCAAGAAGCATGGAATGGTGCCAATAGTAGAGCTTTGCTAAATAAACCCATATCTATCTATCTATCTATCTATCTATCTATCTATCTATCTATCTATCTATCTATCTATCTATCTATCTATCTATAGGAACTAGGTCAGACCCCCTCAAGTACCACAGGAGGTGCCCTCTGGAGGCTTATCAGTGAGCTAGACTGTTGTTCATCACATCTTCTTTTATAGTAGAGATAGACTGATACATCGTCCAGTCGACATTTGCATTTTTTCTTGAAGGCGGCGATATGTGCATAAATAAATGTTTTTTGCTTTGTTTGTTTTTTATTAAGACTGGTGTAACAACTGTTATGGTTTTCTTATATTCATCATGTAAATAATGGATTAAAAAGCAGTATTGGTCAGAAGAATCAGCCTGTCAATAAAATTGCCTTTAGACTGATGTCAAAATAATCGGCTTTAAAAAACATGGATTGATCGATCTTCAATTTATAGACCTGAAAATGACAAATACTAAAAAAAAACTGGAAAACATATTTAGTTCATATGTCAGTATTGGTATCCCCTCTTATGAATCAGTTCCTATAGAGTGTCATAGTGGATATGGAAATTTAGTTAAAAAAAGAAACAGTTAATAAAAGGCTAAAGGTTACCAGTGGGCAACATGTAATTCAGAGACACACTACTGGAAGTATTTAGAGGAAGGAACACAGTTAATTCTGTTTCTAAAAACAAAAATGAGTCTTGGAAAATATAAAAGGAGAACAAAAGCCTGCTGCTGATGACATAAGCGGCTAAACACAACAGTTATTAACGGGAGCTACAGGCTGTTCATCTGTATGAAGCTAACAGACAATTCCTTTTGTTTTTTTGTCATATTAAGATTGTTTGGTTATGATAAGCTTGGAAAAAGCTGAGACTCCTTAATTAATAATGGTTGGTAATGAAATATATTGACGATAACCAGCTGGGAGGGGCTTCAAATATTAATGCACAGCCTGATCATACATGTGATAAAAAAATTTAAAAAAACATTTTTGAATGTGATAAAAGTATTTTCGTTTATGCTCTATATTCCTTCCCACGCTTTTGTAACTGTAAAGGCGTCGGACACATCTTCACCCAGAGCCAAAAGGCCTGTGCCCATTACTATTCCTCCTCGGTTTGTGGAACGGTTGAGTTTTAATGTTGATTTATCTTTTGCTGTCTTAAAACCACTTAACTGACTTGAAGTGGAAAAAAAACGTCTGTTTTCTTTCCCTTAATAGTTGCTGATCAGGCAAAATGCCTCATTAAATGCCACAGGCGGAATTTATCCTTCACTGTGTCAACATTAAAACGATCCTAAGTTTGTCTTTGTTTCCACGTCCTTGTGTTTCTCATAGTTGTTATTACATCAAAAGGCGCCAATAAAACACTATAAAAGGTGAATGCCTGTTTTTGTTGCAGGGCACAGCTGCCCTAATGGTAACGGATCTTTAGAAACCACTAAGAGAGACCCACCTGATGAGAGCATCTCCGGATCGCAGTGTGCTGAGCCACAGGATCGACTGACCACTATGACCCTCTACTACCCGCTCCGCCCTCCTGCTGTTCAGGTTCCAGATGTGAATGGTGCCTTTTGCTGACCTGCAAAAATCATCCAAGAGTCTTTATTTTTGCATTTTTACAAAACCTTGGATGTAAAAGAAACATTAGATCAATTTAATTTCAAAAAGGTTAAACACAATTGATATGTTTCTTTAAGTGAAAAAAAATGACAGCTGTGTTTGATGCAATATTAAATGTATCATTCACCTTCACTGTCATCAGTTTTCTATGGCCTAGAGCAGAAGTCAGCTTTCGCTCAGCAAATGCTGAGATTCCTGAGTTTTACTGAGCTACAGCTACATAGATAACTTATCAGATGTATGTGAAAGAAAGACTCACCCAGAAAACAGCAAGGGGGTTTCCCCTCCAGGACATCTAAAGTGGAGGCTGTTCAGAGGAGCGCTGGCCCCTCTCAGAGTATAAACTGGAGATGGGGCAGGACGGGACATGGGTCAATCAGGAGGTCGGCGTGTGAATGCAAAGAAGCTGAGGACCATCACAGTTATATGAGCTGCAAGATAAAATTACATTTGGTTCCAATAAAAAAATGATACTTTGTGGCTGAAATATGTTTTGTACCAAAAATCTGTATGAGTGTGAAAAAGATATTAAATGATGAGGTTTAGTTTGCTGCCTACTAGGGCCGAACATTTTTGCCAAATATCCAAATTGCGATTATTTTCAACTAATAACTTTCTTGCGATTTTCCTTTGCACTAAGCCATGAGGATGTTCAGTTTTATCACGGCCTTGAAAGTCTGCTTGTCCAGAAACCAGTGCTGCAGGACTTTACTGAAACCTTTGCATGAAAAAAGTAATTACTCCTACTGTAATGATCTATTTGCTAGCTTCAACCCTCTGTTCCCTTCTGTGCAACAGCATACCCACTTTAATTGCATTACTGCCACCTACAGGTCTGGAATGAGAAAATTAGTGCGTTACTCTTCTTAAATGTATTTTGCCTAAAGATCGAAGGCCTCTGCAGTTTGAAAATTGCGTTTATCTAAATTGCGATTATAATGCAGATGCAATTAATTGCACAGCCCTAACGCCCACTAACAGAAGCCCAAATCAACGTTAAATTTAGCTGAATAGTTTCATCAACAAACATCTCTAAAAATCTGGCTGTTGCACAAACTGAACAGAGGCAGTCTGGGTCCCTTTTGCCTTCAAGCTTTTAGTTCAACACAGCGGCGCACTGTCTTCATTTCCTCTTTACTCTGTAGCTACAACCACCAACCCTCCCTGCTCTTTAGTTCCTGTGATAACACCTCTCTTACTCACTGCATAATAAATCAAAACTTGTGACACACTAATTACAGTAAACAGACAGGGATCGGGCTCGCGATCAGCAGCCGTTGTCCCAGAGGCAAAGGTAACATCTCAGACTTTTATGCTGTCCGTCGGCTGAGCAGGTGAGGAAACCAAACCAACCATAGGCATGCAGGGAGGAAACAAGGCCCTTACATGTGACTCCAGCATCTTCACATGCAACAGATTCCTACGGATTCCTGCTTAAATCTAATGTAAAATGAAGGTGTTGCACCAACACCTTCATCTTTACATATTTAACATCTAATTACCCCTCGATAAATTCTGCAACATATCAACAGAGTTAACACAGCTCAGGGAAATTCTGTTGGAGCAAAATTAGAGAGGGATTAATAATCTGAAAATTTCTGCAAGATTCACAAAAACCTTGATCTAGCATTAAGGTGTATACAGCAGCTTAACATCAGGTTATATCCGCTTCCTGGGCTATGGGGGGACTTTTGTTCCATTGTTGTTGAAAAAAAAAAAAAAGAATCCTTTTGTGAATTATTTTTTAAACTTTTAATTGAAAAGGTTAGAGATTGTACACAGATTTATTTTTTTTTTTATATATTTAATCAATTTGTTTTCCCAGACTTTATATTTTTACATATAATATGTTTATTTTTTTATACATATATACATATATATATATATATATATATATATATATATATATATATATATATATATATATATATATATATATATATATATATATATATATATATATATATATGTATAAATCTGTATCTATAATCTGTAAAATTACAGGTTACATTCTGGGGGCGGGCTTTCCTATGGAGGAGTGAAGATGCATTTCTATTGGTCTGCATGAATTTTAGCAACAACATTTTTATTGGTCGAGAACAAACCATTGGGCTTGAAGTAAAGAGACGTTTACTGTCTGTAAAACAGTTTGAAAATAATACATTTTGTAAAACTTTCGCTAAAAAAAATAATTTGAAAATATTACGTTGTAAAAACAACTGTAAAAAACAACAAAGTTTATTTCAAAACCTTTTTTTAATTAAGGTGTTTTTTAAGTTTGATTCCCAGATAGCCATTTTCTTTTAAATTTTAATTTACAAAGTTGAAATTAACATCGTCTTCCACAAAAATGGAACCAAACTCCCTCCATACTGGTCTATCTGTACTCCCCATAACCCCTCACTCCCTGCAATAAGCAGAGACTGAAACTGGAGCCTGAGGCATTCAGAAGCAGCTCATTTCAAGAGGTTAGTGGTTAAATTGTCCATGTAAACCTGAAAAGCAGAGAGACAGAGACCCCTGACCAGCCTGCCTAATTAAGCCTAAAGGATGGCAGTCACAAGGACACAGCCACTTGCTTCAGAAGAACTCCTATAAATAAACAATGCAGACCTTCATTCTTTTTTTTTTATTTTAGAGACCCAAAACAAATATCTGCACAAAAGATATATGATCACATGAGATATTTAAAGTTTCTATTAATTAGGAGAAATTACAACTAACCAAACTAACCAATACAAAAAAAAAACAAAAAAAATGGTATTAATCAGAGGGGGGAAATACTGACCCTCCCCTCAATCTCTTCCTCTTCTCTCTGACTGAAAATATTTACACAATAGTTAGCAGCAGATAATTCTTATTTTATGCTTAATGTTTGATACTTTTAAATCACTGAATTAAAGGTTTCTAGGTGTTTCTGTTTTTTTTAAAGATGGAAATCAGCAGATAAAACTTCAAAGTAAAAGAAAAGAACAGGTTTGAAAAGGTTTGATCTGAGAATACCTTTTATTTATATGTCTATATAAAGAAAACAATAACTGTATAGCTTTGTTTTTTGGTTTTATGAAAGAATAGGTTAAAAAATAAGATGGCGGTTGCTGTAAGCGGTTATTTGTTAAGCCTCTGCTCCTGTGAAAGGTGGAGAAGACTGCATTCCTGGGCATGAGGCTCATCCTGATAACAGGTGGATTAAGCATCCTTCATTGTCCTCCTGCAGAAAGCTCCATGAAGCTCTGAGTCATGGATACAGCAGCCCAAAACTGGCTCCTCTCACCGTCTAAAGACCACAAGCTGCTAAACTTTCCAGCAGCAGTCATATCCAGCTGTCATTCAAAACCAACTTTCCCACAAGTGACGAAGACCAGGTTGACAAAAGCTAAAAGACCAATGGGGTTAAACTGTGTTACGTCTCTTAACTAAGGCTGGGGTGGACATCTCCAATCGTTTTGCAACTTTTAGGTGTTTCAGTACTTAAACAATCTGGAGATAAAAATGAATGAAAATTAGCAGAATGTTAAAATAATTCAGCTTCAGCAGCAGGGAAACAGCTAAAATCTGCTGCAGCTTGTGTGGAAGGAAGCTGCCAACCTCACTGGTCTAAAGAAATGGGAAATGATTAGGTGTGATGCGAATAAGCAGTAAAAAATCTTCAGTTAATAAACAAAAAGTCAATGAGGAAAACTGCAAACTCACAGTGAAACCGGGAGCTCCACTATTTTATTCTTAGGATCATAGCAAATAAGAAAAGAATGTCCTGCAGGTCGATTGACTGGGTAAGAGATTTTAAAAGCATTAGAACATGAATAAATTATGATATTTATGTGTTTATTAAACTCTGTTAACTCAAACTTCTTCTTTGAGGGAATTTTTAGAGAGAAAACAGAAGTTTTTAGTGTTTATGCATTTAAAGAATTAGATTTCTTGTTATTTTTTCTGTATTTCACCTACTGACAACCGATAAAATTCATTAGAAGGAGAGTTGGCACGTTCACATCAGTTGTTTAGTTGATTAGAGAAAAGGTTTATCTTGTGAAAAGAGTTTTAGAAATGCTTAGTTAATTTTCTTTTTCGCTATTATTATGCAGAAATAAATCAGAAAATTAGAAATACAGTTATTTATTCAGAAATAAATAAATATTTTTGATTCTGCATAATAACACCTTAATAAATGAGCCCCTGGGTGCTAAAGCAACTACCTCTCTATGCTTACATGGGTACTTCCTATGTAAGTATGGTGGTAATTAGAAAACCTTGTTTTTCCTGAGGTTCTACTTGTTACATGGAGTTTCAGAACCGCTGCTCTGGAATCAAACCAAAATATAAGTATGTTTGTCACTTTTCCCCCGCAGCAGGCTCCTCCTGGGAGTGCTGCCACTCTGGTCCAGGCGTCAGCCATTTCCAGTCTCTGAAACTGCCCCCAACAATGGCTCCTGTTGTTGTGGCTGCGAGTGAGTCCCCCACAAACCCAAACACAAACATGCAGGCAGCTCAGGAAAAGAGACACAGATACCGTAAACAAACAAACCGCCGCTGAGATGTCACTCAAACCCACTGGTATGGACCCCTAAAGCGTTCCTCACCAACAGACGGAGGCGAGCAAACATCCCAGCCAATGTTTGACAAACTATTTGTAATAAAATCTCAGTGATGTACGTATATGTTCCCCATTCAGCTGTGAAAGACAAGAGTTTTTGTTATGATTTTTTTTTAACAAACGGCCGACCAGATCCTTCCCACATGTACTGCATAGGTCTGCGTCGCCCACTCTGCTTCCTGGACCGGCTCACATGAAAAGTTCTGCGACTCACAGAGAAGATTAATGAAGACGTATAATTAAACAGGAGAGCAGGCTGTAATAAATCAGGCTGACTGGTTAATATAGGGGAGCTGGATACAGGAGCCGGCAAGAAGAAGGCAGTGAGGAGCACCGAGGCTCCAAACAGATAAGACAGCTCGGGGTAATCTGACTCTAAGTCTGTGGATAAAGGCAGTTTGTCTCTTCTTGGGCCGTCTGTCCACACCTAGAAGGTAATTAGGCCTAATTATGAGAGAAAGGTCCGCTTCCCCTTCATGTTATTAAATAAGAGCCAGCCTCATCCGCCAAGGATCTCTCAACACCATCGAGGGGGCTGGCGACCTTCAGATCAAACAGCCACTATCTGTACCCCCTCATGCCCCCAAGACTGCTGCCCCCCCCATCTTCATCCCAGCGTGTGTCAGTAGGCTTGAGAGGTGGATTGGTTATGATATTGTGCATCAAAGTTGTAGAGGTGAGGGAGGGATTCTTGTCCACATTCCTGGCTTCATACAGAGTATCATGTGATCAGTAGCTACCCACCTGAGGTGCATCCTTTGTAAAATTGTGCCATTCATAAATTAGAGCAGAAAAGGGAGGGGTGGGGTGCTCATAGAGTGTAATATAGGAGCTGTATAATACACCTGCTTCATGGGAGCCAAGATGGAGGATCCCAAGAATATGAAGATGAGATGTGAGCAGCAGGATGAAAACCAGATCCAATACATGGATCAGATGCACTAGATTGGCATGGGTTGGTTTGCTAGCTAAAAGCTATGTTAAAACTTGGTGATGCACTGCTTAAAGAAGTTCAACTGAAGCCAGAGAAAGTGCTGGAGTTTCCACTAGGGTGGGCAATAGCAGTTCCTGAGGGCCGCTATCATGCAGGTTTTAGAGGTGTCCTTGGTCCAACACGCCTGAATTATGTAATTAGATAATTAAGAGGACTGCAGAAACTAACTGCACCCTGAGAAGGTAATTAAGCCATTGGATTCAGGTGTGTTTGACCAGGGACAAATCTAAAAGCTTCAGGATAACGGCCCTCAGGAACTAGAATTGCCCACCCCCGCTTCCCACTGGCTGAAAAACCAGTTTATACCCGAAAATAATTTGCTTTTAGTGGCAGTGGGAACAGCTCACTGACGAGCGTCTACCCGGGTCAGTCGACTCAGCAAGCGACCAGCGTTAAAATCACCACAGCTCTTATCGGCATGCTGTGGGAACACCAGGACCGGGCTGACCCGCTAATTTACGTGACACCATTGGCTGATACAACTCTGCTTACATTTAATAAACATAGGGCAGTGCTGGTAAGAGGGATTCAGACAAATAAAAGAGTGATTTTTGATTTATGCCCAATATTGAAGCGTGGTCAGAGCTATGTTATTCCACACCACAAGGCAAGAGGCACAATTAGGAACTAGCTGTGGGTCTAGATAAGGCCGAGGCAGTGAGGAAGTCGGGGCAAGTTTGTGCCACACCAGAGGGACATGAGGGCGAAAAAAACTGGGGATCCAGGTGGAAAAAGGGTCCCAGCGTTCTCGCGCACCTCGCTCTTCTATCTTCACGAGTCATACAAACAAGCTGGTAAGGTACTAAAAAGGAAATACCGATAGTGTAGAACGGGCGTAGATTTGACCAATCATAGTCCTCCTGTCTGTGACACTGTCCTACAATTTAGGAGAGGTGAACCAGAGTGTCTGCGGAAGGGGTGGGGGCACAATTACATTCACTGCAACACACACGCAGAGAAACTGGTTTCTGAATATAAATCAGCCTTTAGACCCGGCTTTTTATGCTAATGGGAGCCAAATGCCAATTTTTAACGTGTCGACCCATGATTGAAAAACACGCGGAAACCCGGTATTTTCAGTGGGAAAGAGGTTTCTGTCTGTGAGGAGCAAAGGATCAGCAATTCCAAATCAATCCATTCCTTCACTCATTTCTCCATATTTTAAAAGCAGCACAGGGTTTGTTTTATCCTAAGATCTTAGATCGTGTTTTACATGTTTATTTTACTACAAAACGCCATAAATCATTACTCTGACCATATACTTTATTCTGACAGTGACAATCAAACCAACTATTCTCTGGTACATATAGGCCAGAATGCCGTCCAAATCACAGCCCAATCTCTGGATCCCATTAGACTTCAAATTTTCATTTATCTATAGTTTATAAATAGGAGCTGCCTTATCTGTAGCTTTCATGCATTTTACTGACTGAACATGATGGCATTTCCCCTTCTGCTGGCTCGTCTGTGGGTGGTGAACTAACCATTAGTCAGCCCTTCTGCCCCGACCCTCCCCCGTCTAATGCAAGTCCTCCTAAGGAGGAAACCGATGTGCAGAGTGGAGAGCAAGCTCCATTATTAAGGTCCAGTTGGAAAAACATCAAGGGAAGTGTCACGCCCTTTATTGTGTCTTGGAGGGGGTATCGAGACTGGACAAACAGCCCGGTGTCAGATAGAGGCTGAAGTCAGACACAAGTGCACCAACACCCACTGTCAGTCACAGATCCAATGAGCGGGAAGAGGTAGCATTGTTCGCATGAATGGCGTGAATGCTAAAGCAGGGGCCACAGCAGATAAGGGCTCAATGCCTTGTGGGTGTCACTGAGGCAGTCGCAGATGGAGAGACGTGTCAGAAAGACCTGATGTAGGAGGTTCTGACTGTGGTCAACAGGTACCAGAAGCCTTATCTGTTTGCATTATCAGCCATTTCCTCCGTGGGGTCATTTACCTGGGCACTCCAGCACAAAAGGACACAAGA
Source organism: Cyprinodon tularosa (assembly GCF_016077235.1). Taxonomy (NCBI): domain Eukaryota; kingdom Metazoa; phylum Chordata; class Actinopteri; order Cyprinodontiformes; family Cyprinodontidae; genus Cyprinodon; species Cyprinodon tularosa. The sequence continues at coordinate 409,858 of NW_024039651.1, forward strand.
GGGTTGACAGCTCAAGTGTCATCGTACATCACCGCACGTTTTGGGTGTGATGGCCTTCTGGATATGTGGGGATTTGGCTGAGAATACAGCAAAGATGTGAAAACAAGGAAATGTTGTTTTTTTTCTGCTGTAATAATGCAAGAAGAGATTAAGAACACAGGTAGATACAGAGAGCGTCAAACATCACACCTCCCACGGCTCCAGCTGTCAGTCATGTTTGGGAGTTATGAGCCAGTTGGTGCACGCTCAACTCAGAACAATGACAAGTTTGTCAAAGTTTAAGTATAAGTACATACTAAATATTTCCCAGCACTCAACCATGACTCTGCTGTCAAATGTGACCACGTGAAAAATGTACAGCACACCCTTCACTATGTCTTGGTATCTTCACTTATAAAATGCTGGATAATAAATGTAGAGAAAACAACACCGAGCCAAAATGTCCTTAGAAAAGCTTAATCTTTTCTTAAAGCATTTTTGAAATACATTCTTTAAGTGGTGAAAAAACAACCACTGTAAGACATTTTTTATATTAAAGTCACCAGTGCCACAATTATTTTAACCCCTTCTATTATTACTTTGTAACAAAAGAATTCAGTTCTGAAATATTTTAACATTCAGAGCAAGAAAGAGGGGGAGTTTTTGACCTTCTCATTAAACTAATGTTGAACTGAATAGACTACCAATTTGGAGAGGTATAACACATAAATGCACCCTAAATGCACCAGGTAGCGTTATCACAAATCCTTCCTCCCAACAGCTCTAAGACTTTATAATCATCACTGTTTATTAACAACCTCAATAAGATGTTCAATTTATGCTGATTTTTGCACAGATCCTGTCTTAGTCAGTTAAATAATATGCTGCTGTCATTGCACCTCTCTGATGCTGCTGCTATTTTTCACATATCCATTACTGTAAAAAAGCTCTTATTGATTTTTTTATTCTCCAGATATAGAGTATTATATTGCAAAAAAGTGTACAGTGTAAGACTCTATATGTTTTATTTTCCCATCTGTTATTTTTATGCACTTTTCAAAGGTGCACATTGTGAGACCAATTCTACTATAACCTTTGCTGTCATAAACACCACAATTTCCCCACTTATATAGAATTTTGGTACACAGTTAGTAAAAAAAAAGCCGTTAAACTTAAAATAATTCCACTTTAAGAGGTTGTTTTGTTATTTAAAAGGGATTAAAGTTTATTTTATTGCATTGTGGTTTACTGCAGTTGACTTTTCTTTTCTTTAGGAGGCTAAATTTGTCTCTATATAAGCATATTTTTACCGATCTGGATATTTTTTTATTTTCAGGTATTAAGAATAATTATCTAATACATTTCTTCAAGGTTTCTGATGCCTTTGAAAGACAACAGGTCAGATGGACTCACCTGAGGCTGTTTATGTTTTGTTTTCCACCATAACCTCCAGGATTGTTTTCTCCCAACAAGCTCAAGTTTATCTAGCTGACTAAAGCACAAGGTTCCAATTAAAGTGCTTTGAGGGAATTGTCTAACAGTCAGCTTTGGATATTTTACCTCTCCTACCATTTCTGTGGCAACATAATTGGGAGTTGTTGTCAAATCTTGTGACCATTGTTTTTAAAAAACAGGCCTTGGTGTCATGTCTTATTTATACCACAGAGAAACAGATGGTCATGCATAACTAACTGAAAGTTTATATCGTGTAAAAAGTAAAGTATTATTATATAAAAACTTAGTTTACATTGGTTTTAAAGGGATTACAATTATTTTGGAAATAAGTATTCTTTTAAGAACAAAAAAACACTAACTTCAAACATTGGAACTTGCTTTTTTTTACTGTGTCTCTAAATAATGGTTGGATTTATCGGAACCTTTCAAGATCAGATGTATTTCAGGTTTTAACAATAATAAATACATTTAAAATCTCCTGGTATCTCGGACACATGTCTCTGATCCATGCAGCCACAAACACAGATGCATCGTGGGTGCAAACAAAGATATCTAAGGACATCCTTTAGGGAACAAAAGTATTTGTTTACTTTAAAAGTATTTGTAAAGATTGTGTTTAAGTTGGCGGAATTCCTACAGATTGAACGTCAGTTTAAATGAGACTCTCTTTATGCTAATTGCTTCTTTCTACGGAGCTAACCCCCCTCAAGGTGTTCAATGACATTTTTCAGTTTGAAGTTCATTTTAGATCTAACCTGCTCAAAAATGTACATCACAATGGTTCTGTGAGAATGATGAGGTTTAAAATCTGAGAAGACCAGACTGAGAGGTTGAACAAAACCTGCTAACATTAGCTAAACACTAGCAACAGTCCACAGCGGCTCTACAAACACCAAGCTGAGAAAAAACACAGCAGGTTTTCTCCACCGGCTTCCACCGTCAGAGCAGAGAGCAAAAACCCACCCCAACCCATCAAATGTTTAGAAAAAGCACTACCAGGTCTCGAGGACTGCGGCCGCTGTCAACAGTTGCCAGGGAAACTCAACTTCAAGGACCCCTCCAGAGGATGAGTTGCCCATGTAAATGCCTGAACAGAATTCCATTCACTACCTCGCTCCCCGTTTCTTTTGTCAGACGAATTCAAAATTAGATATTTGTACGTCTGATTAGAGGTGGGTAAAGTACCCTAAAATTTGCACTTTAGTAAGAGTAGCATTACTTAACCATATTTTAACCCAAGTAAAAGAGAAAATTGGTGATCAAAGGAGCTACTTTAGAAAGGGCAAAACAAAAGTTTACTTTAGTGCTGATTAACATCTGATGTAATCTAAAAAAATATATTATCAAAATATAAAATTTTGTAAGAAAAAAAATCTGTGCTACTAATAAAAAAATATTCAAATAAAATCAATTACAAAATAATAAAACTCAGAATAAACACTGCCATATTTATTAACGTTGATACTTTAGTTACAGTGGGTAATGTATATAGTTTGAAGAGGTAAGGGTGAATACCTACAATTTATTGTGTATCAAAGTTGTTCTCAGTTGCTACAAAAAGAAGAATTATTAAAACTATCTATAGTTTTACATACATTTTATACATAAAACCCAATTTATTAAAGTTTTGTGCCTATTCCTTACACACCAAGGCTTATACTTTGAAAAATTATTCAAAGATGATCTGACAAAACTACAAGTCTGTATATGCTCATCTTAAAAGACATTTCCAAGAAGGCCTGCAGGTTGAACAACAGCAGAAATTGTTGTAAAACTTTTACAGATAATTATCAGTGACATTACTATATCACTAGCTGTTGAGATAGTTGATTATAACATTTAGGGGAGAGAAGTAAATAAGCAAACTGAAACACATTTTATAAAGATATAAAGGCAATGGTGTTTCGATAGACTGTTGAATGCATAAGGATAACAGAAAACTATTTTTTCACAAATTTACAAATACATTTTAGGAATACATATGAGAGTTTTCTTTTAAAAAATCATCTTTGGTAAATGCTGATATGACAACATATCTGATTGTATAGTTTACTAAAAACTTGTTGCAATAAACCCAACAGACTGAAGAGTCATCTATTTCAATCTAATTGTGAAGCAGAGACAGAAAACACTGGGCTCTAATCCACCGAGCACACAGACTTCTTTCATAGGAGGGCTGGGAAAGACCTTTATTTGTCCATTCCGATCATGGAAAAAAGCAACTTTCATGCCCGGCTAGGTCTGAGCTGGAAGATTAGCTGAAACCAGAGTGTTTTAAACCTCTTCTGTGGACTTGGATTAGAGTCAGTCAATCCCCCTGAACCCCACCCCTCCCAAAAAAAAATGAAACAATAAAGAGTGCAGGTGGTTGAACAGGAAAGAGAATAGAAAACAGGGAGTTTGAAAGTGAAAACATCTACAGCAAAGGTCTGAGTAACAGAGAAACATAAAATCAATACACTAATGAGCTGAAAAGGAATAAAAAAAACATGAGCACCCAATGACAAAAGCTGACTTCAAACCAATTAGTGCTAATGCAGTTGCCAGGACAGTAAAACCACTGCAGGAGGTTGAGGAATCATCTGCTGCTCTGCCCAAACAAGACAGCGCCGTTGACATCGTCATCAATTATTCCTGGCATCTCACCTTACCCATAAGTTGGGCCGGTGTGGAGGGATAATGTTGGGGTGCCCTTGAGAGCAGGTGCCTTGGCCTCCCTGTGGGACCAGGAGGGAGCGACAAGGCCGGGCTCTGCGCCGTCTATGGTGTCGTAGGTCCCTGGAATCCCACTCCTGTTCCAGCCGGGGGCAGAAGGGTCACTTTACAGCTCATCACCAAATTAGAAAGGCTGTGGATCGGACTGGGCAGCCGGTGGATCAAGGGGGGATGGAAATAGATGGGAGCTCTAAGGATTCTTCAGTCTGCAGGCATTCTTTCACTAGGATATGGTCTCATGATAGTCTGGGGCTCCTACGTTCAAAAGTAGCAGATGTTGGCAGAATATTTAAAAGCTCACTTAACAAACTCAGTCTGACTCCAGTAACATATGTACTCAAACAGCAGTCAGTGTGAAATTCTGCAGACAGAACAGAAGAAGCAACGTGCAAATATACAGTGAGGGAATAATAGAGTAGTGCTGTTTAAATCTGATGTAATATGTTAAAATGATATAATCACAAAGACAAAATATAGAACTATGTGCAGGTTCTGGTGCTTAGAGTAATAATAAAAAACTTTTAAGGCCTTGGATCTATTTTACAAAAAATGCACATCATATTTTTTGAGGTATTTCTGAACTTGCACATTGCCTACAATATTAATCTAGGAGGAGGATGATTGAGGGAGGGAAAATTTTAGAGTAAATTATTCTGTGCCCGAGTTAAGCTATATTTCCCCTAAAATAAATTCCACCTTCTTTCACTGTAAAGTAGGAAATAAACACATTAAATAGAGACTAAAACTTCAGAGTGACACCTATAGCCAGTGAGGTGTCAGACAGTCAGTAATTGAAGTTATAACCTCTGTGTTCTTAGTGAAAGGAATCAAAGTGGAGAGCAAATGAGCTGGACATTATATGGAGTGAATTTTGTTCCAATATTTCTGCAAGCAAAGAACACATTTAGTAAATGAAAATAATAATAAAAATGAAATCCAGTTATTCCAAATATTTATTTTTTTCCAATTGTAATATTCATATTAAAGAATTCTATTTTATTATTATTTTTTTTACAGATTTTATATTTCAATCCTTTTTTTTTTCAAATGTCTTTTTTTGAACTATGGAAGGAAGCATTTCACAGATCACATTTTTTTCACTTCAAGCCCAATACAAACACTTCTTGATGCACATGTTGTCCAATGCGATGCTGTTGCTAATGTACAGCAGACCAATAGAAATGAGTCTTTCCTCCTTACTCCAGTGGAAAGCCCCGCCCCCAGGAATGCAGAGCCTGTGAGCTATAGAATGTAATTTGAAAAGAATGTAATTCATAAAACTCAATCTAAATTTAAAACAGCAATATTAGTAATCTCTAGTTCCTTATTTGTCTTTAGGATATAAAATTTTAAAACTTTGCTTTGCAAAAGTAGTTATTAACAAAAAATCTTCAGAAACTGACAAAGACTTTATTAGTTTTTGCTGGTTTTTACAATAATTAATACGTCAAATATTTATCGCTGAAGTTTTTCTATTCCATCAATATGCATTGTAACTGATTGGGTATCGAAGTATGGTTGCAATCAATAACTTATTTGTTTACTATGAGGAGTTAAAATCAAGATTTTTTTTTAATCTAAACAATTAATGTTTTTTAATTGTTTCTTAAAACAGTGAAAATATAAAATCTATAATTATTCTATTTTTTCAAAAAATGTTTTTAACAAATTAATCAAAAAGCTAAATCTGAAAAATATGTCAATGTTACACTCAAAATCTTTTTTTATTAAAACGCTAATGAAAGTTTTATTTCTTGTATGCATTTTCTTTTATTCCAATCGACAAAATATGTTCTTTGCAACAATAGAACAAGATTCACTGCATTGATGGATTCAGCATTTTCTTGGCTTTCAGCAGTTGTGCATCTTTCACAGATGCTCTGTTTGTTGTGAATTTCAGGGAAAAGAAACTTGGCCATAAGTTGCACTTTGATTATCTGTGGGCATTTTGCATAGTTTCAGTCTCAGTCATTCAGCTATAAGCTATGAGCTTTTTGAAGACCAGTAGAGCACTATGTTAAGCCTGGTTCTGCCAGAGGTTTCTTCCCAAAGGGGAGTTTTTCTTCTCCACTGTCACTTCATGCTTGCTCATCATGGACTGGTTCTCTCAACCTGTGTTATCCAACTGGACTTCCATCTTCCAGGTCCCTGAGTGAAACTCAGTGTCCAGTATAGTCCAGTGGATCCCCCCATAAAGCTCAGCATTCCATCTCACTAACCAGCAGTCTACAGATTGACCAACTTCATCTATTTCCACTCCACCACCAGTTTCAGGCCTGGGGGAAACAGCCGTATTCTTTGCTCCTGTTCATGCATATGTATCAAAATTAAACGCTATCCTTCCTGCTGAGGTCTGAGCGCCAAAGACAAAGTAATTGTATTAATAAATTTCTTCTAATTGTCTTTTCTCTTACATACATGTAGTAAAATAGGTGAAAGTGCAGCAAACTAGTAAATACATATCTATAACTGCAGCAGAAGAAGATTATGGTGTTTTATTTTGAAAATAGGTATGTTAACTCTGATACCCTAAATAAAAGCAATCTGGTTACACAGAGTCCACCTTTGTGTAATCTTGAAATACTGAAATACAGACGCACAGATCAGGTTGGAGAATCAGGCATTCATTGAAAACAGGTAGAAGAAACTCTCTGCTGAAACAACGTGGTAAGAATTCTGTTTACCACACATGCAGAAGACACAGTTAGCCTAGCTGCAAAGCACAGTGTGTAGAGAAAATTAACCTGAACCCTTCACTAAACCACACTAAACCATGACGGTGGCAGCATCACGCTGTGGGAATACATTCTTTTACAAAAAAAATAAAATAAAAAAAACTTTTTTGCGAAAATTGGTAAATTGATCTCGTCTTTGCTGTGTCCATCAGTCTCTTTTAATATCATAGTTCAGAATGTCTATAAAACAACAGTGATGGAACTATGTCTACTTGAACACAAAACAAACAAAAGAAAAAGAAACTACCACATTCTGAGTTGAGAACATAACTGGAAAACAATAAAAAAAAATCAGAAAAGAGGGGGATGCTGAGCTGTTACACTTTCAGGTGAAACGACTATTAATCCTAGCTCATGTTTTTTCCATTCAATTAGCAGACAAAACCAAACTGTAGGTAAAGGTAGGTGGTGGCAAACCTCCAGGATAGGAGATGAAGGATCTTTACAGTTTTCACTTCCAGAGCAGCCTGTTCATCTCCTGACAGTTCAGAAGTCTGCAGAAAATCCAAGGAGTGCCATGTGCTTCACTGCAGAGATCATTTTCATCTCAACAAACATATGCTTTATTCTTCCTCCTTTAGATAAACCCCCAATACAAAGGCAATAAAAAAGAAAGTTTTGATTTATTGCTGTGGACGAAAATCCAAATACTTTTTAATAAATGCATTTAGCTGTGAGCTGAGTTTCATTCTGCTTTAGGATTTGAAAAGCAGCCTCCTCAATATTGGCAGCTGTTGATAGTTTCATCTCTCCGTCATGGTTAGGTCATTCTTTTAAACTTGTTAATTTTGCTTCTAACCTGATCATTCAGAGTTTTATCGTCTAATTTTTTATGCTACATAATTACCTGTTCCACGAATATTGGGGAAAGACATAACTTTTTGGGTAATAAATAAAAACAGCCGTGGAGGCTTAGAAATTCCCATTGAGATGGCACTGTGCAGTCAAGGAGGGGTGGCTCAGCAGTGGTCTTGGTCCTGTGACTGGCCTCTGTCTCGTGTTCTTGGGCCTTGAAGAATTTGGTTAAGGCTGTTTCAAGATGCTGTATGTTTTTCAAAATATAACATGATTTTCACTACAAAATGAAAAAAATAGAACTAGATAGAACTAAATAGCAACAGAAGTGATAGGAACATAGCTGCATGCTGGCGGGTAAAAAAAACAAAACATATAGTTCTGATGATAGCTAATAATTCCTGCTGCACTTGAATTTAGCCCCAGAATAAATGATGTCATCTGGTCCACCAACAGCTAGCTAGCATAAAAAAACACCTGCAACCAGGCAGAGTAAAAATGTCTGCTGATAAGTCTACTTTTTTTGTGCATCCATCCATCTCCAGCTGTCAATGGACGAGAGGCGGGGTACACATTGAACAGGTCGCCAGTCCATTGCAGGGCACTCTTTTTTCTCTCTTTATTTCTATTATAAATAATAGTAAAAATACATTTTTTGAACTTAAGAAGATAAATTAGTGTCTGTTCTGCATGTGTTAAACAAGTTACCACTTGTCCTGCATGTGTAGTAAAATAAATAAATATAAATAAAATTATTCTAATGATTTTTATGTTTTAAAAAAAAGTGCTTAACAGTAATATTAGTAAGCTCTACTTCCTTATTCTTTAGAAACTGACAAAGACTTTATCACTTTTTGCTGATTTTTAAAAGAATTCATTTGTCAAACCCTTATCGCTGAAGTTTCTCTATTCCATCAATATGCGTTGCATTTAATAGCTTATTTGTTTACTCTGAGGATTCACAACTAAGAACTTGTTCAATTTGAACAATTTATCTTTTTTTTTTTTATTCATTTAGTCATAACTCTAATTTTGTTTTTTATTTTTTTTATTTTCTTTGGGGGGGGGGGGGGTTCTTTGACTCTATCACTGCTCCTAATAACCTAATAAACTTAAATAAAAAGAAACTAAGCTAATAAGCATCCAAAGAGCATTGTAGATTAATATAATCTTAGAAAGCTCACAGTAACATGTACATACACCTTCCATGTTATTCCTCATTTATTGGACCAGAATGCATAAAAGAAAAAAAAGTTAGTATCAGAAAGAGAGAAATGTAGTGTAGATGATGTCCTGTACTTTTATGGAGCGTGGAGGTAGCATCACTGCAGACCCTGCAATCAGTCCGAGTAGAGCTTTAGGTGTAGACGGATGGGTATCCATTAAGGCATGGGGTCTGGGACCATTACTGTGGCTCTACCATACGGAAAATACATTATTTTATTTATTAAGGATCTTTCTGTACGTTTTCATCCAAAATCTCTGTAGAATATCTACAGCACAGAACAACTTTGGCTTTTTAAATGAAATTCATGTTTAGCTTTAACTATGTGCTGTAGGTTTTTAAGGTGGGGTAACTACTGTAAGGTTCTGCATCTTTTATATCACTGTAATGATGGATCACTCAGCCTCCCTTATTCTACAAATGTTTTATCTTGTAAAGGTTAAATGGTTGTATTCTTTTAAATTATGATAGAACAAAACAGCTGTGCGAAATGAAAAGGTTGCAGACCTACCTCTGCATTAGTGTATCTTTGCAGAGGAAGAAGACCAAGTGAGTATGTGCTGGTATCACCAAATGTGATGGTGAGGCTCTGCTGGCTGCTGTTTTTCTTGGGCATCTCTGCAGGTGTTAACAGAGAGAACTCAGGAAGAGCGAGGAGTGACCGGCCTGGCTATCACTTTGAGGAGTTGAGCAAAAAGCCGTTTTAATGCCACTATCAGCAGCACCAAACCCTCCTCCCTTGGAGCAGCGAAGCAGTGAGGAAACCTGTGTCTGACTTAATATTCTTATCAGTACTTTGTGAAACTCCCTTTTAATGATGAGGCTCTATCTCAAGGTCATGTCTCTGAAAACAAGTTGTATGAGCAGAAGTGTTCTGTCTAACATTTATGTTTAGAGAACTGTTGTTTCTGGGTCCAATGCAAATTTTAATTCTCCTTGAACTTTTTAAAATTATTTTTTTGGACCACAAACCTTTATGCTTTATATTTTAGCGGGAATTCATCTGATAAACCAACAAAAATTAGGGCACATTCATATAATTTAGGTGGGAAGGGAAACATTTTTTTTTTTTAAATCTATAAAATTTGGCAAACATTTGTATTTAGCCCCTTACTTTCCGAAATCAGAAAACTGCTTCTGAGATTTAATAATTAAATCTATTCAATAATTTCTTCTCTTAGCAATTATGAAGTGGAGGAGCTTTAAAGACCCACAGTGGGAGGATTTTGAGGAAACATCAGATATCTGGTCGTTATGAAAAAATGTGAAGAAGGAAGTCCTTCTTGAAGGACAGCAACAATAAGTAATTTAGAGACAGAGCAGCCATGCTAAGGACAAGGTTAGCTAATGAAAACTTTTTTATGTCCTATGCCAAAAACCCAGCAAACATCAACCAGAACGTCCAGTTCCCTTAACTCAACCTTTCAAGCTTTATCATGACCTGGATTGATATCGAACACACCAACAGCAAAGCTGCCTTTCGTGGCCAGGAAAGTAAGGTGGTCAGATCTGACAGGAGGAGTTCAGGTATCTTGGGGGTTCTGTTCATTTGGGGGGAAATGGAGCAAGAGATCACTGCACAGATCAGTGCTGCTTTACTGCAGATGCTCCATCTGACCGTTGTGATGAGGAGAGAGCTGAGGGAAAAGGCAAAGCTCTTGATTTACAAGTTGGTCTACCTTCCTACTTTCACCTGTGGTCATGAAATCTGGATCATGTCAGAAGGAACGAGATCCTGGATAAAGGTGCCTGAAAGGATCTTTCTCTCTAGGGTGGTTGGGCCCTTCCTTAGAGAGAGAGTGAGACTCAGAATAGAGTCGCTTTTCCCCCACATTGATTCCAGCTGAGGAGGCTCAGACATCTTTTTCGGATGCCCCCCTGGACGCCTCCCTCGGTTTGAACGAATACTTATAGTACTTATAGTTTCCGATCATCAAAAAACTTTAGTTCTCAGAAGATAGGATTTTTTTAAGTAATTCTGGCTGCTCTTTGGAAGCTTCCCCAATGTTCAATGTTTCCTCAGAGCTAAATCTTTTTGTTGTTGTTTGCATGCTATACTGTACAGGCCATTTACCATTTTACCATATGAACCATTGTTGGTGCAACATCAGTTAAATATTTTTTATGATTTATCCTCTCCTTTATTGCTACTGTTAGTTATTAATCAGCAGTTTAAGACCAATAAATCCTCTTTTTCTTTATGAAAGAGACCAGAACCATGTTTTTTGGCTTAAAAAAATAACTAAGTAACTTTTACATAAACTTATATCTGTTCCTGTAAAGGAGTGATCTGGTCCTCTGGTTGGTCAATTCAGCGGTCTGGTCTCCTGTCCGTCCCCCTTCTGGCTGCCACCCTGGTTCCACCCATTAATGGATAAACTTTCTCAGTGTGGTTTGTTGAAATAAAAACCTCTGAAATAACATTTTAGCCCTTTTCAGGACGATGTGGATTATTTATCATTGTTGATGTGTTTTTTATTTTTTATTTCTCTTGGATAGCTCAATTGATTTAATCTATAGAACACCAATGCAGAATATTTTACAGAGATAATTCAATCAGATCGTCCAGTCAGATTAGTTAAGTTTTCTATCTAAGGAAAGAGATCTACTCAAAGTTTTCTATCTAAAGAAAACCAGTTGATTGCATCGACTCATCTACTCGAATGCAATCCCTCACACTAAGCATACTTGTAGCGACAGTGGAGAGGAAAAACTCCCTTTTAACAGAAAGAAACCTCCAGCAGAACCAGGCTCAGTGTGAGCGGCCATCTGCTGAGGCCGACTGGGGTTCAAGGAGACAGAAGCAGCTCCGAGCCAACTCCCATGTCAGAGGATGGAAACTAACTAACTGTATTGATCTCAGAATGTAGGACCGAGAATTCAAGGCGAGACAGGCAGTGGGAAAGTTCAAAGCGTTTATTAACAAACAGGTGCGCGGGGCTGCTCGTCTGCTGCGTGCGGATCTCTGCAGTGATAGGAGAATACAGGTCAGTGACTGGATATGGAGCTGAATACGACTTGGAGCAAAGTCACTGACCTGATTCAAAGTTGAGACGGTTCGCGGAGCTTTGACCGCAGATGCGGCCGGCGACGCCCCCAGAGTTCCTAGAGAGCGAGCAGCCAACGCCGAGCAGCAACAGAGTCCAGAAGGGAAATCCAAGGCCGAAGTCAGGAGACAGTTCCAGGTTCAGAAGCCGGTAGAATCCAAGAACAGATACGACAAACAGAGCAGACAGGGGCAAGGCAAAAACTCGAGATCCACAGGACAGAAAACTGGTCATAATCAGGAAAACAGACAGACTGAAGATTGCTCGGAAACGTCTCACCAAAACACACGAATAACCTTAATAGTAGAGGAACCAGGTGGAAATAATTGCCGATAATCAGCCGCAGAACCAATTAGACAGGGGAGCATGGAGCAAAGGAAAAAACCAAACCATCAGCGCCAAGATTATGACACTAACAGATTCTGCAGAGTGGGAGAATAGAGACAGAATGAAGCAGAATCAAACACCAGCATCAAGCATCATAAAGTGACTAACGAGAATGATGCAGCAATTTATCACTGATTCGTTTTTTCCATTTCGATCTAAAGTGAGTTGCGTTTTGATCAGCTGATCAGCCTATTTCAGCTTAATAGATATTTTAATATTATCTGTGTGATTCCCTTTTTTTCCAATTGCGTTTAAAATCTCTAAATCTAGATGGAACTAACACTTTTCCTCAAGCTTGAACACAGAGATTAACAGCGGGATTCACAAATCAAATTGTAATCAATGTCTCTCATCAGATATGCACCAAAAACATAAACCCAGTGAGCCGTTTCTACATGCTGCCTCCAGAATAGTGTTTGGTGTTTATGATAGAGGCGGTTCTACTCATAAACCACCCATCGCTTTTATTAGCTAAACAGCAAAGACAGAATCTGTCACACAGCCACCGACAGACGCCACAGCCTGCAGTCCATCTGCATCAAACGCACGTCTGGGTCTCGTCCTGCTGTAAGGATGGTTGTGGACATGACAATCAGCAGGAGTTGTGGTCTGAGCTCAGCTCAGATCCAGATGTGCAGGCTGCAGACCGGGAAGCCGCCATGGCAGTGGAAGGCACTTTGATTTAAGTGATGTGAGTCCAACTGATAACACCAAAGCCCTGAAGCAGACGCAGTCAGAGGGAAACTGTCAGTTTAGTGTTGATGATTTCCCTGCCTTCCTGCTGTCTGGCTAATTCTACCGGAAGCAGAAAGTAGTGTGTTCTTCAGCAGTTTGTTAAACTGATTATCTCCTAAATTGTGCCTCTTCTGACCAGAGTGGACCTTTTCCCCTCTAGACCTCATCTCTGGCTGCTTTATTTTGACTGAGGTTAAATTTGGGAAAAAGTTTAATATTAAAGAATAAAAGAGTATTTAGAATAAATCATAAACAATAAATCTAGTATTCCTAAAGTCAGTAAGAATCAAATGGTGCCTCGCATGAACTGTTTCCACATATTGTCACATCACAAATACTTGCTTGAATGTATTGTTGTCAGGATTTGATACAATAAACCAGCAAAATAGCAAATATCTTTAAACCTCTGAGCTGTAACCAACCCCTCTGCTGTGCTCCTCCGCCACCATGAAGCTGTTTCTGTTCTCCAACAAACCTCTAAACAGTTTGAACTAAAATGTAAATATAAACTTTTTTTTTTACCTTATGTCCTTACATCCAAAGGCAATTGCTTAATGCATTTGATTTAAAATACAAATACAGACCATATTTTTACATTTTTTGTTAATGAAAGCGTAAGAATTATTCATCATATTCCTTCTAGTTCACAGCTGTCATTTTCTGTTCATTTGGAACATAAAGCGTTAATAAAAGGGACATACGTTTGCGGTCTTTAACAGAACTGTCCCAAAGCATGAGCAAAATAAAAGGCTGTTTAGAACAATGAATTTTATCTTTAAAATAGTAACAAAAATACATCATTCATGATAAAACTATGCAGTTTTTATCAGTGATGGAGTCAAGACCGGAACCTCTGAGGCCACGATCAAGACCACGACTAGAGAGTATGAGACCAGAGATACAATTTAAGCATTACACTCATTTTTGGGGACATATTACAGCACAAATAAATTTCAAAAGATCAATGTTCGACTAAAGCTACATCCTACCATAGAAACATCATAATAAACTAATAAGTTATTAAATACAACCACACCTTGATAAGTAATCTCTGAATTTATTGGTTTTCGTCGCATCGTGTTAGAAAAACAAAACCCACAATGATAAGTTTGTTATATGAATTACAAAATACTTTTTAAAAAAAAGTATAACTTAATCCTGTAAGTTTTATTTTCTTATTTAAAATGTACTTTTGTAAAACCAAGTCTGATTTTTTATATAATGGCAACTTATCAGAAGTAGTGATATTAGTGCTGAGAACTAAAATATAACTAATATGCTGACATGCTGCTCTATGTTATCTAGCTCTAACTGCTGGTACTTTAATCAAAGACAGATTACATTATCTATTCTGATGCTACATTCAAGTACAGCAATACTTTTTTTTAAAACATTAGATACCAGCATGAAGCTATGCTGCCATCACTTCTGTTACTTTTTCTTTAAATTCATATTCAGTCTGTTTGCTGGTTTATTTTTTTTTTTTATGAAGTTTGTTTGTGTTCTGTCCTCTTTGGAGAAAAAAGAATAAATTCTGTTGTTTATATAATCCAATTATGTCTGCTTTTGTACAATACATTTTTGTTTTACTTTTTACTAATCAAAGCTACTTTATTAGTTTGTTGTTTTTCTTGCACTGCAGGTTATTTTTTCAAATTGCGGCTACAGTTGGAACCAAGAATATAAACCAGACAACACTTTTGCTATAAATGAATGGCATACTAGTGTATTTTATTACTTTTAATAAATATCAGCTGTGCTGCTGCCTTCAACACCTTTGTTTATAGATGTTAGAGATCGGCATGTTTTTCAGTGTAGTCCTGTTTCTCTGACAGTGACTGGCTGGATGTGCTCTCTTCATCCTCTGACATGGGAGCTGGCCCTGAGCTCGTCTGCCTGGCTGTGTGTTTCCTGGACGGGGCCGCCTTTTACAGCTGCTTTTTGTATCTCTGCTTCTGTCTCCTTGAACCCCAGTCAGCCTCAGCAGATGGCCGCTCACACTGAGCCTGGTTCTGCTGGAGGTTTCGTCCTGGTAAAAGGGAGTTTTTTTCTCTCCACTGTCACCAGAAGCATGTTTAGAGTGAGGAATTGCGTTCGAGTCAATGAGTCGATGCAATCAACTGGTTTTCTTTAGATAGAACACTTTGAATTAATTTGACTGGATGATCTGCTGAACTGTAAAGTGCCTTGAGATGACGTGTTGTGAACTGGTATTATATAAATAAACTGAATTGAATTGAATTCAACATTATTAGCAAGTGTTAATGCTCAAACCAACTTGTCCACCTGTTGCTCATTTCAGGTTCAGTAACAACAACAAATGAATTGAGTAATTTAATCTACATGACGGCTGGTGCAGTGCAGGAAAAGTGTATCGATCCAACAGACAATGACTAAGAGGTTGTTTGAGCCGCACAATTCCTGAGAGTCCAAATAGAGCAAGACCTGACACGTCCTGCTTGGATCCAGACATTAAGAGAATGTGAAAGTGATTTGTTTTTGCATGCAAACAGCTAAGGTTCAAACCGACATGATTTGGCACAAGCAAACATGGCTCCTTTCTTGTTTGCTGTCATCAAACATGAGCTCAGTAAATCTTTGTGCTGCTTCCAGACGTAATAAGTCAGCTTCCTGTGTGGCAGAAGACTTGACTAAATGATTTAGGAGCTGAGATCGTTGATAGGAAGGAATGGTTCTCTACATGGCTTTTACGGGTTTCAACCACAAGCTGTGAGACGATAAAGCAAACATCTTACACACTTACTGATAGCTGTTGGTGTTTTATGTAAGAATAAATGAGCTGGAGCTGTTGTTTGTTGCCATAGAGAGTACAGCTGCATCCCCCTCAGTGAAAATGCTGCACAGCAGCCATGTGTATTGAATTGAGGCCATTCCTGAGGGTATCCTGCTCTTATCAGGGGTCAGATAAGCTCATTTCACAGACCCTCACCTCTACTGGGCTACCAAAAATGACCCCCCCCGCCCCTGACAGAAGCTGGCCTCATTCAGTTTTACTTTGTGGTTTCAGCTACATGTATGGATAGAGGAAGTGGAGTTGATGGGAGTTTCAAAAGGGCAACACTTGTTGCAAAAACAACCATGCTGCTCTGGAAAAGACAACCTTGATATTCCCACCAGGAGAATATAGAAAGCAGATTGTTTTGGGACAACAGATGGGGGGAAAATGCTGTGAGAAAGGAAAAGGCAAGAATCTTAATTTTATGCTCCTGCTTCTCCTGCAAAAACTATCTAAAAATAAGTAGAAATTTCTGACAATAACTGTATTTCCCATTAATCTGAGTGTGTAAATAAAATGATTTGCCAGTAGAATGAGTATTTTTACTCTTAAAATAAGATAATTAGATATAATACACTTGAAATACACTGTCCATGGGTGATATTGAGAAACTAGTCCATGCATTTGTTACTTCAAGGCTGGACTATTGTAATTTGTTACTATCAGGAAGTTCACAAACCGTAGGTAAAAGCCTTCAGCTGATCCAAAATGCTGCAGCCAGAGTTCTGATGAAAATTTAAAAGAGAGATCATATCTCTCCTATCCTGGCTTCTCTTCATTGGCTTCCTGTTAAATCCAGAATAAAATTTTAAATCCTCCTTCTCACGTATAAAGCCTTAAATGGCCAAGCTCCATCTTATATCAGAGATCTGATTGTTCCTTATGTTCCTAACAGAGCACTTCGCTCTCAATCTGCAGGTTTACGAGTGGTTCCTAGAATTTCTAAAAGTAGAATGGGAGGCAGATCTTTTAGTTATCAGGCTCCTCTCCTGTGGAACCAACTACCAGTTTTAGTCCGTGAGGCAGACACCCTGTCTACTTTTAAGGCTAGGCTTAAAACTTTCCTTTTTGATAAAGCTTATAGTTAGGGTGGCTCAAGTTATCCTGAGCTATCCCCATAGTTATGCTGCTATAGGTTTAGACTTCTGGAGGACATATGGCCCCCTATTTCATCATTCTGCTTCATTCTATCTCTTCTCTTACACTCTGCTTAATCAGTTCTGCTTTCTCTGTTTTTTCTCATAGTATCTTCATCTGGTCTGTTCCTGTTTGGCTGTGACACCATCCTGGAGAGAAATATCAGCTGTGCTGCTTCCATCAACACCCTTGTTTATAGATGCTGGAGATCTGCCTGTTTTTCAGTGTAGTCCTGTTTCTCTGAATGTGACTGGATGTGCTCTCTTCATCCTCTGACATGGGAGCTGGCCCGGAGCTCGTCTGCCTGGCTGTGTGTTTCCTGGACGGGGCCGCCTTTTACAGCTGCTTTTTGTATCTCTGCTTCTGTCTCCTTGAACCCCAGTCAGCCTCAGCAGATGGCCGCTCACACTGAGCCTGGTTCTGCTGGAGGTTTCTTTCTGTTAAAAGGGAGTTTTCCTCTCCATTGTCACCACAAGCATGCCTAGTGTGAGGGATTGCATTTGAGACAATGAGTCGATGCAATCAACTGTTTGTTCTTTAGATAGAAAACTTTGAATCAATTTGACTGTATGATCTGGTTGAACTGTAAAGTGCCTTGAGATGACATGTGTTGTGAATTTGGCGCTATAGAAATAAACCAAATTGAATTGTAATAACACACTGCAATTGTTTTTTTCTTATTATAAATTTGAATTGTTTTATTCCTTTGGCAAAGTGCCTCCTCAATTCAAGAGGACTCCACCTAATTTAAGAAAGTGGAGTTAGGTTTCATTTTTTTTTTTTTTTTTACAGTGTCTAGACTGTTGTTAGACTCATTGGTGGTAAAAGAATCAAAACACTTTCATCAAAGAGACCTCTTTGCAAACTACTTGACTGAAATCTGTAGTTAAATCCAACTGACCACTTTTGTTTCCTTTTTTAGACACCAACTTTCCAGATGATCCTTGGTGCTGCTATCACACTCCATCCATGCCCTGCAGGCAGCTCAGGATGACAGGTCCAGGGCCAGAACCAGCCAGAACTGTTCTACTCTCATCTCTCAGTCAGTAATCCTGGCTTTGGTTTTTCCTTTCCTCCATTTTAACACATGTTTACACAAGGTTTGAATCAGTTTCTCCTTTTTCCTGATGCCTTGACTGCGGCGCTGCTCAACCTGCAAGTGTGTTTTAACATGTTAGGAGAGTTCAGCTTTTCCAGCAGGGCTGCTTGAGCTCATGAGCTAAAGTAACAAAGACCCTGTGAATATCTGACTCACAGACAACTGTCAGCGTTCAATGGGCCGGATTAAGACGGAGCATAGAACCGAGCGCACCCTGACATGTTGACATGTTCTACTAAGTGCATTTCAAGCTGGATTTAACCCGTTTGCTCCATTGTGGAGCAACAGAGGAGACACAATTGCCAAATGGGGCCGAGCATTCTTGAGAGAGCGGCTGAACTTTCCTCCCTCTGTCTCCAGCAGGACTGACACCGGCTTCATTCTCAGGGTGAATAAGGCTGCCGTGGATCTCGAGGAGGTTCAGGGGTTTCAGAGAGCTCTCTCCTTAACCAAACAAACACGCTGGAATTTCTGCTATTGTTGGTGCACAGGGCTGAGTGACAGGGCCGCATAGCAGGGCCGCCTGTCAGCAGAGACATCTCGGGGTCAAAGTGTGACCATCTATTTGAGAAGTTGCTATCAAAACTTCTCAGATGAACCGGTGCATCAGCCAAAGTGTAAATGTTCTATGACTATATGTATGATGTCTGCTCCTCAGGATTCAGGTTCCACTCTGTGTAACATAACAAAGCCTGTTTTATTATTTAGTAAATAAACGTATAAGTATATTCTCATTTAAATGTGGCAGAATTCTGCATTTTGGTCATAAAATAGTAGTATTTGAGTAGCTGTTACAAAAAAATCTTACATTTAGTCATCATCTGTGTCAGTTTTCCCCATAACAATTTCCCACCCTTTAGGCACTGAATTATTTATTTATTTATTAATTATTAATTATTTATTTAGACATCATAGATGTATAATTATGTATGTAAGGGCTCCATAAACTTAATTTATATGGAAAATACAGATGTTGTGCTCGTTCATTTTCCTTTTGGTTTGATCCCTAAATATAGTTAAACGTTGAATTGTTTTGACCCTGCTAGCACAGGTGGACATGTCCCCACCAACTTTGGCCTGATTGGGACAGTCCCTACCAATAATTTCAATACATAGGCTTTGGCAATATGTGGGACAAATTTCTAAATTTGATTTTGCTGCTTTTGAAGGAGGATATTCACTAATGTAGCTGAAAGGGAAAACATTCAACACTCAATCCACATTTTTCTTGATGGCTTGATAGATGGATAAATGAAACGGAAATCGAGTAGATACTAGTGAGGCATGATATATTGCTGTTGGCATCGGAATTGGCTGTTACTTCCATTAATGTCTAACGACCTATAAATATCAGTGTATTTTGGTGCTTTTGTGATCTCAACAACAGGAAAGCATTCGATAAATATATGTTTGAGCTCATTTTTTGAAAACACAAACCCTATTAAAAGTGTTTGTGTCGAGTAACTGTAGGTCCATCAGCCCCCACCCTAAGATTGTCCCCACTAACTTTCATCACAAAGTTACACCCTTGCCTGCTAGCATCTGGTCATGGTGTATTTTGGTCCCTGCCTGACCAACCCTAAGAAAATGTTCTATCGCTGCAACTGATCCTGACTCCTTCTAAAGGTGTACTTCCATTTAAATGCACCATTAATATGAGTCTTAGCCACCAGGTAGAGCCCTAGGTGTCATTCCATTAGTCTGTATTTACTGCAGGGACACAGGGGGTCCGATTTATTTATTTTTTAACAAACATGCAGGATCTCTTTTTATCAACAAAAACAAATCATGCATTCTTTTTATTAAAATATATTTTATTTTTAGAGCACTCATGCCACCCATTGATATAATAGCACCCTAGGTAGTGAGCCATTAAAAGCCACCTAAACCCTGCAATTCACTGGCAGAGTTTAAATTGTATTCAGTGGAGTCAATTTAGAGCAAATTTTAAGTGGCTCAGAAAGACTTTTAAGTAGAAATCATAGTCTTAAAATCTTACCCATTCAAACAAATTAGTCTTCCTCAAATGAAAAATGTGTGCAATATTTAACTTTTAACTATATTCTCTTTTTTAACTGTAACTTCCATACACCTTAAAAAAATAAAACAAACATGCAGGACTCTTTTTAATAAACAAATCATACTTTTTTTTTTACATTAAAATACATCTGATTTTAGGAATGAGGAAATAAAGTGGAAGTTCGACATTTACTGTATATTTGACTTCTTGTAATAAAAACCAATAAAAAAAAAGATACAAATTATTTATTGCATGAATAAAACCACATACTCATTAATGTCACCGTATTTTTATTATTGTGTGGAGGTCATGGGTCAAAAACTTACAAAATCACTTTGAATCTTTTTTTTAATTATTATAAGGTGTCTACATTAAAAAGTGCTTGTGTTAATGTATTGTAGTGAAAAAAAAAAGTCAAACAACTCACCTGTTTTAAAAGTGATAAAATAAGTTAGCAATGAGAATTAATTAACAAGTTCACAAGAAAAAAAATAATAATCTAAACTCCTTTTTGAGTGTAGCGGGAAGCAGATTTTTATTTTGGGGAAAGAGAGAAAAAGGTCTGGGATTATAAGCAATTTATTTCAAACCACTCTCTTTCAGATATGTATTTTTGTATTTTTAATACCTTGGCACAGTGAATTTATGCATAAAATATGAATAAACTGACCCTTTTCCATTGCTACAGAATGACAACACAGCTTTACAGTCTGACATTTGTGCAGCTTAAAACTGGTTTGTGCTTAAAAACATCTCATCTTCCCAAAGAAAAATGTCACACAAAAATAAAAAAAGGGAATAATGAAATTGGTAAATACTTGAAGCAGCCGTTAGCCAATGTCAATAAAAATGTCTGTTTAGCATTGAATCTGTGAATGGATAGATTCAAAATTCCTGATTTCTTCTAAAACTTTTTAAAAAGATAAAAACAGTAAGAATAAAAACAACAAAAGTCTTTCTGAAAACAGCTAAAACCCCGACAGCCTGCCCTTTCTGGACTAAGCTAGCTTTAGCGTCAATAGCTTTCAGACATTCGAATGAGATGACTCTCTGCCATTATTGCATTTAAAATATTTCAATGGTTGTTTTACCTTCATTCATTTTAGTTTCTCCACAAATGAACAGTTTACTTGTTGATCAGATCAGTCTTTGAAATAAAAGACAGAGCATTCAATCAATGGCCATAATTTCTTTATTATCAACACAATCACATGTTTTCATTTCACATATAAATAACAAATGAGCAAAAGCTTTATTGTAAAATGACATTGCTCTATTTACATCTCTGACAGTTTGTGGCCAGGTGACATCAGGCGCGCACTCTCCGGTTCTGGTTTTGAGTGCAGGTCATCATTAGCTGGCCAACCTGAAAGTTGAGCCCTGACCCCCACTCGCACACCTCTGCACCGCGGAGCACAACTGAGGCTTAAAGGGCAAATATTTGACCTCCGCATCGATACTAAACAGGAATCCTTCAAGTGAGATATGGCCGTAAACCTAACAGAAATGTCTTTTTGTGCGTGTCAGCAGCCGTACAGAGAGGGAAGAAGCAGAGGGGAAGTGAAGGGGGAAAAAGCAAACAGATATTACAGCTAAACTGATAGTTTCAATGACTTCCCTTACACTGCCTGGGGCCCACCTTGGCGCCCCCTGAAGTGCCTCGTTAAGCACAGGAACATAGACTGAGTAACCCAGGGCACAACTCGGTATTGTGTTGGCTGGTTTGGTTTGCCCCACGGCCCATGCTTCCCCTCCCTCTCTTTTTAACCCCCCCATGGAGGCCCTTGCTGTGCTGTGCTGCAGCACATGAGCCCTCTGTGCTCCAAGTGATAGAGTCAAGCTGTTCCTGCTGAGCGAAGGTCAGGGTCCTTCAGTCAGCACCTCGGCCCTGAACAGAGCACACAGGAATCCCCCTCACTCCCCAGCCGGGGCTGGTACTCAGCTCTCTCTCCTCGGGCCGAGGCCCAAACAAACCTGGTAGCTTTCGTGCTCTCTTTTTTCATCTCTCCATCTCCTGACGGTCTGTCACTCCCCTCATCGGAATCATTAATCAGTCCGGGCAGATTAGACTTCAAATAAAAATAAACTCCAGCCTCCTCACAGGTTCTTCGATTTCTGCTGCTTACCGACAGTCCCCCGCCCCCTCCTTTCCCCATGTCTGCTTAATAAAGCCAAGATGCCTGAAACAGGCAGCAGGTTGAACGGTTGGCAAACTGAGGGGTCCATTAATGCTTTATTGATATAAACAAGTCACCTTATCTTTAAGGGTGATGACTCTTAAGGGCTAACCTGCCATCCATGTAAATATACAGCAGATAACCTTATCAGCCTGGCACCAATAAAGTCAGGCTGCTTTCCAGCTTCTTTTCTGGAGGCACGTATCACTAATAGGGATTAAAGGGATTAAATCTGCAACCTGAATACATTCAGGCTTATATTTTATACAGTGACTACTTCATCCTGTCTCCCATTGTTGGCTGGGAGAGCAGGAGAGAATCGGAGGGCAACAGTGCCGCCTTTGGGTGAGTTGAAGTAGAGCAGCTCTCAGAGGAGCACCATCATTAACAGGAGCTGTCGAACCCCTGGATGTGGAGTTCATACAGCACATATGAGTATATGTTTACCATGCTTATGGATGGAAAAAGGAATATAGGGGGGGAGGAAGGGGTCTGAGCCCCAAAACAAGATGGAGCTCCTGGTCCAGGCCTCTGCAGGCTGACCGATGGGAGCCCTGCTGACTGTGTGTGTCCATGGGAAATGGAGCGGTGTCGCTGCGGCGACGGCCCTGGGGCCATCCATCAGTGTCATGCTGGGGGGGGGGGGGGGGGGGGGGGGGGTGGTATGTGTCACCTCTAAGACTAATGGACAGGAAGTACAGCCAGAGAAACAACAATATTTGCAGAATGTATATTCAGAAGGAAATTTAGACCCATTTCACATTTCTTACTAAATTCTCACCAAAATCCTAAATATGCGTTTTAAACCTGATTGATGAGCTTTTTTAAAATGAAAAAGTTGCTCGTTTGGCTCTTTTCCTACAAAGCACATGTGTTTATACGGGATAAAAACAGTCCTGGTCATTAAATGGTTTTCAGCAAACAAAGATGACCGAAATCAGCCGATTTGAATCGACCCTGAGGGGCAGAAAAAAGTCCCAGTAAATACTGTTAAACTGGGAGATTTAAATGGAGAGATGAAAGCAGAGAGCAGGATGAACCCAGGTCCCCACCTAGAGACCCTGTGTGCTCAGGACGTTCAGAAACCGAGGGGCTTAACCTCAGCAGCCGGTGACTGTTGGGTCCAAACCGGAGCGCTTTGTAATATGGATCCTGACCACCTCCTCAGCACAGGTGGGGTGGATCCCTACCGTCTGCAGCAGGTGGGAATATGTTGCTCCACACCTAAAAAAATCAGACAAAAAACAAGCTGTTATTACTAGTTTTATTGAACAGCAAATTAGATTTATCAAACCTAGAATAAAGTTGACTCCATAAAGGCAAACACTTCCATAAGTATAATCAAAATAATCTGAGACACAAACACATTCGGAAATGTAAAGAAAGGAAGGTTAACGACATTAACGACAGAGCCAAATCCTTTACTGTAAAAAACAAAACAAACACTTGTTTATTTTAAAGATTCACAGCTGATTCACATTATCATTCACTTTTTCTGATTATCACAAATATATCAGGATTAAAATCCCATTCAGGATTAAAATCTTTAAAGTATCACATGAGTAAAAAGAAGCACAAAGAAGAAAACAGAAGATCAACAATGAAATATTCTGTAGAAATCAAACCAAATAACTTAAAACAATCTTCATCTTTCTAAAATAAGATCACGTTTATAATCCCTCAGTATCTTTTAAGTAAATAATAAAACAAACCAAAAGTTTAAACCATCTGTTTCATAGTTATTTTTTCCTTGTTGTCTTTGTAAATACTAAGTATTAAGATTTACATACAACTAATGGCATTCATAAAATTCTGGCTTCCTTATCAGAAAATAAATACATAAAAAAAAAAACGGATTATCTTTTGCATTTGGACTTTTATAACCAACCTCCTTCTGCTAAAAAACAAAGAACAAACTTTCAACACAGTAAATAGTGAAGAAAATTAACCTTTTAAAGCCCGATCCAAGAATAAAGCTAAACAGAAAATTACTTTTTTTTGGTTGGAATTCCTTATTTGGCCTGTTAACAAAATATGTAAAAAGAAAAGAGAAATGCATTTTTGATATTAATAATTTATTACTATGCGATAAGTCAAAATTATTTTTTTTGTAGTATTCTGCCTTCTGTTATCAGGTAAATCTGATTGTGTACAATAGGATTTTGAGCAAAGTTTTTACCATTAAATTATGCAAAAGGTGTCAGACGCAAAACATTTCAGAAACCGTATGTATCAAATATGATACATTTGGCATTACAGGGTTAAAATCTACTTTTTATGATTTCATGTTATTTATTCTTATATTTCCAAATAGATGTAAGATTAATCCAAAAAAACTTTACCTTACAGATAATCTTTCTATTAATACAGATCTTCCTCCAGGTTAATCACATCATGCTAATGTTATTTTAGGCCAGTTTTTCATCAAACCTCTGAAGTCTAACAATGTCTTTAATGTTGTTTCTAAAAAGATCTTATAAATATAAATACATTTCTTATAAATATCTTATAACCCTAAGTTTTTCTCTAAAAAAGCATGTAATCTGCTAATAGAACAATTAAAGATGTTGTTAATAAATAAATGTAACAGTTTAATTCCCAACAGCGATCTCTGTGGGACTTAATACTGAATGCCTCTGAGCTCAGATACATGTCTGATAAACTCTACATTAGTTTTCTGTTTGCTAAGTAACTCCTCAGGCTTTCATTGACAATATCTCTTATCTCATAATCCTGCAACTCCAAAAGTACAGTTAGGATAACTCAGATATTAAATAAAGAAAAAGAGAATCCAGACTTTAGTTCAACTTACTGCAAACTCATAGAGAAACCCTGTATAACCTCCCCGGCATTTGGACCAGTGAAATGTAGACCCAGAATCTTCTGATCACCTCCATTCTCACATATAACCTGAAATAATGAAAAAAAAAAAATCAAAGTATTAAATCAAAGTTATAGATGTTCAGTAGCGATTTTTACTTAAAACAAACGTTTAGCACATATGTCTGCCCCTTGTGTTTTATGTATTTTCCTGACTATTTTTAATATATAGATAGTATAAGTTGAATTTTCCTTTTAACCGGATCTTTACATTGTCATCAGGACAGCCTTTTGCAACACTCAATGACTCAAGATTGTAAAAAGGAAACAAATAAGACATGAAGAAACACTCCTCTGAGGTTTTCTTTATGATTTTGGAGTCGACTGCTGTCATTTTCTGCTCCAGCCCCCCCAAACATCTGTCCCTGAAACATTTGCAGGTGCATCGACGTGCTTTTTGTTTCCAAGAAGCTATGTCTAAAATGTTAAACTAAAAACTTGATGTGGAGGAGGAAGTGACAGCTGACGAATGATGACCAAAATCTGACACCTGATCTGTTTGGACCAAATCCTTTATATATTAATACACAACATTAAATCAGAAGGAAGCAAAATCTGAAAATAGAAACATTTAAAAAAAAATTCATTTTGGAAACAGTCTAAAGATTGTGGATCGTGGTGTCTTCTAATGGGGTTACCTTGATGTAACACTGGCTGGCATCCCGCTCTGCTACTGTGAATTCTAGTGGCTTGTAGAAGGCATGGAAAACCTAGAGACATAAAAAGCACATCGAACAAACAGGAAAAGTAACATTGAAACCATATTCAGTCTGCCAATGATTGCTTCACATTCCCTTCAAAATATGTTGTCGAGCATCAAAGAAAACTGGAGGAGGTTTCTGCAGGAACTTCCACTTGTGCACATTGTGAGCTGTCTTATCACTCTTTGAGGAATTCAATAGAAACTGAAATACTGAAAGTTTAAAACCAAACTGTAACTTTTAAGGGAACCCAAACGGATCAACGTGGAATTAAAGATGGAGAGGATTGTTTTAAGAGTAACCAAGCTGCTAAGCTTCGTTAGCCTCAATTCTTGCCCAAAAACATAAACATCCCAGTACTTCAAACCTCATGGAGATGTTGTGTGTACAGAGTTTTATCCTGCGAGCGAACGTGCCGACACAAGTTGTGAGGGCCGTGCAGCTGTCGGAGCGGGGGTGGGGGTGGGGGGGGTGGGGGGGGCTGCTCCTCCTTCAGATCTCAGCGCGCCTGTCATCGCCCCATACACACCTCAATCAGACCTCCTGCTTTCCTGCCACTCAAAGGCAGGAGTCCCAGCTCGCCAGCTCCATCATTTATCGTCAGCGCTCTGCAGGTGTTGCTAGCATCTGGCACATCGTGCACGCTCACTGGCAGGTAAAATAAAGAGCTACTTGCTGATTCATTGTGCACACTTATGGCGCTGTTTGTATAGCTGTGGTGCACTTAAACAAGCTCGATGAGGATAATAACCTTATGAATAAAACATATGAATAACGTACAAAGAGTCTGCCTGCTTGTAAAGTTAGAAAATATTCTAATAATAGTATAATAATGGTGCTATTTTTTTTTAGGCATTAAAAAAAGAAGTCATCCAGAAACATGTCGATTTATTAAGCGCTGAGCACATGGTTTTATACATAGGTTCATCCTTCACAGGCAGTAAAGTAACTTTGGTTTTTAGGCTTTTTAATCAATTTTTTTTCGCTCAACTTTTCCCAAATTCAACATTTGAATTTGGGAAAAGTTGAGCTCTCTTAAGTGCTTTATTCTTATATTTAAGTGTAAAATAGAACGTTTCCTGGGAATTAATAGCAGATAGTGCCATAGTAGGCAGGGTTAACAAACTAAAATGATTCCAATCCTGGCAGATTTAGGTTTGATCGATGTAAGCTTCGATTTTAAGCTTCGATTTTGGCTGTTTCTAAGGTTTCAGAGTTTCCCAACCAGGTTTAAAGGAGAGCAGAAGAAGAAAGAAGGAATGAAAGGAAAAATACAACAGCTCCTTCTGAATAGGGTAAACCATGAAGGCCTATTAAGCCAAAGAGGAAGCACTCTCTATGATAAATACATATCTGAATAATGTTGACTCCAAAGAAGGAGCTAGAATGTGAAAGCAGGATGCTTCCTAGTTATTATTCAGTTAGCATAGGAACCTTCTGATGTTCCTATCCACCACTAGGAGCTATTGAAACATCCTGACACACCTCACCTCAGAGTTTAACAAACATACTGTTATCATTTTGGGACTTGTAATGTGTGACACGTGCTAATGGAGTCACTTTAATATGTTTTTAGTTTTCAGCTGAGAGCTTCAGCAGTTCGCTAAATTCGTTTCATTTCTGTTTTGTTTTTTTCAGAAGCCTGCAGTCCCAATTTAACCAGCGTATTCATGTGTGTTTTCGTCATATAATGACATCCAAAAAAACTAAAGGCTGTCTGGATTAAGCAGAGCAGCCTGGCGCTCATTTCCTACCATAGATGGTGTTCCTACTGTTGACCCTGAGAAAACTGAAGAGATAGGAGCTAGGAACAGGAAGTAGGAGCCACAATTAGAGGTTTTCATAAGGACCCAAGAAAGAAACAGTAAGAGCAAGGATGGAAGGTAGGGAATAAGGAAGGATTAAACACAAAAATCTGTGTAAAGAACTAAATAAGACATTGGGAAGGAAATGAGAAATTAGACAAGGAAGGTAAGAAGGATAGAAGGTGGGATATAGGTAGGGTCAAAAGGAGAGGAGAAGAAAGGGAGGAAGAACTAAGGGAGTGAGGATGGAAGAAAGGACAAGGAAATAAGGAAGGAATGAAACAAACAGGAAAACCCTGAAAGAAAGGCTGTGTTAAGAAATAAATTCAGTTATAAAAACGCTTAAGAGCAGAAGTTTGGTCAAATGTATGCATACTCCCTCGGATTTACTTGGTTAATGAATTTTTGTCTCTGTAATAAGCTTAATATTTCATTTAATATAAAAAAAATCCAGTGTCCATGTGTTTAATATCACTTCTTGGACACCCAAGTGTTTATGTTTCATTCATCGGACCCAAACTGTCCCTGTTAGCAGCAACGAAGATGGTTAGAACCAATCTAGAAGCTGCTGGGACACTGATGTCAACGTCTACCTGGACTTTTTAAGGAGCAGCCACCTCGGTCATCAGCTGACAACTTTTTAAACACAATGCTGGACATTAAAGGAAACATGCTTAACAGTAGCTGCAAACTGACTGTATGTGTTCAACAATAAACAAAAGCCTCACTATCTTTAACAGTGAAGCTCACATTAGCTTAGCCCATATAAAGTTCCAAATTTAATATTAAATATAAAATACTTAGGAGCATTTTACTGTGGTCTGAACAGATTAATGATTTTTATTAAACTCTTTAAGAAAACAGCGTTTAGGATGGAGATGTTTTGCTGACAATAATAGCAGCAACTGGGAAGAAAACAGCAGAGGAGGGATTTCCTGAAAAGTATCACAGGCGGTTTAGTTTCTTTGACTGGTTCCAACCTCAAAGTGTATAAAGTCGACATGAGCGCAGAGAAACGGGTGCAGAGTAAAATTGTACAAGATGTATATAGTTGAGCCCTCTTCTATTTGGACTTGGGGAGATTTTTAAGCTTAATAAAATATGTTAGAAGCAGATTATTGAATCATTATCAAACCCTGAGAAAAATAACTTTTTAAAATGTCCAAACTGATGCAACATTCATGCCTATGATGAGAATACATCCAAATCATCAAGAGCTTCACTTATCAGTAGTGTAAAATAATTGCCACCATGGCTTTGTTAAGCTGCTGCCTGCCTTTGTAAGGCAGGAAAAAAAAAAAAATACAAAGCGAATCCAGTAGAACTTTTTATTGCCTACCTGGAATGGGTGACAATAGTTGAATAATCGTTTGGCTGGATCGGGGCCCCGCCCGTTACTGGTATCGGTGCAACACTACTTATTAGGTTGTTTTGTCAGAAAGGCCAGTTTAGAGATAAATTTGACCTGAACTGTATCAGAATAAAACATCCTACCTCTATCCCGTCCTTTCCGTGTCGCCTCTCAGCCTCCTCCTCTGATAAACCAACACAGCCGTACTCTAAAGGGGTAAACACGGTCGTAGCCACCTGTCAAACAGACAAGCGCATCTTACAAATTTAGAAAACAGAGAAAATATGATGAATTCATGCGTTTACACATGAAAATCAGCTTTAAGAGAAATTGCTTCTGCACCAACGTCAAAACAAACCTTTAATCTATTTGAGCACAACCACTGGAATAAAACCTTGCTGAAGGATTAGTGTGTATACTATGACTGATGAAGACTGAGCTCACAGACGAAAACGCTGCTACAATATGCTATGAATCATCCTGAGGAGAAGTTAGCTGCTAAATGGAGGGGAGTTTCAGATGAGAGACCAGCTATACATCAGCCTCAGCCATGGGCAGAAACCAGCACACATAAAAAGCCATGAGGTGTAGAGAGATGAAGGCATTTATTACTTTTAGTGTGTTTCTTACTTTGTCATAGTTCATGAGGTCGGTGCTCTGACCGGCCAGCCGGTGGGCAAGGAGCTTTCCCGCCTTAACGGCAGTAGGGGTCAACTCAGGACGACCCTGAAAGAAAAGGAGTTTGAGGTTGAGTTTGCTCCAATATGGCTTTAATATGGGAATTAAAAGTGACAAAAAGTCATAATATAGTCATAAATTTGATGATCGTGATCAAGGTAAACACTTTTATTATCCCAGATCCTGCATTTACACCCAATTTGCATTTGTTTGGTTTGTTGTTACTCATCAGAATTACAGCCACCAGCGTTTTATTCACTCTGCCTTTAACCCATGCAGTGGGCTGCTATGTGCAGTGTAAGGGTTAAGGGTCTTGCTCAGAGACTTAGAGTGAAGGCTGAGGGACTGGGTTTCAAACTCACAACCTCAGGATTCCAATGCCCTAAATTGTAGGCCGCCACTCCCCAAAGCAGGCATTAGCATGAGGGGACGACCCTGAAGGAAAAGGAGGGTCATGACATGTCCTTACGCCTAAGCTCATCCGCCCCAGCTTGGATATGAACCCAGGCTTCCTTTTTGCAGGACGGGTGCCTTATCACTTGAACTAGCCAGCCGGATAGCTGTATGTAACTTTATGAGCTATCGATAAGAACAGAGCATAAGACTGCTGCACCTTTCTAGCCGTGATGTTCTGTTTTCTTGGCCTGGATGCCATTCCGCACTTAGTCAGCCCACAACGTTTGAGGTCGGGAAGTTCGGTCTGGCATTGCTCAATAGTAGCGCGAGTATGCTCGCACAATATCTGGCGGGCCAATCAAATTGTCAGGGCGGGCTTTATACGATGATGGACAGATGATCAACAGTAATGTAATCAACCACGTCACCAAAGCGCGCTTGGGTGACAACAACAATGGCTGCCGCTGGAAAGTTGAGGTGTGTAGATTCTGCTATTATGTCTGTTCTAGAAGATATCAACAGCAAATTAATTTTAAAAGAGGAACAGAGAAACGCGATCAAGGCTCATCTTATTCTAGGCGTGCAACTGCACGCTTTGATTTTTGTTGACAACAACTATGCGTCGTTTAACATACGTCACGCACTCCGTTGCTCTTAGTGGTTGTAGGACTATCCAATTGAGTGCAGAGGCATTTTTTTTCCTGGTCCGTTCGAAACACGCCCCATAATCACAGCTCTATGGAGCAGCATCAGACTCATATTCTGACTAGAATTGAGTAGGACTACGTCAGGCTACTGTTTTCTGTCTTTGCAAGTAAATGTCCACAAAGGCAGTGGAACTGATGATTAGTTTACCTAAGATACTTCGGAGTCTGATCTAAAGGAGGTTTGTGAGTCTTTAAAACAGGTGCAAAAGTGTTTGTTCGTCAGCTTCTTTAAAGACGGCGCAAAGTGATCTGTGTTTGCAATTCAGCAGACAAACTGTGCAAACCTTTTTTTTGTGCAACTGCAGAGCATATTCTAATGAGTAAATTCCTGGGTGGGAGGTTTTCAAATAGAAACATTTACAGCATGCAAAGGGATTTTCCCCAAACTGAAACTCAGCTGCAGCAACAGTTTGTTTGTCTCGTTTAGCACGGTTGAAATTCAGGTGAAAACTTTAACAAATTTGAAGGCATTATTTTAACAAAAGAGAAATTGGTAGAAACCCAGAGGATGGAGAGAGATTCTGTGCACATGTTAACATATTTGACAACAGTGGAATAATAACCATAGAAAACGTTGGAAGACGATCTTGAACCAACATGAAATGATGACTAAAAATGAAATATTAAGGATTGGTCATGAAGTCCTTGGTTTTTTATGACACTCTTTGCTCTCAACTGAGGCCAGAAACCAAACAGTTTGATTTATACTGACATTAATGACACAGAATCAATTAGGTGATTCTGAGGCATTAGACTTATTTATTATTTATTTAGAGTAAATAAAATATTATTGGGTAAATGTAAGCCATATATCCACATCCAAGATGTAAAAATGGATGCAAACACGTCTTCATTTAAAAAAGCTTCGCCTCTGCGTGTTTTTCTCTATTGTTCTGGCTCCTCGCCAGCAGACAAACACATTGCCATGGAGACACACATCCAACTGAGGAGTTGAGGAAACAGTAGGGCTGCAGGCAAGTTTTAAAGACATGACTTCAACTTGTTAAATTACCAACACACATCCTGTTGTAAGCAAACATGGGTCCACGCCTCTGCATGTATGTGGATGTGTGCTCTGGCATTCCAGCGCCTGTTTGCCTGTTTACAAGTCAGACTGAATGCGTCACCATAATACATTTTTTGGTTACCAAAAAAAAAACTTGGCTCCAAAATGATTTGAACAGAATGAAAGTAGACAGACTTTACTTTAAGAGAAAAAAAAAAAAGTCTGTGTTGTGAAAAGCCAAAAGACAGATTGATGAGGAATACTCATCAAAGGGAGCCGTCAATCACATATCCAAGTATGTGTGTGTGCATGCGTGCGTGTGTGTGTGTGTGTGTGTGTGTGTGTGTGTTATGAGACCTGGAAGGCAGGAAGGAAGCTCACAGTTGGTTGTGGTAGAAAAAACAACACTGACATGCAGCAGGTTTAACTTGTAATAACACAGTGCCAGTTCCTGAGATGCACCCTCCTTTTGCAGGATCACATTATTCAGGTTCTGTCGTATCGTCAGCTTCTGCCCGAGTGATGACAAACCCAACTCACCTGGGTTTCAGCTCTTGTTTTTGTTTAATATGGCGCCGGGATGAAGGACAAAGACTTTTCTCTGAGTTTATTTTATCATTTTAAATTGTGTACAATAAAGCTATTTTTCTAAACCAACTTGATTTTGTTCAACAAGGTACTTTAAAGAAGCAGGAAGTTTGCTGCTAGATGGTGGGCTTTTGATTTAAAAGACACCAAAATACAATTGTAGGAAGATTAGCAGGTTTTAAGACAGACTGAACACTAAAATGCATTTAGAACAAATACTGACTGCCTTAAAAATGTTTATTTTTATGCTGTCTCATGTGCAAACTATTGGCAAGTTGCTGCATTTCCTGCTGAAAACAAACCAAAAGCAGAGATTTACCGAGAGGTTTTATGGCTAATGCACATGAAGATTATTTCGAAATTGGCCTGACTGATCCCTGTAAGCTGCAGATTTTTTGAGGCGGGGGCTGATTCTTTAGAAGGATTTTGCTTTCTCTTCCCAATTTACATGGTAAATATGACACTGTAATGACCAAAGCAATGAGTCAAAATAAAAAAATAAAAAGAATCCTTTACAACTTTAACAAATCTTTCTTGTTTTAATATATCAAAGACAATATATTAACAATAGAGAGTAAATAGACGTGGAATCGACCAACACTGATACGTGAAAAAACGGCCAGATTATCGGCCAAACTTTAACCCGAAACATGAAGGTTCAGCCATGCTTGTGGAGGGGGAGAACGTTTATTTTCTCATTTTGTCACAGAAAAGTTATTAATTAGGTCTCATCTGAGCAGATTTAACTTTTCTTCCAGGTTAGCTGTTTCTTCTACATGGCCGGAGGCGCATACCTTTGAATGCTGTTGCCGCTGCTCCATAAAGGGCATGAATAATAGCTGTTATGGCAATAGACTGAGCTGTGGGTTTCTGCAAAGAACACTTATTAGATTTGATCTGTAATATAAAACTACTGAAAATGTTTTTTTTTTAAATGATCAAAGTTTGGTAATAAATACTTGGATACCTCTGTAAATATATAATACAGTATAGGGGAAAAAAACAGTAACTAAAATAAACCTGAAATTATTATTTTGTCTTTAAGAACACAGACATCTGGGCCTCATGTTTAAAGCATGAAAAACCTTCCCAGCTTCCTGGATGGGCGTGGCCATCTGTAGGAACTTGTTGTGTTTTTGTAGTTAAAATTAAAACCAGTAATTATAGAATGATTCTCAGGCGTCGATCGTTATCAGGAGCGTTCCCGCCGTCAGCCCCATACCTACCTCACTGATGTCACCCAAAGCGTAGACGTTTGGCAACGAGGTAGATTCGTCAGGCCCAACCACTATCTTCCCTGTCTGCGTGTTGAGCTCCACGCCCAGCTTGTCGAGGCCAAGGGCTTTGGTTTCAGGTGCTCTTCCTGAGGAGAAACCAATGAAGGGGAACATTTATCAGGAAGGGGAGCAGCAGGAAGCGTGTTAGTGACTCGGAAGCCCCGGTTACATCAGGAACATCTTATCATTAATACAAAGTACATTAAAGATTCAACAAAGATGCTGAATTCTAGGTCAATAAGGATTGTTTATGTGCAACAAGAGAACAACATCTGGCCAGATGAGGAGGGGAGCTGAAGAGGAAGGGGCAGCTGAGGAGCAGCTGTGATGGGAATCCAACAGACCCCATGGGACACCTAGAGGTGCAAATTCTGACACCTTCTGGGCAGATGACTGACTGATGCTGTCGACAGCAGGTCACCATGGCGATGGAGCTTGGACCATATGCTCCACCCTCTAGAACACAGACCCTCACAACCTGCCTGGGCAGCATAATAAACAGCCAGGGCTGAGGAACCCATGTAGATGCTATCGGACAGCAAAAATAACAAACCCCTTAGACCCTTCTTCCTGGCTGGAGCCGAAGAACAACGACACCCCCCCTCCTTCTTAGACCTGGAGGGGGGGCTGCTTCAGGGAACTGTCTAGCTCTCTACAACGTGTGCGGGTGAATGAGACAGAACACACATAGAGAGCAGAGAGGAGAGAGAGGAAGTCCGCCAGTCAGGACCAAATCCCTGAGGCTGAACCTCAAAATATTTTCCTGTCTTGTAAGAACAAAACACAGCAATGAATGGCATCCTTCAACTGCCGAGGTACTATTGAATATGGAGTGACTAAAAGTTATGAAAATGCATTTTTCTGATGCCCTCCATGCTCTGCATGTACGCCTGATGACGACGATGGCTTGAATTAGACCTTTACATTGGCTGGCTAGCTAACAGAGACCTTTTTTTTTAAAATAGTCTTGATTAGGGTTGGACAATTGATTGCATGTGCAATATAATTGCAATAAAAGAATATATACAAACACGAAGACAATTTACAAGTCACAGAGGCACTGTATATTTGGTGATGTTACATTAAACCAGGTGGCAGTAATATGCTGAAATTCAATTTGCCGCCACATAGGAGGGGAGCGAAAGTTGCAGCTAGTGCACAGATCAATTAAATTTTAAATTTCAATTCAGTTTATTTATATAGCGCCAAATTCACAACACATGTCATCTCAAGGCACTTTACAGTTCAACCAGATCATTTCACATCAATGCATGTGAGTAAGAAGTTTGCACTTTTCCAAGCAACAACTAAGTCCTCTGCCAACAGACTTTGGACAAGAGAGCGATCAAGAGCATGAAGATAATGAAACCCAGGAAACAACTGGTATGATTACAGAGAAGAAAAAAAAAAGGAAAAAAAAAATTAGCAAATTTGGTGTTTTGTTTTAGCAAAAATCCACACCCCCCTCCTTCAAAATAAAGCATTTAACATGTGTTCTAACGTCATGTTTCAAATGTCATATTTTAATTTTAAAAATAAGCCCTGAAACAATTTATGGCATTAATCCTAATTGATAAATAATTGAATCTTTCTCACCTAATTTTGCAAACATTTCAATCATTGTCTTGAGACAGAAGATCAGAAGACACATTATATAAAATTTAAAGCTTTAAATCTTGATTTATGGATAAAAAATCCACATATGAACATATACTTTCAACATTTATTGCTATTTGAAATGCATCTAAAATATGCAAGGAAGGCTTGCGTTCTCCTTTCCAAATGTGTGTTGATGTAGAATTTTTATTTACTTAAAATATTTCTGGATTATAGTAATATGTCCACAAAAAAAAGAACAATAGATTAACTTAATCTATAGCTGCATGCCCACCTAAAATATACTAAGATCTTTTCAGTGTTTTCCACTATGGAGGGAAGGCCTCTATCGTTTATTTATATAATGGGCTTAAAGCCCATTATAAGAGGAAGCATCCTTCTCACTGGCACTTTGAATGATTGAATAAATTAACTTTATCTTAAATCCATTAAAATATTACAAATGAAACACATGCAAACATCTACATAAGTATTGACAGATATAATTTACTGCTCATGTCTAAAAAAGGGTGTGAAGAGGTGAAATGTATTCATTCATTCCCTTCACCTTCCATAAGTCCATTATATCAACCAACTTCCAACTTCCATTTAATTTATGAGTAAATACTACTTCTAAATTCCATAGAGTTTTATTTTAACATTGATATACATAAAAAGCTAATTCCTCTTAAAAATATATATTTAAAAGAAACTTTTAATTCTCTGAAAGGACTACTGATTATTTAATCATTATGTGAGGAAAAAATAACTGAAAATGGTAGTAATAACATAATAATAAAGTGATCATATAGCATTTATCAGGCTGTATAGCTGTTGAAAGGATGGTTGTATACATTTTGGTGATTTATTTTGGGTGTGAGATCAAGGCTTTATTAATATTAAGCTGCAACCAAGCTTGAACTTTCACCCCTCCTTTAAAATAGTGATACCACTTGAGCATTACTCATTGAAGTACCAGTAATGCTGCCAGCTCAGCCCTGAGGGACAACAGCAGGCGAGGCGGTTGGCTGGTAACAGACCTGGCATGAGTATTGATGCAGTCACCCAACCGACCAAGTCTGAACAAAGCCTGTTGTGACATTAGGAGGAAGCTAAAGAGCCACAACAAACGTCTACGAGAGCTGGAACCTTATCTGATCGAGCTAACGAACGCCGACAAAAAGGAGAGCAATGTGACGGCAGCTTGTTTTTGTTGGCGTGGAACGGATCGCGCACGCCGCCACAAGTCACCGTGATGCCGTGTTTCATTTCAAGCCAAAAAAGATTTTACCAAGCAAGCTGATAAAGGGCTATGGAGAGAAAAATGTAGCATCTATGGACTTTAATCTGTATCAGGGAAAAGGGAGTAGTCCTTTAATTAAGGAAAAGAAAAGTCTTTGTAGAAAGTTAAGTCGGCTGGAAGAGACGACCTCAGATGGTCCAGTTTTAATGGAGCCAGAACTATTATCACATAAACAAATCAAAACTTTCTTTAGAAATCCCAAATTTCTTGTTCAGCTCTAATAAAAAGGAACAATAATATTTAGTGCAGGAAAAAATAATCACAACATTCTGTAACAGGCTTTTCCCTCCCTCACTAGATAAGAACAAAAATCTATATACTTAAATATTAATTTAAATATCACCAAAAGCATAGAATTAAATCTACTCTAATTATAACCTGGTTTTCAGGGCCTTTTTTATGTTTTTTGTAGTTTCATGTCACAATTATCTTGACTCGGATGCATAGGGGATGGAGTTTTTTTCTATCTTTTTTAAACATAAATGCTGCAATAATGTACGCTTCTCCATCCAAATGTAATCATCCAATTTATGACTGTTCAGTGCATTTTGTGCAAATTGAAACTCATTTTAAACACTTAAAAATAGCTAATGCTGTACCTCCAACTCAACTGTGAGCTCAAACAGATAAGGGATAAAAAAACTGGAGCAGAAATTAATCTCTAAAAAAAGAGAAAAAGAAAATCTGTGGTAAAACAGATGAAATCTGTGATTGGAAAAAATCTGAACATTTGAAAAGTTGAACTCATTTAAATGGAACAAATAATCGTTAAACAATTTTATAAAGATAAAACAAAAATCAGGGGAAGTTGTTTTGACCAACTATATTTAAAGGTAAAGAAAGATCTTGAATGTGGAACCTTAATGTCAAATTGAATAGAAAATATGTAACCTAAAAAATATACATCCGAGTAATCTTAGATAAATCAGAAAATAAATGACTAAATAGGATTTCTTTGGAAGAGAGACAAAGGGTGGTTAAATACCTCCCACTACAGCAATAACAGCAAAGACTGAGAGGTTAAACTCATAAATTGGAAAATATCTACAATACAATAATAATCTAGAAATAAGTGATAAAAACAAACTAGAAAAACAACAACAAAAAAACAAAAAAAACAAATCCAAACACAAAGTTGGTTATCATTCAATAAACCCTTTATACCAAATAGCTTTGACCCAAAATTAAAAATCTGGATAACGAAAAGGTATACATACATTTTTTTTATGTTGTAAGATAATCAAATTGAAAGCTTTAACATATAACAACTTTTTAATAAATAAAGAACATTTCTATAGGTCTCTAAAATAAATACGGTAACTAATATAATCAGGAATTCAACATATATATGATTGAACTAATCATAAGAGCTTATGAATCAAATCTTAACAGAGGAATAACACCTAAAATCTACAAGTTAATTATCAACTTTAATATTAACTTAACATGGTAAGTCAAAGATGACGAGTAGGGACAGATGTGCATATAAACATAGAGGAAAACAAAATCATAGAGTTGAAGATAAATTTTGTTTGAAATTGTTACTTTATAACCCATGTGTCAAAGTAAAACTTTTCATGATACTTGGTCATAGCTGGAGGCCTATGGATCAGAATGTGCATCACTATCATGTATTCTGGGCTTTTCCAATAATAACTGTTTCAGAATGGACTTAGAAGACGGCCAACATTCAATAAAAAAAAATTACATTGACTGATAATTTAGAGAAAATATCTTTTTTAAACATTAGAAAACTGAGAAATGTATGTCAAAAAATATATGCTGGAGGTAAACGATACAATGTACCTGAAAGAAAAGGAATATATAAACAGAAAGGATGCAAACACGGATTCAAAGTCTGTTTTATTCATGTTTTTTAACCCTTCTCCTGGACTCAGACTTTTTTTTATTTGAAAATCCTCTTTTCAAAGGAAAGCTACCATTGTTATTTTTCCACTATGACTGTTCTACATACTAAGAAAGAGACGCAGAATTAAGTGAAAGGAAATTGTACGGCCAAACATGTTAGCGAGATGAAGTAAAGCAGAATTAGTCAGGGATGTTCTAGAAGTGGAGCTTTAGCCCATATCGTTTCATTGTGACTGACTGCATTCTGGACAGAGTCCCAGGAGGCCATTTGAGAAGCTTTAGGAACTTCCACATAAACCTAATCTTTTGAGGAAGTTGCCGCTTGAATGAAAGCAGAGAGGCAAAAACTCTTTAAAAATAAGGAAATGTTTTTAATGACATCCTTTGAAAGAGTAGAGGGCAGCGGGGGAGGAGACTAATAAGTCCACCATCATTACGCAGACAGGAAGCTTAAAATGTTCTGTTTCCTGCCGTGTTTGTGTGGCCACACCTGCACGAGGGAGCGGCCATGAGGTCAGGAAGGAGCAGGGGAAAGGTGGAGGGAGCGCAGCCATTGAGAAGGATGTGGTAGACAGTGCTGATACTGTCCCCTGCTCCCCTCTGGCCTTTAATAACTCCGCAGAGGACCGGGACCCCTGCCTGGCTCCTCCATGGAGGCCACAGCGAAGGGAAGTGGCCTTGTGCTCATAACTCCTGCATGTGCAGATCAAAGGGGCCGCATTGTTGCCGGTTCTCACTGAACCGTATGGGAACCAAA
This sequence comes from Cyprinodon tularosa, assembly GCF_016077235.1. Taxonomy (NCBI): domain Eukaryota; kingdom Metazoa; phylum Chordata; class Actinopteri; order Cyprinodontiformes; family Cyprinodontidae; genus Cyprinodon; species Cyprinodon tularosa. The sequence continues at coordinate 449,075 of NW_024039651.1, forward strand.
CCTCGCCTTTACATACATGTTGCCGTCACAAGGTCTGAGAGTTTCATCGAGACAGAGGAAGCTAGGATGACAAATTCTGTTCAGTCAAAGGGAAGATGTGGAAAGGTAACCTTTACCAGCGTAAATGAAAAATGTTAAATTAACTAAACTTGGTTATCAAACAAGGATATATTCAGCTTAACCGATTGAAAGCAACAATTCTGACTTTTTATAACTAGCTAACCAACTATACCCACCAATGTGCTGCGTTACAGACTGAAGAAGCCTGAATTAACTCGTTCCAGCAACAGTGAGGTGTTTCTAGAACAGATCAGTAGGAACAGAACGGGAAGCTGACCATGTTTGCCAAAATAGTTCAGTTTCTTCCTTCTGATAAAAAGTTAAAGTTGATTGATGATGCTGAATTCAGAAATAATGGAAATATTGAGTTTGGTCACAGTTCTTTTTGTTCTCATTGTGTAAATACCTTAATATTAGTAACTTAGAAGTTTGTCAGATCAAAAGTACCATTTGAATTGACAAACTTTAAAAAGGAATTGATCTTTCTGAATTGAAAAAATTTTTTTTTATTGTCTTCGGATCCTTAATGAGTTTTCATAACCTGCAAATAGAAATCATCAGAATGAACAATGGGCGGTTCTAAACAGTTGCCAAAAGGGGCCAGTGCCCCTGCAGAACAGGCCCTGGCCCATTTATTGAAAACATTTTATGTATTTTCAATTGGTAAGTGAGAGAATTTAGAAATAATATATATGTCACGTAATGCATGATAAAGATAAAACAACAACTCCATTATCATATTTATTAATATAATATTTATTAATATTAAAGGGCATCTTATCTGATTATCCTTTTAGAAGGGCAAAAAATACTCTGCCCTTTATCAAATTATCTAGATCAGTCATTGCAGTTTAATACTAAATCTACTTCTTATGATGACAGTGGCCAACAGAAGAGACCCTGACTGTTTGTCTAATAGAACAATTTAATATTTAGCACTTACAATTTACGCCAACACTGATTTATAATTTACAGTAAGCATTCATTTCTCTGATCACATTTTTTATCTGTTAGATCAAGGTCTGCAACATTGGCTTTGTGGCTCACTAAATATACCAAACAATGAGCTCTTGCCCTGTTTTTGTTTATTCCTGTATGTTTAGTATTATTTTCCTCTGTGCCCCTATGAAAAAAAAAAAAAAAAAAAAAAACACTGACCCCACTGGTAAATTTAGTCTATTCAATTCAGTTTCAATTCAGTTTATTTCTATAGTACCAATTTACAACACATGTCATCTCAAGGCACTTTACAGTCCACCAGATCCTACAGTCAAACTGATTCAAAGTTTTCTATCAAAGGAAAACCAGTTGATTGCATCAACTCATTGACTAATACAATCCCTCACACTAAGCATGCTTGTAGCGACAGTAGAGAGGAAAAACTCCCTTTTAACAGGAAGAACCTCCAGCAGAACCAGACCCAGTGTGAACGGCCATCTGTCGAGGCCGACTGGCAATGAACAGAAATAGGTGTGAAATTAATGTATATAATGTGATTAACTCAGTGAATTTAGTTACAATTCATAAATAAGCATTATTAACTTTTCCAATTTATGATATCAGCTGTGTGAAATAATTGTTGTGAAATAATGATCTACTGCTTATAGTGCAGAGCTGTAACTCGGGATGGGTGGCATAAACGCAACTCATCACTTAAACATGAACTGATCCAGAGAGAAGAGATTGACCGTTCATCTCAACATCAGCCTAACTGATCCCTGATGTGTTCCAAATATTTTTGGCTATATTCTTAGAGTCAATGTTAGTTTTTCTTCCTCTATTTAAGTGATAAAAATGATACAGTGATAACAAATCTTACACAACTCATAATAAAAATTTAAAAAATCAATAATTGAAACAACATATGGACAGTTTATAGCAAATAGAGGGAGCAGCAATACATGTGCTTCACATGTTGTCAATGAGCTGATAATTTGGCTTATGGATGAGCGGAGCGTCCGTTATCAATGTAATTAAAAAAATTCCAATGATGGCCAAAAATGTCAGACAGCCATGTATCGGTCTATCTCTACCGGAGAGCGTGTAATAGTGTTGTGCGAGTCTAAACTCTTCAAGCAGAAACAAATTCAACTGGTAACAGCAGGTCAAAGTTTTACACCATCTATAGACAGAAAGATGTCTAATGACTCCAACAACTGTTGATTTTTTTTTTATATTTCTAGTAGCTGCCACAAAAGAAACATTATTTATGGATCCTGGGAGTATGCGGTTCTGCAGCATTTCACAGAAATCCTTGTGTTTCTCTCTGCTGAAACCCAATGTGGGATGTAGCCACAACCGGGAAGAAGAACCGTCTCAGTAGCCTGTAGAATCGTAGCTCCTTTCACACATACTGAGCAAGGATTCCCATCAACCATCCCTTCCAGCCTGCTATAAAATAAAGCCTTACAGTCAGGTTTTCTCGGAAATGGGTTCAATAAAAAAATAGACCGACTGACAGATGTTCCTTCCATTGTGAATCATTCGGCTGATGGAAAAGAAGAAATAACAGAAAACTAACAGATGAGAGAGGAAGATGGTTGCAGGCACAGCGGGCAATGACAGATGCAAGGCCGGTTTCCGCGGCGCTGGCACGGGCAGGAAGAAGAACAAAGAGGGGAACGCGGTGACCCACGCCTGGGTGCATCCTGCTCCGTCCTGCCCTGCTCCAACCGGGGAGCCGGCAGTAAGTGACCAACACTTCCCCTGCCTATTCCCATCACTCAGGCTTTATTACTTTGTTTTCAGGCTTGATTCAACCAGTACCTGCTAACACAGCAATTTTTTAAAAGGGATGACAAAGAACCTATTGGAAAGGACCACAGAGTCACTCCAATCTTCTATTTCAGAAGTACCTGACAGACTTCTCCACATTTAATGGAGATTTTATTGAACGAAACTGCACAAAGCGAGGTGTATTAATACGGCTGAAGAAAAATGTATGTTTTTCTTATGGTTGTTAGCAGAAATCTGACACCTCTGCATTCGTAATCAGCCCTCTTTAATCCAATACCTATAAATTAAATCTAGATGAACCAACTTTTAATGTTTCTAAAAGCAAACAGACTCACCTTTTTTCCAACTAAGTGGAGAAAAGCTGTTCAGTGAAGGTCTGATTTTCAGAAAAGACCACAATTAATATGAAATGAGAATTTGTGTCTTTATGAAGGAGTCACAGAAAGAAAACTGTCCTGTTTAAAGCTGGTAGAGAAACAGATGAGGCAGCGGGAGCTCAGATCAGGTGATGAAAACCAAATTGTTTGAACTTCAGGGAAACATTTTGTGTGGCCTCAGACTAACAGAATCCCCTAACTGAAACATGGTGGTGGAAGCATCATGCCTTGGGGACGCTTTTCTTCAGCAGGAAGAGCTGAGTGGAAGTGAAGGGCATACGGATGGAGGTGAACAGAGGGAACTCCTGGAAGATGCTAGACTGGGGCAGAACCGCATATTTCTACAGGACAAAAATGCTAAACAGTCAGAGCCACAAAGAAACAGGGGTGAAACAATTAAATGATTATTTATATCATTTGATAATTGAATAATTACAGAGAATAATTGTACATAAACTCTAAAACCTGCCATTTGCAGAAAGAATAACCTTCCTGCAGCAGTAATTAAGAAAAAATATAAACTTTTTCAGTTGAAGATAAAAAATCTTCATGCCTTAATGAGCGTAATGGACTGGATTAATTTAATTAGGAGATATAAAGTTGCGCGTGTCGCCGGCATACATATGCTAAGAGATGATATTGTTTTTAATCTGTGGTCCGAGAATGAACCCCTGAGGAACCCCCCCAATCAATTTGACTCTGCCAAGATGTATAAATTTATTTAAATACGCAATGAAAGTTTTGTTTTTTATATCCCAAATGTTCATTCAGGAAGAATTATTTTACAGAAAGGGTTTCTCTAGATTATTAAAAATAATCTTTATAGATTAATTCATTAGAAAAATAACTGACAGGCGCAGAACTACAAGGATTTGATTAGGAACTTTCCACATACATTATTGGTCTAATCAAAGCCACATCGCAGAGGCCCCCAAAGATCAAATTCTCACGTTAAAAAATTATTATTAACTTTGTCAGTGTTGGGCATAGATTGTCAGGGAACAATTCAGTGTTTTTAATATAAAAACTTAGTTTTCACTTTAAAATAGAAGCCTAACACCAAAAGAAGAAGAACTCACCCACTGCCCATAACACAGAGTCATAGGTGTCTTTGTGCTCCCTGCCGGTCTCTGTGTCCTTCCATGTCACCTGCAGGGCCCCTGAGGAGAGCTTATCCACGCTTTTCGGCAAAGATCTCCAAATAAATTTGGTACCATAAGCCTCCATATAATCTGTTACAAGACCTGCCATTTGCTGTGCAAAAAAAAAACAAAAAACAGTATAAACCAAACAAAAACATCACTTAACATCTTCGGATAGTGTAGACTTGAGACATACCTGATCGAAACCACGAAGGGCGATGCTACGAACCATCACAGTGGCGTCCAGGCCGATGCCTGTTAGGAAGCCGGCACACTCCAGGGCAACATCTGCATTAAGCCAGGCTAAGGATATCAGCAGAGTCTTTGGTTTTGATTTGAAAATAAATGTTTAAAATGATCACATTTAAATATACTGGGAGAAATTAGAACATGTTTGCTTTTGCATAGAAAAGATCAACCAATCAGTTCCAGGAACCCTAATCCCGACCTTAACCTGTTATGTATACAGTTGTAACAAAAGGCACATTTAGGCCTGTTTAAAGTTTGCCAGCAAACATCTAGAACCTCAGAGGGAAGCTCTAAACAAGCGCTGTGGTTAGTTTGGGCCGAGAAGAGGCTCCAGCCAAAAGAGAAGATTCAGAGTTTCTAAACAGAGAGAATCAAAGTCCTAAAAAAAAACCTCTAACTCCACTACAACTATATCAACAGCTGAACAGAGAAAAGTCAACAGCATTAAATTAAATATTGCAATTTAATAAGCTAAGATCAAATTTAAGTTGCTTCAAAGTGCAATTACTTTAAGTTAAGCTGTTTGTTCTACTGTCAGCAATGCTATAAACAAATTAATACAAAAAAACTTAATTTATAAACTAGGGTTGTCACGATACTAAACTTTTCAACTTGATACCGATACTAAGGAAAATATTCAATACTCGATACCATTTTTGATACCACAAGGATAAAAACAAAGACTCCAAAATTCTACAGAAATATTTTCATAAATAAAATACAATAAATAAATACAATAAACAATAAGAACAATATTTTGAGGTTGTATGCTGTGCACAATATTAAGCAAGCTTGATAAAAAACTAGTGTCATTGCTTTGCACACATAGCAATGACACTAGCCAAACTGGTTAAGAAACAAAAATAAAAATAATTCTCAGCAGCTGCACCTCTTACAAAAAAAAAGTCTGAAACTGAAAAGTGCACAGAATTATTCAATCATACAGTGTTCTGAAAGTGCATTTTCCTCTATTCTGCACTTTAGATGAATGACTGCTTAGGTGCCACTGATGGTGGCACTGTATCGATACTTTTAAAAACGAGTATTGTATCCGGATACGTTTCAGTATCGATACTTTTTTGAGTATCGATACTTTTGACAACCCTATTATAAACTCTACCAGCCCAGGAGGCACGTAGGATTCATTCCATTAATGAATCGGCCAACACGCTTGTATCAGCCGATACAATATATACACAAATATACGAAAAAACAAAAACAACCAGCCGACATATTGGGCCATCTCTAGTTTCTATATTACTCATTTTATGTGATTAATATTAGTCTTCATTTAATCTCTACTGCTTATTTTGATCTTCAGTTGGTGAAATAATAATGACACAGAGAACCAAAGTCCTACCATATTTTTTCTCCATGGGGTTGTAACCATGAAACATAGAAATTAATTGAATTTTCTTTGTTCAACTTTTGATATAGCTGTAGTGGGTTCAGAGATTGGCGGGTGCAAAAACATAATCAAAAGAAGGAACCCGCAAAAAAACTCTGGGTGCATTCAGCAGTAATGCATCGTAATCATAAATGTCATGCATTGGTGCTCTACCCATTGGCTATCTATTGTCCATGTTCAATTTGTTACTAAATGTGTTTACCGTATGTTGTCTAAAATTGTTCAGTATTTATCATTTAATCATTTTATCATGTGAATAGAGGCAAAAAAGCACCATTAGCTCTAAGAATCAGCCAAATAACATCAGAAGTATGTATCAGAGCTTAAAAGGATTAATTGGTATCAGCCTTAATAACAATAGATCTATTAGTAGTTAAGATTAATAATTTGTTGTAGTAATCCTTGTATTTATTTTATCTTAATGACACTATGATCAACATTTCTGTTGAAGACTGGCAGCGTTACCCAGGGGCAGAGGAAGGATACAGCTGGCTCCAACCACCAGTCTGAAACACAAAAACAGAGCTATTAGAAAGAACACAAACACAACAAGATACATTTCAGTCCTCCTTGGTGCACTTTAGCCAAATAAAACAACATTAACCCCAACTTGCATCTGTCTTCATCCAAATCCTGGAGTTAGAGAAGTGATGAATTAACAAGGCGTCCTAAACCTAAAGGTGTGAAGGACATGTTAGACAGCCAAACCTACAGGCTGACGTGTGTGGTCTGGGTGAATCACTCCTATAATCCAGCAGAATCATCTGCGGTGCTCAGGAAGCCTAATTTGGAGCATTTTAGCCTGATCCCTGCAGATGACATGTGTCATGTTTAGGGCTTAAATCCTCACATAAGCCTGCTGAGTGAAGTCCGTCACCTGCATGGGTTTTCTCACTTTGCTCTTAAGCACCTAACCAGACTCCCCTTTCCTTTCTGGCCCTGTCCATGTTAACTCCAGCCACTGAAAGCTCTGACCCCGGCTTTCTCCATGTCTGCTTCACTTAGCATGGACTGAGAAGAGGCTCAACAAAAGGACCAGACAAAGAGCTTTGATTTTCTGTCATCGCAGAGAAAAGTCTCACTCAACCAGCTCTTTTTTTAGTTTCTCAGACCAGTACATCTGCAACACTCACCTCTCTGCTAGAATTTATAGTCTATAGAGGGATGTGGAGATATTTATTCAGGAATTCGTTAAAAATCTGTATGTTTGCAGCCAATTAAAGGGAGGCAGTCAGGATAGGATCGTCCAAAAGTGGAGACACTGTAAAACTGTCTGGGTTTGCAGAGTGACTGATTCTCGCTGAAGACGGATGAGTCCCAGCTCTGGTCAACCTTGGGCAGCTTTTCAAACAGCCCCGTCACTGATAAGCTCTGCAATATGAGATTCTAATGTATCCATCAGCAAAGAAGGGCGACATTGTTGCTTTAGCCTGAGGCTAGCCCAAGGTCAAACTGCTTTTTATTCCACTGATGAAACGTTTTTCATTTTTTCCCCTATTTTTGGTGTGAAATTAGCATAGATGGAGTGTAAAACGCAAGGAAACCAAACTAAAACGTGACACAAAGTTTGTTTCCATTTTCTTGTCTTCTTAATCAATGTTTATTGTCAGAAATTATCCATAAAAATATTCGTCCTTGATTGACTGGACAAGGGAAGAAAATAGGATTTAAAAACAAGATATATAAAAATAAATAAACAAAATTATTTTTCTAATTATTGTACGCATTAAACCAACCAATCAAAATATTGTCTAACAGCTGAGTTTAAAATGTAAAATGAGGTCTAGAGAGAAATAGTTTGACACTTTAATGCGGATAAAGCAGGTTTTCAGTTTTGTTCTGGATTTAAAAAGATCTGGAGCAAAAACCTGGTGTGCCTTTTTTTAATGTCCTATTATAGAAAACAACTAGGATCAGTTAATATCTAATTCTGCCATTCAGAATTATTTACTTTAGTTTTTTTCTTTTTCAGAATTTCACATTTTACTTTTTTTCATAGCACTGTGATTTATTTATTTATTTAAAAGGGACAGCAAGTATTAATGAACAGCAGGAGCTGTAAATACACTTGGATTTAGCACAAGGCTAGTTTCCATCCATAGTCCCGTAGGATCGGGGCAGCAGGAAAAACCAGAAACATATGGTACCATATGTAACATTTGTAACAAGAAATATGGCCCAAAGATAAAATGCATGCATGTAACAAGGACAAAAGACACAAAAAAATCAGATATGACACAACAGACAGTGAAAGGGACTGGACTTTGGATATTGAGGTAAAGAATGCTAAATTGCTTTGCTACTAAGGTGTATTGCAGAGGTCATGGATTGGCGGACCGTGGTCCAGATCCGGAGCCAACCTGATTTATAACATTTATAAACCGCATCATGTGCGATGGCAATGTCTAATTTCACTTGTGCCGCTTCTGTTAATATGGTAAAGCCCTCGGAGCAAACCTGTGGAAAGCCAGGTGATGGGAAAGAAGGAGAAGACGAGAAAAAGTGAAGGAAATTGTGGACTGCTGGAAGAAATTAGGTGAACTGGTGACAGAAAAGTGAAATGTTGTGCTTAGAGATGACCCTGCACATTTTGATTATGTTTGACTCAACCTGCTGCTGTGAAGCAGGATTCTCCACCATGAACATAATCAAAAATAAATATTGATCCAGGCTCAAAATCAACACCTTGATATGTGCTTTAGAATGGCTTTGTCTCCAATCAAACCCAGGTTTAAAGCCTTGCAGGGCAGCCTAAACCACACTGCTCTCATTAAGCTATAAAAAAGAAAGGAAAAAAAACACGATCAGTTCAGGTGTTTAATAAAATATGTGGAGCAAGAACTTGTCTATATACCAAACTAAACGATTGTTGTTTTCTACTTAAAAAAAAAAATTCAATTTATAACATGGATGCATAAACACCTCGTTTAATTTCAGTGTTAAATTCTGTTTAAAGTGACAGATTATTATTAAAAATATCTCTGGACCTTTACTGTTATTGATTTTCTTTATTCAGACCCCACTGATTTTTTATTGGTTACCCCTGGTTTATTGTATTAAATGAGGTAGTTACTGCTAAGTGCTTTGTGCCAGATTCTACACTTTAAAGTGTCTAACGTAAACTTTAGTGATTACAAATCTGGTTACCAATTAGCCATTGCTTAAGTTGTTTCTTCAATGAAACAAAGGTGGTGACATAGGTTACCTATGTGAAGTGCCATTCAACACCCCTTGGTTTAAATTTTTGAAGATCCTCTTGTGTTTTTGCTTACATACACGTATCAAAATAAACTTTCAAATAGGATTCATAACTAATAAAGTAAAACAATTGTTGTTTTACTCTGTTTTTATTATAAATAACAGTAATCCCTTCAAAGATGCATAACATTTTTCTTGCTTTTTAAGCCTTTGTTACAATGCTGTTATATTCATCACAATGATAACCGTTTAAATGACCCCATCTACTCTTCTGATGTGCAAAGATGCGTTACATGTAGGCATTTTAAACCAAGCTGGCAGATTCTGAGACATTTGTTGCCTTCTTTAAGAACCGCTAAATATTTTAGGAATAAATATTTTTGAAATATTTATTTTCATCAAACCACATGGTCTACGGTTAGACCACTTCCTCTTGGCACACGCTTTGGGTTTTCTCATGATGATAGAAGCCAATTCTGGACTTCAGCCCCAAGGCTGAATCTGTCACTAAACTGTGAGTGTGTAAGAGCGCTTGAGGGATCATTAGACATCCATCGCTCACCTGTAACCTCCCACACCCACCCTGCCTGCAGAAACAACTCCTTGGACCTCACCTGCGTGGATGATGGTTTGACAGCCCAAAACAGCTTCAGCTTCTCTTCGTGTTTAAGATTCTTTATAGAGGGATGTGCGGCTGAAACCATGCTGAGGCCACCTCTGCCTGCAGGGAGGTAGGGCCCCCCCCCCCCAACCTCCAAACCTTTACATCAAAAGCACTTCCTTTGCTCAAGTGGTATAAAAATGTCTCCCCTCAGGTAAAGCTGGAGGTACAGTGATGCTTAAAGAGTTTTCTATGATTTATAAGTAATACAGTGTCTGTTAAAAGTACCTCTATAGAGTTTTGGCTCATTCTTCTTTACAAAACAACTCAACCTAAGTCAGATAAGATGGAGAGTCTCTGAACAGTGATTTTAATGTCTTCCAATAGTTTCTCAGTAAGATTTAGGAGTGACTTTATCCAGTTACAACCCGTTTGGTTTTAGTTTGCACCTAAATTAGGACATTTCCAAAGAGCATGGTCTATTAAAGCGACATCTTATACCCCACATGGTTTTAAGTTGATGCATTTTAAAAAGTAATGCTCCTATTTTTTTGGTGATAGACATCTCAATACTCAGTTACATAACAAACCATAGCAAGTGATGTTTAAAAAAAGCCTTTCCTTACCAGGAATAATAAATGCTGCTGTCTAGATTCCACTCTTTGGGCTTATATCAGAGCAGCATGTGTGATTTATAACATGTGGTGTTCGTTTTGTGTGAACTGTGAGCTACAGAATAGCCAGATTAACTTTGCAGTTTGTCGTAATATCCAGCTAATATAGAGCTGAAAACAAGCAAGTTTTCTATTTTTAAAGAAAAAAAACTATGTTTTTTATTTCTGACTTCTTGGCTGAATAAAAATGATAGATTACATCCCAACATGGGCATTGCTAGATGGGGACCAACGGGGGCCTTTGTCTCTGTTGAACTAGTCCTTCCCTTCTGCTGAACACAACGTTTAATTATCATTCAGTTTTGTATGATGATTTGCACTGGAACATAAACTTCTTCTTTTTTTTAATCAGTGGATAAAAATTATTTTTTATAGTTTTACTTTATTATAAATTTAGGTCAGCGGCCTGCAAACTGCAGCTCCAGATTTGCAAGTGGCCCACTTATATATTGAATGATTCATTATTGCCCTGTTTAGGTCTTAGTGTGTTTTATTCTTTAGCCCATTAAAAATAATGATAAACTTGGTAAACTTGGTCTAGAACCACCTCTGCACCCCGATGAGGAGATACTCTATGGAAGATACAGTTTGGTGTTATTTTTACAAACAGATTCCTGGAACCAACAACCTTGGAGCATTGTGAAGGCAAATGTTTTCATATATAATTATCATGATAACAGGTGATATCATTTGATTGATATGATATTTTCATTAGGAAAAAAAAAAAAAAAGAAAATACTTCCACAACCCTGGTAGAGGTACGTTTAAATTTAGGGTAACATTAAACATTTAAAAACGTCAATATAGCGTGGTATAGACAGGGTGGATTATTCTATCACATGGAGATGCTCAGATCTGAACCATTTGACAGGTAACCTCGCCTACAAGCTAAATTCTTGCAGTCTGCTTTAATTATACGAGTCAGACTTAAACAGATTGGCCAATCACCTTACGGTTTAAGGCAGGAGGACATGTAGCTGCTAGCGTCACACTTGCAGTACAATCAAGACTTAACAAACAACAACAACAAACAGAGGATAGAGTTGCAGCTAGGATGAAGATCAATGCAAGTGAGTAGGTGATAACTATTCCACACAACAGTGACAAAGGACAAGCTTTCAAGTTCATGAAAAGAAAGAAATCTTGGAGTGAAACTTCTACATGCTTGTGGTTAGAGCATCGAGAGACCTAAATAAAACCACAATCAAATTTTGGGTGGAAAAATAAAAAAAAATCACATCCGTTTTGTCAGAATCCATGATTTCATCTTTAAAAGTAGGACAAAAGTGTAGGATCATAAGTTTCTATTTGCTGTTTTTTCCTTTGTTACCCTCCAAACTGTCGCGTCGATTCGCCCAAATTAGTTCCAAAGGTTCTGCTAAACGTCCCTTCTTCCCTCGAACAGATTCGATGGGATCAGTCCCAGATTAATAACGTGTAGAGCTAAAACTGAGAGCGACACCTCATCAGTCTGACTCATCATCATTTGTCTGCAGCTCAGGCACCATCCAGGCTTGTCCTCCTTTTAGATTAGCGGAATCATCTTTGATGAGCTTTCCAGCCATTGCTCTGGTCAAACATCCCCACAGCATAAGTCTGCCTCCACCGTGTTTAACCAAAGTTGAAATTTTTAATGTGTTGTGCAGCGTTTTGCCTTATGAATATTCTGCATTTAGACCAAATTAATTGTCCTGAAACTCTTCAATAACAACCAGATCTTTATGTCATAAAACAAAACAATGTTATGCTTTTTTTTCCCCTTTATCCTCATGGTTCTTTTAGCTCCATAACAAACCTCTGATTACTTCCTTTAAGTGTTTTTAGGAAAGCCCTTGTCACAGACGGTGCATCGGAATAAATCAATCATTTGCTGCTTCCTTGTCTCCAGGTGCAGACAAATTAGACGTACAAAGAGCATAAATATGAAAATACTCATTTCCTTTTATCTCTCATCACGTTGCAAACAACCTCCGCAGCCCAGGTATACCTCTACCACGAGTCGGCGTGCGTGTGACGTGCCAAGAGGAAACGTCAGGGAAGGCCCAATTAACCGGGTGATGACAGCAGCTAAATGGCTGGATTAAAGGGCTCGTTCTATAAAGGTCAGGATGCACGCTGCTAATCTGAATCATGAGGCGACGACAGGCTGACAGGAAGGCAGAACAACAAACTGCACGTCCCCTGATGAATGATTGTGGCTGTATGATAGTGGGATGTGCAGAGTCAGCGAGCAAAGCGGTGCTGAGGGTAGAAGGTAGGACTCCAAGTCTTAGGGTCGGATGTTCTGTTTTCCACCGTGCTCCAAACGCTCCTTACAGTAAGTCAGAGAGTTTACTGCAACACAAGCATGAAAGAAAGCATGCTCACGTTTTTCCAGGAGAACTCTTGAGCCAGAAAATGTCATCGCTGGTGATGCCGTGCTCCACTGCTCCAGGGATCTGCAGCAATAAATCAGAACAAACCAAACTAATAAACACAACAAAATAAAATATACATATAATATAGAAAAAAATAAAAGAGAGGAGTTTTTTGGTAAAAATCTTTATTTACTTGTGTGGGGTACTTGGGTCGTCCACCTGTGGCGATCACTATGTTCTTGGCGGTCAGGATTGTCTGCAGGAAAGGAGAGGGAAATGTGATGTAATGGCTTTTGTTCATATTCAAAAACAGCAAGGAAATGTGGAATGAAACAGAGTGGTCTCTGCAGAGTTCTCTGTGAAGGTGATGACAGACGCTGTGAAATCAGCCAAACAACGCAGACAAGAGGCAAAGTATCCTAGGAGCTTTGCTTCCAACTTTAAAAGAAATGAAAAATGTCGACCGTTTAGTAAGCTAGACAGGAGCAGTGAGGAATACCGGTCTTTTAGCTCTGCTGTGAAAGATGACAGTTTTTTTAAACGAATATCAGAAATGTAAAATTTACAAAGTATTGGGCCACAGTAATACCTCCTCTCTAATACCGTCCTCATGAAGATGTTTTCTATTTAAACCTTTTAAAAGGAGCCAAGAAAACAGACGACTCTCAGAGCAAAGAATCTGATTCCTCTTAACTTCAGTGCTCAGCTTCAAGGAACAACGAAATGTTAAAAAAAGTCTCCAATAAAAACGGATAACGTTAAATATTGTTTTTTTTTTGTCAATTCAAAAATAAATTGGATTTTAGATTACTGTATCTAGATGCAACTACAGTACAAATCACAGTACAGATCTACAACCTTACATGGTGCTGTTACACTCCTCACCAGTTGGTGACACTGATGCACCTAAAAGTTGTTTGCCAACCACCTTTATCAGTGGAAGAAGATGAAAAAAGAACCATCGAATATCCATCAACAGCTGAGTTTGATTTCAGGGGCTTCATCCTCTAAAGGCCAAATTTGTTGGCCGATTATGTCGTAGCGCAGCGCCGAGGCCTGTAAGGATCGGAAGACTCCTCGTTAGGCGGCCGACAAATGCAGCCTTCTTTTGCCCACTTTAAAGGACAGGTCCGGTGTATCTGACGTAGCCTTGGGTATCCCATGATTCATGCGAGTCCAAGGAGGAAAAAGGGAAATGGTGCCGAACAGATCGTGAATATTGGAAGTGCAGTTTAATATAATACAAGCATATGAATAGTTCCATCTGAAATCAATAAAAATAGTTGTTAAACGGTTATTGAGTCAGATATGTGGCGGGTAATTTGTTTATTGAAATGTTTTTATCTGTCCCTGTGCAAATAATTTTGTCTGACATTCAAGCACAGATTTCAACATATCTGCAGTGTGGGGACAATAATCTGATATTCTTGACAACGATACTGCTACTGAAGCTTCTCAACAATGTTATTAGCACATAAAACATTAGTGAGATGCTTGGCACTCATTCTTTGCCTGCTTTGTGTGTAAAAAAAATCACAGTTGCTAGGCAACAGAGCGTAAAGGAGGTGAAAGCTGGAGAAGGCTGGACCTATTTTCCATTACCAAATCTCTTCCGGCCTCCTTACTTTCACGGATTTCAGAGGTTAAAGCCTTTGAATTTGAACACACCCATTTTATTCCTGCTTTGAAAACATTTCAGCAAAGACATACGTGAAATGTCCTCCTCTTATTATTTAATAGCAGTTGGCAAACAACCTTCAGGAGCATTACTGCCACCACCTGGTAAGGAGTAGAACACCTTCACTGGGATTTGTAAACTTGTTATTTGCACTCATGTTTTTGTAGAACTGTAAATTCTAAACTTGTATTCCCACAGATGAAATATCAAAATAAAAAACACTTCTAAACTTAAAATAAAACTAAACATTAAAAGCTACCAGAAAACAAGAACTAGTCGCTCGATTGGTGTTTCCGTTCCAAAATGGACACAGATTTTAAACAAAAAAAAAATCCTTAGAAGTGAAGCCAGGACTTTAGATGATTTAGTTTAGTATGTGAACGGTGAACTCTATAAAATATTTGCATAGGGTCAAAGTTGGGTTTGTGTTTTACACAAAAAAACAGAGTTGAGTCCAGTGAAAAGTGGTAATATTTATTTAGCATTTGGTATGTGAATACTTAGGATTATTTTTAGGAAATCAGTTTGAGAAAATCTAATAAATCTTCTGTGTTAATAGTTGGCGTCATATGAATCTTTTTTTTTAGATGAATCCAGATCAGGTAATGGCTTACGGAAAATTGCAATTCTTTGTTTTTAGACAAGCTTGATGAATCAAGGTTGTCCAAAACGTTCAAGGAAGGTTTTGATGCAGCATCCAGTGGATTACGTGCTAATAGAAATGATCATGTTCTCAGTGGGAGCTGATGCAGCCTCCAGAATCTGCATTCCTCTGCAGAAATGCTGATCTGTTTAGGTTGGGTCAATACATTTGAACCAAAGTTCTTTTTCAAGACTCTTATTTAAAAACAGCACACCTCCTTTCCTGCTTTGCTTAGACCTCTCACTGTGTGTTCATCCAGCAGGCTGCCTTTGACGTTCAGATATTTCACTTTCCTGCAAAACACAGAACATGTCATAAGTGCTCCATTACACCATGATGGAAAATTCAGACACACAAAAGCCTACCAACAGTGTTTTCCTGAATAATCCCTTTATTTTATCTCATTTTTGTTATGAGAAGAAAAACGATGCACAAGAATCCTCAATCTCATTGGACTGGAGAGGTTATTTCCAGCAGCCACTCTATTAACATGTGGCTTCTGCTGCTGAGCAGTCCTGCAGCTGTGTGTGGAAAGCCTAAAGCAAACCCAAAGAAAACCGAATCACAGTTCCTTGAAAAGCATTGACGCAAATTAACCTGGAGCTCCTAAAGAGTGAAGTGATGTTGGAGGCATGAAAGACATTAGATCCATTGAACAATGCTTGCAAACTGCTGATTCTGAACAATAAAAGCTCCTCTTGACGGTGGATGCTGTGAAGACACCTTAACTCTAACCAGGATTAGTGATGCATTAACAAATAAAATGAAGAAGAATATTGATGAAAGGAGATTTACTAAAGGAAACTGTGTTTTCTACAAGTGAAGGCCGGTCTGTCTTTTCTGGCAAAAACAGGAAGAATGAATACATTTTCATTAGTGTTTTTTTTCTTTTCAGCTCCTGGAATCATCCCCTTGAAACATGTTGAACCGAAGATGTCGACATCCTTATGCAAACCTCAAAAGTCCAGGCCATGAAATAAATTCTCAAAGGAAAACACCTGGAGGCTTCTGTCCCAGCAGTGCCTGTTGGGGAATCACTAATTACCTATATATCATAGAGACAGATATACCTCAATCTGGCAAAATATCCTAGAGCTATATGTTGGATTTCTTTTTGTAAAGCCATTGTCCTTTGGCTTTTTTTAATAATAAAAAAAAAAGATACAAATATAAAATTAAAAAGCTGATCTCATATCTTTCTGAAAAAAAGATCTTCTATCTTACTCTTTTCCTTTCTTGTTTTACAAACATCTTCACCTCTTTCAGGATCTCAGTTGAGATGTTTGATTATTGCAAAGTCAACTCCAGTCCAGTATTAGCAGCAAATTATTATTCTATGGCACTTAAAATGTGTATCCCAATTGAAAATGCAAAAAAAGTAGCCCTTTGAAAAGAAAATTTGATACCTCTAGCAGCTCTAAACAGTTTTGTTCTTAGTTTGGAGGAAATAAACTCCAAAGCTTATATATAAGCCAGAGCCTCTGTGGTCACTTACTTGTCCTGAAGCTGGACCCTGTGGCCCCAGTTTAAAGATCTGACATGGTTCTGAATGGCCTCTGCCATCATCGCCCTGCAAGAAGATCCCAGAGTTATCAACAATAAATGTCACATTTAACAAGTTTCTATGTCAACATCTATTCTAGCCAGTTTCAATTTGTCATGAGGAAAAGAAAATCTTTAGGTAGACTGGCTTTTTTCCTCAACTCACCACTAGATGGTGCTGTTAAATAACAGATAGATAGCTAACAGTTTTACTCTAACACACATGAATAAAATGAATAAACCACCTGATAAAGTGCTCAGAAATATTACAAAACATAACAAAAGTAGTGATTAGTAGGAGAATATGTCTAAAAATGTAGAACAGTGTGTTCTAATGACCCTTTTGGAAAAAAGTCCTATAAAAAAATTAATAATAAAAAAAAAAAAATATATATTTATTTATATATATATATATATATATATATATATATATATATATATATATATATATATATATATATATATATATATATACACAAACACTTTCACTCCATTGATAAACTGTGGTTACCAATCATGGCTGACCGTCTCTGGCATCTGCCAGCCATATTTCTTTGCATCTTTGACTGCTGTACCAAGGAGAGCAGCCTGATGCATGAGTTTTTTGGGAATGCAACCAACATTGACGCACGTTCCACCGAGACCCCACTTGGTTCCTGTTAGAAAGAGCATTAACTGCTTTCAGAGAACATAGATCTATAAAGGCCATATTACAGGGGGGTTATCATCAACACTGTATTTTACCTTTAGCAGACGGTTCCACATAATCTAGAACAGCCACTTTCTGTCCCAGCTGTGCCGCTGTGCAAAATATGAGGGCAGTTAGACAGAAACCTGACAAATAAATAAACAGGAATAAACAGGCAAAGAGAGCTCACCTTCTTTAGAGCAGGCCAGGCCTCCAGAACCACCACCAATGACCACCAAGTCATAGTCATATTTCCCTATAAGATGGATAATTTTACACATTTTCACTATGTCTTTGAAAATGTCTCCAAGCTGCCCCATGTCAGAAAATGAACTAAGGATGGAATATTTTCTAAACTAGCAAATATCGCAATTAATATGAACACTATAGATAAAACGCAAACTTTTGGAATCAAATATATGACAACTAGGGCTGGGTATTTTCGCCAAAGTTGTGAATAGATTCGATTTTGATTCATACAGTCCTAAATCGATTAATTTCGATTCGATCTGTTTTTACAATAATGAAAGTGGTTTCACCGTGGTTCGAAATACTCATGTATTTATTTTTTTCCTGTCACATTAAACACAAAGTGCAATTTTGTAAATCGGACAGTTTAAACTTGAGATGTGAACAAACTGACTTAAAAGTGCAAACTTGTTTGTGAAACGTGAAAAAGTGAAGTCTCACACGAGCAAGCAGACATGACAAAGCAGACATGCATGAGCTGCATTATCTTCAATGTACAAACCATATCTGCAGCGTTGTCTTTAACAACTACAGGGTGTTTGCTTGTCAGCCCCCATATGTTAATATCTTTTAGCGAATACATAATTAAAAATATATACAATTTTGTGTGTAGCACATGAAAAAGGGGGGACATTTCAAACCTTAGATAAGCCTTAGCGATTCTACAGACATTGAGCATGTATAAAAGCTTGGGGAAGAGGGCCTAAATTTCCCATAATAAACACCTAAACATAATTCTGACAACAAAATTATCCCAAACTTCTCGGAGAATAAAGGCAGAGACATAAACTGAATTTCCCAACGTTTCTCCCATTGCAAGGCCAATAAACTCAGGTAATAGAGTTTAAAACGTTTTTATTTTTTCGGAAAGACGAGTTTTTAATAGAATAAAATGATTGCGTAAAGTCAGATGAAGTTACAAAAGCTATCGGAGCCGTTTATCCTGTCTGCCTTTTTAACGTAAACGTTAATTTTGTGTATGAGCTCTACACAGAAACGCTTTAAAACACTAAAAATATCACTAACCTGTAATGTTTCTGGTAAAAACCTGCAAACACTTCAGCCTTCTCCACTTATGTCTCCCTCCGCAGAGGGCCGCCATGATGTTATAGCCAAAGGACCCCTGACCGGAGCAGTCTGTTTACGGAATCGCCTGAGTAAAATTCCTTACTACTAATTCTCCAAACTTTTCTTGAATTTATAGAAGAAAAGTTGCAAATTTTATTGCAATTCCTTTAGACTGTTATTGGTAAAATTAGTTTGATAGTATTATTATAATTTGAATAAACGACATGTAAATGAAAATAATTGTGCTGTTCGTCTTATTCTTTTAAAGTATAACAGGCGTTAAAATGCATTTACCGCCACCTACCAAGCTGGAGTGTGCATATCGATGAAATTCTGGGAAAATTTATGTTTTTACCTCAATACACACATTTACCTAATAAGTACTATTAAAAAACCCTTTGCTTTTAAAGATAACTTATCAAATGACTCCTGATTTTTATGTATTTTCTAATACATTGATTGATTGACTATTGATCACAGTGAAAATAACTAAAAACGAACCTCCTCTTTAGTAAGACCTGTTTTTAAAAAAAATCATATTGTAGTTGCATTCGATTTATTCATACGATATATCTCATATATTTATTAAATATATCTAGCTTTCCAGATGGCTTCCTAATATCTCGAGGTAATGGTTTTATTCTATAAATAATGACCAAAAGTAGAATTCACATGGTTATTTACCAGACTACATTAAAGGAACGCAATCATTAAACGTGTTTTCCTCCAGAAAAGCAGTGCCTCTTTTTTAATTGTTAGTGATAAACAAAAACCAAAAAACTTGCATTCGATTTTTCTTCGAAAATTGAGTACATTTCATTTTTCTGTTTCAAAACAATACTTCCTAAGTTTTGCTTCTAATATGACTGAAGCTGAAAGTGTAACATCTTATTTTATAAAAGGGAAAAGCAGTACAAAAGACAAACTAATTACAGTTTCTATGCCAGCACATTTAGGTGCTATATTTTCAGTACAGGGGCCAAACCAGGGGCCAAGAACAGTACTACAGGGGCCCTGCCCTCTACTGGCCTTTGTATAGAACCGTCCATGACACTAGTGATCAGCTAATGCAGCATTATTTCATACCATTTAATCTATGTAAAGTGGCAAGTTAAAGCATTTTTCTGTCTTAATTTTTTTTACATTTTTGTGATGTTGTAAATGTGACCTTAAATCTTTGATTTCAGGTGATAAACTAACTAGTGCATGTCTGTAAAGCTGCAGGTCTTTAACATGTCTCTACCAGCTTTATACGTCTGGACACAAAATATTTTTATTCTAAGATCAGTTTGAGTGAAGAGCATCTGTGTGAACGTAAATATTTAACTCTTACCACATGTTCTTGTCGCCTTTAGGAATCTAGAATTCAGCAGAGCTACAGGAACACATGAACACCCTTTTTTTTCTATTCTCATTCCCTCCATTTTATACCTTGGTGTTTGTTTATGGTTAAGCCCTTCTTTGTATTTTGTCTCATCTCACCACAGCATCTTCTTCATTCCTGCTGTCACTGTGTCGCCTACATGGCTTCAGACAAACTGCAAACAAGCTTTCTTCTTGTCCCTCTTTAATAAAGGCATGATAAACTTTTCACTCACACAGTTTAACCAATTGCAAAGCTAATCACTTAACCAATGTAGGAAATCACATCTTTATGTTATTTTTTTGTTTATAAACCATAGAGGAAATAAGGGATATGTTCACCCTAGTTAAAAAAAAGACAGATTAGATTGCAGTATAAGCAAATATAAAACGGAGCCAAGCAACCCTTCATTTCCAGGCATGATTTATTGAAAACACACCAAATTTATACTCTACAAACCAGTATTTTTCCAGTATGTTTAACAAGCGTAATATTTGCCTCTGGGTATTAGTAAAATTAACATAATACATTCTGTCACTCCGGCATCGCTTTTGCTCGCTACGAAAGCTCCAACAGCTTTACTTCTAGGAAATCAAATCCATTTGTCATATGCGCTCTAACTCATTAAAAGTTTATAGTACAATGTAATACAAGGCAGCAACCCGCCAACAGTCTAAACTACTTAGGATGGGGGACAGCCAGGGGAGAGGGGCCTGGATGGATGAATGGATGAGCTGGATGGTGGGAGGGGGGGCTGATACAGGGAAGGAAGGGGGAAGATGTGGAATGGATTTATATAAAACACAGTTATCTTTATCTAGCATGGAAAAGATTAAGGCACATGTTAGGTACAAACACATCTGCTACTCAGTTACTGTAGTTTGGCGGTCTGGAATCTGTTGTATCTACACAGGTAGGTCTGTTTGATTCCTGGTGTCTCTGTGGGTCTTACAGCTCTATGTTCTGTAAATGAACAACAGGCCGCACATTCACACAACCCAGAAGCCTTTCATTACTTTAGAAACCACAAGTCCGACTCCCGATCCTTTGGTTGTGGTAGTGCATTCAAGAATGAGACAGTCACCTGGGTCTTCGTCCAATGAGAAGCCCCTGTGTCTGAGGACGCACATAAGGGTCGTTTGGGTTATGAACAGTTGGGAGTTTTTTTTTTTTGTTTGGGTTTTAACATACAGAAACAATTATTTTCATAGTTTGTTTTTTTTACACGTACACCTTTGTAAACACTGTAAAAGATGCAAGCTTTACAAAGTCACATACGTCACAAACAAAAACCAAAATAAAAGCAGACTTGAACGCAGGCACATGCCGTTCGCCTCGACTGACACATGAAATCAGATCGGGTTCGATTCTCCGTAATGGCAACACGATTCTGCATCTCAACCGTAAAAAATATATATATATTTATATATGACCCATCTTTAATTTACACACTGTCCTTTTGTCTCTAGCCTTTAGCAACCCTCTTTCTGCACGAGTGGGTTAAGTAACATCCAAATGACCTCACAAAGAAAAACTGGCACTTGAAAAGAACAGAATAGAGTAGAAAGATCTTCATGCTCACAACTGGATCATCTCCTTGAAGATGCTGCAGACAAGGTGGGGGTGATGGTAATAGAAACACCCAAACGCATGAGGAAGATATATATATGTATAGTTTTCTTCTTCTTTAAATTAAAAGTCTCCTGTTGCTGCCACAAACACGGATCCACCTGCATGATGAAGAACAAAACGGATACATCTTCGTCTCTGTGACCTTTTCCACAAATACAAAATATAAATAGGTGATCGCCGGTTTGGCTCGACGACATTTGACACACGTTTAAATTATGCAAGACGGTTATTTTTCTGGTTTACAAACAACAGTGAGCCTTCATCAGATGAAATGTGCTTTCCAAACAAGGTGATATCGATATACAAGTAAGGAATCAGATTTTTCTTTTTTTTTTTCTTTACTTTGATTTTTTGTGTTTTACTCTAATATATATTTATGGAAAAAAAAATCCAACGTAAATGCTTTTAGACCAACCCCATTTCTTTAACACTTTTTAGAAACACATCATTTATAAACATAATGCCTTAAATCCTCTTTGATACACAACACAGAGGACCAGCGAACAGCCGAAACCTGCACCGCCACACACAACCTGAGAGTTCACACTGAAAGAAAGCCGGCGGCAGTGAGCGAAGCCGACGGCTTCATACGGGCTGAAGCAAACAGAAACTCACTCAGGATTTTGTTCCTCCTGTGATGCTGTGTGAGGATGAAACGTCACTAGCCTCTCCCCAGATTCCTACGTACTGGTTCCATAACCCTGATAACCTGCCGATCACTCCTGAATTAAAAGCAGTGTCGCTTCCTTTTGTGTTCATAAAAAACAGGAACACAGTGAACCCAGATAGATTTTTTTTTTTTTTGCTTTTAAGGATATAACTGTTTACCTCTACAATGCTAGGGCTCTCCTCAGGCTCGGTTCTTTCCTTTCATTTTTCTCCTCCCTCTGTCATTTTCTCTGCTCCTTTTTCATAACAACGTACCAAATTCAAACCCTTCAAACTCCCTTAAGTCCTTTTCCTCATCTCCTTTCCTTTCAGATTCACTTTGCTCTTTCCATTTCTATCAAATATACTCTGAGCAGGAGTCAACACTGTAAAAATTCACATGATATCGAGGAATGTAGATATGAAAGAGTAGGAAGTGTCAGTACTCTAGTTTTTTTTTTTTTTGTCTTTTTTTTCTCCGTTGTAAAACATGACTGCTGCTGGGTTGTTTCTGCTGTGGCCGTATATTTTGTTTTAAATGCTCTTCTCTGTTCAAAGCCCCGCTCCAAAGGTGAGCTCTTGTGAAATGGCAGTGGTGATATGAGGGATCCTCTTGTAGTCGGGGATGTCGCTCTATTGCTGGTTTAAGCCTGAAGCACATGGAGAAAGGAAAACAAATATTAAAAAAAGTTTTAGTGGCTTAAATTAGCATGAAGATTAATATTTTATTCAAAATTTGTAGGTAATTTTAAGGCTGTTTACAAAATAATACATATATACAATGATTAATAATAATGTTTTATGCCAATAACTTTACAATTTTGAGGTGGTGACGTGTTGCACTGGAAAACATCAAAATCTAGATAAATAATTTTTTCTTAAAATAAGTGCATTTGTTCTTGAATTGAGGAGATAAAAGAGACATTTTGTGAATGGAGCAAGAAAATTTAGATTTAAAATAAGAATACACAACTGGATTTTCTTATTTCAAGTGAATATTATCTAATTATCTTATTTTAAGAGTAAAGATACACATTCCACTGGCAAACTATCTCATTTACCTATTCAAATTAAGAGTAAATACACTTAATTTAAGAAATTTGTACTTATTTCTAGATCGTTTTCCCAGTGCATGTATATAAATATAAGAGATTATCTTTTTAAAGGAAATGTGTTAAATGGATACATGGAAACATAATGAATGACATGAGGATCCCTTTTTCCAAAAATATCCTCCACCCAGAATAAAAAGGTGAATTTTGTTAAAGGGTGCTGCCCTGTTAGAATCATTGTTTAATAAACCACTGACTTAAACAGAAGGGGAGAACCAAAACTGACAGATCAGTTTACAGTTTATGCAGCATCTTCAAAAAATTTGCTCTAAGTCAAAAGCCTAACCACTTAATATTATTAAATAAAGTTGTTGTTTTTTTTCTTCAGTGTCTGAGCTAAATAAAAAGACTGAGATTAAAACTACCTACATTCAGCCCCGCAAAAACGATCTAGAAATAAATATTATTACAGGTGTATGAACAAGCAAATAGTAATAGTTAGGGACTGTAAAAATTTGTGTATAAATATACAATTAATATGGAAGCTACAGTACATGCACAGATTATACAGAATATACAGGAATGCTAGGAAAAGGATTATATATGTGTATTAGTGGATTTATAATACAAGATAAATAATGGCAGATAAGATTTACAGATTTAAAGATTATATTCAGATTGTATATAGATTGTGTATGTGTGTGAGGGGTACAGTCCATATGTTATTATTGTATGGGGGGATACAGTCCTTATAGTTGTGTCAGAAGGCGTGTATGTATAAGTGCATTTACCCTTAATTTGAGAAGGTAAATTAGATGATTTCCCAATGGATTGAGTATTTTTACTCTCAAAATAAGATAATTAGATAATATGCACTTGAAATAAGGCTTTTTCCTATTTTAAATGTAAATCTTCTTGTTTCATTGACAAAGTGTCTCACTTACCTCTTCAATTCAAGATAAAATACACTTATTTGAAGAAAAAATTACTTATTTAATTTCACTTGTTTGCAGTGTTTTAATTTGTCAGTATTTTATGGAGTGGATTTTTTTTCATTATTGTTGCAATCAATGAACAAATTTTGTAAATTGAAATTGAAAATAATTAAATAATAACTGTTTTTGAGAGTGACTTAGCCATTTCTCTTAGAATTTTGTTTCATTTTCATAACCTTATAACTTCATAACTTTACATTTCTTTAATAGATTTTATATTTTCAATTAGTTCTACTGCAATTCAAACCCAGTACAAATATGGACTCCTGATCCACACGTTAACTAATAAAAATCTTTCTAACATCAACCCAGACCAATAGAAATGCGTCTTTGCTGCTCACATAATCTATGAAACATAACTAAGAAAGAAGGCCATCCATAAATATCAATTTGAAAAAGAATATTTAGAAGAAAAAAAATGAAAATATAAAAACTGTTAAAAAAAATGATAAAAATAAAATATGAAATCTGTAAAAAAGAAAAAAAGAAAAACAAGATCTGCAGAAAAACTGCAAAGTTACTCCAAAAGCAGTTTTTTATTAAAAAGGTTTTAAAATTTTCATTCCTGGATTGCATTTCTTTTTTTCAACTTCAATTGCAAAATTTAAAAAAAAAGAAAAATCGCTCCATAGAATTTTTACTTCCAATCATCCTGCATCAAATTACCCCAACGTGTGTGAAAACCCAGACAGCAAAAGATGTTTATTCAATGTTGAATGATGGTCAGAAAGGTTGATTTTTGGGTATAGTCGATGATTTATGGTGGGCCAACAATCAAAGGATCATCCAATACCAGCCAATGAAGCAATGTTGAAATAATATTTTGAACTATGTCGCTCTGTGGTCTGGTTCAAACGAATGAAATGCCAAAGTATTGACCAATCATACACTGTCTGCTGCATCATTATTATGTTTGCTGCTGCCTTTTATACAAACAGCTTCAGACTGTCCCCCAGAAACTATTTATTTTTATTATTCCAATCTCTGCTACCGGTATTTGATGGTTAATGGAAACGCAACTAGTGTCTCGGATCAAACGGCAAAAGAAAGATTTCATATTTAACAGAACAAGACAATGTAATCATAGTAATAGTGTATAATTTAGAAAATTAAAAAGGTTAATTTCAGGAATCTTCAAATTAAACTTTTATAAACTATAAGTAAACCTGGAAGTGTATTAAAAGTAAATGAAAGTATACCTGGAGGAATACTTTAAGTATAGCACGGTACAAAGTACACTTCAAGTTGGCCAATTTAGTGACATAAAATATGTTTTAGTAACCATATATTATACTAGCATCAAAGAGCTTGGTGAACGTTGGATATATACTTAGTATGAACTTGAAGTATGTCTAGTTTTGGTGAGAAAGGCTTCAAAGTGGATTGAGTATTTCTGTCAAACTATGTTTAATAAGTCATTTTTTCTTAAAATCAGTGCATTTTTTCTTGAAATAAGGATTGAAGTGAGACATTTTGCCAATGGAACAAGACAATTTACACTTAAAATAAGAAAACATAATTGCATTGTCTTATTTCAAGTGCATATTATCTAATTATCTTATTTTTAGAGTAAAAATACCAATTCCATTGGCAAAGTATCGCATTTACCTACTCAAATTAAGGTTAAATACACTTAATTTAATTTTTTTTTACTTATTTCTAGATTGTTTTTCCAGTGTAGATTCCTGGCCTTCACTGCAAAAACGATCTCAAAATGAGTAAAAATGTCTTAAATTAAATGTATTTACTCTTAATTTGAGCAGGTTAATAAGATGATTTGCCAATGGAATTAGTATTTTTACTCTTAAAATAAGCTATCTAGATATTATGCACTTGAAATAAGACAATGCAATTGTTTTTTTCTTGTTTAAAGTGTAAATTGTCTTGTTCCATTGGCAAAGTGTCTCACTTCAATCCTTATTTCAAGAAAAAATGCACTGATTTTAAGAAAAAATGACTTATTTAGATTTTTTTTTTTTTTGCAGTGTTGTATATTTCCTGTTTGTTTTTCATCAGTCTAGCTGGGAACTTTTCTTCCACATGCCCTTTAAAAGCCGTTACAGTTATTGCTTCAGACGGATGGCAGCTGGAAGCGAAAGATGGCCGAACAGATGCAGGATGGTCCGGATGAAATGAACCTAACTTACCTGCAGTTGTTGTTATTTTTCTAAAGGGTTACTATGTGAGCTACGATGATTAACCCAATGTATGAATATTAGAGAATGTTTTCTCAAAAGATGACTTAGACAAGAGGGCGGGGGTCAGAAAGGCAGGAGCAGAGGACAACAGCAGGGATGAGGAGGAAGAGAGAGAAACATGCTGAGGAGAAAACAATGAGAGAGACAGAGATTAACCCTGATTGGCTGGCGACCTTGAGAAACCCATTCTGCAACACTTTGAATATTTTAGCCGAGAAAAAAATGTGTGAGGAATGCAAATAGGAGGACTTCCTGTGCCGGCCCTTAATGAAAACCGGAGGTTTTCATTAAGGGCCACCTGAGTCCCTGGAGGATCTCTTCAAAAAAAAAAAAAGAATGACTCCCCATTCTATCATTTTGCAAACCCATTCCTTCAAAGGTTGTCGGGCATCAGGGGGGAAGCAGAGAGGAAGGCGTTGGGCGTACATTTGAACGAGGGGGGCGGAGTGGAATTGTAAACAAAGACCAAATTCCTGTCAATGCTCCATGTGTGACACAGAGGAGAAAATCCAACAGCATATTTACAGACTGTATGGTCGCAGGTTTAGAGTTTTACAAAATAACTTCTGCTTTTTAGCTTTTATTTCTTTTATTTTTCTTATTTATTTTATTTTTTTAACCTAATGCATCAAGCAGAAATAGGGTCTGTTTCAGCGGGCCGACCAATCAGGGACAGAAATGTAATGATCTACATGATGCAGTGAGAAGGGGGAGAAAAGGTGATATGATCAACTGGGGAGGATGGAAATGATTCAGGACTCAAAGTTGAGGGTAGCAATTTGGTTTGCTTTTGATTCATTTCAGGAACCTACCATGCATGCACTTAGACCCAGGAGTCAACAGGCTGAGGCTTAACATCACAAGCGTCCACCAGACTGACCGCAGGCCTGTTACTCCTGATATAGTGTTTCCTATTTGTGTCATTCTGTAGCCAAGGGAGGTCGGGTTAGGAACAAACAAAACAAAAAAAGAAAACACAGTAAAACAAAGAGGTCAGTACATTTTACACAAAGGCTTAAAAAACCAGACATGCATTGCATCCATGAATAAAAAAGCAAAAGTTAGATTCCTGGCACAAGGAAGGCTTTGGAAAGAAGTCAGAGATATCAGAAATCAGCAAAACAAAGCATGCAAATCAAAGGAGAGAAGCTGCATTCAAAGCAGGTCACGGATCAGGAGAACATAGAGCTTCACAGTAATCCTCAGAGACCTGCACAGCTGCCCTGGCTTTACGGTAACAGAGTCCTCTTCAGCCAAACCTGAAGGAATTCCTGAGAGGAATCATAAAACTAAAAAAATACCTCCATCATCATAAATAAAAGATTGAATCCCGGCTGGTTATTGTCAATTTGAACAGTAACCTAATTACTGATGAGTCAAGCTAAAGCTCATCTCTGTTCCAACTGTCAAACATGGTGCTGGTCGTATTATGCTACGGGCTGCCGGAGAATTAAGGACAAACAAGGACCAGCTACCTGATAAATGGCTGTTTTCCAGAAGCACAATCGTCCTGTTGACAGAGCAGGTAAAGCTGCTCTAAAAAGCCTGCTTCCTATCATGAAAGCAATCAGCAAAGTTAGTTTTACTAATTCTGATAAAAAAGAGGTTAAAAAAAGGCAGGATTGCCCCAAAAAATCTTTCGTTGTTCTCTGTTGAAAACTTGACAAAGGAAGATTTAATCAGATATTAGATGGACTGTATGAATTCAACATTTTGAATCCTTTCTGTATAATTATAACAGACTGGATTATTAAAAATAAATTCTGATTCTGGCTGCAGTTAAATACCATTCTGAACAGTTCAGATGCATCATTAAAAACCCAAATGAATGATAAAAGCCTCTCTAAATATGCGAAAACCTGGTCTCTGTGCTCTATGTGCTACTAAAAATAGATGAGAGGGATGCCAAATGAAGGACCACTGGGTTCAGATACGCTCTGTTCTCCAAGTTCTGACAGGTTCTTCTCCTTATGTGGACAGGCTGGCCTCACCTTTGGTTCTTTAACAATGATTAGACACCTGAAGTCCAGGTGGGATCCTTGATTATTTACTACAAACTAACTCATCTCTACATTTTTGTTTTTTGCTTTACAACACAAACACATCCGCTCTCCACCCATAGAGACCACACACCACAGATTCACTGACCTTCAAATATCCTAACAAAAACACCATCGCTTCTACAGTAAAATATCCTCCTCACGTGAATACAACACAGCAACTCACAGCAGATATCAGGATTGCTTTTTATTTATGCAGCCATTTTTGTCGGAATAGTTTGTTTTGGTGAAGAAGCTTCCATTTTCTCAGTTTTTACATTAAAGTGAGACGCTGCTGTGCACAATCTGATAA
The DNA here is from genome assembly GCF_016077235.1 of Cyprinodon tularosa. Taxonomy (NCBI): domain Eukaryota; kingdom Metazoa; phylum Chordata; class Actinopteri; order Cyprinodontiformes; family Cyprinodontidae; genus Cyprinodon; species Cyprinodon tularosa. The sequence continues at coordinate 477,985 of NW_024039651.1, forward strand.
AGAACCCTGATATCATGCAGTGAGGTTTAAACAGATCATGTTTAAAATGAAAACAAGCTGAGAAGGAAGTTAATACTCTCATTCTTTTAGTGCTGCAAGTGTTTTAAGGCTGAACAGAAGATGCTGTGCCATCTTAAGTCTGTTAATCTGAAACATCTCACATTAGTATCAATGAGCAGAAGCCGTCAATAAAGCAATTCATGGCTTTTTTTTTCACCAAACACATTTAACCAACTTCTAATATTACCTTAAAAAGACCTTTAGAAGTAGAAAGATAACCCTCAGTTTATGTAAACACACACTGATGCAGCCAGACTTTTTATTTTCCCACAAGGCCGATCTCATCCATCAACTAGATGAAAACCAAACAGCCAAAAAGTACTTGAAAGTCATCCGACATGTCGGCCATCCTCCGAGGCCATAATCTTCTCACTCTGCTTGACAATAAACAAGCTCTTGCTGCATAATCAGTAGACGACCTCTTGACAGTTCGGCAGCGCGCCCATTTCTGTAACAAGGCTCGTCTCCAGGAAGTGTGTTCGTTGGCGGTTCTTTTAATCAGACACAGATTAATTGCTTTACGCACTCCAAAAGCTTACAGGCAATTAACCGGTGGCTCAAAGATCTGAGGGTGTCCGCAGCGCTGAGCTGTGGGGGCAACATTAACCGAGGACGACAACTTCCAGCCTGTTTAGAGAGTCGATAGAATTAAGAGCTTCTAATGAGGACCACCACAGAAGGAGTGGGGAGGGGAGAGGACAAGGGATGATGTTTCCACATAAAATCAGTTCTGTCTGTGGCCCTTGAACCAGATGAGATCACAGGAGGGTTAGCTTTACCTTCAATGGTTCCCGTTCTGTCAGGTCCGCAGAGCCGTCGTCTGTTTTGTATTTGCAGTCCTTGTCCCTCTGGTCAATGGTGGAGTAACCATCTAATGAGATCAGAGGACTGTGGTCAGCTCATTCCTTTGACTGGGATCAGTGGTTTAAGATTTCCAAGACACAAAGAGAAAGTTTTTCCTTTTACGAGATGGGAATGTTGGGAATGTTTTGGGAACATAAACATGATTACTTAGACTTACAGTTATTAAAGTGTCATTAAATAACTGTCTGGAAACACACAGAATATTAAGGCTTATATATTTTTAACGTTCTATTATTCATGTGAACAATTCAATAAAATATTGTAAAAACAATCCAACTTTTCTAGAGATGCATTGAGAAATCCCCTTTGACTGATTTTCATCCCGATAAATTGTGATCAGTGAACATGTTGTGTTTCTGTGGCACCCTGATCCACTAAAGTTCTTCCAACTGGAGGTTATTAACTAAAGGAAGCTTTAAAAATCTGTTTGTTTTTTTTAATTGGAAGGCATACTTATGAGATCATTTAAAAGAAAGTATAGAAAATTACAAGAACAGTCTGAGAGAGCGGGATCTTCAGTAGATAACAGGAAGGCAGCAAAGCTGCTGTTTTTTCCTCGTTCAATGGAACAAGCAGGATTTGGAAATCTCTGCAACCTTTTTTTAACCCCCAGTTAAGGCAGGGATGCACAATTTCTGAGGAAAACACTCGGAAGCCGTGTTTCACTTTGAACTAACTTGAAAAAATGTTGAAAAAAGAACATTAGGTGCGTTTTTAGTCAACCATGTGATGCAAAGCATCAAATGTTTAGGTTACACTTTGCTCTATTAAACAGGAAGTAGAGTTAGCAAGCCAAGACAGACCACAGCTCAGTTATTGAGCAACGCTTTAATAAATGTTGCCATCCAACAAGTTGTACTTATTTATAGCATTAGTGACGGTATGCACCATTCGGATAGGTAGAAAGAGATTTGATTTTAAAACAGTCATGTACGGTAAATATTCATCTGTCAGAACTATTTCCATCTTATCTTGAACATATTTCCTTCTATTCACAAACCAGCTCATCGGACTGTAAAGAAAAACTTTTTTGTGAAACTTAACAAGTTGATTCAAATGTTGCTGCTTCCATAAAGCTCTTCTAAAAGCTATTCTTCAAAATGGCATTAAAACCGATAATGGAAGCATATTCAGTGACTGATGTTTTGTTTTGCTAGCTGCACTAACTTATTGTTAAAGAACAACTCTTTTCTTTTTTTTTAGAGAAGAAGCTCCAGTTGAGGCTAATTTCTAAACTGTTTTCTTTAATTGACTGAAGTTAGATATCATGAAGACGAGAAAGTCTTACTGCATCCTTTTAGCTCAAAGATGTGTATAGCAGCTGTCTTGAATTTCTTCCAAAATACTTTACTGCATTAATCTGTTGGATTATGACCTACTAGTTCTACTTTGACCAATGTTCTTTGTAGATTAGCAGAAACAAGTAGGAATGTCTTCCCTTTCGCTTCAAGCTACACAGCTAAAAAAAACATTGGTTTAACTATCTGTCCACTGAGATCAGAGTCCTAAACAGGTCAAATTTTCAGGAACCTCAAACTATTTGACCCGATGCAGATCTAATAAAGAGAGATGTCAGATCAAACAATACAGTACTGGAAACTGGAGAGCAATCCGCAGAAAGAAAGCGATTTTTAATATCAGAGGACAACGCAGCTTGGCTTAGGGTTATCTCAGGGTTACTAAAAATTCAAACTTGATATTTTCAAATTTCAATACCATGGGGGGAAAAAAAAGATAAAAATCTTTTCATTAATGTAAAAAACTTACCTTTTATAAGTATAAATAAAATGATTATATGTTAATGTTCCCGAAGGATTATTGTTTTAATGAGTAAATAATCCAGAAATCTAAAATAAACAGTAGCAAAAAAGGCAAACAACATTGAAAAATGTGTGTATCTGGATACACTGTATGAAGGAATAGATTACTTTCAGAGTCAGACTGAGTATGGATATTTTTAATAACTGTGGCTCTTGCTGCACCTGGACTCAGCTGGTCCAGAAGTGTCTCATCATCAGACACTCGTTGCAGGAATTGACACTTTTCAGACACATGCTGCCTGAAAATAAGTTGTGTAATTTTGACTGAAGCTAAAATAGAAAAACCCAGAGCCGCAGAATGGTTTCCAGGGTAATGATGTTTGGGCCCAGATCAGAGAACGGGAAACAGAGCGTGATGAGAGAAACAGCAAACTGCCAACATCCAGGATGGTAATCTGCTGTTGTGCTGTTTAAGTAATTCAGAATTAAAGGATGATTATCTTTCAGTTAGCCTCAAGGATTAGTTACTTACAGTTTCTATTGCTTTTTTGGGGCAGAGCTGTTCTCTAAGACTTTACTGGTTTTCTTTTTGCAGAAAATAAGTTAGCCAACAAAACATGTGAAAATCAAATGATATAATAAAAAAAAAATACTTTTTAAAATACAGATTTCATAAGCGAAGAAGTTCTGATCCAACTCCTTCAATCAAAACATGATCCTGATTGTGGCATATTTTAATATTTTGTGACGCTTATCCCTGGTAGATTAAACGCGTTTAGCGTGACAGAACTTATAGAAAACACGCCAGTTTGAAAGATTCAAAAACATTTGTTTATAGAAATCCAAAGTTTTCCCTAAAAATCAGTGATGTTCAGTATGGCTGTTGCAGAGAGCTTGTTCCAACCGTTACATTTCCGAATTCTCCCGAGTGGTGCCCGACTTCATACGAGTAAATAAAGTGAATGTGATTGGTCGATTATCATGAGGGCGGGATTGTTGTGGCGGAAGTTTGGTTTTGGCCGGTGTCTTGGAAATATCTTGCTAACCAGTTAGCAACTTAGTGCTAGTAGGTTCCCAATGGGAAATTACATTAGGACCAAGCAGCACTAAATTGTTGACCTAGAAACGACACTGTCAAGGAACGCTATGGACAGCAGAAACATGCAAGAGGAGGAGAGTTTTGTGTCAGAGGTTGTGGCAGTGGCGGCTGGTGAAAAATATTTTTGGTGGGGCTGATATAGCCTAGTGTAGGCATCCCCAAACTCGGTCCTGCAGGTTTTAGAGGTTTCCCTGTTTTAGCACAGCTGATTATCATGATTGCAGTAGAGAAGAAGTCAATTAATCAGCTTTCAATTAAAATCAGCTGTGCTGTAGCAAGGAAACCTCTAAAACCTGCAGGACAGCGGCCCTCGAGGACCGAGTTTGGGGATGCTTGGCCTAGTGTATGTCTCCAACTAATCCAGAATAAGAATTCAAATAAACAATTGGAAATGAAATACAATTTAACAGTAATGATTTAATTTACTATATAATAACAGTAACAGTGATGATTTTGGTCATTGTGACGGGGTTCTTTGGCCTCCAAGAATCCAGGCTCAGTCGGGTTACCGGTGTTGGTGATTTATTGTGCTCAAAAACTCAAAACAGGGAGCAAAAGAAACTAAACATATATAAGATACTCTGGGCCTCAGCCTCCCTCCAGTTACCAGCAATGTAACAAAGAAACAGAAAACAGAAATGGCCGCTCTTCCTCCCACAGCCCTCATTAAATAGTTGTAGCCCCTCACCTCAGGCTCTCTTATTTCTGATTTCTTCTCATAAATCAGTTTTGTCCATATATTACCTCCACAAACAATTGATATACAAAAAAAAAAAATGTTTACAACTTAATTCCTTTACACAGATTCATTGACTTATTCAATTACACCAAACTGTTAAACATAAAACAAAAAATAATCTGACAAACATCCGCATTCCAACAACTCTGGCGTTTTAACCGCTTACTGAGCGTTGTCTCGGGTTTGAACCCAGCAAAGACTCCGCCAGACTGAAGATGACAAGTCCCCGTAGCATAAACCCGTACCCCCCCCCCCCCCCCCCCCCCACACACACACACGGCTAACCCCACTGAAATATTAAGTGTGCACCCTCAATACGCCAGCAGGTAACCAGGAACAGCTTGTGTGTTTTAAGTTAAAGAACCGCTACTGGGCTCAGCGCGAGTGTATTGGTCCTCACAAGCACAGTATAACAGGAATGTGTGTGTGGCACGCAACGTTGGTTGTTTTAAGTGACGAGGTGGATTCGTCACAGTCACAATAACCATGACATGAAATTTTCATATCCTACAACATGGATGTTCTTCTGGCAAACTGGTAGATAAATAAGGATCTCACTGAATTTGGTGGAAGCTGCATCTCGCTCGTTACATTCGCCATTGTCCCTCTAATTGTCTGCACCTGCGCATTGGGTGCAGAAGCCTGTTAAAGGGCAGTATTTTCAGAGCCCCAAGACCATAAAATTCTGAGACGCTGATTGGCTTTTAAATTATTAAATTGACCTAGCAATAGTACATGATTGGCAGATTCTATGCACTTGTGGGGCTGTCTGATCACAGCCCCAAGACAGAGACGGTAGATTTTAAAAATAGAAATTTTCTAACTTTTGGGACAATATGGTCTGATAAAGAGTACATTTATATACATGTTTAAGCCAGAATTATTCGAAATTTAAATATGACTTCCCTACGACAATAAATTCTGTTTATCTCGGACTAAACTTTTTATTTATTAGACCACGCATTATAAGCTAGCCTAATTGACTTCCGTAAGCTTTTCTGGTAACTTTGTGTGTTTACCTTCAACTACAACTTTTTGTTTATCATATCACGCATAAATAAAGTAGCCTAGTAGACTTCCTACCACTTATAGCGTCACACATGTGCAAATATGACGTCTTGCGCCTGCGTATTGACTATGGGTATGCTGGTCTGACAGAGTATGCTGACCTGACTTATTTCACTAAGGAGGAAACATATTTTTCTATAGGTTTTTATTTGCTCAAGACGAAACAAAACCTAATGGAAATATGATAAAGTTTTATTAAAGCAGAGAACAAACAGCCTCACAAACTGCTCTGCATTAAACAGCATCAGAGAAGGAGCAATAACTGAGCTTTAGCCCTATGAGTAGAAGATCATGATCAAGCTGTGTGCCTGAACATTGCAGCAGTTAATCGACTCTGATCCACAGAAACTCAATTTGGAACAGCTCACTGCTGAGTGAAGGAGAAAACAACTGATGAAACATAGGGTGTTATTTTACTGACCTACTACATCTGACTCAGTTGTTAACATGTATCAGACTTATAATAAAATGCCCGATGTTAGACTCAGACTGCCTTCTCTGATCATCTGTAGTTTGACTTACAGTAGTAACTTATATCCTATGTTGTTCATTTCCTGTCCATTTAAGATAAATGCACTTTGACTGGTGTAGGTAATAAAATGGTTGACCTTTGTCCAATTTAAGCTAAAAGATCCAATGCTTTATGTTGGAATATTGTGAACACGGATAATATTAAAGCCTCCAACTTTCATAACATCTGGAAGATGTTTTGAAAGCCAATAAAGATGGCGACAGGAAGGACACACCTTTGGAAAGGGTGTGGTTTTGTTTTTGCATTCCTGCCATGTTCATAGTTTTCATAAGTTCATGTTTTTCTGCATATAGCAACACTGAATACTTTCATCATATTTTAAGAAAAAATAACTGAATTTAAGGTAATAAAGAGAAATCAATATTCTAAGTTTAGTTTTACAAGATGATTGAACTTATAAATGTTGTTGAGAATAAACTCACTTTTTTAAAGTGTGTTGGAGATTTTCTATAATTACCAGAAAAGGGGTTCAGTTTTGATATGTAGATTTTTCTTTAGAAGGGGTTATTCCTTGAAGATGTTGAAACCAGCCTGAAACCCAGGAGCACACACATACACACACACACACACACCAACACACACCAACACACACATACACACACCTACGCATCATAGTGAGGACCATGTGTTGACTCCCATTGACTTCCATTGATTTTCTGTCACTTTCAACCCTTTCTATCCTACAACCCTAAAATTAACTCTAAACCTGACCATAACCAATGCATACCTAACTCTAATCCTAACCCTAAACAACTGACACCTTAGCTCTAAACTTAACTATTAGCAAAATAGCATGTGAGGACCAGCAAAATGTCCTCACTTTGCAACAACTGGTCCTCAATTTGATGGTCAAATTGGAAAAAATGGTCCTTACTGTAAGGGCTAGACCGGTACACACACACACACACATTTCTAACTGACCTTGGTTCTTCTCCATCAGCGGCAGGGTGGTGTCGTCATAACCTGGTTTTCCATTCTTGGTGGTTTTAGGGGTGGCCGTCACAGTGGGCTGAGCAAAAAGATAAAGCAAGTAGCATAATATAACCTGGATCTGTTAACTCTGCAGCTCCAATAAAGGGCATTTTATTCAAAGCTGAAAATGCGTTTATACAGATTAAAGCTTCTGGGGACGTAATTCTGATTAGTTTATGAATTCAGGGAAAGTTAACTTTTTTATATATGAATTCAGTCCTATTGAACAACCTCATAGAAACTCACACACAGCCTAATGATCTAGATTACTAAGATCTAGATCAGGTGGTGGCATCAAGGAGAGTTAACACCTTAAATATATTGCTGGCGAACAGCAGTTTGAGACTCAAAGGTCAGAGGCAACCAGAGATGAGAATCTTTCATCAACTCTGATTGGAGATTTTAAGGTATATATTATTTTTGCCCTAAGCTGGATCCTGAAATTAAAGCTCCTAAATAAAAGATTCTTCTGTAATCCACTTCTTTTGTGTTTAATAAAAAATAAAAAAATTCTGATCTTTTAATTCCCTGTTGGACTCACAGCCACATGAATCACAGAACTTCAAGAGAGATCATTTTTTTAGGTCTCACTCTCTTGAACGGAATGAGCCTTGGTGAACCTCAGAATCGGGTCTCAGTACTGAAGCCTGAATAATGCATCACTTGTTTTAAAGCCTGTCACCTAAAATATACCAGCCTACTATGAGTTATTTTTATGATTTTATTCAATCCGGAAAAAAAACAGATCTGAAAGGAGAGAATCATTTTGAAAGTAAAATAAATTTATTGGAGAAACCATATTTTCACACCAACTGATATTATTTAAGAGTGAAAAAAAGTTTTAAGGAAAAAAATAAGAGAAATTGACATTTGGAAAAAGATTTCCTGGGTGGAAAGTTCTCTTAAAAAATGTTTTTACTCTCAAATATTGTTATTTTTATTTTATTTTTTACAATCAGAGTGAAAACATTTTCTTTAAAAAATAGATTTCTCTCTCAACTTTTTTCTTCTCTCTCTCAAAATGTCAAAAAATTCAGGATTTTTCTCTGGATGTGAAAAATGTTTGCCTTTGTTCCTCTTAGCCAGTTTCAACAGAACTGGCAGCTGAGTGGTGATATCGGGTACAAAGGTGGTTACACCTCTGCATGCCCAGACTGCCTCGCTCCACAAGCAGGTGTGTCTTTATAAGCAGCGCCACACCTGGAATGTGAACGAGAGCTTCTGGCTGCAACTGAACCAGAAGGTTGCCATCGGGTTTGTGTTTTGCAACTTATTGCTGTAAAATACACATCAAAACACAAACACAATAGGCTTTTGTTTGTGGTGACAATCTTTACCACAGCTGTCTTCACCATGATTTAACATGTTGGGCAACTTTGTTTGCTTTGCTGTAGCATCATTTGTGGCCTTGTGGTTCCAACCAAAACGATAATAAAACCCACTGAGATTTATAGAGATATTCAAGAGGCTACTGAAGCCCAGCTTAGCCCTGATAAGCTCCATAATGTTTGATTGACCAGATCAAAGCAGGAAGTTTAACTTGTGAAAAAGTAAAGTTTTGTACCTGGAAGTGGCTTTTGTTCCAACCGTCTTTTGCCAAAGCGTTCCTCAGCTCCTTGTAGCTCCAAACCGTCTGCAGTACATGTGATGCCGCCTTTGTTTCACGAGCTGATTGGCTGAGGGGAGAGAAGATGAATGAAAAACGGTGAATAAATGAGGAATTTACAAGAGCAATTAGAGCAAGAAAGCCCAGCTAACCCCCTGACAGTAACAGCTGCTGTGGTGGATCGGCGCGCCGACGATCAATCTCTTTATTCAAAGGCTCTGCCTCCACGCCTGCCTTCAAGCTCCGCTTTTGTTTTTAATTCATAACCAGATGAGTTATGAATTTGCTTTCATTAGTTACCTCTGAGGATCCAGAATTAATTAAGAAGTGGTTTTGTGGGGGGGGGGGGATGATTCCCATCAAAGAAAGCTAACCCATGAGGCTGAGCAGCTATGCAGCCATTTGCTCTGCGGCTGGACGATGTATATTCATGGTAGTTAGCAGCTGTCAGCATAATCAATACACCCCAGCACAATAATAGGTCTTTAAATAAGAGAGCATCATGAGGTGGGTCAGTCCTCCAGTCTTTAAACTTGTAGATTTAGAGCTCCATCAACAGCACTGCCTCAAGCTGGAAAAGCCTTTTAAATAATTTGTGGAGGGCAGAAAAGTCTGCAGGCTCACACTTTTCAGGATTTGAAAGGCAAACTCTTACTAGTAGAGATATATTACACTATTCTCCATGAATACTAATAAAAACCGTATGATGCAACCAGCTCTCAAAGCCTAGCTATAGTAGAATGAAAACAAGGTCTAAAAAAACACACATCTCAGACTGGTGTGTGTGATCTTCTACATCCGACGCAGAGAATTCATGCCTCTTTAATTTTACACATTTGATCACGTTACAGAAAAAGACATTTATGTGAAACTGCTTTATTCTGAAGTGGAAGAAAAATTTATGTTTCTTTCTCCAATCCTCTGTACACCATAGCCTAAAATAAAACCCAATGTAAGCAAACTATCACTCAATCAATCAATCAATCAATCAATCAATCAATCAATCAATCAATCAATCAATCAATCAATCAATCAATCAATCAATCAATCAATCAATCAATAATGTAGATTTAAATATAGTTGAAAACAAACTACAGGATTTTGAACCCAAGATAATAAAGAGTGATTAAATATTTATCTTTAGCTAACAGGGGGAGCTGGAATAAAAGCTTTTAAACTTTTTATTCAATGGTGGATGGTTGGTCCAGAGCTGCATTTGACTGCCTAGAAGGATGAGGGAATTCAGTTTTGGGTTTGTTCATAAAGAAAGGTTTAAGGGCCCATTGGGATTGACGCACGGACATTTTGGGTGGAAAATGAGCTGTACGTCACAGCGTCTGCAGCGTTTAAAGTCTGTGCGGCCTCCTCTAAGAGCTGCTTCCCGAGGAGATACAGTTAAGGAGATAATGTGGCAGTAGCCACCAGGTGGCAGTAGCCAGGAACGTTGTGGAAAAACTTTCTTGGAGTTTTTTCCACAATCATATTATAGTGGTGATATATATTAGCTAAATCACGGGATGTCTCTAAATGTTTACATTTGCGAACCCTTGCTGCTCCTCGCTCGCAATGTTTTCCGCGCGGATCCATCCTCGTGGATTTTCCTAGGTGCAGGAGGAGAGGCGTGGAAGCCCAAAACGATTATTTGGCTGCAGAGAACATGCTGATGTGTCAAGAATAAAACTATTTGTAGCTATGACTTTGATTTGATGTCTTCAAGAAATGCTTGGATGGACTGTATGTCAGAAGAGTTTGGAGACACAGGCAGATAAATTTCTAAATTATCTGCGTAAGGATGGTAAAAAAAAAAACGCTATATAATAATTTATCAAAGAACCAAGTGCAAAGAAAACAAATAGAGGGCTGAGAAAACAACCTTGGGGCACACCGGAGGTTACAGTAAGATACCATTAGAGAACGTTTTATTGGTTAGTTATGACTTTAACCAAACCGAAACACTACTTTGTGTTGATATAACTCCCCAAACTTAGGAAACAGTTGTTCCTTCATCAGATAATCTGCACCTCGTCCTCTTGATGGCGACCAGCTTCTCGATGGCCTGGGCCTGGATGAGGGAGCGAGCGTTTTCCGAGCTGTCCATCACAATCTCGTGAATGGTGTTGAGGATGGCCACCACGGTGTCCTCCTCCAGGTTCTTGGCTGGTCTTTGCTGACCACTTGGCAGGTTGCTGACAAGGTCCCGCATTGCGTAGCTTCCTGTAAGGTGAAGGGTATTTTAGGATACAAAGTCTTTAATTCTTCTATATGATTAAAAATATCTTAAGATATAATGTTCAGTAGTTGAATGCTTCTTACCAATCAGATCCTTGTTGCGTCGATCAATGGAGAGGTTGCGGAGAGCGATGGCCACAGCTCGGACCACCTTGTCAGAGTCGGAACGCAGCAGCTCCACCAGGATGGGGAGACCTTTCTCCTTCCGCACCGTGGCTCGGATGTAGTTGGACCACTGGAAGAAAGCAAACAGACCATGTATGAGAAATTAAATTTTCACTTTCTCTCCCATTTGGTCCTATATGTGAGCACAAACACTCCATCATTCATTCATTAGCGCCTCCTGCTGCTGGGCTCGCTGCACAGCGGGGCTCTGAATGGACATTTGCTTTAATTTGTCTGTATTTTAACATCACTGCATTTTACTTCTTATTTTCTTTCGCATGAAACATCAGCTTTGACATAAAAGGATCTCTCCTCTAAGAGCTGCTTCCCCAGGAGATACAATTAGAGAGAAACTGAGGCGGTCTGAGCCACCAGGTGGCAGTAGTGATCTGTGGAAAACTTGGGAAAAGGAGGGAAATCAGGAAATCTGTGGGGTTAAAAACCTTCTGATATTCTCTTACCGGTCAGCAGGAGATGTTTTGTTCTGCTAATAGATCTAAAAAAAACAGCATCACTGAATCCATAAACAAAAAACAATCATGATCGGAAGCCTCTAAACAAGGGGCTGAAATCAAAGATTAAAAATCCAGAAAAATTTCTGATTAAACAAGATGCTGCTAACGATGAAAGGCAGGTTGCTGCACAGGTGAGAAGAGGCGGCTGTGAGCTGAGTGTACGTAGACCGTCTACTGAGGAACACAGGTGACCGCTGCTGCCTGAGGTGCTTAGAGTAACCTGGCATTGGATGGCCAGCGTTTCCACATAGATAATTTCCTGCAGTCTGGGAGCAGAGCAACCCTCTTAGCAGCTTCACGACTGACTGGAGTGACTGGAGAGTAATGAGTGTGGTGTACAGCTGTTATCTAATTATGTGATTTCAGCAGGGTTAAAGGTTTCACCTTTCCTTCATGTTTTCCCTTTTAACAGACTAATGTTAGAACTAAAAAGGTTTTTATTTCACTATAAGATGTTATGGGTGTTAAGTTGTTTCCACTTTTATTACAAAAACTCCACAAAAATCCAAAGGTGGTTAATTGTCTTTCGTGTTGAAATTTTACTTATTCTGTTTAGATCTTTTTTAGAAATGAACGCACAAAAATCTAAGCAAGTAATTTTTTTTAATGGACAATTGTCCATGGAATGAGATGATTTAAGTTTCAAATAAGAAAAGAAAAAAACTGTTATCCTTTTTTCAGAGCCAAAAGTCAAACTCAATAGGCAGAGGATTTTTATTTCACTGCTCATATTCAAAAAAGATATTTATTTTTTATTTTTGCAATGCATTTCTTTAGTCAGTTACATTAAATCCGAAGCTCACTCAGAAAATATGGAGATATCTTTAAAGTAAAGGAGGAAGAAGGGAAGGAAAGAACCAGACTTTTGCAGACAGTAGGATCCTTGGAGAACGCTTTTTTCTCTGATGAACCAACTTTTGCCTTTCCTTAAAGCCGCTCCACCAGCTGTCCAACAGTCACCTTTACACTAAAAGCACCTTTAGTTTCACACTGAGCTTAACTTTGTTGCTGCTTTCTGAGCCACAGTCTTCCTGCCCTCCGTTAAAGCAGAACAGGATGCCATTTAGTCCTAATTGGTGCTTCCGGCGGTAAAATGCAAGCCACTAAAAGGCCAACGTCAAAGTTTGCAGAAAGTGAGCAATTAAGCAAAAAGTCATTTTCTTCTCTTCATACCCTCCCCAGCCCAGGACTTACAGTCCACTGTCCAGCGCTGAGGTTCTGCAGAGCCCCTGCTGCTGCCTCCAGGGTGTTGTAGTTCTGGCTCTCGGTCAGCAGAGACAGGTAGAGCCTCACCACTTCTGGCTGGTACAGCAACTCGAAGCCTGTAGGGGGACACAGAGAGACGAATCGCTGAGACCTGCTGGCTTGACAGAAGAGGCAGATCTGCTTTGTGGAGGAGCCAGCAAAAGTTTTATGAGAAGTTATCTCAGAGTCCCTCTGCACAACAAGAGGAAAGAAGCTTGGGTTTGCAATGATGCATGACTCTACTGGTAACGATGCAAATGCAACAAATCTGGGAATACATGTTTTGTTTACAATAAAAGTAAAACAAAAACAAATTCAGAACATTTATATGGGGAAAAAAACAACTGAAAACTAAAGATGAGAGCAAGTCTTTTAAAAAGTTGGAGAAAATTTCCACTCAGCAACATAAGAGCATCACCACCAACAACACTCGACTATAACAGAAGAAGACAAGGAGAGATTATCGATCCAACTCAAGGCTGAACCTCGAGTATTGGAGAGGGAGTTTTATCTCACTAACACACAAGACGTGGAGCCACAGCCGATCATTATTCCTCCCTCTGATGGAAACCTAATTACATTTATCAGCTATTAGACAGAGCAGGCTCAGCGAGGGAGGCAGAGGCTTCTAATAAAAACCAAAATCAAATTCATCCATCAAAGGGTTTTTGGTTCTTTAAACAAATAGGCTCATCAGCGTTTCACAAAGATCCAAAGGAACACAGAGCTGTACAATGTTATGTCAGGGACAACTGAACAATGCACGCGTAAACTGTTGAACTCTTTGAAGGAAGCAGAGGCGCAGCGATGAAAGCTTTGCAAAATCCAACCCTCCAAAATCTGTCACACAACTCTGATCTCAGGAATAAAGACCCTCTTTATAAAAGGGGGAATCACACTAAAGAAAGACAAGTTTAAACAGATGTTATTCACTTCAAATGTAATAAAAAAACTTACAGTTTTATAACCCATAAGAGGTAATCAATAAAATACTTTGATCTTACAAAGCTAGTCTGTAAATATGAGGACTGCACTATTATTTTCTCATCATTATTATTAGGATGCACTATTTTCTTTTCATTTATTGATCTACAAAAATCTACAAAGAAATTGTTTAAGTTGCTAAATATACTAGAAATTATATATATATATATATATATATATATATATATATATATATATATATATATATATATATATATATATATATAAAAACGCATGATACCATTTTATATAAATATATATCTAATTCAAATTGAATAGATTCTTATGTTTATATTTTAGTAGAGTTTTGTCTTAAACGGCAAAAATGGTAAGCTTTAGATTGTGTGTTTCGTTACTCAAAGGAACAATTTGATCGCATCTCTAAACTAGATGCTGAAATAATCGATTAATGACAGTTCATCATTTCAGCCCAATTGGAAATAAAAGTGTATCAACTTTCAGTGAAAAAGTCTAGACTCCTAACATCCACCTGATTTTGGGAAATTCTTGCCTATTTTGCAAACCCAAATGGAAATGCAAATAACTTAGGAACTGTAAGCCCATATTACATGTGTTATATCTTGTTTGAAGGCTAACACCTTCTAGTTTCTGAATATATACATGAAAATTTGGTGAGTAAAACACAGCCTAAGCTGCATCAGTTCAAACATGACTCAAAGTTCCTCTTTTTTTTCTCAAAAATAATAGGTCATTTTTGAACAGCAGAAATAAAGACATGCTTGCTTGTTGTGCTTTGTCATGTTTACATTTTGACCTGTTATACCTGTTTAAATTGTGTTAATTGTGCTTTGGTGCTCGCTTTGTCCTTAAAATGAACTAAGTGGTTGAGTTGTGGAGAATCTAAGCTTTCCAACTATGTTAACTCTCTATTGGTGAACATTTTACCGGTGTAATTTTTCATGCATTCTGAGTTATTAGCTGTAAATGCTTTAAAATAGTTTTGGAAGCTAGAACCAGTGATAAAGCAGGTGAAGGGTAAACCATCATCTTCACACCACAGTCACAAAAACATTTCAAACACATTCTAAGATTCATGCTATATCACTACATGTCAATTCCCATGTTTTTTAAGATAATTTAAACACAAATCTAATAGATAAACCTTACAGGATGCATTTTCATTAGTTTAATAAAATACATAAAGTTTATTTTTTGAATTGTATGATTCCTTTCTGCAATTCAAACAATAAACTTTATGTATTTGAAATAAAAACAAATCTAATAAATAAACCTTACAGGATGCATTTTCATTAGTTTAATAAAATACATAAAGTTTATTTTTTGAATTGTATGATTCCTTTCTGCAATTCAAACAATAAACTTTATGTATTTGAAATAAAAACAAATCTAATAAATAAACCTTACAGGATGCATTTTCATTAGTTTAATAAAATACATAAAGTTTATTTTTTGAATTGTATGATTCCTTTCTGCAATTCAAACAATAAACTTTATGTATTTGAAATAAAAACACTCATCAATATCAATTTTGAGTAAATATACTTTATTATTTCTAATTGCATAAACATGACAAGTATGCATTTTGAATAGATACACTTTATCTATATGCAAGATTTATTTAGCATGTTTATGTTAAAGTATGGGGGATTGGTTTTGTAGTAAAATTACATAAATCATAAAATTTGGATGAAATATTTTTGTGAGTTCATGTTGAAGGTTAGCCAAAGTTATAAAACTAGTAGCTTAAGAAATCGTTCAGGTAAATATAGCCGCCTTCTTTTTCTCTAGAATATCTTATTACATATTCATTCTTCCAGCCCTCCAGGCTCAGATGAAATGAAATATCTCTGTGTTCATTCAAGTGTTCAGAGGCCAGATTTTATCTGGAAAACTCCTTTGTTTTTCTGGCCAACATTATATAGTAACCCTGCAGGAGAAATGCACAAACGCTAACCAGGCTTTCAGAACATTTCAGATAATTTCTCTTTATGAACTTTGTTTATAAAAGAAGAGGAGGAGCTTCATGCGAAAAGGAGGAAACGGTAACATAAAGTTAAACCCTTGTCCATCTTGTCCTAAAATCCATCTAAATCTGCACCCATCATTTAGAGACAGTTAAGGCCTGACCTTGCCTCTCATTTTGCCAAATTCATACACACCAACATGGCTGTTAACACTTATGAATTGTGTTTTTCTTCCCTGTGGCGTTTCCCTTCAGGATCTCTCCACCAGAATGTGCGTGTGGGTGGAACTGCCAGATCGGGCGAAACTTACTGAAGGTGCTGTTTAAAAGATGTTGAATTTGCTCTCCAAGAACATCATTAAAAAGCTTTAAGGCAAAAATAAGCACTTTTATTTTAACAGCAGTCATTTTGACCCCAAAAAACTCAAGGTGACACAAACCTTTAGGAGGGAGAAATTCAGCAATAACTCTCGCCAAAGCACAACCTGAAAGATGTCAGAGCCAAGTTTGTACCATGTGCTAAATCACAGGAGAAGGTTTCCCTTAGGGGCAAAGTAAGATAAGAGGGATCCTACAAACCCTCCACTCAGCAACATTCTGCATTTGCCTCATATTTCCAGATGCAAACTCAGCAGACTGGAGCAGTCAGACCTGTTGTAAGACTTCACCTCCTTCACTCTGAAAATAAAATCTACAAAAGCTGCAACTTTTCTCTCAAAACCTTATTTGATCAAAATATTTTTCAAAGTTTATTTCTGGATTGCATTTTATTCATTACCAGTTTCTTTTGTTTGAAATCATAATGGAATAAAATTCCCTCCACATTGTCTGTCAGGTTCTGTCAGGGTCGAAGTTTCACTGCTTCTTCTCCCATTTTCAGCCTATTTTTTGTACATCAGAAAGGCTTTAAAAAAAAAAAGCTTAGAATATCTAGTCTGGTCCAATTGTTTGATTTTAGATCGCACTTATGTGGCATAGCAAACCCCACCGCCAAACAGAGGAATGAAATGAGCAAAGCTGAGCTTTTTCCACTTAATCATCCACCTGTTTCATTTGTTTGGGTCGGAATAAAATGGATAGTGATAGAAAGATTTTAGCATTAGACGAGTATTCCACTCATTAAGCCATACAATATCATTGCCAAAGCTTAAAAAACAAAATCTACATCAGCAGTGAAAGCTTAATGTCAGCAGTCCAGGTCGGTCCTGATTAGCCCTTTGCAGTTTGAATTCATGGCCGCCGCTAACTGTGGTGATGTTGCTGCTGGTTGTCAGTTTGTTGGACAGAATTTCAATCTGGACTCAGAGAGAAGCTGAGAAGCTGTCAGGGAGTCGGGACCTACTGCAGCTCTGAGCCAAACTGACACATAAATAGTTTGCCTCAACATAATCATCATTATCCTTCTATCTGTGTTTATTGGACCAAAAATCTGGTCTGTAATCTGGTCACTAAAATATACCATATATCCAAATATTTGTTTAAAAAGGTAAAAAAAATAATGTTTTTATAATTATCATTAGGAGCCTCACTTATCCTTATTTAGAGGTTCGCTCTATGTGCAACATTTTGTAGTATCTATGTTTAAGACTCTCTTTTTAAGTAAGGAAGTCACTCTTGACTAGTTTTAATGGGACTGACCACTTTTTAGTCTACCTATCAACATTTGGTTAGAAAAGCACCTCTGTTTAATGCTTCTGGAAAACCTGCAGACAACATCGCCACCCACTAACAATGCTAAAGTCAGCATATGCTTTAGATTAGAGATTGACCCCCACAAGTTCTTTAAGGCTGATGTTGAATATTTTGACATCAGTCCAACCGGTCACCGGGATGTGGTCTTGTGGGGTGGATTATTAAAGGCGATATTGCAAATAGAGGGAGCGACAATGCATCATGGCATGGCTGCTGAATAGGCCAATGCATGCAACTATTGCCCAAAAATAGAAGCCTGTTAATTAATAGGTCCTTATGGAGATTTACCAATCCGATACCTGGATCAAACTGACTATTTAGCTGGATCAATATTGTTGTGATATCAGATATCGGAGATCCAATCCAGTGCAGTTTAAACTGAATTATTTCTTTCATTTTACTGCTATTTATTAATAAATAAGCAGCTGTGTTTGTTTGTTACATTTTTATAACACTGTCTATATCAAGATTAAAGCCTTCAATCAAATAGCAAGATATATGGTTCATTCATTCAAGAGTTGAATCGGATATTGGTCGATTCAACGTATTGGTATTGAATTGGATCGGGGGGAAAAACTGTATCGGTGCAGCTCTAATCTCATGATCTTGGCACTGATCGCTGGCTTAATTGGTCATTCCATTCACCTGTCTAACTCTACCCAGTTTCTACTAATAACTGCTCATATGATCCACCTGCTCCTGCCTCTATTTAAGCTGCTTGGTCTCAGCCATCAGGGCCAGATTATTCTTGAGCCTTTGGTGTTAGTTTTCTAGCATTTCTAATAGTGTTCTTATTGTCATATCCTGACCCATTTCTGTGTTCACACCTTTGAGCCCGCCTGCCCCTGTCTGATCTGTTTGCCTGACCTGTCCTTGGATTCTGTTTGCTTCTACTGTGAATTGAACTGTTCTGATCTGATCTCCTGTCAGTTCTGTTTCCTTCAAAGATTCGGTGTCTGGATCTCTCTTGCAACGTCCGCTGCGTCTTGTCAGCCGACCGGCTGATATCATCTTTGTTCTTTGGGCACGGACTGAGCTGTAAAACCAGGTTAGTGACTCACACATTCATAATCATCCTCCATCAGATTATTGTAGTCACTAACATGTGTTTCTTTCCTTTAGAGGTTCCTGCCTAACACACCCTAACCTCTGCCACTAAATAAACACTTTTAAAGTTATCCCACTGTCTGTCTTGCATTGAATACTGGGTCCCTGTGTTCTCAGTCATTACAGAGATACTAAAAAACAAAAACACAATCTTAAAATGAAACAAATATTTCACTTATGGAAGCTTAGGCCTGGACTAAATTATACTGCACTGACTAACTGACTGGTTTCTGAATCGTTTAAACAATAAAACTGCAAAATATAACATTTCTAAGGATTTCAAGAACTGTAGTAAACCTAATGTCCTAATGTAATTAGTTACAGTTTGAAACACATATGGAGGAATCATAATCCGTATGTTGTCATTATACAATTAATAGACTAACAGATCTAAATAAGTATGATGAGGCGGCGGAGGGATGCTGTTTTTACCGAAAGGCTCAGAAAACTGTTTATTCCACACAAAATGACAGGTAACTACCAACCAAAAATAAGCTTTTAGTTGCCATAGAGACTGAAAGTGTGCGATGATGTTGCAGAGTTATAGTGTAAGAGGTAATAACAAGCCTTTTTGCATTTTTGGTGCATGCGGACTGCCTCAAGTCATCTGATTCAACATCTTCAGGGAGCTACAGTATTTCTTAAAATTCTCTCATGTATTCAAATGACTAATCTAAATAAATGTTGTCCCTCTATAGTTTTTATAGTTTGGAGGAACTTGCTCATTTCCATTTGGCCGCGTTAACATCTCACTCCTTTGGCTCTACATCTAACATATGTGCTATGCGGTGATGTTGCACAGGCTGCAGGAGTTTAAATGAAATTTCCCTTATAAAGCAGGAGGTATCCATTTGGATTTGCATGATGTGTCACAGGAGCCACATGGGGACTCAGAGAGCAGAGGAGCAGTTTCACTAAGGCCTGCTGCAACAGCTGTTTCCCTGCATCTCTGCAGGTTTCCTTCTAAACCTGATTGGCTGAAGCTGCTTGTTCTTTGTTTTATGCTGCAAATGACACTGACCACCACCAAACCCCTCCTCCCCCCCAACATGCCCCTAAACCAGTTGGATAAACACCATTACTAGCATGTGAAAAGAATGTAGAAAGAGGATTAGTTGCTTTAGTTTCTGTTATCCAGCTGCTGGGGTCATATATATATATATATATATATATATATATATATATATATATATATATATATATATATATATATATATATATATATATATATATATATATATATATATAGAGTGGGGAAAATAAGTATCTGACCCTTTGCTGATTTTGCAGGTTTGCCCACCTACAAAGAATGCAACAATCTACAAATTTAATCATCTGTACATTCTAACAGTGAGAGACAGAATCCCAAAGAAAATTCCAGAAAACCACATCATATGAATTTATAAAAAATGATAAACTTCTGATGAGAAAAAACAAGTACATGACCCCCTACCAAACAGCAAGTATTCTGGCTCCTACAAGCCAGTTAGTCTTTCTTTAGGACACAGCCCCAATCCCAACCAATTATCTACATCAAATACACCTGCCTCACCTCGTTACCTGTATAAAAGACACCTGTCAGCACCCAAACAACCAGCATCCAACATCACCACCATGGGCAAGACCAAAGAGCTTTCTACAGACTTCAGGGACAAGATTGTTGATCTGCACAAGGCTGGGATGGGCTGCAAGAGAATCGGAAGGCAACTCTGAGAGAAAAGATCAACTGTAGGTGCAGTTATCAGGAAATGGAAGAAGCACCACACCACCGCCAACCTTCCTTGGTCTGGGCCTCCACACAAGATCTGGCCTGGTGGGGTGTCCCTGATCATGCGAATGGCGAGGAATCATCCCAAAACCACAAAGGGGGAACTGATAAATCAACTGAAGGCAGCTGGGACCACAGCTACAAAAGAAACGGTTGGTAACACACTACGCCGTCATGGATTGAAATCCTGCAGTGCACGCAACGTCCCCCTGCTCAAGAAGCGACATGTACAGGCCCGCATGAAGTTTGCCATTCACCACCTGGAAGACTCAGAAGAGGCCTGGAAGAAGGTGATGTGGTCAGATGAGACCAGAATAGAACTTTTTGGCCTCAACTCAACTCGTCGTGTTTGGAGGGCAAAGAACACCGAGTACAACCCAAAGAACACCATCCCCACCGTCAAGCATGGTGGTGGCAACATCATGCTTTGGGGGTGCTTTTCAGCCAAGGGGACGGGGCAACTCCATTGTATTGAGGGGAGGATGGGCGGGGCCATGTATGGTGGAATTCTGCACCAACATCTCCTTCCCTCAGTGAGAGAGTTGAAGATGGGTGGAGGATGGGTGTTTCAGCACCACAACGACCCTAAGCTCACCGCCATGGCAACAAAAGAGTGGCTGAAGAAGGAGCACATCAAGGTTCTGGAGTGGCCTAGCCAGTCTCCACACCTGAATCCAATTGAAAATGTTTGGAGGGAGCTTAAAATTTGAGTTGCCAGGCGACAACCTGGGAACCTGAATGATTTGGAGGCTGTCTGCAGGGAGGAGTGGGCCAATATCCCTGCTGAAATGTGCACAAACCTTGTCACCAACTATAAAAACCGTTTGACATCTGTGCTGGCCAATAATGTTAATAATATATACTTGTTGTTCCTCATCAGATGGTTATCAATTTTTATAAATTCATATGATGTGGTTTTCTGGAATTTTCTTTGGGATTCTCTCTCTTACTGTTAGAATTTACATATGATTAGAATTGTAGATTGTTGCATCCTTTGTAAGTGGGCAAACCTGCAAAATCAGCAAGGGGTCAAATACTTAGGCCCCGTCCACACGAAGTCAAAATGAACACGAAACGCTAATATTTTCCAGAACGTTTGTCGTAAAGACGGAGACATAAAATAAATGTGATCGTCCACACGAATGCATGGAAACGCTGCAAAATGTATGCCAGGCCTGTAAGTGGCGCTTTGGTGCCAAAGCAAAAATAGGCGACGAAATGTGGGGCATGTGCACTAATATTTATACATGGTTGCCCTGCGGGTCAATTTTCGTGGTTCAGTCAAATTCAGGTGCTGAACTATGTCGTCGATATTGCTCTGTTCTTCCTGGAGATATTCCAGAAGAAGAAGATTCTGTTGTAAGCCCGACAGCAGGGTGAGTAGCATGAGCAGCAACCATTCAACACAGTACGGCGCCATTGTTGTTGTGATACTGTGTCGCGCATGCGTGTTTAGAGGCGACGCTATGACGCATGCGTGTAAGAAAAAAAAATGCGGTTAGAGCTTAAAGATGGAAACGCGAAAACAGCGTTTCAAAATCTTCCCACTCTGAAGGCTTAATAAAAAAAAGATCGTTTACAGACCCCCGAAACGCCGACTTCGTATGGATGAGAGGCTGGTTTAGTGAAAAATTTGTGCGTTTAGGCTTCGTGTGGACGGGGCCTTATTTTCCCACTGTAGATCCATTGCCTGTATTTTCCCATTCTAATAGACTGCAGAATATTTCATTACAATTTTGTCAGATAAACAAAATGGAGCTATTAAAACTGGAGAGACTGTATACATGTAAAAAGTATTCCTTCCTGTGTGTACAGCTGCTGATGAGCTCCTCACATTTCTTTAGAAACCATCAGCACACAAATAACATGACAGGAGCGCTTGCAGAAATAAATTAGAAACCCAAGGATGTCCAGAACAAAGCAGAGAGCAGTTAGGGCTAGGGTACCCAGGAACCCCCAGAAATGAGAAACCGGGCAGAGTTATACAGGTGAATGTAATGAGCAATCAAACCATCCCCCAGTTCCAAGATCATCACACTGGGGGATGCTCTTTATGTACATTAAGCAAAAATCCAAACATTTCTTACACATACTGTTTAGCCGTGCCAGATTAAATTTCTGCTACATAAGGGCTATTGCTTTTATTTTTATCTGCATTATCTGCTTTTTCCCAGTAATTTTTGTTTTCAAAAAATGTATAAATGTGCACCTGGAACCAAAAATGATTAAATAATAAAAGCCATTACTGTTTAATAGAAAATGTTAACTGGTCTGTATCTATAAATATTCAATCATAATTAACATTGAAAATCCCAAAACTAACCAAGATATGAGTAGGTGTTAACTTAAGCCTTTATTTCTACAGGCAGGTTTATAACAATAGCAGATTCAGACTTTCAAACTTTCCATCTGTCCAATAATAAGTCAACTCAGCTTAATTAAGTCCGATTGTTGATTTTTTGTTGAAGGCCCTAGTTAGTTCTACTGCCACTTCTACTAATGTTCACAGAAACTAGTCCTTTGATATCTAATATTATATTGTTATCATTATCATCTGTGTTGTATTGTTATGAACACACTACAGTCCTAAAAAAACTGAATTCAGGATCAAATTTATTTCCCTCCATAAACTAATGCATCAGTTAGACTCATTTCAATCAGCGATTCTCTATCGTCTCTTCAAAAGACGACTGTTGTGAATTTAATTACAGACAGATGTTGAGGTCAAGTGTCAGTGATGTAACAGGAGCGACTCCCCTCTGACTCCCCTCAGATCAGATCTGCTCGGGGCCCCGCCCCGTCTTCTGACATCATCATATGGCAACTCCACTCGGACAAACTGTATTGCACCCTTTTCTTAAAGTCATAGCGAAGCAGCCGTTCTAACCGTTGCATTTCTGAATTCTCCCGAGTGGTGCACAACTTTACACGAGTGAATAAAGTTAATGTGATTGGTCGTTTATCAAGGGGGCGGGATTGTTGTGGCGGAAGGTTCGCAAGCTTTTTGGTTGTGGCCGGTTTATCGGATGCATCTTGCTAACCAGTTAGCAACTTAGTGCTAGTAGGTTCCCAATGGGAAATTCCATTGGGACCAAGTAGCACTAAATTGGTGACTTAGAAACGACACTGTCAAGGAACATTATGGACAGCAGAAACATGCAAGAGGAGGAGAGTTTAGTGTCGGAGGTCGTGGATGAGTCTCCTCCATCATCCATTTTTTATTTAGAGAAGGAAAGCGGGGACGAAGATGTTGTGGAAGAGGACGCCAGGGCGGCAGAAGCTTGGTTTGGTGTAGAAGGCTTCCAGCCGTACATGTTTGAGCCCTTGCCTCGCAACGCTGCCAATTCTGTTAGCTCTACGCCTGCCGAAGACACAGACGTCCATCCCCGTGAACACTGGGACGGAACGCAATGGGAAAGGAAAGGATTCTGATTTCAACCGTTGCGTATTTTAGTTGCGACATATGAATCAAGATGCTATGACCGACAGATGACCGTTGATATATGATTGGCTGAATTTAGGTGTTCAGGCTGACGTAGAACTAACTGGCCTGTAGAAGATAACGGAGGAAAAAAACAAACACAGATTTTAGGACAGGATTTTTTTTAAAACAGATATGGCTCAGGTACCAGGAGACAACAAGCCCCAGACCACCATACTGCCACCACCATGCTCTACTGCTGGTCTTTTCTGAACTGCTGCTACTGTTGGTGGACAAACATTCTCTGGGATCATCTAGATGTGCTTCAGAAGGACACAGTCCTGCCTCATGTTCTGTGGTTGTATTTCTAACTGAAAGCCTCCCACATGCAGAACATCTATTACTGACTTTCTATAGATTCTCCAGGTGATGGTGTCTGCTCAGAGATCAGGGCCCAGCATGGAACCATGCAGCAGCTAGAGAAAGGCAGCAGCATCCCCCTGCAGAGCTAGCAGTTAGCAGTTAGCATCAGGAACACGCAGAGATGCTGTGGAGGTTCAGCAACTCGATTAATCTAAAAACCAAAAGCTGCCTTTTTAAACATGATTCTAGACGTAATCTTAAGCTGCAGCAGCTGCAGTCCATCAGCAGTGTTGGGCACGTTACTTTGAAAAAGTAATTAGTTATAGTTACTTCTCCCGAAAAGTAACTGAGTTACTAACTGAGTTACTCCACAATAAAAGTAACTAGTTACTAGTAAAAGTAACTATTGCGTTACTTTTGTGTTTCTCGAGTGGACGACAAAGATTGATTTTATTACAGACTCAAGGTCCAATATACGTTTAAAGAAAAAGATACACTAAGAATATAAAAAGAATAAAAGTACAACAGAGAAGGTGCCTACCCCTTCAGGAGGCAATTATACCAATGTCTCCAAAGCACAGATGAATATTTAACTGCACTATATTTGACATTGGTCATCAGTAAAATAATTCTATTATCAGACTCATTTAGACGACAAATAAATTTATACTAAAGCTTTCTCAAAACAGCCATAAAAGTCCTGACACTAACAGATACAAACAATTCACTGGCACTGGTCCATCTGGGCTTATTTAACAAAAGTCTTAGTGCATCATTATAAGCCACCTTCAACTTATGAAGACTGGCTTTTTTAAAGTTGCACCACAAATGTGCCTTATACAGTGATGTGCAAAAGTTCAGTTTCACTTCGTCAGAACAGAATCCAAAGTTGCGGACAAGGATATTTGCCTGAGCGTATATAATTCGGACCTAACGCCAAATGTCCTCATCATCAGACAGACGGTCTGGCAACACATGACCAAGATATTTGACTTCATTTGAGATGTTCAATAAAATACCAGATAGTTTAAAATTTGGAAATATTATGTTTTTGTCCTCTTTAGTGCGACAGATCATAATGATACATTTTGAAGGATTGAATTTTACATCATGAAGTTCACCATATGCTGAACAGACATTAAGCAGCTTCTGAAGACCAGCTGAACTTGGACTAAAGATTACTAGGTCATCAGCATACATTAAAATTACATCTCCTACCATGCAGCCAGTTCTACACAAGTTTAGCTGCTTAGCGAGGTCAATCATATAGAAATTAAACAGTATAGGGGACAAAATGCTACCTTGTCTGACTCCATTACTAGAGACAAGAACCTGCAGAGAGTTTTGCATTTATTGCAACTCAATGTAAATTACATCAGGGAGGAGCGCTATCTGACGGGCCTATAAACCCCATCAGATAGCGTTCCCCTCTTCTTAACATGGGGGGAACGCTATCTGATGCGGTGTAAATATCAGGCTGCATTACCTCTACTCATGAGTGTGAAGTTTTTTAACAGGGCGTTCAGATCTGGTGAGTGTTATGCTAAAAAGTGCATCCCTGCCGAGATATGCATCCCCAGACGTTTATATATTCCTCTCGTGGGAAAAAAAATTTGGTTATTTTTCAGATTAATTTACAAAAGTACGGGTGTTATGAACAAAGATGTCTGAGGTGCGGCTGATTTAGTTGTTACAGTCTCTTGTTATTGAAGACGGGAGTTTGGAAACTGCAAAGCTTTGTCTTAAGCGGAAAATCAAACGCGCATAACAAAAGCAGAAAAAAAGGCAAAACATGGAGAAAGTTGGGCTTCCTTTGAAGGAAGGAGCATTTAGGAGCAGGAACAGCCAGTTTCCTCTGAGAGGAGATTCTATTTCCAGCCTCTGTCTAAACTGGAGAATTTCACTCATTATTAAATGTTCATTACTTCACCTCTGCTGAGACAGAGCCGTCAAATAAGAGCTATAAACTTTACCCACATATAATATATTGGCTCTAGTTTTATATCGACTTATGCTGTTAAGAATTTCAATCTGAAAAACTTACAGGGAGAGAAAAGACAATCAGAAGAAATTTATTGAGACAATAACTTTAGTCTTTGGCGCTCAGACCTCGGCAGGAAACATAGTGCTGAATTCTGATAGATATGCATGAACAGGAGTAAATAACAGGGCTGTTTCCCCTCCAGGCCTGAAACTGGTGGAGTGGAGATAGATGGAGTTGGTCAGTCTGTAGACTGCTGGTTGGAGAGACGGTCTGCTGAGCTTTATGGGGAGATCCAGTGGACTGCGTGAGCTGATACTAGAGCTTCACTCAGGGACCTGGAAGATGGAAGTCCAGTTGGATAACACAGGATGAGAGAACCTGTCCATGATGAGCAAGCATGAAGCGACGGTGGAGAGGAAAAACTCCCCTTTAGGAAGTTACCTCTGGCAGAACCAGGCTCAACATGGCGGTCTTCTGTTGGACCGGTTAAGATGAGACAGATAATGCAGTGAGAGTCCAGGAGGAATGACGCTCTGACGAAGCTTTAGCTACGATGGTGGAGGAGGGGCTGGAGTGGGGAGAAAACGGGGTCATCTGAATGAAGTCACAGCGCATCCGCCGCCTGCGCACAGGAGCAGACGGCTGTGGATCTGAGGCCTTTTAAGATGAACTTTGTATGCCGATTGGCTCTGGTGGAGGTGTGATTCAAAGCTGATTGGCTGTGTTGAGACGGATGAAAGCGAGTAATCAGTTTATTCAGTTTAACTTTCGCCTAAAATCCATTTGTTGTCTTTTTAACACTGATTGAAATGAGAGAAGTAATGCATTGACAGAGGGAACAAAACTTGGATGTAAATGTATATAACTATTTGATCCTGAATTGGGTTTTTTTTATACTGTAATTTTTTTAATAAAAATAATACAACTAGAATAACGATAATAATAAAATTCTGATAATATATACCAATAGGGGTAGTTTCTGTGAATATTAGTAGTAGTAGTAGCCTACTAACAGGTAGAGCTGGGCATCGATTCAGATTTCTAAATCAGTTAAGGTCAATTTTACTTGATACTGTATAGAAGCCTATATCTACACTGGGATAAATGTCTACAATGTGGAAGGATTATTGATTACTTCCATGCTGGATTAGCAGCATTTTAGTCTTACAGCACATATGTTTCTTTTTAACCCCTTCTTTCCTTTGAATATTTCTATTAAATCTTAATCATAAAACAGCACCATGGTTGTAAGCCTGGGCATTCTGCATACGTCCACATCCCTCCTGCATGCTGAGAGCAAACGATACAAAATATGTGATAGATAAAAAACATTAAACTGTAGCCAGCATCAGTGTTGCTCCTTGCAAGCTCAGCCCCATGAGCCTGTTTCCAACACTTGTATGTTGGTGGGGGAACATCACACACAGCTGTGGCCCTCATTACGCTTCTCCTGCTGAGCTCTGATATACAGCAGCGCACACAAACACAACCAGAACTTAGGCTGTGCCACACAGCCGTAGAGATATGTACGGGTGCAAGCTGGAAAATGTCTCTAAATGATGTGAGGGAGGAGCAGCAGGTTATTTTCAAAGGCTAAAGAATGATGGTAACAATCCTGCAACTGAGGCAACGCTCAATTAGGGCTGTGGTCCAGAAGATGAGGGGCTTGGTTGAGCTCCAGAGCAGGAAAACTGGGTTAGAAACAAAGTTTGCTTGAAGTGATTGAAAGAAGCTTGGTAAGGACCTGCGGAATTAATTGGATTCAGCCGCTCCGCTGTTGGGATTCCAGTGTGACAGACTGGTAAATTACAATGGATGGAGTGATGTGGATTCAGCTATTAATGTATTCATGTAAACACAGGGAGGACTGCTTCTTCACACGTCTTCAGGGGTTTCTGCTTTGCTCGAGTGCATTCAAGCAAAACCAGACACACAACTCTGCAAACATCTCAGTCCACACACAGAAATCCATAAACACAGCCAGCGCTTGGCGAGGCACGTCAAAAAGTGATGTCCGTCGATTCTGTCTGTCTACATCCAGATAGAGCTTTTGTCTTGCATTTACGCCCATACTCCTTTATTTACTGCAGCTGGGAGTTATTCTGGATTTACTGTTTGTTGAATGTTTTTAGCAGAAATTAATTCTGAAACCTGCTGGGCTTAACGGTGTAAATCATCTTCTCCCTCTGACATTGATACCTTTGTCAGCACCTCTCAGCAAGCTTGTAGAATATGGAGTGAATCAGGTTTTATTATTGTTGCATGTTTTGTAAAAGGAAATAAAAAACACAAATCCAGATCCAATCCAGAAATGAAAATTTGAAAAACATCTAAAAGAAACTTTTGATACGTAACTTTTCTCAGAGGTAATTTTATATATTTTGTAATACCTTTTTACAGATGACCTTTTCTTCAAATTGTGTTTTCCAGATAAAATTGTCTTTACATGGGAGGTTTTTCCTCTGGAGTGAGGAGTGAAGATTTTATTGGTCTTCAAGGACCTCAGGAACAATGTTTGTATCGGGCTTGAAGTAAAGAGAAAAGAAGGCAGTACAGTATGTAAACTTCAATTTGAAAATGAGAAATGTTATAAAACAAATTCTTAAACATATTCTGTAACAAGAAATTGGAAGATTAAGTTTGAGGTTTAGTTGATTTTAGTGCCAAAGGCTTTAATAGGGAATGAATTTTGTTCCATTATTTTTGCAAGAAAATGAAAACAAAAATGCAGTCCAGAAGTGAAACTTTGAAAAATGTCGTAACCAAAGTGAGTTTTTTTCTGAGTAGCTTTGCTGTTTATTTAGTGTTTATTCTTTAAAAGACATATTTTTAAAAATCTTTTTTTTTAAATCAGGAGGAAGCTCATAAGAGTTTTTTCTCCACCCAATCTGTCAAAACACATTTTGCGTTGAGAGAGGATAAAAGCCTGAGCGCAGAGGAACCTTCGAGAACGCAGCCATCCATCAGCGAAGGAGATGGATTAAAAACTCCTTCATGATTAGAACAGCATCGCACGCACACGATGAGATCCCAAACTCCCAATGGGCTATATTCTCTCCCGACATTGCAGTTCCTTGTGCTTGTGGGACTTTTTCGTACCATAGTTAATAAACTCATGAGTGAAACTATTTTATTTTTCTTAAAGAAACTAGTTTAATATACTTGCAAATATTTTTGTTTTGCTCTCTGAGGTCACCCCCTACCAGATGATAATTCAATTCAATTTCAATTCAGTTTATTTATATAGCGCCAAATTCACATCACATGTCATCTCAAGTAGGGTTGGGAATTGAAAAGATTTTCACGATTCCGATTCCCTTTTCGATTCTATGAAACGATTCGATTCTTTATCGATTCTTTTTTCGATTCCAATTTGGGGGAAAAAGGAGAACAAACAGTTTGATTATCAGAATCAACTTTGTTTACTTAACTATTGCACAATCTTACAAACTCAACAAGATCAAGATGTCCACAGGAAATGTGAAACTGGAGTAACATCTGTGTTTAAATGAAAAATGAATACAAGAACAAACTTAATAACCAACAATGTCTAATAACAAATGATGGGATAATAACCTATTTTAAATAACAAAAAATACTAATTATAAAACAGTAGTAGGGAAAATTAACAGTTCTTTTGCAGAAAGATGAGCATATCTGCTTTTTCTGGAAGGATACAGGATCTTTCAGGGCTTATGGTGTCTCCAGCCGTGGAGAACACCCTCTCAGATGGGGTGCAGGAAGCCTGCACACAGAGGTAGTTTTCAGCCAGTCCAGATAGCAAGGGCAGCGTATCTTGCTTGTTCCACCACCACAGTGTGGCGCTATCCCTGCAGGGGATGGAGGGCAAGCTTTTATAGAGCTGGATTTCCTGATCTACCCTCTGGGCTAAGGAAAGACTGGGCTTTGATTCAAAAAGTGACCGCAGCTCGCTGTCTTCCTCCTCGAATAGTTATTTCCAAATTGCGTAACTTGCGTAACTTGCGTAACTTACGTAACGTACGTAAAAACGTGACGTAAGTCGTGCTCCCCAGAGCCGGCGCTCTAGGCTCTGGTGCTGCGGGAATCGAAAAAAGAATCGTTCAGCGAGCTGCCAAACGATGCCATGGAATCGGAAAATACGGAACCGGTTCTGAACAGGAACCGGTTTTCGATTCCCATCCCTAATCTCAAGGCACTTTACAGTTCAACCAGATCATACAGTCAAATAACTGTCCCCATGTGGCTGTAATTCACAGCTTTTGGCACAATCAGTTCTCCTCTTTACCAGAGGGGGGCAGCAGAGATACCATCATCTACAACGTCATACTTTGACATTTTAAAGTTAGTATATAAACCACTACACTACAATTAAATATGACTAATACAGAATTCATTCTCTTTCAAATACTTCCTTTATTTTTCTATTTTAAAGCCATAATAGTCTGTCTCTAAAATCATCAAACAGTAACATGTAATTCAAGAAAAACAGATTAACCTATTTGATGTATATATCATATAGAACCATGAATTAAATTAAACAGCACTGATGTGTAAATATGGGCGTAGCTATATTAGGGAGGACCATAACACAATCTGGTCTGTCTTCAGAGGGAAAATATAGATGCTATGCACATTCGTTTTCCTGTTGGTACTTTGTAATCAGTAAAGCTTAACACTCAACCTGCAAATTTTTTTCCCAGCGACCCCTAATTGCACATTGGTTTCTGCCTGGTCATCCCTATGAACATTTTCTGAAACTGCCCCTGGCCCTTAGGGCGGCACTAAAATAATTTTTAGACAAACTTTGCAGAACCACAAAAATAGCACGCAATAATATTAAACAATTATTCCCAGATAACAAGTTTGTAAATTTGCAATAAAAAAAAACATAATTTTAGAATGAGCTCCACTGTAACACATTTTCAGGGAAACCCCAACATGAAAAGCTCATGTTGACCTTTTTGAGAACCTTCTTTCCCAGGTAAAAAAACAAAAACAAAAAATGTGCTTATGGAGGAATGCTGACCACAAGGTCACATTCTCCGCCAGACAAACACCACATAAATAAATGATATCATTCCAAAGAGGAAGCATGAAGTTTCTGGTCTCACGCCACATCTGAAACTCATGCACATTAAACCCCAAAAGCCCTCCTTTATGTTAGAGAACCTTTATGTAGCGCACGCATGCGGCACATGGGACAGTGTTGCAGTGCTAATGAAGACTCTCTGGGCGCAGGAGACACACTGCTGTGATTGGCCAAACATTGGACATCATTAAAAGTACCATGGCTGAGACAAAATAATGCTCTCCACTCTCTTGAGTTTATTTAAAAAAACAAAAAGGTGAGCTGTGAACCTGCATAAACAAAAACAAGTAAATTGGGATGCTTCGCTGTGGCCTTGGTCTTGTCTACTCCGAGTCATTCAGCGTTGGCAAACAATGTTTCTTTGATGTTCTTGTTTACCAGATGGAGGGTGTTAGCAGCCGTGTCCGTTTTGTACTACATAACTCCTTTGAATAATCCAGCGCATGATATATTAGACACAGACTGAATCAGTAAATATGAAACACAGCTGTGGTTTGCTACTGTTACAGGTTTCGGAGAAAATGCAAATGTAACCGCTTCCATATTGGCATACTTTTAAAATAAGGCAGCTATGTCCTTCGAGGAGGGTTCAAAGAGTTTCAGCGAGGGAGGTGACATGAGGTGACACCAGAATATCAGCTGTGGTAATTAGAAACCTGCACAGCACTTGTATGCTAAAGACGCATGTTAATGTCAGCTGTGACTATAATTAGGCCCTGATTAGAGATGCATGTTAATGCCAAGTGTAAAATCTCACTCAAGTACATTTAATTGACTTTCAAATTCCCTTCCATGGCTCCCACTACTGCCATTTCTAGTGGAGAACCACAGTGAAAATTTGCTTTACTGCAACCAAGGGAAAATACTAAGTACTCCCTATCTGGTTCCATAGGATTTTACATTTAAAAGAGCAGCCAGGTGCTGTAAATGTAATGCAATTAATTATTTGTCAATTAGAAACCACGATTACCCCAATAAAAGCAGGAATATTGTCAGTATGCTCATCAGGAGGGAGATACAGTAGATGTTTGGTAACACAATGTTGAGAAGAAAAGGCATCAGCATTGTGTCAAAGGTAAGCTCTGCGTCTACACCTTGAGGCTTTCTCTCTCCGGTTCGTTTTCCTAAAAAGAGATCACTCAAGACAAACGCTTTAAACATATATGTATTAAATAACCATGAGACATGACAACAGATTTTGATAAAAATTGTAATCTTACTCAGATCAGAGAAGCTGCTTAAGGTTACAGAAGGCAGCTGTTTACCAACCGCGCTCACTTCTCAGGAAGTGGCCATGATTAACAGTTAAAGAAGCATTTTATACATCTCCAGGAAGCCACATAATCACATCATTACTGGTGTTGCACCGATACTGATACCAGTATCAGGCGGGGCCCCGATCCAGCACTAAAATGGTGGTATCAGTATCGGCGAGTACCAACAATAGGGCACTGATACCATTTTGAGAGCCAAAAGTTTATCCAACTATTGTCACCCATTCCAGGTAGGCAATAAAAAGTTCTACTGGATTCACTTTGTTTTCGTCTTTTTCCTGCTTCATAAAGGAAGGCAGCAGCTTAACAAAGCCATTATGACAATTGTTTCACATCCAAGTAGTATGTAGTTCTTCATATATAAACTAACATCAATTTCAAACAGATGGTATCGGTCAATACTGCACAGCCAGGTATCGAGTATCGGGGCCAAAAAATGGCATCGGCGCAACACTAATCATCACATCATACACGTTTGCAGATGAGGAGACATCCGTGTCTCCAGCCTTATCAAAATATTACACTTTGTTCTTAGCTGAAGGACACCGCTCTCATTCCATTTCCAAATATTTGCCACGTACAAAATGAAGATTATAACTGTAGGGCTGGGTACCGAACTTCGGTTCTTTTATGGTACCGACCGAAATGCTTCGGTTCTACAGGGTATCGAAACATGCCTCGTCTTTCGGTACCAAGTTTCTGTGATTGGCTGTAACACTTAACGTGATTGCGTCATCCAGGAAAAATACACAGGTGGTCACGCCTACAGCCAGGGTTCATGTGTATCTGTTGTGAACTGGTTGTGAGCGTCGTGGAACCCCTTTAAAATGCCCCTCAGGTCAAAAGTGTGGCTTCACTTTATTAAGACTGATGCCAATAGGGCGCAATGCAATACATCGTGCACGGAAACAATTTAAGAGCAGAAAGTTGCTCGGTGTTTGACTGCAAGAAGACCATAACCATACCCCTCTCAGCAGCCCGTAGGCAGCGCAAAGCCAGAGCGGAGTGAATCATGCTGCTTTCAAACTGGACGCAGCAGGAGCAGCAAAATCACGTCCACTGCTTCCTTTTTTGCTGCTTGTACCAGCTTCTGACGCGCGGCTGAAGCAGCTTTGTTGCTCTGGCCGCGCGGTGCAAAAGTTGTTCTGACGCGCGTTGGGCGGAGCTACTCTATCCTTTATTTGCCTTGCAGCTATATTTGCTGTGATCAGTGGGAATAAAGTAGTTTTATTATGTTTTTAAGTGGGAAAATCCACCTGAAAACTTCATCAGTGCAGTCAGTTCATCCTGCCTTCCAATATTTCTGTGGGAGCCGCTCAGACCCCCACATACCAGCGGTGCGCTTTCAGTAGGATCCCATTCAACAGGCTTGTTTGTCAGACATGGTAATTTTTCTAAAGGAAAACTGCTAAGTAAAAAGGTCCTCACAATGTATCAGTGAATATTAGACACTGAATTTTTTTTTTATGTAAGAGGAAAAATGTAAATGGAAAATCAGAGCTTAAAATAAAACTCAAGATTTGTACTTTTTTATGTTGTGTAATTTTCTTTCTTTTTTCGAATTGATATTATAAAACTGGTATCGAAAAAAGTATCGTTCAGGAACCGGTATCGAAGTAAAGGTATCGGTATTGGTACCGGAACCGAAAATTTTTCAACAATACCCAGCCCTATATAACTTTATATAGCCGGACAGAGGAACTGGCCTAATTAGATAAACTGACACACAACAGACAGCTTATATTAACGTGTAATAAACTCACACATCATCAGTGATAATTATCCCAGCAATTGTTGGGAGATTCATAAAACCAGCAAACCCTGGAAAGGTTTGGAAACCTCTTTTTTTTTTATCATTTTAGTCCATTATTTTACTGTGAGAAAGATTGAGAAAAAAATTATTTAAGGCAGTACCCGATCTAACCAGGTGTATTGGCATCTTAGGAAATTCTCCACAAGAACAGTAAAGGTAAAGACCAGAAATATATATTAACTGCAAACTGAATATGGGAGCATCTGTAGGATGTTATACTGAAAGTATTATGGTATAACATCATATTATAGACAAATTACACCAAAGAACAGAGTCTTGCTATCACAGAGCTAAGCTGAAGAAAAAAACGGTATGTTAGTACAAACTTAGAATGATTACTGTAAAGCAAAGTGGTTGGGGGATGATTTGGGTTTGAGCACCATTTCAGTCATTGGCATGACTCCTCTACAAGTATAAGAATACTACAGTTTGACTGTCAGACAAACACTTCGCTAGGAAAGATTAGGCCCAAAAAGTTAATCATCAACAGAACATTTATCCCAAATTAATTCTACCAAGTCCCTTTCCATCGAAGTCCAGATCTAAAACTAACAGAAATGCTCTGGAGGAACCTTAAGAAATAGGTCACACAAAGAATTGCTATTTGGCACTAAATGTTCCTGTCAAACCAACCCAGCAAATCATTGGATGTTTTTACAGACTCTCTCGTCCTAGACACACATAGGAGCCCTTCTGCACCAGACCTCTGTTATCTCTGCAGCTTCCAAAATCTGCTATAGTGTTTTCAATCATATGCTGCTGGTTGCACTGATTCCTGATTTGATCAAGAATTTACTTGCACAGTTTTTTTAACCCGCTTTGGAAGTGTACATTGCGCAGTTTGTCAATACATTGTGTGTTCCCCATTTTCTCTATTCTTATTACCTGAATGTACATCTTTGTTTATAACTGCACTCTATTTTTTTATATATATTTTTCTCCTAACAAAGGGGTTCTTTTGTCTTATACAGTACAGCTGAACTTTGTTTTTTTCTAATCATTTGTTCTTGTGCCTTTTATATCTACATTTTTTTGCTTCCCTTACACCCAAATCTTTCAACTGTGGGACAATAAAGACATTTCTTATCTTATCTATTTAGTTTTTTAAACGGTTTAATCAACAGTAATGGAAATTTGAATTTTGCTGAGTTTAAATAGGGGACAAGATCAACCAAGGACTATATGAGTATACTGTATGTAAGCATTGGAGAGCTTCTCTAAGGGATATTTTTTTAGGAATAAAGGGGCTGAACAACCTTCAGTCACCCCTTCAGATTCACAGAATTCATTGTATCTCCTAATGGTCAGGAGGCCC
The DNA here is from genome assembly GCF_016077235.1 of Cyprinodon tularosa. Classification (NCBI taxonomy): domain Eukaryota; kingdom Metazoa; phylum Chordata; class Actinopteri; order Cyprinodontiformes; family Cyprinodontidae; genus Cyprinodon; species Cyprinodon tularosa. The sequence continues at coordinate 513,576 of NW_024039651.1, forward strand.
TAGACATAGATTGGCATCTCTATGAGCAGCCCCAGCGTAGCATGCATTAGCATACCCACATGGTGGCTGGCATTGCTTCGGATCTCGACAATAAGAGGCAGAAGGTGGCCACTGGCCTCTTTCTTGGACAGCTACCCGTCAGCATTTTGCCAGAAAATGTACTGGCATGACGAGATGACTAAAGGGAAGGGAAAAGATACTCCAAAAGGTACAAAGCGCTGTGCAGCCCCGACCCCTCTGTCACTACCTCCTTCTTTCTCTGCCATTTCGCTGCAGGGGTCTGCTGTTGCCCCACCGTAAGCCTGGAATCCTTACAATTAACATAATGGGACCCTTTAGCAGCAAGCTGTTTTCCGGTAAAAAGGACTTCTTCCTCTTTTCCTGTTCTCCAAAGCCAAAGAAGCCCTGCTGTGGCTTTTTAGTAGAAAGATTCAGGCACCGGTAGCAATGACCTGCTGATGAACTGGCACTGGACTGTCTGAAATATCCAGAAATTTCTTTCACCAAGTCCAAAAAGGGTGCTTTCCTTTTTTCTTTCTTTCTGCATCCTTCTACTTCTGCACACAAATAAATAACCAATGGTTCTGTTACCGCCACACCAAAGTTATGGGTCGTTGTTTTTTAAAATAATTGAAAAATGTGTCATGCAGCTGCCCACCTTCTCAGCAGATCAACAGTAATATTGTTATGGCTGATTCCATTCAGAGTTCCCTCTCCTGATGGGAGTGGGTTGAAGGGCCTGTGGCAGAGGTGCTAGATTAAATTAGAGTGTCTGTTAGGAGGAGAAGTTATAATCCATTTGGATGAAAAGCTTATTTACAACATTTGTCATTCTGTAATATAATAGTAATTCATGACATGTTGACTTGAACAAATCGCTTAAAAATGACACAGATGGGAATTGCTGACATTCAAGGTTCTGATACACAAGTTGCGCTCGGGTTTATAAAACAGCGACTGTTATTTTCAAGAACATACTGTTTCACTGACTGCCCAGTCACAGGAAATGGAGGAGCAGGCGTTTATGCAAACTTTTAAAAGGAAAATAAGATTTGAAAGGACATTTTTGACATTTTCCTAAGCATCAACTCATGTAGAAAAACAGAGTCACTATAATCTACTGAGTTTTTATATTCTAGCCATTTTTACAATTACGGTTAAGCATTTTAAAAAGGTATAAACTAAGGTGACAAATACTAAGGTGGTGACGAAAATTCACCAAAAAAGTAGCAAAGGAATTTAAAGTTTAAGCTTTAAAAACTTATTTCATAACCAATCACACTGCTGCACATTCCTTGGATTTAAACGCTGTGGGAAGACACACCGCCTTAGGTTAATAGCACTCTAGCGTCACGCTGTTGCATACTCTTATGGTGCGTGTCTGTCTGCATGACTGTTGCTACAGCTGAAGAGTCTATCAGCATCTCTTTGAGTGCCTACCTGTCCTTACCCAGGCGAGTCACGTCCTCACCCAGACACAAACCACATTTAAACTCCTGCAGCAACAAGAGGATAGCAAAAAAAAAAATGTAAAGAGAAGAGATAGCAGACAGAGAAGAGAGAGGCAGATCTCACTGAGAAAAACAAAAACAAAAAAAAAACAGTATTGGATGATGTTTCTTTTTTGGCTGCTCACTGGAGAGTAAAGTTTTTAACTTAAACTGTCAAGGAGGAGCCATGGCTTGACAAGACGTTCATAAGAGTTTCAACGTGATATATTTCTCTATATGTATATGGGAAAAAGATACAGGGAGGTGGAAACAGGGAGACAGAGGTTGAGATAGATACAGAAAATGAGAATCAATAAGGAAGAAGGAAAAAAGAATAACAGCAAGCGACTAGAAAGAGGGGGAGAGGGATCTTTTGCTGGCATTAGGAGGAGATGAGGAAAAAAATCTTAGGAATAATGAAAGGAAAGTTGGATAGATAGCAAGAAAAAATTTAGAGGTTGATTTATGAGTCTTGCATGGCTGATGGGCCAGCTGTGTGCTAAATATGCCTAACTCTAAAAGCCCCCCCCCACTCCACTCAGCTAACTTTGTGAGGGTTTCCATCACTTCTTTTTTCCTACCGGGCTGAATAAAAAAAAAAAAAAAACACTTACACTGCAAAAAATGTAAATCTAAATAAGTAATTTTTTCTTAAAATAAGTGCATTTTATCCTGATTTCAGTAGATAAATGAGACACTTTGCCAATGGAACAAGACAATTTACATTTGAAATAAGAAAAAACAATTGCATTGTCTTATTTCAAGTGCAGTTTATCTAGTTATCTTATTTTAAGTGTAAAAATACTCATCCCATTGGCAAACTATCTTATTTACCTGCTCAAATTAAGGGTAAATACACTTGATTTAAGATTTTTTTTACTTGATTTCAGATTGTTTTTGCAGTGTAGGAGGTGGTATCAGTGGAAGTGAGTGGGGCTGATGCGCCATGTGAACAGCAGAGGTGTGAAAAAAATCGATTTGGTGATTTTTGGATGCCCAATATAATATCGATTTTTAAATTCCTAGTATCAACTTATATAAAAATAGATATATAATTTTACCTAAAACAAAAGCGAAAATGTGCTAAACACCAAACGTAATGTAGACATTAGTTTTTAGGCTAAACCTTTTCGGTCAGTTTTCAACAATCTGAAAGTTCTCTTCACTTTTAAAAAAAAATTGTTGTTTGGACGTAAATCATGTAATCTTTGCAACCAATTTTCGCTCGGTGACTACCTCTGCATCACCGCTCTGGTAGATAGCGCTGTGGAACCCTTTTGCTGTGCAGCACAGCACCACATATGTAGGCAGTCGCAGTGGAAGACATGGACTGACTCAAACCCCACAAAACATGGATACCAAAATGAATAAAATGACCAATATCTCCTGACGAACATTTATATACTGCTTTTTTAGTCATACATTTAATTTTTAAAGCTGGGAAAATACCACAATATATAGTGATATTGCAATACCCTGATAATACCGTGGCCCAAGTGTCGCGATATGTATCGTATCACAACACCCATTTAAATACTCACCCCTAGTGACTCACTAGGGGTGAGTTCACCAATTGGCCATAGGGCGCTGAGACAAAGAAACGTTTTTTGATGAGGGCATGCAGAGAAATTAGGTACCTGGTTGTGTGTCTCTGTGTTGTCCTACGATTGACTGGGGACCTGTTGAGCGTCTACCACGCTTCCAACATACAAGAGGATTCTTGAAATGGAACATTAATCTGATGCAAAGATCCTATAAAAATGAACAGGGTGTTTAATTGCTCTAATGTAAGGTAAAAACAACAGATTCTGCTCCATTTGGATAGCTTGAATGCAGGATGCAGGTGACCACCTCTGCCTCTGGGATCAAAGTAGCATTTTGTCCCCCAAATGTAGATCTAACAATTCTTTGTTAGACCTACAGTATTTAATCTCAGTGTTCCCCACCACTAGTTAGAACTAAAGAAGCCTCTTAGATGAGAGGCAAAACATCTTTGAAAAACTTCAAATCCAGTTGCCTAGACTAAACTTTTTCATGCTTGACCATTAACCTGGAGGACTGAGACTCTTCATAGATTTGTATGCAGAACGCCGGATATGAAATATACTTCACTACGGACTAAAGTCGGTTTTGTGTTTTGAGGTCTTTATCATTGTGCTGAAGTCAGAACTTCATCATAAAGCCGTAAATCTGGAGTCTCCAATCATCGGTTCCACTGGATGTGGAAGCATGATGTAAGGTCCGTCTGTGCTGCAGCCTCTTACCTGATTGCAGCAACTCTAGTCGATCAGAGCGGTTCCGCTCAATGTGCTTTTCTGAAGGATCCCCTGCAACAGGCATCTGCCATACCAACTCCGTGCCAATCTGGAGCAGATCGCATTGTTCAGGCAGGAGGTCAGTTCATCATAAGCAAAGTGGATCGGGTCAAGTTTACAAGTAAAAGGATACATGGGCTGACTGTGGATGGAATCACCGTAATTAAAGATTCTATTCACACAGTTAATCCACACCCATAATAGTGATGATGACTGAACTTCATTATTAACATACTGGAGAAATTTACCTCTGCATTTGACCCATCCCTGTAGGGGGCAGTGGGCTGCCATTGTGTGGCACCCGGGGAGCAATGTAGGGTTTTGCACAGGAACCCAGAGTGCAGGCTGTGGGGAACGAACCACGTACTTGCAACCTTCTCAGAGCACAAGCGCACTGCTCTAACCATTAGGTCAACACTCCCCTGGCAAATATAAATAAATATGAGCAGTGAATAAAAAAAAACAACAACTAAAAACTAAATATTTGAACTAACTTACTCACTACAGATCCAAAGGCTGACAAAGATACCACCAGCATGCAAGATGTACTGGATAAAGAAAAAAACTATTGGTTTTTTTATGTATTTAAAGCCTAAAAATACACTACCATGGCATGATGATGCAATCCTGACATGTTCAAAGACCAAGAGTCACTCAACATCTAGTGGAACCTCTGAGTTAAGACCGAAACCTGCGTCTCCCCCCACTTTTTCAGACACACAAACCCTCCTCCTTTAACACAAACCTCAGCTGACAATCAAATAAACCACCAGCCCAGTTCGTAGACTGTTTCAACACAGCTGCACTTAATGTAAATCCTGCATGCTACATGTCTATGTACATCTGTTTTCTTCCAAGTGTGTTTAGAGCTTCTAGAAGAGTTTGTAATTTTTCTTTTGTCGAGGAGGTCGGCTGTAAGAATGCTGACTTTTCATGTGTGTCCGTGAATTATTTGCACACTAAGCCGCCGTCTTTCCAAAAATGTCACTAAGTTTACCCATAGAGAGGAGGCAAAGACAGCTGAGTCGTTATTGTATTTCAGGCTGGTCTTTAATCTAGATATTTATCGCACTGGATCATTTTATACTAAAAATTATAAAAATAAGTTTTAATTATTGATCTTTCTAATGTATTAATGTTAAATTAATTGAGACCAGGAGCTCAGTGCAAACAGAACTGGCCAAATAACTGTGAATAAAAACATATGCTTAGGAGTCTGAATAAGTAAATGTGAGTCAATCAACGTATATAAATTCAAACTTTCTTTAAAGGCTCCAAGTTTACAAAAACAAAATTTACACGTATGAATCTGCAACTTCTCATAGAGACGAGGCAGAGACACCTAAGTCTTTACTGTATTTCAGGCTGTTCTCTTTTGGAAAATGTGGATATTTATCACACTGGATAAAAAATAAACATTGATTGCAATAGATTCATACTTGTATAAATCTACATTTGTGACGTTGTGATTCCTGCTCATATATTCTTTTGATTTGCACTTTAACATTTGGGACTGGTGCTTGTAAATTTGAGAAGCTCCAATGGTCCACTGCAGAGGGGGGGTAGGTCTATATAAAATGTGGCAGACTGCGGCAGACATGCAAGATGGTCAGAAAGTCACTGGCATCTGGGTGATCGATATAAATAAGCTCTAAATAAAATCACACAAGTTAAACATTAATTCCTACACTCAGCAGAAACCTGGAGAAGCTTTTATTTCAAACAAACATGGTTCTGCCAAATATAGATTCAAGGGGAAACAAACACCTAGACTAACTATCATATTTCTTCTAGTTATGATTAACTTTGCTTTGTTTCTAACATACAATACAAATAAAACATGGAATAGTGTTTGTATATAACACAAAACGCTGCCCAAAGTGTAAAACACTTTTTGTAAAGAACAAAAAAAGTAAACCATGCTTTTAGAAATGTAGGAAAGCGTTGGGCATCTCTTATTTCCTTCGTCTTCACGTACACATGGGGATGATGCTCAATTTTCGCTGCATCTCTAAACTCCTGGACAAACAACACCACCTCTATTAGCTACATAATACCACTGTTGTGGTTGATGACACTGAGCTTTGTTTGTGGGTGTGGGAAGGAAAGGCAGCGCCTCGGAAAGTATTTACGTCCGTAAACGAGCTCAATGGCTGTTTGCAAACAGCCACAATATCTCAGATGAATCTGGATTTGTCTGCACTGATAACAGTCCAATAAAAGAGACGGAGGATAAAATGGGTTTGGCCCGCTGACTCAAATGAACCCATCATTGAATCAAATATGTATTAAAAAAAAAACAAAAAAACATTTGCAGTCGCAGCCTGGTAAAATATGCAGGCTTTAAAATTTGGAAAGTAAGAGAATTTTCAGATCTAAATAGATATAAATGAAAATACACAGTTCTTCAAAAACAGAAGAAGACAAACATTGTTAGTCTTTTGTTCTCCCAGTGCAAATTTGTACACATATAGAGCATCATCTTCCTCCTCCGCCGCCATGAATCAGGAGACTAATGGAGCTGTAACGTTTTGAAAATGCTCTGCTTTAGTGCAGAGCCTCTGCACTTTTTTTGTATTTGGAGGCTTAATTCAGATTAGTTATACTTAATGTCCCTATCTTGAGCATTTTGAAACAAAAGATAAATTCCTGGTTTCAGCAAACAGTCATTAAAACACATTTTGAGTTTGAATAAGCCCAGTTTAAGAATTTAGTGATGAAATAAATAGGACTACTATTCCTGCGATGCCATTTTTACTATTGTTGAGTAGGAACAGTTTGCATGTTGTTTGTAGGCAGAAGTGTCAAAAGTATTCATATTGCTTAATTAAAAGGACTGACAGATGTATAAAAACAGACTCTGGTAAAAGTAAAAGTACCGACTGAACTCCTTTACTGAAGTAAAAGTTAAAAAGTACAGGTTCAACATTGCTTAAGAACAATAGTAATTATTTTTTTCTTTGAATGATAAAAAATAACTATTAAAAACTTTATTATTAAAAAACAAGTTTTATGCAAGGAAAATAGGTTCACTATTTACTATATGTCTCTGGTGTGGCATCAGCCATCTTCTATGGAGCAGTGGCTGATCTGTAGCTGAGAGAAAGTGGCTGGATAAGCTGATCAGGAAGGAAGCTCTGTGATTGGATGCCCTCTGACCTCAGTGCAGGAGGTGGGAAACAAAGGGAAAATCAAAACAAAATCAGCTCAATGTCTCCCACCCCATGCATAAAGCTGTTGCTGAACTGGAGAGCTCTTAAAGTGACAGAGTGCTGCATCCTAAATGCACCAGGGGGCGTTATCATAGATTCTTCCTCCCAACAGCTGTAGGACTCTATAACCCCCCACGGTTTCGAACAACCTCAATAAGTTGTTACACTAAAGCTTATTTTGCACACCTGTTGCTGTCATTTTGCCCATCTCTGATGTTGCTGCTATTTTTAAATATCCATTACTGTAAAAATGTCCATAGCTGTATATTGGTTATTTATTCTCCAGCTGCACAGTTTTATATTGTTACAACACTTTACAATACAGTATTTTATTGTTTATCTTTTAACTCTGCACTATTATGTTATTCTTTTACATTTTTCTAAGGTCCACATGTGCTGCTGTAAACACCAGAATTTCCCCATTGTGGGACAATAAAGGGATTTTCTATCCTATATTTAATTTTTCAGTTTGTCAACGCACAGAAGGGAAGAGAAAAGATGGCATGCAGATCCATGAAGAAGATGGAAGCACTTTTGTAAACAACAGTAAAAGTGAGGTTTCATTGGAATAAAATAAAATAAATAAAACTCAGGAGAGAAATGTCTATATGCTAGTGGTTAGTGCAAGGAAACACCAAGGTAAAATCGCAATACTGGTTAAAAAAAACATAGCAATTTTTATAATATTTTAAATTATTTTACCTTAATATAAATATCTTATTTATGATTCTTTATGATCAATAACCTCCTGTACCATTGGTTCCCTTCAGTTATGACATCAAGTATAAAAATACCACACAACACATTAAAGATTTGGCAAACAAAGGTGTAAAGCCAGGATAACTGTGATGACAGTCCACACAGTTACAGTAAGCAGTGGAGGGTGCCAGACAGTCTGCATCCATCTCTACAAATATAGATGCTATGTGTCCGTAGAGCAGAAGAGCCAGGGTGAGAATCATAGTGTGATTGTGTGTCAGCATGTGCCTGTGTAAGCTTATATGCCCATGCAGATGCCTTTTGTCACACTGCTTTGGACCTCTGTGGATCTGGGTCAGGGGATCATGAGGTTTCCATCTTCCTGAGCAGTACCACCTTATTGCAAAATGTGACAGAAACCAACGAAAGAGGAGGTAGAGGACCGAATCAGACTGAAACAACATGGTAAAGCATTCATCTAGGGAAAAAAAGGTAACTTTGCAGGTCAACAGGTTGGCAGCAAGAATGAAGTTAGCAAAGCTGAATGTTGGACTCAGCATTCACTATGTGGGTGTTAGATTCCACAGGAAGGAAAAGTTTGGTGTGACCTGCTCCACTTGGATTTCAGAATCTAAAGTTCTGCTTTTTCTTCAGGAAAAAAACTGAGGCTTGCTGAAGATCCTCAACTCTTGACTATCACTTGAACGATGTTTAACTTTAGTTGGTTTCCATTACAAATGCAGCCAAAACTATATCAATATTCAGCCAATTTTAAAAATGCTAATTTTTGCAATTCTGGTATCTCCATTAAATAAGAAGTACAATTTAAATTGCACCCGAATACGTTTGTTCAAAAGATACCTCTTCAAAAAATTATAGCAGTGGGGGATGTAAGCACATGAGGTACATCCATATTTCAGCAAGACCTCTAGTGTTCATTGCACTCATTGTCGCAAAGTGAATAAAAAAATACTCAGTCTCCTCATCAATCAAAAGATACATCTTCCTCCAATTACTTTATCTTAATCTTCATCTTTTCACAAGGCAGTAGTTCCAGTTGCCTTTCCATTGCAGTTTTGCAAAATATAGGAATTTTGATACGACCGAAAAACCATCCATGGAAGCAAACATCTTTTTACTGGAAAACATTAGTTTATTAAAAACTGTGGTGTTTCCTCACAACTTTATTTTCCTAATTAACATTAGATGTTTTATGGAAATATAGCTACTATCAAATGATTATTTCACCAATCAAACTTCTGGATAACAATCCAACCTAATAAATAGAGGGATGGGCAATCCAGGTTCAGAAAGTAAAAAACCTAAACCTAGGCTGTGTCTGAATGTCCTCCCTAATCAATATATAGGGCACTATATAGTGGTTATGACATTTGAAATGAGTGTCCAAAAGCCTAGTACAACAAAATGTAGCGGACTCGTAATTTCTGACAATGCACCTTGAAAAGTAGTGATCATCTATGGTCACTTGACAGGCAGATATATCCCAGGTTGCTTTGTGAGAGCTCTTCTTGCAAAGTAGTGATCATCTGTGCGAACGGTCAGTTAACTGAGTTCACTATAAAGTCCACTATATGGTTCCCACTCTATATAGTGATTGAGGGATTAGTGCTAACGTTTTTTATTTCAAGCTCCCCAGTGAAGACAGGAATTGTTAAAAACACTGCATGGTTGGAAATGGCTGTTGCCCTGTGACTTTTAGATGGGTCTCTGCTTCAACACACCTGACTCCAATATGAGCTCATTAACTTAGCTCAACAGAGCTTGACTGCATGTCGCTGAAGTGGTTTAGCTGTTTGATTCATGTCTGTATTGCAGACATATCTAAAAGTTGCAGGACACTGGCCGCCTGAGGATATGAGTTTCAGGCCACTGGTTTAAAAATTCTCTGATTAAAAATAAAGCTTCCATCCCTGGCAACACAGTACAGCGAGCCACTATGCTGACATTTAATGAGAGCAACAGCTGCAGAAACGGGGTTTTTAAACACTTTTACCTTTTTATTTGTAGAAAAATAAGTGAGAAACGTGTTGTGAACCCAGTGTCCTTCAGACTCTGTCATCAATACAGACTCCTCCTTGCAGGAAGGCTGAACACATATGCTCCTGCCCAGTCAGCAGACAGAGAGCAACCTTTGGAAGCAGAGGTTGAGTATCATGTTTCACGGGTATTCCCAAATCGTCTGCAAAGCCAAACCGGTCAATGGTCAGAGGGCTTTTCATAGGATAGAAAAAAATGACATAATAAAATGCAGCATCATTGTTGCAGCTGAAGGTGGATCAATGTCTCACTCAGGGAGGACTTTTCCTGTCAGTATATTTGAGAGAAAGCAGAAGTTTTGAGCGCTACAATAATTCAGATAAGTCCACCAGGCAGACAGAACGCAGGTGGGGGAGAGTGGCTACGGCTGGCAACAAGTAGGACAACAGCACACTGTAGAGAAGCCCGCTGGGGAGCAAAGCTAGCAGAGGCTACGGCTGGTCAGAGCTAGCCTCAAGAGGCCAACTATGGGAGATGGAAAGAGAATAGCAGAGGATCAGCTCAGCCTGCCGGGTAGACAGAGCGGCGGAGTGGGAGAGAGTGTCAGCTGGTCAGTGTCTGCACTGGAGGCAGGATGACAAAACAGTCCTTTCTTAAGCTGAATTAAACAGCTTTTGTAACGGCATCTAAAAACCCCAAAGGAGCAATCCCCACTTCATCCCTTTGCAGCAATATCATGTCTCAAAGGAAATGACCTTTCACAATGTATTTAAAACTTTAAAACAAATGCAGCACTAACAAAGTACTTTTTGCTGTACAAACCAGCCGAATTGATCAACAACAATTTTTATTTTTATTTTTTGAAGAAGAAGAAGGTGGGAGGGCGGGTTGACTTTTGATGACCTCTAGAAGTATCTTTAAATTAATTGCTGCACAAACGTAGCACAAAGGTTTGACTTTACTGTTTTTTTTCTTTCCATTTCAAGAAGGCAGAGGTGCCAACTTCCCTCAGGTCTCACCCTGTTTTTCAAGGAGTTTGACAACCAATTAAATTTAGTGGGAATAGCATAATGTTCACCCACAGAGATTCCCATGTTTCCTTAATATAAAATGATCAAACAGAGCAAAGCTGCAGGAGAAGTAAAACCCAATGAGGGTTAAGCTGACATGGATTCTTTTAAAAAAGTTTAGAATTCCTTACATGTTTTTTATGTAAAAGGACCTGTGTGATGCATCCTCTAAAAAACTACATTTCGTTTCTTTGTACTTGTGACAGTGTAATGAAAATAAAGTTGATTCTAAAAGCTCTAGCAGTTAAAAGAGTTCCAGATAAAATTTGCTCTAAAAAGAAAAATACACAACTCACTCTATCATGGATCCTTTGCAATACTTTAGACTGGACAACAGAACAGACCAATGTCTAGTTCAGGCTGCAGGATAACTCAAGCACACAGTCCCCATTGAATTTCAAAGCCCCTTCAGAAAATAGCAGTGTTGATATTTATGTTTGTGAAGGTTGTATATAAAGTGCTGTTCTTTACTCTTGGAGGTTAATGGTTGTTATGGAGATTATGGAGACCCAAAAATGACCCACTCTTGAGTCATTTCTATTTCTCCCCTGGTAAACAGGATGTTATAGTGCCCTCAGAAATTCCTTGACACTTGGAAACTAATGGAAAAAGGGTAAGCATCAGTTTTTCCTCCAGTGAGTATATCTACTAAGATTAATAGCTGGAGGCTCTATTTTTCCCCAGTGCCAGCAGGGGTGTGTCCTGGCTGTAACTAAGAACAACTCCATTTATATAGACTCTTTTTAAACAGCAAACCTTTACAAACATGTTCCACTTTCTTATACCTTTTCCTTCTTTTGTTAAATCCAGTCAACTGTGAATTTTCACTTTTCTTTAGAAACCGACGCTGGAATTCAGATGTAGGAGAAACTGTCAAAGTAAAATTACTCACGGTACAATAGACGCCACCTGCGATTAGGTAATCATAACTTTCCCGAAACAACCTGAGAAAATGACCTGTCAGTATGTACGTCTACGAGGACTCCAGCTTTCCTCCTGTGTTAACGTCAAAGGATTATTATTTTACTTTCACACAGAAGTAAGCACTTGTTTCAAATTCAGTGTGTTTGCTTCGGTTCATTGAGGACCTCCCCCCCAAAACCCCCACCATCCCACACATACACACCCCTGCACACACCGACAAGATGCCAGTGACTTTATATCGTCTGCACCCAGCCATGACAGCACGGTGGTAATATACATGTGTGGAAGAGGCCAGATGAGTGTGGAAAGGTAGAGATGGGTTCTGTGAAGGCAGATGAAGGCTAATTAATCAGAGACATACAGTAGGTAGCGTTCCTTCACTGCAACAGACTAATTTGGTATTCTCTTCACCTCCCTTCAGGCTGGAAGACAACTCAGAGGAATGAAAAATAATCTGTTTAACAGATTTATTTTCCTCCCTGCAAATAAAGGTCCAGTTCTCACACACAAACCTTCACCTTCCTCCATTCGCTCTATGTTTTGGGGAAAAAAAATAAAATTATGTGGTTTTAGTGGAGTGCTAGCACAGTATTTGATAATTTCAGTTACTGCCACAGAAACGGCTCTTTTAACAGCTAATTACTTTGGTTACACTGTTATTCTCATTTTCCCAGACTCTGGTCGAGGCAATGAAAATATCAATCCACTCTCCTCAGACCTCTTTAATTCTTCACTTTATCCGCCTGCAGTCTGTCTCTGCGGAGCAGAAAGTGAGGAAAATTGAAAAATTATTTTTTAATGGTTATTTGAAATGAAAAAGTAAAAACACTGTTTTTTTAAGATTTGTTGAATACTTGAGGTGTTAATATCATTGTGTTATTTAACAACTATTTTAACAAGAGCCTTTTTGCAGTCAAGCTGTTCTAAAAGTACTATTAAAGTACTATTTTTTATATAAAGACTAAATGTTAACAAGTTTTAGTTCATTCACTTATGGATTAATTAAATATCCTGAGGGAATTACTGGCCATTATTGATTACCTTTGTTCTGCAATTGGCCTTTCCAGACTTTATAAATGACTTAAAGTTTCAATCTTCCATACAGGGCTGTTACACATTATTCAAGTTTTTCAGACTTAAAATGTTTTGTGTTTTATTTCAATTTTTGAGGACTTTTCAAACCCTAAACTCAAAACCTCACTTACAGTTGTAATGGATCCACCATTGGTAGACTTTGAGAATTATTTATTTTGAATGTAAATACAATATAGTATAAACGCTGTAGCTGTTCAGTTTGAGTAAATTTAAAGAAAACGTTCCACTGATGTTGCCATGTTATCGATTGGGCAAATGTTTCATGCTAGGTCCTGTAGCACTAGTTCCGTAACGAGTAATGTTAAAAATTTTTATATTCAACTATGTAGGATTTAAATTGATGACATATAAAAATCACCAGGGATAAGGAAGATGAGGAGGACCAAATGGAGGAAGAGGGGAGAGCTGGAAGAAGAAGCTGGTGTTTATGCTGCTAGGTGCTGTTAGATGCTAACCCAGATGGAAAGTGATGCTACAAACACTGCAGCTTCTACCTGAGGTTGTTTACAATTAGGGTTGGGATCAAAACATTTTCTTTGATATAATACAATGATGGCTGTTTCTCAATATGTGTACTTGTGCATTCTCATGTGCTCGTGTACTCGTAAAACATCATCAGCCTCAGCCCTAGTACCCTTCCAATTCACAAGAACAAGAAGACAGAGAACGGACAAAGTCCCCAGATGTTGTTCTCGCCCCTCCCTATTTACAGAGTATGCATCAGAGCAGACCTGTCTGTTCTTGAGATTGAGAGGTATCACAGAATGCACTGCGGTTGCAGCAGCTTTCAGTGGTGCGCTCTCAGAGTATTAAGTTAAAAGTTCTCTTTTCTGTTGCCATTCTGTCCATCACACTTATCCCAAGTGGGGTTGCGAGGGGTGCTGGTGCCTATCTCCAGCTGTCTACGGGCAAGAGGCAGGGTACACCCTAAACAGGTCGCCAGTCCATCGCAGGGCAACACAGAGACAAACAATCATTCACACTCGCACCTAAGGAGAATTTAGAGAAACCAATTAACCGAACAGTCATGTTGTTGGACTGTGGGAGGAAGACGGAGAACCCAGAGAGAACCCACGCCTGCTCGGAGAGAATATGCAAACTTCATGCAAAAAGACCCCGGGCCAGTAATCGTACCTGGTACCTTCCTGGTGCAACTGAACAGCTGCTCTGCTATAAAAGTATGTTTTTAGCCATACATAGCGTCACTATATGGCCTATTTACCAATTTAATACCCAATCTAAAACGAAGTTCAGAGGTTGAGAGGACAGCGGCAACCAGCGGACCCCGGAGGCTAACCATAGCCAGGGCTGCAGCAGCCCTCTCTCTGCATAGCCGTGTGTGAAGTACTGGTGGTTCTGTTGGTGATTTTTTTGTTTTATTTAGCAAAATATTAGTTTAATTTGTGTTTATTTGACTGTGTTAATTATATACTAAATGAAAAAAGTAAGAATTTATTATAGAGACTATTAGTAACAAGAGATAAAATACAGATCCAGATGAGTCGAGCATGTGGTGACGTCACAAGTACGCTTCTGTCCAACTGACCCATATTTATGCTTCGTGCTCTCGTTCTCCCCAAGCCAATACTTTGGTGTTCTTCTCAAGAACATACTTGACAAGGACACAAGTCCATACTCCTATGTAACAAACAACTGAAAGTTGCTTCACTGTCCCTTTAGACAGTCGTTTCATTTTACATTAGCTTCTGCCAATAGTGTTAGCTCTTGCTAACATGCTAAACAATAGTCCACAAGTTGATCACATTTGTTTGGTTCAGCAGATATCTCATGTATAGATATTTTGAGCCAGGGATGCAGAGTAGCATCGTCTAAATTTACAACGGCAAAACAATAAAAAAAGAAACAACCCTGATAATGTGCCTTCCTGTGTTTAAAATGTAAGTCCAGAAAATGAGAATCCAGTAGGCCCTAATCTTGTCATCTTAGACTGAGACAACTTTATCGTCATTTTGTTTACACAGAGTGTATACAAAATGAAATTTTGTATAGAAAAGCTTTCAGACTCTAAATGAACATTTCCATTCCATAAGATGCAGCAGTGATCAAATGTAAGCAGTGTGGGAGAATCTACCCGGCATGCCGGCAACCTCCATGGGTGAAAAATATAACAAAACATTACAATAAATGACGACATATTTAGACAAACATTTTCAAGGTGTCGTGGATCCCTTTAATTGTCCTTCCACAGGATGGACGGATGAAGGAATGGGTGGAATATGTAGATCAGGGCTGCCCAACCAGTCGATCGTGGGCCGAGTTTCAGTCGATCGCGAAAGTTTTACAATGTAGACCTATTTATGTCTATGACAAAAAAAATATATTAAAAAACACTAATCGACACATTGATCACAAGAGGCCAAAGTTTATTTTCATAATAATAAAATCAAAAATAAAAAGTATGCAGGGAACCTTTCTTTATGCGTGCTGATTGATTGATAGGATTGGTAGAAAAACAATTACAAATTTTCTGTACTTATACTATAGTTTTCCTTATTCATCCATCCCTCTAAAATACCTATACCTCACCAGAATGAGCGGGAACAATGTTCTTGATTTAGATAACATGTCAGGAAAGGAGAATGATTAGAAAAGACACCTATGTTAGAAAAGCAGGATGTTTTGATTATCAGTGGTGGTGTCTGTATCTTGTGTTGGTCCTTCCCTTAGCAAACACCTACACATACACCTCCACAAACATCCAGATTAATCACTGCCCACTACCACATCCAGTGTGCTCCATGCACCGACCTCCATCTATCTGACAACAGATCAGGACTGGGATACACATGTAATCTCCCATATCTCCTTCAGCCATCGCCACAAAATAAGAGCTGCTCTCCTATGAAGTCTCCACAGCTGAAGCAGTGATGGCAGAGAAATGAAGAATATACTGTAGGTCCCATGAACCGAACAGAGGCAGGAAAAATGTCAAACAAAACAAACAAGGCTGTGTAGGAAGGTTTCTGCAGTGGTGCAGCGCTGTGCACCTTTGAATAAGCAGCTGAGGGGGGAAAAAAAGAGAAAAATATGCTCTAAAGGTTAATGTGGATTTTGCTGTGGTTATTAAGCCCATGTACTATAGTTGTCGTTATGCATGTTAAGCTAATAAACATCTAACTAAACAGATTTGTTTCTGTCTGCAGGCAAGAAACTGTATGGCTGCTGTCTAATACAAAAGCTGCGTATGACATTTGTGTCATGATCTGGCCTGTTTGCTCTCCCTTAATTAGTAATTCCTTTCACCTGCCCTCTTCCCTCCCTGCCTCATTATAATTAATTCCTCTCACCTGTTTCCTCTGGTTTATATTCAGTTCAGCCTGAGCATTCAGTGCCAGATCATTGCTTGTCTTTCTGTCAGTCTTTCTGTTCAGTTTTTATTTGGTTCATGTCCTGGATCCTGGCAGCCAGTGGAAAGAGGGTTTTAGTGTTTGTCTCGTCTCCTGATCGTCCACTGTTCCTCCCCTGCGGAGTCCTCTGGGTTTTTGGCTCATTATGGGGGGGGGGGTTCAGTTTTTATCTAAGTAAGCCTGGCTCCTGGGTGGAGACCAGTTTAAAGTCTGCTTCAAGTTCCGGTTCCACGTCCTGTCTCGGCTACCCTCTTCCACTGAGCCTGCCTGTCTGCACCTGATCCTGTCTGCTCCTGTTCGTGACCACCTGGTCATGCTTCTGGTCCCAGTCAGACTCTGAACCCTCCTGGAAGCCTGTGGTTGCATGGAAGTCTGGATCCTGCCACCTCTGTCTGTTCCTGTCTGTTCTGGATCCCTGACCAGGATCAGCTTCCACCATCACCTCTGGGACTGCAGCACTGGGACACCTGTGGTCTGGACTGTTAAACCAGGTAAGTGACCAACACAGTTAATCTTCTATTGGTTGATCGTGGTCACTTACCTGTGTTTCCTCCCTAGAGTGTCTGAGATTGGGCGGTGCCCCGCCCCCCCCTGCCTGCAGTGTCCTCGAGCCACAGCTCCGCTTTTGTTTTGTTTTTATTTTAATAAACCTTTTGAACTTTCCTACTGACTGTCTCTCCTGAATACTGGGTCCATCTGTCCTCGGTTCATGACAATTTGGGCCTGAAAAGATAACTGCCTTCACCGTTATCCAAACTCAGGCGGGTGCTGTTTCCATTTTGTCTGACATAAATGTAATGACACTCAACGAGAGCATGTCAGCTTGGCCAATACCCATAAAAACTGTGCCAGTAGACCAAATTGTATTTATTATCCTTAGCGCCCATCTGCTATCCCCCAATATAAGGAGTGATTATAGGGAGAAAATGTGCTTAAATTTTAAAAGCATGACAATTAGAAGTGATGTTGTTTAAAGGAGACCTCTTTGCTGTTTTAATGCAGGTCATTATGAATAAAAAAGATGTGGTTTTGACCTTGGGCTGACGTTAATGCTCCTGATGTTTGAATATCACAGAAGTGTTTCTGAGGAGGAGTTAAACCTCTTGATCTGTAATTTTTCAAATAGAATGGAAAAAAACAACAAAAAATATTTTTTTTAACAGGAATACTGTTTATTTTTGTGTGATCTTAAATATTTTGAGATATAAACTCCCTTGCTGAAAAAATAAAAATAATTTAGCATCTCAAAAGCAAGGGTATGAATTAATTGGGGTGTTTCTGTATCTCCTCACAAAACTTTCAGAGCAGCTTCCGTAGCTTCGCCTCACGTCACTTACAAATAACAGAAAAGCTCACATTTTCCTGCACTGCTGAATGTGCAACAGGCCCAAGCTTTAAAAGTCAGCTGCAGATAATGCTAAATCTGAACAGCATTAAGATAAAATGAACAGAAATCTTAACTTCCCTAGCATGATGGACAGCATTTCTGGAAACCCATAGAGTTGAGAACATTCTCCCATCATTGATGCAGCTCACAATGGAAAACAACACAGTTTTGTTTAGTTTAGTTGAAGTTGATTTTAGTCTTCTAAGAAGCCATCTATTTAGAATACAGGCAAAGTAAGTTGTAGCAACAAAATGTTAAAAACAAACCTAATGATGTTGACTGATCAATCCAGCCTTTAAAATGGACGATTTCAGGGGTTCCTGCTGATTCCGCAGCTTTGTCATCCTGTACTTCTGAGGCTCTTGGTCACTTTACAACAGGCTTGTTTTTGAGTCATACAAATCAGCTACGTACCAAAAATCAAGAGGTTATCGAACAGACAAACAATGACAAGTTTACGGTGGTCAGCATATGAGTGAACTTTAAAACCTAAAAAAAAACAAAAGCAAAAAAACAATCGAGGACTTTGTTTATCAAATCTTTCTGGGCCTTGAACATTTTTTATTGCAGTATTTCAAGGATCCATGTTAACCCTTGACATTTCCTCAAATGAGTGAAGAAACATGTCAGATTTAGCAATCATTACAACTTAAAATATGAATATAATATTATATAGGATATTTATAACGTTTAGAGCGACTGTTACTTCTGTTTTCTTCTTTATATCGTGTTTTAGAGTAGAATTTCTTATCATTTATGAGCTAATTTTTTCTTTTTTCATATCCATTATCTTGTTTCTAGCTCTGAGTGATTTATTTTGGTTATGTTTAATGAAACCTCTGTTGCTCTACCAGTGATTTCACTATCCATGAAGAATATTGCTCCTAATGTCTTTCTTCATCCTCATTAAACAAGTTGCTGACAAAGTAGAGAAACTGGTCTCTTCCAGGAAAGGAAATCTATTAACAAATTAGAAATAACTTAATATTGAAGGCAGAAGTGAGTAGTCATACAATGGAGGGTTGATTTTTTTTATTGTTTTTAGAACCCCACTTGCTTTTGTCTGACAACCGGCCCAGACGCCTGAAAAATTCTGGCTGTGGCTCGGAAACCAGTTGGCCCATAACTCTGCAGGAAAGGCTGAACATGTCAGCCTCATGTGTAAAAAGGTGTTAAAAAATATGAGTAAAAGGTTTGGAAGACTGAATCTGTCGCAGCTAAAAAGCTGCTTAGTTATGTGTGGGTTATCACCAACATATGATCATCAGCCATCCCACTGGGGACACAATACCACAGAGATGACTGAAAAAAATAACAAATAAAAACCTTTCCTCATCCAAAGTTTCCTACACCATTGATCACCTGACCTTCCTCCAGACACTTTATCTGCTCCTTCCTCATCAAATCTCTTCCTCTTTCCTGGGAAAGGACCTACCTTTGGAAGGCTCTGTGCGTTTAGGCAGATCCAATGTGTCGTAGTTTTTGTCATTTTCCCCATTCTTCCTGCCTGCATGAATAAATAAGGAGAGAAGAGGATGTTAGCAGCCTAACCGTGGATTTCTAAATACGCTAACAGACACACAAGTTTTAGAGGCTGGTATCAGTATTATTGAACCATGTGGAGCTGACATGTATTTTGCTAGGATGAATGGACCTTTCAAACACATGAACACATAAACACATGAGAATGAATCGGTAAAGGTCCGAACTAACACCGGGCCAACACTGATGATGACTCACATCCACCTAAATGTTTACATTTATACATGAAGTAGGAAGAGAGGAATGAACTGGATTCTCATGGGGGACAATCCATGACTGTCGAGTTCAGGCTGTAAACATCCAAAATAAACCTAAAGTATGATAACAATCAAGCTATATTATAATCTAATGCTTTTATGTTTTCCTTGTAAACATCGAGAGATCTAGATGGCTTTAGCCATCCCACCTTCTTCTTGAAAACAGAAATCATTTCAGAAAAAAACAAAAAAAAGATGAGATGAGACCTCCTTTTGGGAAATGGTGGACTTAGCAAGGATATATACACTCACCGGCCACTTTATTAGGTACACCTGTCCAACTGCTCGTTAACACTTAATTTCTAAGCAGCCAATCACATGGCGGCAACTCAGTGCATTTAGGCATGTAGACATGGTCAAGACAATCTCCTGCAGTTCAAACCGAGCATCAGTATGAGGAAGAAAGGTGATTTGAGTGACTTTGAACGTGGCATGATTGTTGTTGCCAGAAGGGCTGGTCTCAGGATTTCAGAAACTGCTGATCTACTGGGATTTTCACGCACAACCATCTCTAGGGTTTACAGAGAATGGTCCGAAAAAGAAAAAACATCCAGTGAGCAGCAGTTCTGTGGGCGGAAATGCCTTGTTGATGCCAGAGGTCAGAGGAAAATGGCCAGACTGGTTTGAGCTGATGGAAGGGCAACAGTGACTCTAATAACCACCCGTTACAACCAAGGTGGGCAGAAGGGCATCTCTGAACGCACAGCACGTCGAACTTTGAGGCAGATGGGCTACAGCAGCAGAAGACCACACCGGGTGCCACTCCTTTCAGCTAAGAACAGGAAACTGAGGCTACAATTTGCACAAGCTCATCGAAATTGGACAATAGAAGATTGGAAAAACGTTGCCTGGTCTGATGAGTCTCGATTTCTGCTGCGACATTCGGATGGTAACCTTAGGACGAACACTAAAATGTTCTGCAGACCTTTTCAGGGTTTTCAGGAGAAAGACTATTTCATACTGAACTCACAATGAAGCCGTGGGGGGCAGGAAGAGAAGGAAAGGAGGATGGATGGAGATAAGGTGGAGGAATGAGGAGCTGAAAGAGTGAGGGGAGGGCACTCACCTTGATTAAACCATTCCTCTATAGTTATCCAAGGAAGCAGCAGCAATGCCAAAAAAACACAAAGCAGGGAGAAGAGAGAAACAGGCAGGTGATTAAAAAGATGTGTGTGTGAGTGTAGGAGGTGTGGTGCGACACAAAAATAAGTCTTAATTTCCTGACGTTAAATAAGTGAAGGCTGTAATAAAGCAGGAAAGAAACGGTCCAGAAGTGTGAGGGGTGGGGTCGCAGCAGCAACAGTGAGAATGTTTCTTTATCAAGCAGAGTGGATGGAAAACAGGAAGGAAATCATTTCCCACCTTCAGACCGTGAGGAAGGACAGAACCTCAAGGGTGAAAATAAACAAAAGTGTCATCGAGTGTTAGATTTTAAATGACAGGAAGAGCAGCAATAGGAGTGAATAAATAATCTGTTTAGCTAAAACAGCATGAACTGCTGGATGTGATCTTCACAGATCTGGGTTTTAATCTGGATGGGACACTGGGTCCAGATTTACCCCTGCAAAACTGATCAAAAATAAGACAAATGTTCTTCTTTAAGGGCCGGATCTATCAAAGGTTTGCATGTATAAAAACGTGAGCTATTTCACTGCGCACGCTAAAAAATGTACAAACTGATCTATCAACAGCGTGCTAAAAGGATTTGGTCTTTAAAACGCGCTACAGTCCCCCGGTCTGGCCCGGGGGACTGTTGCCCCCGTCGGGGCGGGGTCTGGGGCGCCGCGGGGGGGTCCTGCGGCGGCCGCGTGCGGTGCTCTTGGGGGGTTCCGTGGTGGCGGACGTGGGCTACTGGCCTGGTGGCTGTGCTGCTGCTGGGTGGGGCTGGGCGCCGGGCATCGGTTCTTTTGTGGTGCTGGCCGGGGTGCTTCTGCTCTGCGGGGCGTCGGGGCGTGCCTCGTCTTCCGGTGCCGGGTTTCGGTGGTTGGCCGTGGTGCTTGCCGTGGTTGCGTCGTCCGGGGGGGGCGTGGGTGGTCGCGCCTGTGGCCGGGGTTCGTGTGTGTCTGTTGTGGGCGGGTTGCGGGCGTCGGGGGTCCCTTTGGAGTGCCCCCGGGTCGGGGTGTGGCTTCGCTCTGTTGGGGCGGGTGCCGGTGACGCGTGGTGCGGTGCATCGTGCGCGGCTTGGGAGTGGAGGGTTGCTCGGTGTTTGGCGGCGGGGGGGGGGACGGGCCGTGGCCGGCGTGGCCGTCCTCCTCTCGGCGGCCTGTGGGCGGTGCGGGGCCGGAGCGGGGTGGGTCGTGCTGCTTTCGCGCCGGGCGCGGCGGGGGGGGGGGGGGTCGCGTCTGCTGCTTTCTTTTTGCTGCTTGTGCCGGCTTCTGGCGGCTGGGGCGGCCTTGCTGCTCTGGCTCTCTGGCGTGCGCCGGGTGGGGCTGCTCTGTCCTTTGCTTTGCCTTGCGGCTGTGTTTGCTGTGGTCGGTGGGGGCGGGGTGGTTTCGTTGTGTTTTTGGGTGGGGGAGTCCGCCTGGGGGCTTGGTTGGTGCCGTCGGTTCGTCCTTGTCGGCCTTCCGGTGTTGTTTCTGTTGGGGCTGCTCGGGCCCCCGCATGCCGGCGGTGCGCTGCCGGGGGGATTCCTGTTCGGCGGGCTTGCCTGTCTCCTGGGAGGGCAGGCATGTTGACTTTTCTGGGGAGGAGCATCTGGGTGGAGGGGTCCTCGTGGTGTGGCGGTGGTTGTTGGGCACTGGCTTGTTTGCGGCCGTTCTTCTCCGGTGAGGGGGAGAATATTATAATTTTTTTGTTTTTGTTTTTGTTTGTTTTTTGTGTGGGAGGGGGTGTGTGGGCGGGGGGATCGGGGCTTGGAGTGGGGCTCGGGATTTGCGCTTAGCTGTGTTGTGTGGCTTTCTTCTTCTTCGGATTGGTGCTGTGGGACCGGTGTTGGGGGGAGTCGTTCGGGGGCCGGGGTCGGGGTGGGGGTGCTGGCGCCGGTGCCGGGGGTTTTTGGGCATTGCCCGGCCCTACTGCGGGGTGGGTCTGGGGTGGCTCCTTGGGCCTGGGATCCCTGGGGCGCATTGCCCTTGGGCGGGGTCCCCGGTGGGGGTTCGGGGGTTCGGGTTCTGTGGGGAGTGCTGCTTGGGTTCTGGGCCGGTGTACGCCTGGCTGTCTGTCCCTGCTGCCACGGCCTCTGGTGTGCCGGGGTGCCTCGGGGCCTGCTGGGCTGGGGGGGGGCATGGACATTAACACCTATGGCAAGTGCTTACCCCCTCACGGGTTTGCACTCTGTAAGTGGGGGAAGGGGAGGGAGGGGGAGTAGGTATGATCTCGGCCTGGATGTCTTCTGTCGCTTGTGTGGTGAGTAGCTTGATTGTTATTGTAGGGGAGGGATTACATCTCCGGAGGGGGGGTGGGGGGTGGTGATAGAGGGAAGGAGATCTTTGAAGGGCTTTGGGTCTGGCTCCCTGTCTTGGTCCTGGTCCGTGCTGCCCCCTGGTGGGGCTTCGTCCGGGGTGGGGGCTCTGCGTGTTGCGCGTTGGCTGGCCGGCTGGGATTGTCCCTTCCCTTATTCATTTATTTATTTATTATTATTATTTTTTTTCTTATCTTCCTTTTATATTTTTTTATTTATTTATTTATTTATTTATTATTTTTTTTTTTTATTATTATTTTTTTTTATTTAATTTATTTATTTATTTATTTTTTTTTAATTTTATTTATTTATCTACTTATTTATTTATTTTTTTTTTTTATTATTATTATTTTTTTGGATGGACAGGACGGGGGGGGGTGGTGGAGTCGGCTCCGTGACCGGCTGGCTGGTGGGTCCTGCTGCCGGTCCCGTGCCCCCGGGCTATGGTGGTGAAACTGGTGGGGCCCCCTTCTCTGGGGGGGCTCTCGGGGAACGGGGGTGCCTATTGGAGTCAGCGGGGGAGCTGGCTCCCTGGGAGTGCAGCAGGCACCCCAGTCCTTTGCTCCCCATCCCCGAAATCCTCCCTCTGCCTGCTCCATCACTCGGCCACACATGTAGGTTTTTGGGGAGGGGGTCGTTACTGGAGGGCCACACCTTCTGATGACGTCCCCCACCCCAATTTTATTTTGCATTTTAGACACTTCCATCTACATCATTTTCACAACACACATCTATGTAGGGCATTTTCGGGGGGGTGGGGGTCAGGGCCACCGGGGGGGGGGCTTATTTTATGGGCCTCACCACGGTCGGCCTCCTCCATCCCCTCTCGCATCTAGACATTGAGGGTTGAGGGTTGTCGAAGGGGGAGGGTGTGCTGGCACCGTCTATCTCCAGGAGGGGGGGTGGAGTGTGCCGGACACCCCCTCTTGGTACTCCCAGTTTTAATTGCATCTGAGAGCAACACGCAACAACACCACATTCGAGCGGGCGCAGTGAGGATCGGGGTCTTCTCACACCCCTGTTCTCCGGCTGCCGCCTGGAGTCTGGGGCCTGGAGGAAGAGCGGGCCACCTGGTCCGTGGTTTTGGCTGGGGCTGGCTGCGGGGCCTAGGTGGCCTGCTGGTGGCGGGGCTGTCACCTCTGCTCTCCCCAAAGAAGGTTGGATGGAGGGGCATGAAGTGCCTGGTTGAAGGTTTTTTTTTTTTTTTTTTTTTTTTTTTTTTTTTTTTTTGTTCTTTTCGGGGGGGGGGGGCGGTTCTGGTTGGGTGGCCGGCGCGGGATGGGTGGGCCCCGGTCCCGGGGGGGGCTCTTGCGGGGGGTGGTCCGGTCCGTGTGCGGGGTGGGGGGCCGGGCTTGAAGCAGGAAAGAGATGGGTTGGTGTGGCGGTGTCGCCGCTCCCCTCCCCTCACATCCGGATTTTAGGTTCACTTATGGGGTCATCCGATAGTCCCGGGACCGACCACCGGTGTCACCGGGTTTTTGGTCCTGGTATTATTGGATGTGAGTGTTATGTGTGAATGTGTGTCTGCGTTGTTATTTTCTTTATTTATTATTATTATTTTATTCAAATTTTTTTTTTTTTTTTTTTTTTTTTTTTTTCTGTGGTACGTGTGGGGGCACTAGGGTGGGAAGGCATGATTGAGATGGTGTGTTTTTTTTTTTTTTTTTTTTTTTTTTTTTTTCTTTCCCAGGTTGGGGTCTCAACCGCACCCTCTCCCAAATACATCTCAAGTCTCCGCTAAGTGCGGAGCCCATTCCCCCCGTCCTGCTCTCCCTCCGCTGGCTGGCGTCGGGGCTCACCGGTGCACTGGTGGAGCTGGGGGTGGATGCCCGGGGGACTGCTGGCTCATTCCTGGCGGCCTCTCCACTGGCCCCGGCCGGCCGGGGCTTTGCTGGGGCTCCTGTCTGGGGGTGGGGTGCCCTTGGGGCCTCGGATCCCTGGGGCCTGGGACTGGATCCGCTTCGGGGTGGGGCTGGGTGTTGTTCGGGGATTTTCGGGGTCGGTGCCGGTGCCTTCGCTACGATGCCGGTTCCTGGGCGGTGTTTCTTTCCTATGCCGGTTCTGTGGTATCGGTTCGGGGAGGGGGGGGAGCTGCGCGGCATGGTGGGGTGCTGGTCTTGGGTCCTGTTTTGGGCTCCGGTTTTTCCGCTCGCACTTCTCCTCTTGCCTATTTATTTTAATTGTAATTATTAATTAATTAATTTATTTACCTATTTATTTGTTATTTTTTTTTTTTTTTTTTTTTTTTTTTTTCTCTTCCTCGGTGGGGGGGAGCGGTTGCGGGCGGGTCGGTGTCTGGTGTCCGCTGTCGCATTGTGGGGGCCCCTTTTTTTTTTTTTTTTTTTTTCTTCTCTTTTTTTCTTTGGGGGGTTTGGCATGTCTGTTTTCTCGGGGGGCAGGCGGGCCTGCTGGGTGGGGGTCCTGCTGGCGGCGCGCCGCTGGTGTGTGGGGGTCCGGGCGGCTCCGGCGGGGGTAGTGTTGGGGGGCCGGTCTGGGCGGGCTGGCTGCGCTGGCTGGGTATTCGG
Source organism: Cyprinodon tularosa (assembly GCF_016077235.1). Lineage (NCBI taxonomy): Eukaryota > Metazoa > Chordata > Actinopteri > Cyprinodontiformes > Cyprinodontidae > Cyprinodon > Cyprinodon tularosa. Next base: position 538,858 of record NW_024039651.1, read on the forward strand.
GTGGGTTTTCCCTCCTGGAGGCATGGCGGGGCTGCTCTGTTCCCACTGATCGCGGCGGGTGGGGCTGCGGGGCGGGTGTGGGCCTGGGGTGGCTATGACCGGCGCGTGGTGGGGGGCCGGGGCGGCGGAGCTGCTCTGGCCGCGTGTCGGGGCCTGGTGCGGGCTGCGGGGGGGGGTGGCGGACGTGGCTGGGCTGCTTTGGCATCGTCCGGTGGGGGGGGCGGCGCGGTTCGCTCCGCTCTGGCTTTGTGCTGCCCCTCGGGCTGCTGGGGGGGGTGGTTGCGCCGGCTGCGGTCTGCTCCTCTTGCGGTTTTGCGCCGGGCGGCTTTTCTGCTCTCGGGCTGATTCTGTGCGCGGTGTGTTTCGTTGCGCGCTGTTGGCATCGGTCTTGGTGGGGTGGGGCTGCGCTTTTGGCCGGGGGGGGCGTTTTGGGGGGGGTCCCGCGGCGCTCGTGGCCGGTTCGCGGCGGATGCGCATGGGCCCCGGCCGGGGGCGGGGCCGTCTTAGTGTTTTCCTGGGTGGTGCGGTCGCGGTGGGTGTTGCGGCCGGTCGCCGGGGCTTGGTGCGGGGGGGGCGGGGCGTGTTTCGGTGCTCTGTGGGGCTGGGGCGTTTCGGTCGGCGCCGTGGGGGGGCTGGTGTTCGGCGCCCGGCCCTTACTTCGGGGTGGCCGGCTGCCGGCGGGGCCCGCGGACTCGTCCCCGCGGCTCCCCGGGGCGCCGGCATGGCGGTGGCTGGGGGGCTTCCTCGTGGCTGTCTCTCCTCCTGCCTTGGTGGGGTCTGATTTCCGGGGCTGGCCCCGCCTTGGTGCCTTCGCTTCTGGGGTCCCCTTGGGCGCCTGGGGCTTTGGGTCTCCCGGCGCTGGACTCAGTGCTCTGGGGGGTGTGCCTCTCCGGCTCTCCACAACCACTATTGAGCATTTTTTTCTATGGTTAAAACTTTACATGCACAAGTTCACCCTCACAAACAACTACAGGTGCTAGGCTTCAGGTACTTAGAGATTCACTTCCAAACAGAAACCCCACATTCATATCTTCAGGTAACACAGAGTACATGTCAGACTTAATAATATTACTTTAGTGATAGTTTCAAGGTGTTTGCTTTATTGTATATCTCGTACCATGTTTTTTGGTTGTGCTGTTCTTTTTTCTTTTTTTTTTTTTTTTTCTCCATCTCATTACAGGTGTTGAAGCAGACTGAAAATGTTTTGTCATTGTCTCCTTCCTATCTCCTCTTTCTTTCATCTTTTGTCCTGTTTTTTTCTTTTTCTTTTTCCTTCTTCTTCTTCTGTTTTTCTGCTCTACTTACATTGCAGTGTCCATATGAACTGTAAAACTCCCTGCATAATTATAATAAAGCAATTTATATAAAAAAAAAAAAAAAAAAAAAAAAAAAAAACGCGCTAAATAGCGCCTCTTATCCATTTAGTACTTTTTCTGCAATGAATATGCAATATGGGGCGTTTACACTGCGTCTTGTGGGAGGAGAACATGTAAATATATTAATTTAGCACTCGCAAAGTGATTTATCAAACCTGAAAGCAATTTTGCTAACGGTATCTGACTCTATGTTTAACACGTTTCAAAAGAAGGTGCAAATGGTCTGTATGCGTAATTGCGCACACATGGCAGCGGTTATTGTCGCAAGAATGAGACATCGAAATGAAGCAAGGAGACGCAGAGAACGCATTTTTTCACTCCGTGTGAATATTTTTGGAGTGAACGAGGAAACGATCATCAAAACATATCGTTTATCCTGCATTGCCATTTTGGAGCTGCTGGAGGAACTCCTAATGGATTTGGAGCCAGCCACAAGGAGGACCCACGCAATACCAGATATCACAAAACTCCTTGCAACATTGCACTTTTTTGCATCTGGGTCATTCCAGCATACGGTTGCAGCGAGAGCTGGGATCTCCCAATCTCTTTTAATGCCATGTCGCCCTGACGCCCTACCAGAGAACCCCGACCTCCCCGCTGCGCCTGTGGAGCAACATGGCAATGCTGCTGGGATGCGTACGCGCAGTTATCTCATCCACAGTCACTGCTTGTGAGCCATTTGGTATGTGCATTTTTCTACAGGCCAATACAAAACACCTGTTCTTTTTTTTTTTTTTTTTTTACTGCAGTGAAGTAGAAATTCAGCCACATACCACCTTAGGGAATAAAGGTTGCCAAAGTTTTATATATAGGCTATATATATATATATATATATACATATATATATATATATATATATATATATATATATATATATATATATATATATATATATATATATATATATATATATATATATAAATATATATATATATATATATATTTATTTTTATAGGTTTTTTTCAGAGAACCTGCTGGGAGTTACTAATAGAGGACCGAGACAAGGCAGCTGAAGAATAAGATGATCCCTTGAAAAGCGACAGAGACATTTACATTTATGACTTAATGAGTTTTTAGTCAAACAAATGTGAAAAATGAATCGTCATCATTGAATGTGTATTTGGTCTCCATTACGGAAAACATGTCTCTTTCCACAAAGTCAGCAAACCACCTTAACTGTGAGTTCTCTAAAAGCAGCATATATGTCAATCTAATGTTTAAAAATAACATCTCTGCCTTCTTTTTTTATTCTTTTTAGTGTAAGCTAAAATATCTTACCATCAATCACTGTTTATCAGAGCCTGCTTACATCTGCAGGCTGCAAAAGAATGGTTATACAGAAACTGAAATCAGGCAACGAAACATGTTGCCTTTGAAACACATGCATGCTTTTGAAAATAGGAGAAGCATTTCTTTGGATTTGCTTGCACAGTTTGATTTTTAGATTTCCCACACGATAACGTAAAGGTCTGTGGAGTGAATTTAGTTCCATTATTGTTGCAAAGCAAAGAACATGTTTTGTAAATAAACATTTGGGAGAAATGTAATCTAGAAATGAAACTTTGAAAACGTTTCATACATAAATAAAGATCTTGAGAGAAAAGTTACCAATTTTTTTTTTTTGCACAACTTTAATATTTACATGCTGTTTCAAATTTCTACTTTTGATTGTGTTTCATAAATCTATTTCTTTTTATTTCATTGATCTGAAGAAATGTTGCTGAAAACATCCATGCGGACTGATAATAAAGTTTTGTAAAACACTAAAATTTGGAAAACATAAAATCTGTAAAAACTAAAAAAATTACTAAAATAAGATTCTAAGAAAACAACCGTTTTTTTTGTTTTTTTTCTCAGTTTCAATTCTGGATTGCAGATTTTTCAAATTTTAATTTACATTTTTTTTTTTTCATATTCATTGGTTGCAACCAGCGGCGTAGGAAGCGGGGGGGACGGGGGGGACATGTCCCCCCCAATATAAAAGCCAGGTGGATATGTCCCCCCCAAAAATTGTACCGCAAAATATTAGATTTTGACATTTTTTTAACTAGCGTGCTTTTATTTTGAAGGCGCAGCATAGCGTTACGTCACTGTACTCCCCCTCCCCTCTCTGAACTGCTGAGTGTTTGAGCACTCAGTCAGCAGGGAGGGAAACGGCGACACAGAAATCAGAAACTTGTGAAAGAGGTAAAATAGTCTGTCGGGATGCTGCTATGAATATTGCCCATTTATAACGTTTTGTTTTTAGTTCACTTTCATTTATAGAAACTGAATCTTTTTGGTTTAGTCATCTAAGTCTTGTACGGAAGAGGATTAGGGCCACTGGAAAAAAAAAGTTAACTGATTTTTACATTTTTTTTTTTAGTTTAACATGGGGAAAAAAGTCAGAATTCTGACTTTTCTCAGAATTCTGACTTTTTTCTTCTGACTTTTTTCTCAGAATTCTGACTTTAATCTCAGAATTCTGACTTTTTTCTTCTGACTTTTTTCTCAGAATTCTGACTTTAATCTCAGAATTATGACTTTTTTCTCAGAAATCTGACAGATGATTAATATTTCTAATCAATTTACAGTGTTTTTATTTTTTTTGGGGGGGGTACTTATACAGATACATAAAAACAAGTAGGTCTAACTAAAAAATAACCAGAATATATGTTTAGAGTAAAGATTGACTAGTGTTTACACAAGCACACAATTTCAAATCTGCTGAGCTTGCTGTGCAAGAAAATGTAAAATATACGTATAAAGAAATATAACAGGAAGTACTGCTAAAACATAAACTAAATGTTAAATAATGTAGATATTGGTTTAAAAAATTCTTCAGATTTGGAAATTTGGAAGGAATACATAATTTTGAAATTAATCAACAAATCTGGTAAAAAATAAATAAATAAAAAATAAAAGTTGCACTTTTTTACTTGAGGAATTTGTTGAATAACTTCATAATTATGAGTTTAACTAGTTGGAGGTAATGCTACACTTCTCTGCTTCCTGTCCTGCTCATAAAAGGTAAACATTATAAACCCACCATTCATTTTCTACATTATTTGGAAAACACAACACAAATGTAATATAACAAAAGTATGTTTAAAAACAAACATGTTAGCATCCAGCCATAGCCATGTCTGTTTTAGAGACTAGCTCTCTTGTTTTAATGACCTTCTGCTCCTCCATTAATGAGGGGACCCCTCGGGCACGTAAAAAGTTGCCTAATTCCGTCATTTTCCACCAATGTGTCACTGGCCACCTCAAACAACTCACATCTTTGTCAGTGAAGCTGAGTGCTCCACATCTCTTCCTTCATGGTGACCATCTACATTAAGATCCAAAATTCTGAGATTAAAGTCAGAATTCTGAGAAAAAAAGTCAGAATTCTGACCTTTTTCCCGTATTAAACTGAAATGAAATTTAAAAATCACTTATCACTTTTTTTTTTTTTTTCAGTGGCCCTAATCCTCTTCCGTAGTCTTGGGCTGATCACTCATCCAATATTTAACTGCTAACTTTCTCTAGACATTTGCTACGCTAGCCAAAATGTTTTTGTTTTTTTATATATCTCATTTCAGTACAATGCCACCACCAACTAAAAGGCTGAAACAGCAGTAGGACTTACTCAGATTTTTTTAAAAAGAGAAACGTCAGTGTGAGTAACAGTCACCTAACACAACTTGTGTTGAAATTAGCCCGATCTGGGCGTGCGTTTAACGAGGATTTTTTTATTTTTTGCGTGGTTTTGATTCGCCGAAATTGACAGATGTTATACCTGCCGCGCTCCTGATCGTTAGTTAAAACCACAGGGAGAATTAATTTTAATTCTTAGCAGCGGCGGTCGCATTGGTTGTGCAGCAGTCCACTGCACAACCACTAATTAACCAACTAATTAACTTCTGCACCTTTATTTCCTCAAATAAACTGCTGGCTCCTCTTTTTAGACGATGAACAGATTAACACAACATTGACAACTCTGTAGTTTTCTCTGTTCTGTACTGCAAACTGGAATTAAAGGCGCCATTTCTACCAAAGGTCTTGACAGACTGGCGACCTGTCTAGGGTGTACCCCGCACCAGCACCTCCCGACCCCACTAAGGGACAGGGTGCACAGAAAATGGAAGGATAGATGGATTTCTACCAAAGGTTTAGAATGCGTTTTTGAACCAGATGCTTCAAAGCGCCCTGTCCATAATTCTTCAACACACTGTCAGCTCCCTCTGTCAGTCAACCTATATAAATTCATTTTTGACCATTATTGCAAGTTTGACAAAATAAAACATATCAAACTTTGCACATGTGTGGCTTAGTGAATTGTTTTTAATCAAACTGAAATATTTGATTTTCTAGTGCGTATGCGGACACTAAATATGCTAAGGGTTGAAGCCCTTGAAAGACACCTCCCTTTGCTTAATAAAAGACTCCAGTCATTTTGTTTGGTGATATGCTCACATCTTATGAACAAATGCATTATGTAAATTTTAAATGCATTATTTTTGCAAGACACATTTATAAAGGAATAAAGTAAAAGATTAAATAGCCTTTTTTTTAAGTAGCATACTTAAGATATGTTTCTGTTGAATACGAATCTCAGATTTGCGACATGTGTCCCCCCCAATAGTAAACATATTCCTACGCCCTTGGTTGCAACAATAATGGAGCAAAATTCACTCCATAAAGGGCCTGGTGTGGCTTTAAGTGGACGAGACCTCTGAACTGATGCGACTCCAAGTAGTACTCAGAGTTCAGGGTCAATGTTTGGTTGTTACCTCTCACTTCCTGACCGAGCTAACTTCAATACAGCAACTATTCTTGGACAGCAAGAAGATAGGACTATACCTTAATCATAGCCTGAAGAAAAACGTTTTATCAATAAAAGCAAATGCACGGATTATAGTGGAGAAAAGAAATCAGGAGCAATAACCTGCTCTATATTTCTGTCTTCATTCTTTCCCCCTTGCTTCTCACCTTTGGCCTTCTTCCCTCCAAAGCAGCCAGCGTCATCCTTCTTTTTCCTTTGCGGTCCTGCAGACCCAGGAGCCTGCAGAGCTGAGGGATCCTGGAACCTCTCAGCTCCTGGCACCTCTTTGTGCACGTGATAGGAGAGGTTCCTCATAATGCAAACGCAATTCTCCACAGACTGAGGAGAGAAGAGAGAAACAGCGATGGCATCAGCTGTGACATAAATTCTGGCAAACACCTGCTGCTGTGCTGCACGTGTTACAGAGGCTGGATTATTTTCTACCTTGTTGTCCATGTCTTTCTTCCCTACAGCGGATTGCAGAGCGTGCAGCAGAGCGTCCACCAGTCCATCGCATTCTCTCAGTCTGCGCCGGGCCTCTGCGCCGTCTGAGCTTACGTTTCTGCAGCGAGAAGGTACAAAGAGTCAACATGTGTGCGACAGAGTATTTTAATTGAATTAAATTTCCAGCTCACAACATGTCATCTCAGGGCACACTACAAAAACAGTCTGTTCAATCTAGTCTAGTCCAATACAGAAAGAGTAAAAGTCAACTACATTAATTGCAAACCATCCAGTCACGTTTATGGAGACAATTCTGTTCCATTACTTTGGGAAGCAAAACATCTGGATGTAACTGCTGCATCCTGACCTTGCTGTTTGGCTAGCTCTACAGGTTGATAACTAAAAGAGGAGAACGCCTCAACTCAACTCAAGACAAACTGCACTGCAAAGATGATCTAGAAATAAGTCAACATTTCTTAAATTAAGTGTATTAACCCTTAATTTGAGTAGTTAAATAAGATTACTTCCCAATGCAATTAATATTTTTCATCCTAAAATAAGATAGTTAGATAATATGCATTTGAAATAGGACAATCCAAGTTTTTTTCTTATTTAAAATGTAAATGTCTTATTCCTTTGGCAAAGTATCTCACCTTCTCAAAGAAAAATTGCGCTTATTTTAAGAAATCAACTTTTGCCAGAGTGCACATGAGCGGCGCTGCACTTTGGAACCCTTTAAAGTCATTTATATAGAAATGCTTTGGCTTTTGGACAGTGGCAGCCAGAGAAAGCTAATTACCCAGCGCTATTTGCTAAAATTAAGGTAATGCCTTCTTGAAGTAAACAAGCTACCTTTAGGGTCAGACAGTGAAAGAATTGTACCACAGTGTTACTGAGCTTGACTAAGTAATGTACTGGTCACAACTTATCAGCCAGAGTGTTTCTGAATAGAAGGATTGTGTATTTGATTAGTTGATTAGTGAAATATGAAAGTACCGAAGGCCACTGTACCTGTAGTGGTGCTTTCTGTGTACAGTAGTTCGTACAGTATTTGCACATAATGATTTATAAACTTGACATAAAACACCATATAAAACATAAAAAATGGCGAAAATAATAAATTAAATTCAAGAAATAAGGTGTCTATTGTTGTCTTAGCTATTAAAAAATTGGAAATGCAGTCATCCTGTCACATATATGAATATTGTTCGAAAGTATAGTAAAAATTATAGGTATGAAAGAGCATGGTAAAGGGGAGAAAAACTGTGCAAGGGAGTGAAATATCAGAGTGATCTAAAAATAACTTATGTTAGCTATTAAAGTTGACAAAAGATTGTGAAGCTAATTGGAAATTTTGGTTAAATTCACAAATTTGTTCAAAATGATCTTATAGATCATCAGGGGATCAAGCAGCATCATGTCAACCACATCAAAAGCCGACGACCTGCTGACAATTCAAAAATGTGTTTCTTAATTGGTTCATTTCACAATAACTTTATTTAGTGCTAAAGTCACATATTTTTTAAGGTCTTCATCCTGTCAGAAGTTTATACTTTTCCATGCCAAATGAGGAAAAAAAGCACATTCATGGGTAAAAATGGCCTAATTAAAGGTCAGAAGAAAATTTAATGGAGGACTTGTGGACCAGACAGTCTGTTAAATCTGACAAAAAATTAGCTGTTTTGTAAAGAGCAATATGGAAAATCGATTTAGGGAAGTAAAAAAAGGAATATTATTAATAAAAGTTTGTTTTTTCTGCTAAAAAGTGAAAAGCATCCCTCTTACACATACGATTGGACTGAGTACAGCCGCTTCAGCAGCTGAGCTGGAGCAGTCTCAGTGTGGCTTTCTGAGTGGCTGCGAAAGGCAAGGCTCTAAAGAGGGTTAAAGGATAGACGGGGCTCCTAGTTTCTCACTAGGGACTTCATTTATGATGGCTTTCAACCCACATAATCCCATTAGCTGACCCCAGTTAGTCCTGTGGAAGCAGGCAGCTTTGCAGAGGTAAGCAGAACGTTTCTTCACATTTCTGGTGCTGCGTTTACTGAAGCGTGCATCACATCTAAAACAGCTGCAAATTAGGTGCTGTACGAATTGACACATCTGTTTGCATTTTCTAATGAATTGACAAATGACACCATATGTCTTCAGCACCTCTGTGCAACAATCTTGCAGCCATTTTTTAGACATTCATTCTGCAAAGCAAGGCTGGTCAGTGGAGCCCTGGCAGGCAACACATGGAACTCATCCATCTTCACCATGAAAAACGCTCGCCACCTTCGCTGTAAACGCATCTAAAGGAGCGTCTGATTTATTTGGGGAGTTTGAGGGATGGCACAAACAAGTCTGACTGGCAGCTGTTTGATTTTTAGGAGTTGTTTGGGGGGATGGAGAAATGTGGAAGGTTTGCTGATCTGTTTGTGAAAATAGACAAGTAACCTGGTAAAATTTTGTCCTTTCAGTTTTGACGAGTATATTGATCTTTTCCCATCTATCAAACTTATAATCAAAATACTAAAAATGAGATAAGGCTGCAGCCAGCAAAGTCCAGTCTGAGGCAGACAGAGACTCGCTTTCTGATCACTTTGCATCCATTTCTTTGACATTCAAAAGCTTTTTGATATCACTCCTGAGAATAGTTTTGAGTTACTATGGTAACTGCGGGGGAACCTTTCTACCCATCACAGCTGAATTGAAGATGAAGATTTTAAGTCTATCAGACATTTAGGGGCTTATTTTGTGCACCAACATGAAGAAAATCCTAGTAACATATTTATGTTCACCATTTGCATCATTTTCACAAATGTAAAACACACACACTTTTCTGGGGGTTAAGCTTGTGTAAATTATGACTTTTAAGCTCATATTATACTCTATTTGAACATTGAAATTCATATTCATATATTTTTTTTTTATACAATTAATTATATATTTAATTTCATCATCTTTTTTAGCAACTTTGTGAGTACATAGCAAATATAATGTCACCTTAAGTTGGCCACATTTGTTTATACTGTCTTTGTCCTGAATGGAGAAAAATCATAATTTTTAGTAAACTTTGGCAGGAAGGGGTTAAACAACATATGTTCACTCGCTGGTTAAAATGTTGAATATTGTGAATGACCTCTTAACAAATTTGTCTTGGTGGATTTTTTTTCAACATTTAAAATTTAACATTGAACACTGGTGGAGGAAGATGCAGTTTTGGCTTTGCTCTCCAAACTTAGATACAGACCGCTCTGCAAAACCTTCGCAGAGACAGATCACATGGACATGCAATGCCTCCTGCTCTGCTTGCTCTCTTTGCCATTGAGGCTCTATGCAGGAATAACACATTGGGGAGATATCCACAATGGGAGGCCAAAGATCGGAGTCTTATTACTGCTCAAAGCTAACTGGACCTACAGGCTATTTCAGAACCTGGTTGCTGCAAAACAGACAGTCTGTAACATTCCCTTTGGTTCTATAGATTTGGATCCAGGAGAGCCATGTTTTATTTAATCCCTTGAATTTGCATTGTGAGTTGGTTTGAACACATTTCAATCAAAAGCTTTATTCGTATTCCTTATGTTTGCAGATTTAAATGTTTGACCACGATTTGAGCTTGAATCGCACTTTAATTAGTCTTCCTAGCACAAAGCCAATTAAACTGAGAAAAATCAAAGGTTAGCTGTAAACTCCATAAGATCTAAATAACTTAAAACAACTCTTACAGTTTTGTACAGGTTATTATTTTAGGAGTTTGAGCACAGTTTTGCGAGCAGGCTAATTTGCCCCTGTTAGATAATTATTTCAGTATTTTTTAGTTAGTTTTTTCCTGAATAATGAAGATGTTCTGCTTTTCTATAGTGGATTTTATTCTAACTGTCAAGCCTTAATTAATTAACTGGATATCTCTGTTAAAAAAATGAGCAGGAGCTGAAAAGGATGCCCTTCATTTTAAGATTGGTTGTGATGCTGTGTTTGTTGTTTACTAAAGATAAAATAAAGCTGTGTGAAACATAATGAAAAGCATTTCGTGAAAACTTCTCATTGTAAGTTTGAGCAGTGATGTCATTTGTTCAATTTTGACACACTGAGAGGTTGGCAAACAGAAAACTACATCCTTTTTTTGTTGTTTTCTTTACATGATCTTGATGATACTGTGCTGTGAGATGTAGTGTGGGTGTGAAGGTCACATGGAGCAGCTTGGTCATCAGAGGACAATGGAGCAGCTGGGAGGAACGGATTGCAGCAGGACTGATGGAGATGGATAGAGAAGCGGTTGCCCTCTGCTATCACCCGGCAAGGTTAACAGCAGCAATGCAGGACCATATGTTCACCCTTGGGTTAGGCTTTTACCAAGCGGCTCCCGTTCCGGATTTTACGTATTGATTTTGCTTCTTATCTCGTTATTGCTCAGATAGTGCTCAAGATGGCTGAATGAATAAAGTCCATAACGAGATAAAGTAAAAGTGACATGCATTGTTGTCAGATTTAAAATGCCAGAAGCACAATTTATCAAGAGATCTCAGCATCTAAAGTGTTATTGTGAGCATCTACTCAGAGATTACAGGGGATCGACTGACTGTAATATTTCCATCAGTTCAATTGAAGCAGTTTCTTAACTCTTAGCAGATTTGCTATATGTAAGCTACATTGATTTAATGTGTCCCTTAAACCAACTTCATATTTTTTTTTGTTTTTTAAAGCATGTATTTTCTTATTGATGGTATAAAATAAACATTTTTCGCAATTATGGTTTGTTTCGGACCAAGTCAAACCATTCCTCTGATTTTTATATTGCTGTATGGAAGGAGTCACACAGCACTATCCCTACCCTCACTCACTCCGCCTCTCACTTGGTTACAAAAAATGCAAATTTAGCTGTTAGCAAAATCAATTTGTTTGGAAAAAACAAAACAAAAAACAACAAAAAGATTCATGGTGTAAAAACTATAGGGGTTTCATCATTTCTATAACAGCTGTATTAAACTCACATTTAGAAAATGTACAACCCTCATGTTGGTCCGCACAACAGAGTTTATAGCACTGTTGCCCTGCAACAAGAAAGTTAAGGGATCAAATTCTTTCTGCTTTGAGTTTGAACGTCCTCCCTGTGAATGTTTGGTTTACTTTTTGACTACTCCAAAATTCTCCTACAGCACAAAAACCTGAGCCTTATATTTAATCATCTCCCACTACAAAAATATGCTTCTACAGGTATATGAATGAGGTTACAGACTGTATATATGCAGAAAGTATGACTATTTTTCATGGTTATAATCATGTTTATTGCTCATGTTAATAGTTAATTTAACAGTTCTTACTCTCCATGATTAAATTTTTTCTACTGCTCTCCAAGGTTGTGACCTGGGCTTATTTCTCTTTAATAAAATGCCTGTAAATGTTCTTTATTGAGAGGATTTCATTCTGGCTGTATGAGAAGCTTTGCTCTGTGCCTCCTCTCCCTAACCTCTTTTAGTGCAATACAAATAACCCCTAATCAGCAGTTAGTGGTTAGCTAATCTAAACTTTGCAGCTACCAACACACTGCATAGCCAAAACAAGCTACTTTAACTATTAATGTCTTCTTGCTGTTTGACTCAATAAAGAGTGAAAAAGCAGGTTAATAAAAAAACTTCTACTGTGACCATGATTCTTACTGTAGGTTCTGTGTTTGGATCCTTACCAGTTTCTTTATTTATTTTACTTTTAAGCTGCTTTGCCATTTGGGACCTTCTAAATTAGTCCAATACTTTGTTTTACTTTCAGTTTGTAGTCTTACATTAGTATTTGTTCTTAGCTACCTGTTTTACTCCTACTGTACACACTACACCAATCATTGATCAGTAGAGGAAGGTGTCAGCTAGTTCTGTAAGGAAAAAACAAAAGGTAAAAAACTTTTTTAATTACCAGTTATGCTTAGAATTCCCTGTGATGCTGATGATACTCAGCTATATCTGTCAATAAATCCAGATGAAACTAACCCATTACTGTACATAAATTACAGGCATGTCTTGAAGGCATAAAAACTTGGATGACTCCTAACTTTCTTAACGCATCTGAATGCAGACAAAACAGAAGTTATTGTCTTTGGACCAGAGTCTTTGAGAAAGAAACTGATAAGTCAGTCACTTCAGTTGGCTGGGATTAAACTGATCTGAGATGATAACGTTAAAACAACCTTGGTTTTATTTTTGATCAGGAATTTTCTTTTTAATCCCAAGATAAAAGGTTTCAAGAATTTTTTTTTTCTCTTTTCTTTTCTTCAGAATATTGCAGAAATTAGAAATATCCTGCCCAGGGGTGATGCTGAGAAACTAGTTGACGCATTTGTTACTTCAAGGCTGGAATATTGTAATTCATTACTATTTCTGATAAACCCAGAATATAATTTAAAATCCTCTTTCTCCCTTGTAAAGCCTTAAATAGCCAAACTCTGTGGAGCAATGCGCTCTAAATCTGTAGTTTTACTACTGGTTTCTAGAATTTTTAAAAGTAGAATGAGAGGTAGATCTTTTAGTTATCAAGCTCCTCTCCTGTTTTAGTCCGTGTGGCAGACACCCTGTCTACTACTGTCTACTTTTAAGGCTAGGCTTAAAACTTTCCTTTTTTATAAAGTTTAGTTAGAGTGGTTCAGGTTATGCTGAGCTATCTCTATAGTTATGCTGCTATAGGCTTAGACTGCTGGAGTACATAGGGACCCCTTTTTCCCCTTCTGCTTGATTCTATCTCTAAGCTCTAATTCTGTAGTATTTGTTAGTTCAACCCCTAACGTTGTGTTCTTTCACCTTTCCTAATAGTAGTTTTATCTGGTCCAGTTTAGCTCAGACGCCATTATGGAGGAAAACACCAGCTCGTGTTATAAAAAAAAAATTCATTGCAGTATACTTCTAACTACTGTCCTCCTGGGTCTATGTCCTCTGCTACTTTTCATGTCTAAAGGTATCTTGTTTATGAATGTTTAAATGTTTTCTAACCATCATGCCTCTTTTGAAGAGGCCATTTTTTTTAGTCATCATAAACCAGAACTCTTGACCTTATCCATTTATTTTTATTTTAAAAACAGACTGTTTCAACTCTTTCAAACTGATTTAATGTGGGAATCTGGAGGAATTTTTTTAATAAAAAGGTTGATCTAAAATAAACGTAATACTTTTTCATTAATAGGATATAAAAAAGCTGTTATTTAAAGAGAGCAACTGTCTAAACTAACCTGTGCTCCATCACTCTCCGTATGGGTAAATATATGAATAAATATAATCATTAAATGTCATAGACAACATCTTTCTAGTTGTTATGATCGATATGTTTATAATTTTAGCTGCATTTTATGTTTTCGCTAAAATAAAAAAAGCTAACGTCAAAAATTTCTCTTTTCATTTCTTCTACATGACATTAATACAATGCAATTTGAAAATGGGAAACGTGTCTCGCGACTATGGTTAAGTCGTTGAAGTCATTTTGGGGGAACCAGGTTCTAATCCAGGTTGCCTAAATCAGGACATCTGGTCTAAAGATTTTTCCAGAAATGGTTATCTGGTGTTTTGGGTTTATTCTGAGGGGAGACATTATGCAAACTAAACTGCTGCCTGGAAGAATCCACGGCACTGCAACTAAATTACTCATAATGGGCAGAAAACCTGCTGTCTCACTGGGATCCTTTCCAGAACCACCTTACTACCAATCACTGCACATGCAGACACACTGTTTCCTGTTCTGGTAAGTCCAGACTATAAACACCGTTTATAGGAGCAGATCCTTATCAACGGAGGAGATGATGAAAAAAACTATTCCTGGCTTCACTGAAGAGTAAAGTGGGTCTCTGTTGGCGTCGGTAAACAGATTCTCCCTGGCGTCAGCACTTCTTCCCGGTGCAAAAACCCTGCGTCTAGGCAACAATGACTTAGTTACAGTTGCGATGGAGACACATCCTCGTCAGCAGGGCCAGCTTCTCGGGTCAAAGGAGTGGGGGTGATGGTAAGATTTAGTGATATGTGACAGAAAAGAGCCAATTACAAATCAGATTTGTTAAAATAAATACATTAGAGAGACATTTTAAACATGAAAACACAAAGAAAGGAGATATATGAGATATAGGGAGTAACATCATGAAACACAGCGGCTGGCAGTGCCTCCTTTGAGGGCCTGATGTCAAACAGTGTGACTTCTCACAGCTACATCAGAGAGGTTCCCGTTGCTCCCTTTTGGTTTGCCTCAGTTGATATTCAGAGCTGAAGGTTCAAAGGAACCAAAGATGAAGTTTCCACACTGACTGAAGCAACCAGCCGATGCAACACTTTGTGTATTACTGGTGTTCCTTCTGTGCCTTACTGTCCTGGACATCCAGCATTTAGAGATAGACGAGTTGTGGACTACAGTCTAGACAGGGCTTGGCTGGCCCAGGCAGGGCGGAGGCAGCACAGCCAGCCACACACACACAAACACACACCGTCTTTAACACGTTACTACCGTCTGTTACACTGAGGGGAAGCCAAAAACGCAAATACTGCGAGTGTAGAAGGTAGAAAGAATTAGATACATGGAATGTGGAAGCTATTCTGATGGAGAAACAAGGAACTTTAAAAAGGTGAAAAATAACAAGGAAAAACAGAAAAACATTTTTTTTAATAAACTGATCCAGCTTTTGGTTAAAAGTAAAGGGTGGCATCCTTAGCATAAAATGTAATGTTCTCAGCATAGTTATTTCTAAGAGGAAGCCATGATAAAATGTGTAGCATTATACAGCAAGGGCTCAGGAGCTGGACTCATGTCAAAAGAAGAACAGAAGAATTCAACTTTATTGTCATTACACTGTCACAAGTACAATCAAAGAAATTCACTCTCTGCATTTAACCCTTTCTTTTGGGAAATGGTGGGCTACCATTGTGCGGCACCTAGGGAGCAGTGTGGGGTTAAGGGTCTTGCTCAGGGACCCATAGTGGCAGTCCTTGGTAGTGGGGCTTGAACTCGGAACCTCTGGGATCCAACCACTAGGCCACCACTCCCAAAGAAAATAAATAAATCATTGGGCAAGTTGCAGAAGAACAAAAGCACTGCTCAAGGACCCTCGGTTTTAGATAAAAAGTGGCCCTGCATGTATGCCAGGAAGCATCAGATTTCTTAAAGATGATAAAAAGATCTGTGGCATTAGCAGCACAGCTTAGGGACGCCACATTTACAACACGTAAGCATCGCTACTACAGAAAAAAAAAAAAAAAAACATTTCACTGGACTTTGTTTGCAGAGATGAGGAGGCAGAGATGGGTTCTAGCAGATTTAATCAAAGTCCCAAAGCCAAATATTGAAAACCAAATGTCCAGGAGACCTCATGGAAAACACACATGGGAGCAAAGAAACAATGCAAAAAAGGAACAAGGAACCAGCAATGAGCAACTGCAGAAGTGGTGTATATATGGGGAACAGGACAAAGAATGGGCTAATCAGCAGATATAGAGCATGTGTGGATAGAAGTGACTAGAAGGGAACTTAAAAAATAAATAGAAAACAACTACAATTACACAAATAGAACAAAAAACAGTTACCAAGTAAACAGAATGACATATGTTAAAAATGTAAATTAAAAAAGTCCACAAAGGGCAGGATCATGACAGATGCTAAATAAAAAGGCCCAACCATTAGTCTCCACTCAAATTTATCCAAAGGTGTTGTTTTTGGGCTAAGTTCATTTTTTTTAAATATTTAGATATCATATCATTTCATTTTATTTAAGCTTTTTATTTTCTTTGTGTCACTGTGTGTTTAAATGTGTGTCCCAAAAAGGTTTTGCTACTTTTACCTATTGTGCAAGCAACTTTTATAGATCAGCAAAAACTACCTTTTTTTGGGGTTAAAAATGTAAAACAGGTGGTTGAGTGATAAATGAAATTCAATTTAGTTCATTCCTATAGCACTAATTCACAAATCATGTTATTTCAAGGTACTTTACAGAGAAAAGATGAAGGAAAGCGGAGATACAACATCTTCAGTCTATTTCATCACCTGCAGGGAGAAATGTAAAAAGAACAGCACCACCAATGGATAAAGTATAACAGATACATTAAAGTAGCACCTTGATACCATCACTGAAGTATACTTTGTATAATTTATAATTATACTCCTACAGCAAACCATCCTTAAGACCTTCAGGAACATTAATCTGGAGCAGATGACTTTTTTTAAACACGATACGTGTACTGATAATTTCGATATATATTTCTAACCGCTCCCTCATATGTGCTTCTAAGTTTTGGGGCCGAGTCTATAGACCAAAATTTTTTTCTTCCTCCATTCACATGGTGAAAATGACACAAACACAACAAATAATACACAAGTATTATTTTAAATAAAGAAATTGTTTGTTTTTTTTAACCAATCAAAGGTAACATTAACAATGGATAGCAGATGGAGGGAGTGATCTGAAGGTACGGCTGCTGAATGCACTAATGCTTTACTAAGCAGTCATTGAAAAAACAGAAAGGCAAGCACCTAACTCCGTTAACCTTTAGCCTAATAGCTTTATCTCTCAGCTTTGAGAGAACATCCAGGATAAACGGAGGTTAGAGGTTCGCCACAAGGTTGGTTTTCCTGATGTCACAGACAAAAGGCGCCCAGTGATCCCAGTACAGGCGGCCCAGCATTCGTCACATGCAAACAGTCACATGTCAGGATGGGAGGAACGCTGCATCTGCTGCATCATAAATCAATAAAGCACCTATATAGATCCTACATTTGACCCTGAGTCTGATACACATCACACCTGTCTCACTCTGAAACGTCTTAGTCACAACAAACATTACTAAAGCTCCTCCCCTCCTTGTGGATATAAAACAATCCTCAATTAAATCCAGGACGGTCACTTTAATGTGAGCACATACTGGAAACCGGGAGAAAATTTAACTGGAATAAATCAACCATCTGGCTCCTCAGTTGTGCCGTTGTGCCGTCTGTCTCTCTGCAGCCTTTCTTCTCCTAAAAACTGGTTTTGTCCAGAAGCTTTTAATCTGTCGGAACATTTAAAACATATTACTGGCTTTCGCTCCCTTTCTTTTTTTTTGTAAACAAAGACAATCCCACACTGCATTCTTCTTAGTTATCCTTGAAAAAAAGTCTTGTTTTTAATCTAATTCATTTCTCTTTGCATGAAGAGGGAGACGGTTAGGAAAGGACGATAGCTAATTATTTTCAGTCCTTCAAACAGGAGCCAAATTCTGGTCCAAAAACCAAATATATACAGTAACCAATTAAATACGAACAGAGCTCCACATTTTAATAAGATGCTGCAAACAGCTTGTTCCGTGTTTTTAACTCACTTAATTACTTTTTTTTACTTCGACATGAAGTTTTATGTCTCAAAAAAGGAGAAAAACTTCCTAACAATAAAATTATAACAAAAATTCTTGATCTATAGTGCAGAACAAATGTCTTTATGTTCCTTGATTATGTTAATATGCAGTCACATTGCAAACAAATGCACCTTCAGTCCATTTCATAGGAATGACCAACACAAAGCAAAACAGAACTGTAAACTGTGAGGAAACACAGATGGTTTAAAATGCTCCATGAAGATTCTGCGTTTTGACCCCCATCATCCACTAGAACACAAACTGTTATCAGAACTCTGAGTTAAAGAGCTGACAATATTTACATAAGTTGCAGAGGAGATGGGAAAACAAAACCAACATGTCGGGAAAACACTCGAAGGATGTGGTTTTCCAAACTGGCCTTTGCATGCAGGAAGAATTACTAACACAGAGGAACAAGGAAAAGCAAAAACATTGTTTGAGGAGTTTTTGAGAAACCTAACATAACATTGAATTTCAAACAACAGACTCAGATAAAACCTGGTTCCTCCGGACAGAACACCCAGACCAAAGCTGAGTGGACTTAAATGTTTATCTGCAGTCCAGTAAGGACTGTTTGGACTCCTGAATTGGAAAAATTAAAGAACTACATGAACGCATGGCTCAGCACAGGAAAGCCAGCAGCTCTAGGCAGGAATCTGCTGTATAGTTGGTCTTTAAAAACAAAAGACGCACCTTTGAGGACAAAAATGTCCTAATTTTGGACAGATAGCACAGATGGTTCGAAAGAGGGCTGAAGGAAACCATCTTTGTTAAAAAAGAAGCCCCACCACTGAACATAGGGGGATGATTGTTATTTCAGCTTCCAAGGATCTACAGTTTAGTCATGTGTGTGGAAATACGCATCGTGGTTCAAATCACCAAACATAAAGCCCAGGAGAGCAACAGCTGAGTCTTTGAATTTGCACAGGACTTGAGATGTGCTTAGGAGGACGGAACTCCGTGGTGATTAAAAACATCCAACTACAGGTTGCTCAAGGGAATAACACTCTAAAGCAGTGATTGAAATCCAGTGCAAACCATCCTTCCTAAGAAGTCACAGCAAAACATCTGTCTCATATTTAATCCTATTGTAAATCCAGCTGTTCTGAGGAAGTTTTAAAGGTTTGTTGAAGAATATAAGTGAATACACAAAACAGCAAAGGGATGAGCTCATGAAGAATATTAAAGCTTTATTAAACAAGCATTTCACAAGCAACCTCCCCTAAAGTCATGACAAAACCATCTAAATTGGCTAGGAAGACATCCATCCAGGTAACCATGGAGGATCTCCACAAAACTACAGCTAAGTTAAGAAAATTGGCTGAGATGACAACTATTTCTTTAATTCTGCTCTGCAGTTTATAGAAAAATAGCTAAAGGTTACTGACTTTTAACAATAGAATACCCAGTTAGGAATCTGCTATAGTCCACAACAAACAAGAAAAAGGGTGCTCTGGTTACATTGAGACCAAAACTTAAAGGGGATTGCCATTTTTTTTTTACATTGGGCCCTTGCTTTTTCGTTATTACATCATGTTGTGCTCACCCATATGAGTTTTGTGTCATTTGGAGCCGTTCTGAAGATATTCCGTAACTTCCTCCTATGGGCAACGACTTGAAGGCACAAACTAAACTGTTCATAATTTATCATTTATGGTACGCCAGCATTCATAACATGTAGGCGAATCACTTTCCCCGAGACATCCGCGGGTATGTTTTTTATATTTATATCTTTTAAAAATAAAGCGGCGCGTGAATGACGTCATCCGCGCATGCGGACTGGAGTCGTAACAGGAAGCCCGGGCCACAGGCGGCTACTCTCTACCCCTTCTATTCATTCTAGCTAATCTGAATCGTTCAATTCCATTTCCAGAGCGAGATCATCTGTGGTAGTAGCACTAGACATCTTCCAGGCATGCAATTAAAACTAGCAGCAGTTAAGCGGACAGGATGAATGAATGGTAGCCGGCGGGCATGGATGACGTCATACACGTGCCGCTTTGTTTTTAAAACATATAAATATATAAAATATATAAGCGGATGTCTGGGGGACAGTGATTCACCTACATGTTATGAATGCTGGCGTACTATAAAGAATAAATTATGAACAGTTTAGTTTGTGCCTTCAAGTCGTTGCCCATAGGAAGACGTTACTTGGATATAGCCTAATGGAAAATCTTCAGAACGGCTCCAAATGACACAAAACTCATATGGATGAGTAGAACATGATATAATAACGTAAAATCAAGGGCCCAATGTAAAAAAACGACGTTCCCCTTTAACTTTGTAAATGGCAAGCAAAAGTCTACATGTGGCGGAAAGCTAACCCTAACTGCACAGTGTTCACCGCAATGGGAGGCTGGCAGTGCCATGATGTGGGGAAGTTGTTGACAGTTTAGGGAAGATGGAGGGGATTGAATGAAGGGCTATTCTGGAGGACAACCAGCCCTGACTGAGGCTGAGGTGGTGGCTTACCCTACATCAATAAAAAGATTCAGTCCAGAGCTACAATGGAGATGTTCCTATCAAAACATACAATGTCTAGAAAGATCAAGTTAATGTATAAATCTAAAACTAACTAAGAACCTAATCAACTGTCTGTTACCTCCGGTCAATAAGATGAAATCCCAATTTAGTTCATAGAAGTTTGTAAGTCATTAAACGGTTCAAGGAGTAGGAATAATATGGTTCAGGAATGTTATGAGTAAAATAGCTGGAAACAGGAAGCTGTGAAGTCTGAAACATGCCACAGTGAGCTGATTCTGGGTCCCATGGAGTTTAATGCAAACCTCACCTAAGGCAGCCGGACGTGTTCTTGAAGACGGTAGTCCACTCTGCATCACGTGGCTTCGAGTCCTCGTTGGGTTCATGCTCCCAACCAGAGTGGGGGATGATGACCTCGTTGGTCATGGTCTGCAGCCCATGGTTGATGATCACCATTTTCAGGGGCTCATAGGATGACAGATTCCACAGAGTACCTGAGGGGGAGCCAGAGGGGAACAATAGTAGAGACAAATCAGAGGAGTGCAGGTACTGAACAACAAAGAGCTCTTTTAGAATAAGAATTATCAGAGAGGACACAGATATTCATTCAAAATTTAACAAGATCTGGAAGTAAGGGTGGATGAAGCAACATTTCAAGCATTAAAAGAATAAAAAAGTAGAGAGATGTAAGAAACAAGAAAGATGCTGCAAAAAGACTAGAGAGAAAGGAGGAGTGTGGGAAATTGTATACAGAGAATGAAAATGATGCAACGTAGTGAAAGCTTTCTAACAGAGAAAGACACCCGCTGAGCGGACTCTACAAATAAAATCAAGAACATATTAAAATATGGTTTCGAACCACCAAAAAATAGGGCAGACCATCATAATGTGGAAAACAAAAATCACAAATTTAACCTAAAATTACAATGAGAGACCTTGATGTTAGCTGTTTTTTACTTTCAGAACTCATACATGTTAGCCAGCATTACTACCACAGGAGCTATTGTACCATTTGTTTTGTAGATGCTGTTTCACTAGATTGCTTCCTCACTATGAAAATCAGTCACCTTCCAAACAACCCCTATGGAGCAGCAGAGGCCGCTCAGCTAATCACAGAAAAATAACCTTCAGCTTATTCTGAAAAAACAAAAACAAAACAAAACATCACAAAGGAAGAGAAAGAAACCCACAGAGATTTACAGGAAAGTAGATGGAGTTGGTGTGTGCTGAGCAATCTTTACTAGAGAAGCAGGAAGCTGAGAGAGGGGGGATGATGTGGAAGCAGATTCCTGCAGGTCACAGAAATAAAGCAGCCTTTTTCCCCCCAAAGGGTTCTAACACACACTGAAGCCATGGGACCTCCATTTTGAAATACAATTACAAACAAAGAATAACGTATGGTTCATTTTTTTAAATGGTAAACAAAGCATCTAAGTCAGGGTAACCAGAGTTCTTTGGTGTTGAGGAAAAAAAAATATTTGTAAGGGGATCGGTGGCCTAGTGGTTAGGGCATAGAGCTTGGAATCCTAAGGTTCTGAGTTTGAGCCCCACTCCCACAGACTGCCACTTTGGGCCCTGAGCAAGACCCTTAACCCCCACACTGTTCCCTTTAAATGTAGAGAGTTCATTTTGTTGCTCTGTACTTGTGACAGTGTAGTGACATTAAAAAAAAAGCTGGAAAAAACAAAGGTTTGTAATGTGGAGTGAAGTTTTTATGCTATTTTTAGCATTAGTGAGGTATTTGAAGATCAAGTCAGAACAGAGATGTAAGCATTCTTAACCCTTTAAAGCCCGATCCAAGAATAAAACAAAACAGAAAATTACTTTTTTTTGGTTTAAAGTCCTTAGTTGACCTTTTAACAAAATATGTAAAAAGAAAAAACAGAAATACATTTTTGATATTAATAATTTATTACTATGCGATAAGTCAAGATTATTTTTTGTGTAGTCTTCTGCCCTCTGTTATCAAGTATATCTGATTGTGTACAATAGGATTTTGAGCAAAGTTTTTACCATTTAATTATGCAAAAGGTGTCAGACGCAAAACATTTCAGAAACCGTGTGTATCAAATATGATACATTTGGCATTACAGGGTTAAAAGGAAACAGTATTTTATAACACATACATTTAAATATTGCCAGACAGTGAGAGAGAGCAGGATTTGCAGCTGGTAACAGAAAGGCTCAAGTTCTACAGCCCATTTTATTTATTTGAGCTTTTAACTTATGTTTCATTGACTATCATTATGCCAAACCTTTAGCAAGAAAATGCTGGAAACTGGCCACACAGCTCTATTGTGAACATCTCTATCAATAACTGAATCAAAGTTGTTTCTTCTGCAAACTTTAGACATTTTTTCACCTACAGCAACCTATTATACAAACGGGTTTTAATTAAAGCAGATTTCTTCTTACTGCTAATATTCTTCTACTGTATGTCCTTTGAGTTTAGGTAAGCATTTGGTTTCTACACATTCGGAAACCTATACTGTGTCAGACATTGACTTACAGTAAACCACATTGTTTGCATGAAAAAAACACAGTGCATTCCTGTCTGCTTCTCTCACATCACAGGTTTGCCGCCAGGCCTCTTGCCTCAGAGAAACAACAGCTGGTTTCCTAGTAAAAAGGCTGAACATGGATCCTCATGCATGAACACACGCTGTTATGCTCCATGCATGTAGAAATGCAGCGTTAAAACAGGTAGAGCACATTCACAGACACCCGCAGTGCATGATTCCATTAATCAGCGGGTCATTTGCAGAGCGCTGAAGCTGCCGTACATCCTGGCCACACTCTTTAAAACAGTTCCTGTACATTTTCCAGACGTTCGAGCTCAGACAAGCACACGGAAATAAGAAAGCTGGACCTAAAATAACTTCATTTCTCTCACTTTGGTCATGAAGGACTTCATAATTTATCTAAATAGAACTCTGCATAACAAAAAAAACGCCAATCTAACCTGTACTGTAACTGAGTACCTCTCAATGTACTGAACTTTCATGAACTGATCCACCCTTTTCTAAGGATACTTCTCTATATCTCAGTGCTTGTTGATGAAACGTTGTATTTGTATTAAATAAATAAATAAACAAATATAAAAACGGCATCTATTGCCTGGCAGTCTACATCCAGGGGTAAATATTCCCAAAGCACAACAACCAAAGCTGAAGTAATTTCACCGCTCAAGAACTGTTGGCTTTGTTCACAGTAGATTTCATACCTCTATAATTCAATATTGATCTTTTTTTTTTTTTTACAGCACTTTCCTGGTAGGTTTAATTTTAACATACAGATGTGCTTCCATCAGCGTAATTAAAGCTTCAAATGAAGAAAACACCAGCAATGTGTTCCTTTGTTGGATTTAATGGAACTTGTTCTACATCCTGAATCTATGCATTTGTTTTAATTGTATTTAATAAAAACACAACAAATAAAACGCTTTGTAGAAAATGAAGTTTTATGATAGATCCGGTTATTACTCATATTTTCTGAAGGAGCAACTCTTATTCAATTGTTTCTTGTATTGTTTCTACAAAACAAATACATTTGTTAGTCCCTGAGGTTTTACTTCAGTAATACTTCTACACAGATGCAATCAGAAATACTGTTGCTAGACATTAAGTACCACTGGGCTACTGGGTCCCAATTTCCCAACCTTGATTTTGTTTTTTATTGTTTCATAAAGCCTTTCTGGTGGTATTTAATTGTCAAAGTAATAAGTTTTATAAGCTTCATGTTTTATGTCCTCTTTTCCTGCCAATTGCAAGCGGTTCAAACCAAAGTTTTAAGAAAATATTTTTCCACATAAAGAAATCAAGTCATAAAAAAGTTTGTCATGATTGTATGGATTGTGAGGAATTTGTTTTATTCAGCTCTAAAGACGAGGACCTGAAGTGGATTTAGCAGCACAGCAAACATATGTATGTATCACGGTCGACGCTCCTTCTGAATAGTTCATGATCTTCTTTACATTTAAGAAATCAACTGACAATATGGAAAGAAAATTGAATGTTGTATTTGTCATCCAAGGGGTCAGAGACATGCCAATCTTAACACAACGTGGCTCAAACCATCAGACCTACTTTTAATTTTGGGCATAGTGTCAACATCTGATTAAATCTTCATCAGCGTAGACAGAGAATTTGCATAGAGTCGCATGAGATTGAGAAACTTCAACTTGATGTTTCACAGTAAATCATTTCTAACATATATAATGTTTATTAAATACCATACCAGAGAAACAGGTGGCAAATATATCTATAAAGCAAATCTGTGTGTAAATAACGTTTCTGTTCTCCCAGCAACTTTTGGTCGTGACTGCAGTCCACTACATATTTTAGTTGTCCTTTGTAACACTGCGGTCTGATGTTCTTGATTCCAAATGGTATTGTGCAATATTAAACTCCTGCACCATACCTAGGCACGCTGAACTGCTTACTTTGCAGCAGCATACACGGCTGAGTAAGCAGCAGTCAAGAAAATGCCTTTAAAGCGCCAGACAGTTTCAGTTTAGCTTCTAATTTCAACTTAAACATTCCAGATGGAGGTTTAAAGCTGTGAGACCAAAGCTTTAATACAATAGACTGCTGTGTGTGCATCGCTGCTACTCATCAATGACATAAACACGATCTTGGATGATATTTGAGGCTATACAGATCAGCCAGCTTTCTTTATGAGCTAACTTCAGCTTTTACTTTGAAGTAACCTGCACTATTTTTAAGTTAGTGATGAAAAGCAGAAAAAGAAATCCTCTCTGCCGGCATTAACTCTTAAAGGATTGAAAGCTAAAACAATGCATGAGAGTGTTTAATCAATAATAACTCAGTTGAAGAGATATTATTATCTCCTTATAGTAAAGGAAATCATCGAGGGCAGATCGTTTTCTTTCCTGTACGATGTATCAAAATCCTTCATAAGAGTGTTAAATATTTGGGTATAATCAAAACCTAATGTGAAATGGGGTCATATACTTGCTGTTGTTAAATGTAAACAACTAATCCCCCAACCCAACACACACACACACACACACACACATCTCCCCTGTATATTCAAGGTTTGTAGAGGTTAGGCTAAACATGATGGATTCCTTTACGCAGATGATTTATTGCTTTTTTACTTCCAATCCCCACATTCTCCACTGCTGTATTGTCTGTGCCATTGCTATTTTAAAACGCCTGTTAAATTTTTACAAGGGCACGGCAGGAAAATCCTGGAACATGTAAGGCAGTAAACTGGCTCTAAGACGCCGTAATAGGTCAGTTAATATTGGCATTTTAGATTAAATCAGAGCCATGTATTCTTCCTAACTTTAAGTATTTAATGTGGAATTGGTGGGACTGTAGAGATTTAAGGACTTCTAATGTCTAATACAACATTTATTTATTAGAATGTAATATTTATTAGTATTTATTTAAATATAAATGCTGATTAATAAATGAATATATTTAGGATATTTTTCTGACATGTAATCTTTAGGTTCAAAAACTAACAACTCTGCTTGAGATGACATTAGTTGTGAATTGGTGCTATATAAATAAACTGAATTAAAATTAACCAGGTGATTAGCCCCAATTCAGTGTTCTGGAGATTGAAATACAAATAGTTGGAACTAATTACTGTACAGATTTTTACTTTATTATCTACCTGGATTATCCACCTCTAAAACTGATAATTTTTCTAAAACTTTATAATTATCCTTACCAGCTATTTATCTATTATCTGATTAATTAGGCCTTTAAGAAGAAAACAGGAGGAAATAGTGCAACATAATTCTGCCAGACAAAGTGATAGTAAACAGATCAAACAAGTGAAACAGAATTAATACAATAACCATGAAAAGCAAACAATGCCAAGGGTCTTAAGCTCTTAAAAAAGTTTACAGATTTGAAAAGCAGATTAGTTTTAACAGTGAAATGTGTTCTGAGGAGAACAGATAAAAAAAGGGGAAATATTCAGGTGTCCTGATGCAACTTCGTCATGTCCAATATTGTATCAATACTGGAGCTTTCTAAGTACAGTATATCAGCATAAATCATATATACTTTTACTACTTATTTGTAGGTCTGAATATTAGAAAAGGTTTGATCAATGGTATTTCTCACACAGAGAACAATAATAAACAACAACCAAACTGCAAAAACAATCTAGAAACAAAAAAAAATCTTAAATAAAGTGTATTTACCACTAATTTGAGTAGTTAAATAAGATGGTTTGCCAATGGAACGAGCATTTTTACTTTTATAATATGCACTTGAAATAAGACAATGCAATAGTTTATTTCTTATTTTAAATGAAAATTATCTTTTGGTAAAGTGTCTCAATTACCTCCTCAATAGAATACAAAATGCACTTATTTTAAGAAAAAATTACTTATTTAAATTTACATTTTTTGCCGTTTCTATCAGCAAACTAATATTAATAGAATTTTGGCTCAGTTATAACTTAGTTATAATCAACAATCATGTAACATGGGCTGGTGAGCAGTGGTGCACTGGTCAGAGCAGAACACTGAAGAGGGACATAGGTACCCAGTTTAAACCTCAAATGTTCCTCACAGTTTACCACTGTGAGGAACATCCTTAGCCCAATATTGCCTTGAATATTATTCGAAGATCCAATATGACTCCAATATGAATTCAATAAATTGATCTACAGTAACTCTAGATTCCTGTGAATCCCCTCCAAGAGCCTCCTATCCAAACATTAAGGAAAAAAGAAATTCCTGTTCCTTTCAAACACAGAGACGCAGCATGAAGGTATCAATCAATCAATCAATGAATCTATGATTGTGCTTAGACAGTAGAGAATAAGACTAGCATTTCTTTCACTAGTATCAGTCTTAATAAGAACGTTTACTCCGCAGCCACAGCTGAACGTCTCAGCAGCTTTAGCGAACAACAACGCCATCGTTCATGATGTGTTCACCGCGATGTTCCAGTCTGATTCTCTAGGAACCAACTAGCTCAGCTGCATCATGGCCTTTTTTACCTCTGCACATATGCACAATGACCCACCTCCTTTGTCATGTAAATACACATAAAGGGACTTCATTTACTAACAATAAATAATACAACAGCAGGACACATTCATTTTTCAGATAAACTTTGTGTGCACCCAGAGTGAGTTACTGGTGAATAGAGTGACCATATTTTGATTTCCAAAAGGAGGACGCTTTGGCCAGCCTAGAGACGGATTCAGACAGGCTTCTCAGAGGTTAGTGAACATGCTTTATTATACCTAAATGGTGAATTAAAATACATAAATAAAACCAAATAATGCTCTAAATATCACCTCATCTGTATTAGAAAATACAGCTTCAACAAATTACTTCGTTGCAGCATCCTCTATTTTCCCAGATCTAACAAAGTACTCAGTCAACTTTGCAGAATTCCTCTCACCGCGCACAACTTTTTTATGGTTCTCAGTGTCCATGTGACCTATGAGATCTCCTGCAACTTTATTAGACACTAAAAGATGCGTGCCAGCTTTGCACATGGTGCACACAACTTTTTTTTGCAGTTCATCTGTGAAGCTGCACTTCGTTTCAGCATTTTGTGAGCAATGCTGGTTGCTCTGCTGCCTGGATGTGTGTGTATGGGTGGTCTGCTAGACCCTCCCAGAAGACAGTCCCTCAAGAATTACGTTGGGGAACAAAGTACTGTAGCATTCTGTGCAAAGCACCAGTCAATTTAAGCGTATGATTATAGTCCCAAATAAAACTGTGAAAACCGACTATTTCGTTAATTTATAATCTCCCTCCAGACGCTCCGGACAGAATGTAAAAAGTGGACATGTCCAGGCAAAAGAGGACGTTTGGTCACCCTACTGGTGTATATATTCACCTTTAAGGGACGGCCTCATACAGAAGACAAATTTTGTTCTCATGAAAATACCAATAAAGTTGATTATCCATACCCAAACCCTCTTTCACCTTGAAAATAGCAAGTTAATGGATGTTTTTCAAACAAGGATAGACCCGCTTTTCATTGGTAGAAAAAGCTGAGTCTAACCCCTCCCTGAAAAGCTGCGTAGCATCTGTCCCCTTTGATGATGTCACCAGTGCGACAGAAATAAGGAAAGTGAACAACGGAGAGCAACATGTAAGGGCGCCAATTGTTTTGCACTTTTGTCCCTCTGAATCCCTCTCACAGCACTACGCCACATTTATCGAATGCAAACAGAGTTGTTTTGGCATGTTAGATCAGAGGCGACTAGTGCGGTGTGTTGACGTCCGTACAGTACATTGAGCTCAATGGTGTCATGTGAATTAGAGCAGGCATCCCCAACCTCGGTCCTCGAGGCCCGCTGTCCTGCAGGTTTTAAAGGTTTCCCTGCTTTAGCACAGCTGATTATAATGATTGCAGTAGACCAAAAGCCTGTTAATCAGCTTTCAATGAAAATCAGCTGTGCTGGAGCAAGGAAACCTCTAAAACCTGGCTCTGGTGTTCCCACAGCATGCCGATCAGAGCCGATAGCGATTTTAACGCG
Source organism: Cyprinodon tularosa (assembly GCF_016077235.1). Lineage (NCBI taxonomy): Eukaryota > Metazoa > Chordata > Actinopteri > Cyprinodontiformes > Cyprinodontidae > Cyprinodon > Cyprinodon tularosa. The sequence continues at coordinate 567,768 of NW_024039651.1, forward strand.
GATCGCTTGCCGAGTCATTTAGCCCGCGTAGGCACGCGTCAGCGAGCTCCTCCCACTCCTACCAAAAAAATCTTTTTGGCCAGTGGGAAAGGGGTACAAGTTACCACTAGAAAGCAATGAAGCTGTATGTATCTGCTTCTCTGATAGTATTTTGTATTAGATTTTTTATTTTTAAGAATATTATACTGACATAATTCAGACTAAAACTTTAACAGGCAGCATAAAAACCAAGCTATGAGTGTAATAACACTCAAACATTGATATGAGCAGTGGCACAGTAACAGGCAGCAGAACAATCACACCTGCTGCAGGCCTGACAGCTTGATTATGTGCCTTATTAGCATCGGTTTGTGACAAGCAGCATTCAGAGCTCAGTCAAAACAGAGCTACTGGAATCAACAGGATCTCTACAAGGTCACAAACTGAGTGGAAACTTTCCAGCTCAGATTTTTAGGGGCAGCAATATGATACATATCTTCAACAATAAATCGAGGCTTACCAAGAAAATAATGATCAATTAAGTGCAAGATTGTTTAACAGTATGATGGTTTTCTTGATTATAGACGCAACATGGCTATTTTAGAGAATTTTTATATTTAACTGCTATTTAAAAGCACAGGTCTGGAAACACAATCTATAGAAACAAAATAAGCTGAGCAGTGAAAAGGTACCGGGACCTTTTACTGCCTCAAGATGATGCATATAGTAACACAGCCTTGATGATTCCTTCCACCCTGGTCAGCCCAGAGTCACCTCCAATGTTCCAGCAGCAATACTGCTCCGTCCTCTGGAATCAGTCACCTCTACACTGATCACATAAGCCAAAGGGGAGGGAAAGACTTGTCTTTGCTGTGGCGGCGATCCATCAAGTCTGACAGGCATAGAGCCCGCTGACAGACCGTTATTCAGGATGACAGAACGCAGTGGAAGTGACGATCTCCATCCAACGTGCTGTCGCTGTTTCAGGCCAGTGATTCTGGATGGGGTTTAAGTCAGCTTGCTGTCCTCTGTCAGACTGTGAGAGACGGACGCCGGAGGGGACTGCTGCTTGTCTTCAAGGCAGAGCTGACTTCAGGCAGCATGACTCCCTAAGCACCTGGCATGAGCACACAGCTGTTTAAAGGGACGTTTACATCTCTGCCTAATCCTGAGACTACAATAGATCACAAAATAGGGAAATTAGAATGTTTAGGACCTTGAATTATAATGCAGGTCCGGAATTTATCCCAAATAAAAATAACGGCTGATTACTGGTAAATTTGGATTTATGTACGGAGAACACTTAAAAAAAAAAGGTTGAAAAGAATAAGGGTTAATAATGAGAGGGAAATCTGCATATTTAGAAAGGGAGATTCAGGAATTTGATAAATTTCTGAAAAATACCAAGGATGAAAAAAAAATTTGGGGAATATGTTGCCTATCCAGAAAAAATGGGGAAAGATGGCCTTCCAAAAACAAACTAAAAACCAACATAGTTAACCCTTACATTTCTTTATACGTTAAATTACATAATTTATTTGCATCAATTTTGATACATGAGGCATTTCTCTATAATCTTCTATATATTATTTGTTCACTATATGTGTCTGATTGTGTAAATCAGGGTGTTCAAGGACAAAAATATCCCACGGATGATGCAGAGCTGCCAAAAAACTAATTTATCAAATATATACCTGGCTTTAAAGGGCCAAGAGTCAAAGGGAAAGTACTTCACATCTAATGTTTCAATGTGGAGAGTTATATTTTTTATGCCAATATTTTTAGCATAAAGAAAAAAGAAAAAAAAGAAAAAATTCAATATTTCCCAATTTATTGTTATTCTTCCCCTGATCCTGAAACCTAGCAAGCTGGATTGACAATGTGCAGCTCTCTGCTTTAGTTTTACGCATTATTATTCTGGGACTGTAAATCTGATCAGAAAAAGGAGGGCAGAAACTTTCGACTGATTAGCCGCCTATAAAATTAGTTTTTCAAAATAAAGGTAAAATAAAAAACGGCAGAAGCCATGAGAAACCACAACAACATTGTCCTCTAATCTGTCGCTGTTCCTGTTTCAAATTCAAAATCTAACAAAACAGACGTGATAGCAGCTACATGCACGTCTTCCTGTGCTGCCATGGTTACTTTTGGTCCTGCAGCCTTTGCTTTGCTCATCTAAGCTATATGTCCCGCCTTACATTATAGTACTGCAATGTGATTGGCTGAAACATTTTTGGTTGCTCTTGAACAGAATAAGGTGGATTCTTATGTGTTCATAAAGACACAAATACCTCGAGAATTCAGTTTTTTTTTTTTCATCTATAAAGGACGCACCTTAATGTTTCTGCTGGTTAGCTCATGTTTGTCTGTTTTATTTTTAGTTTGGTTTTAGGATAATCTCACAGTGCAAAAGAGAGAACTAGAACTGCTAATTGGTTAAACTTTTAAAGCTGATACTTGATAGATATGTTTTAAATCTGATGTTGCACAGAAGCAAAAATGCATATTTTAGGAAAATAAAATATAAAAAATGAATCAGTACTGAACTTTTCTAAGTTTGCTTTCTTTATTTTTTTTCCCCACATAAAGTCAGGATCTGTGAAATGGCCCCATTTATAAGACTTCACAAGCAACTTCAATAACTAAGTCAACCCACTTTCAGGGTCTAGAAGTGTCATCCCTTTCTGAATTATTGATTCTGTTTATCTGTTGAGGAACTTTCTGAGGGGTAGAAAGCCAGAACGTTCACACAGTTTTCCTATTAAAACTTAATGAATGAAGCCAAAGTTTGGCTCAAAGCATGAACATGGTTATCTTGTCTGGTTTTCAGTTAAAAGGCCAAAATTCATCACAGAGAGTCTGCCTGTCTTTCACGTACCACCCTGCTTTTTGTCTCTGACTGGAAGCCTGGAAGGACGGTAGTGGACTGGGAACGGGACTAGAGCTGAGGCGGTGGCTAATTAAATTTTCCAGGCACCACTGGCAGACATGTTGCTCTTCAAGCAGAGCTATTAACTTAGTTCTGCCCATTACCGTTCTCCTACTCTCCCTCTGCTGTTCAACCTTTCTGCGATCCATCACAATCGCCACAGCAAAGAAGATGGGGTGAGGGGTTAGACAGAATGCATAAAAAGCCAAACAAGGATGGGGACCTACAGTATACGTGGACTCACTCTATCGATTGTGCACGTAAAAGAGAAAAAAATGAGGATCTATACATGTGTATGGCAGTATGCTGTAAGGAGAGGTGAACTAGTAGAAATAAAGCTTTATAAAATGAAAGGAAGGCTTTAGCAGCGCATATATGCAGAAAGTGAACTCAACAAGATGAAACTTTACCTAAATGGTATCTCTAAAATAATGATCATCTGTTCCCAGTTTGGGGTCTTCATTTAAACCAGTTGGTCTGCTGACTGTGATGTTGACGAAACAAGCAACGCACAATATTCTGTTTAAATGAGCAGAACTCAGTTCCCATCAGAAACCAGGTCGTCTGCGTGTATCGCAGTGAATGCAGATATGCCCCTGCCGCTGCACCTCTCCAAAATTGTAGGTGACCTCAGACAGTGCTGCAGACAGAAGGCTTCTGATTGGTCAAATCTACATCCGCTCTACACTATGCATATTTCCTGTTTGGTACCTTATTGGTTTGTTTTGTTTGTATGACCGCCATTGCTGTCATACAAAGATGGACCAGCTAGAGCGAGGTGCGTGAGAACGCTGGGACAGTTTTTCCATCTGGATCCCTGCTCTTTTTCTCCCTCATGTCCCTCCATTGTCGCACAAACTTACCCCCACTTCCTCACCGCTTCAGCTGTATCTAGACCCACTGCTAGTTTGTGATTGTCCCTCTTGTGTTATAGCGTGTAAGCGCAGACCACGCTTCAAAATTGGGCAAAAACAAAAAAATATCTACGACAAGCTCACTGGGACACTCTGCTGCGGGGAGAATAACCAGCCCTCGAGAAAGTCTTCTTCAAGGAAGCTTTGGCTATTCAATTAATAATTAATTAATGAAAAAAATCTACAGATTTATCAATCTCCAAAATAATCGTTAATTGCAGCCTTAAGCTAAAACTAATTCTTGAGTCAACCATCAAAAACTCTATTGAAGCATTGTTTCTTCATTGGAATTGCTATTAAGGATACGAATGTTTTTTTTTTTTTACTAGTAGCAATGTCTTCAGTAGTATAAGTTGCTAACATAATTTTGACCAGTCAAAACTAGATAGCAGACATCTAAAAAAATCATTCCGATTAGTCAAACCTGCAGCTACAGATATCTGTAACTCAGTTTTGACGAGTAAAATATGAATTTATAGGTAGAATTAGGTTGTATACCACCAATTGATGTCCAGTCTAGCTATTAAATGTTAAAACAGCTTGCCAGCTAGGTTAACTTCATGAAAATCAGTTCATATAACCAAGGTTATTGATTCAGTACAATAAACAAGTACTTTTTTAGGTAAACAAAACATGAAACTGATATTTTTTAAGGCAACTATTTTCAAATATTATTTTAAGTAACGTTTTTCTCTGTCTTTCCCTCCTACAGTGACGTGGAGGACAACAGAGGGACTGCACAGACTGCTGCTTCAGGACGGGGTGTAACAGCTGGAGAAAAAAAGTAAAAGTGGGTCACTGTATTCCTGGCAGTTGTTAGGCAAAAACTCTTTTTCGGTTTACATGTCCCCTTTCATCGTCCAATAGCCCCTCTGTTTCCGTTTTACCTCCTTGTCCTTGTTAGCATAGGTTGGCGGGTTGATTTTATTCTGAAATTTCATCTGGACGTTTTTCTGGCGCCTGGCTTTTTCTGTTCGGTTTGTAAAATTCAGGAGACCAAAATCCTTGTAGAAAGACTTTAAGGTAGATTTCAATGAGTTGGGCTCCTTCACAGCACCTGCACCGCTGTCAGTATAATTTTTGTGTCTTTAATCATGTTTAGTAGCATCTTTATTTGTGTGACTATAATAACCAAAAACAGAGAGTCAGTTCCTTCTCAGCTGTAACTTTAAATGATTTAAATAAGTCCTATGTGATGGCAAATCCAAAACTTTGACCATCTTGTCCTTAAACAAATTGGTTGCCCATTTGTCTTGAAACAAAGTTTTATTTTTTTCCTCAAAAATCCATGTATTTTCAGTGCAACAATCGAATCGCCATGATGGATGTGATTTACACCCCTAGTATCTATCTCTGTGAGTATTTTTCATCTGAGGACATGTTATACTGTGGATAGAGAGACTCTCATTCCAGCTTCAGCCAGCATCTTCACATGGCGCTCTGATATTGTTCTGGGGCTAAATCACAACTTTCACACCAAATCACCTCTGGGTAACGGAGCCCACTAGCTTCCTAAACGCCATGATGACTGCTTGACATTTAAATAAATGATATGAGTGGCGCCTCCAGGCAGTTCCCATGGAGGAACTGGATCTGTGGATAAACACAATTCTCTCTCTGACACTTTCTGCGTCTTAATAACAGAGGCAGGGTAATTAGGGTGTTTGCTTTTAACACGTTTACAGCTGTTTCTACATTTTACTCAAATTTTCTGAATGAAGCAATAAGAAGCTTACAGCAGCTGGACATCGTCCTTAAAGCTTTCCCAGATTCATGCAATGATCCTGGTGTATTTAAAGTTCTCACTAGCTACGTTTACATGTGCAAAATTTCCCCGATCCGATCCAAACCTTGGTTGATCGGAAATTCAAAATCTCCGTTTACATGGACACTAAATGAAATGATCCGATCATGACGTGTGTATACATGTACCAAGCGTTGGATCAGATTAAATCTTTTAAGCATGCGCAGAACTTCCTGCCAAACTTGGCAGTTCTGTCTGCGTCTGGTTTTTGGGAGGCCTGACAAACGATGCGCTCGGAGCGAGCGGAAAGAAAAAAGGAGAGAGGAGGAAAAAAGCGCTTGGCAGCGAAATGTCCGAGAGAAAATGTAGAGAATGAGCGATTGAACCGGCGTGGGAGAGCGAGTGGGCTGTGGAGAGGAAGAAGAGAAAGAGGAGGAGGATACATTCCTGCTTCCTGCAGCTTTAAATGAACTTGAGTGTATAAGTCGGCGTTCCTAGACTCCTCCCGCCATGTTGTTCACAACAAGAGTGAGAGCGACCGGTGGTTTCCTGTTGTTGAGAAGGCGGAAAAACGTCACGCTGACGTCGCACACATGCGCAGTGAAGATTATTTTACTCTTAAGATCCGAATGGGTGTTTACATGGACGCCAATCGGAATGGCGATCGGCAAAAACCACCTCTCTCTTTCGGAATTAAATTTAGATCCGATCGGACCGAATCGGATTAGAATCTTCAGTCTGACATGTTTACATGAAACATTTTTGATCTGATCAGGCCTTCAATCCGATTAGTTGTGTCCATGTAAACGTAGCTACTGTAAGGAAATCAATAACAGACTTCTTTAAAAAGGTGTTTCTCTTGTTATTGCACCAGAACCAGGTCTCATCTAATGAGTATTCCTAAACAATTCATGAATAATTCAATCCACAACAGCGATAGAAACAAAGATGTGAGGACTATGAAAAGTCCATACTCCATATAACTGGACATTTGCTAAGACTTCACCAATAAGGATCAAGTTAGGTAAGATATTTTTTACAAAGTAGACATAAGACCCATATTTTGATGACTGCAAATGTGGTTTACTGTTCATCAAGTCAGTCAGACCAAATTCCTCGGACTCATCGTCTTCTGCTTTACCCGATCGCTGGGGCAGCAGAGACTCCCAAACTACCCTCTGCCGACACACCTCCTCAAGCTCCGCTGGGGAAAGCCCGGTGCTCTCCCAGGCCAGCAAAGAGACATAGTCTCTCCAGTGTGTCCTGGCCTGGGTCGTCCCCTGTAACACCACCTGAGGGAGTCTAACCCACCTCAGCTGACTCGATTCTACTATGTGCCTCTGCTGGATGAATGAGCTCATAACCCTTTCTCTAAGGGAAAGCCCAGTCACGCTGCGGAGAAAGCTCAATTCAGCCGCTTGTATGCAGAAACATTTTCTTTAGTCATGATCCAGATTTCATGACCACAGGTGAAGGAAGGAACATAAACCGGTCTGTAAAATGAGAGCTTTGCCTTTTCACGCTGCTCTTCACTACCACAGATCAGTAGAGCTGTGGCGCATTACAGCAGCAGCTGCAACGATTCGTCTATCCATCAGTGGTGGCTGGCCAATACAGGACACTAGGGCGCTGCCCCATCCGCCCCACTCCACCCACCAAAAAAATATATATGCATATATATATTTTAATTTTACAATTTTAATTTAACATATAAAATATTTTTGAAATATATATCTTTTAGATGAGCAAGATAAATATTTAATTTTTAATGACTAGAAAAGCATCATATTGATTGACAATGATTTTTCTTCGGATTTGTGCCGTATTTCCGGGCTTGGGGGCAAAAATCTTTGCCCATTGATTCACGTTAAAAGTTGTCCATGCGCAGTAGCTCCTCTGCAATACAAAGTGAAATGGCACAAGAACCATCCATTTCCAGGACCTGGTTTAGCAAGGCTTGGCTAACTGCATTAAACAAGGCTTTCCTTGCCTCATTTTTTAAATGTCAGGATCTGACCCAGCATGGATAGAGACAGGCAGGACTGATTTAAAGCAAAAGGCAAAGAAAATTTAACAATCTGGGATTCACATTGAAAATAATATAATATACTGTATTGTACTTTTTCTAGATGTTTGTTAATTTGCATAGTTGCTCTTAAATAAACACATTCTCAGAAAATAAAGTTTATATATATATTAAAAAATATATAAAGCTGACCAATAACTTCTCCATTATTAAACTGGTACATTATTTATTTATTTATTTTTTTAGGTTTGTGACACAATATTGGACCATGCAAAACACAGAAGAAGAACACGCAAGAAACATCCGTTTCCAGGACCTGGTTTAAAGAAGGCTTGGATAACTGCATGTAGTGACGCTAATGCTTTAGTCTGCTTTAGTCTGGACATTCCTTTCAAATGTCAGGATCTGACCCAGCATGGATAAAGACAGGTAGGACTGATTTAAAGCACTTTTTAGAAAAGGCAAAGAAGAATTAACAATCTGGGATTCACATTGAAAATACCATATTATAGTGTACTTTATCTAGATGTTTTTTAATTGACATAGTTGCTCTTAAATAAACACATTCCCAGAAAATAAATATATATTTTTATATATTCAAAAATATAAAGCTGACTAATAATCCATTATTAAACTGGTACATTTTTGTAGGTGTGTGATACAATACTGGACCATGCAAAACACAGATTTGCCTTTGTACAAGAAATTATATTTTTTGTTTTTTTATAACGTTTTTTGTTGTTGGCATTCATATAAATATACTGGTGTGATCAGTTAGTATAAGTTTGATTGTTTTTTGGTATATGTCTGTATATGTACATGTATGCGGCACACATAAAGTCAAGAACAAGGTTTTAAAAAGGTGAAGTTGAATCATTACATATTAAATATGAAAAGCAAACTTTGATTTTTAATTAAGTTGGTTTAAGATCCTTTGACAATAACTATCCTCTGGAAGTACTTTTCTTCCCCACAGGTGACACTGGTCATAAGCAGGAACATTTGGGGAACAGTTTGAGGTAAATACGCCTCAGCTTAAGTGACAGAACAGTGAATGAGTTCGGACATTATCTTAATTTTTTTATCAGCATTTCTCAAATTAACTTTCCTTTTTTGACGTTTCTTTTGAACAATAAAGTCAGCGAGAAAAGCGCCACAAATCTGCCTCATAATCTCGATTTTTACAAAGGAATTTGCCTGAGGCCACAAGCAGCCCGGAGGCTGCTGAAAGAGGAAAATAGAATGACTGTGGAAAGTAAAAGGCTCTAAAAATATAAATGACTTGTCTGCATGTCTGGTGTGTGTGTTGGAAAGTGAAACCACTAGGTTCCTTCCACGTCACCCATTTCCACCAGGAGAAAGCAGAGCTTTGAGTGGTTTAGCATCGGTCTGCGCAGACTTCCACAGCAAACCCCTTAAACACACGGACTAAGAAAAGGAGCCCGTATTTAAAACCCCTGAATTACATTTAATTGTAGAAAAGCCTGGCCAACTCCAGACGAGTGGTTGGGGATGCAAGCTGAGCCTGCATTGTGCGGAGCTCGCTTCCTGCAGGGCTGGAGCACAGGGAATGACCACCTAAAGCAGGAAAAGTAGCAAAGCAGCTACAGAGCGAAAATCACTGTCTGTAGATAATGAATGAAGGGGTGAAAAAAAAAAGAGACTGAGCGTGGGAGGGCTGAATAATGAGCAGGAGGTGGAGGGGAAGAAAAGCCTCCTTCCATCCCGTCCTCCTTGTCTTCTGGTGCAGGGTTATTTTTAGCTTCAACATGGAGCAACACAGCGCTGTAAAGACAATCATTTCTGCAGCTGCGCTGTCATTGCTCACTGCTACATCTCTGTCAAAACAAAAGAGACTCACTTATGCAAACACTTAGGCCCGCAACCGTTCATACAGTGAAGCACTAGGATTGCAAACACTGGCATCAGTGTAAGAAACAGCATGAATGATTTGTTTAAGGTGACAATCACACAGATATTCATATTATAGCATCCAGTTAGTACAGCTGTCAGCTCTGGAAACTTAACGTGAAGACAATGATCCTCCCCCTACACTGTATAGCTAGTGGAAAAAAACCCAAAGCCCTTCTTAGATTGCAGAACGCACACTGGGTTTTCACTTGGCACCTACTTTACAAGGTCTGGGTATCTCACTTTAAAGTGTCTCATTTTTCACACGAGTGCACAGGAAGAAGACAAAAAAAAAAACACTCTTCTCATCTCTTGTGAGATGCCACAGTGTGTGAGTGTGTCATATTAAATCAGCTGGAATAAACTAAACACACACGTATTTCCCAGCTGACTTTTACCACTGCATCACATCTGATTCAAAAGCTTCTCTGGAAGAATTTAAATGATTATAGACTTTTCTGCGGTTATTGATGTGTATGGAGTGAATTTTGTTCCTTTATTGTTTCAAGCAAAGAACATATTTTGTAAATTAAAATTTGAAAAAAGACAACACATAAAAATTTTTGTAGATTGCTATTTGGACTAAAACACATCGAAAAAAGAAACTTTGAAAAAGCTATTAATCAAATAAAGGTTTTGAGAGTAACTTTGCTGTTTTATCTGAATTATTTTTATTTTTTTTTAATTGCTCTTTTTTAAATTGAGTTTTACTCATTACCTTTTTCAAATTCTGTTTTTTAGATCACATAGTTTTCACCTCAGTGGGTGTGCTTTCTTTTGAAGGGAGGAGCAAGGATACATTTCTATTGGTCTGCAATGATGTCAACAATTGTATTTTGCTTAATGTGAAGAGAATATGATCTGTTAAAAGCCATTTGAGAAGAATGCAATTCATAAAACTTAATCTGTAAAAGAAAAAAAGCTGAAAAAATAAGATTTGAAAGAAAATAAAGGACTTAATAATACTACGAAGAACAATATCTAAGAAAAGAGCAAAGTTACTCTTAAAACTATTTTGTGATTATGAAATTTTCTAAATTTATATTTGTGTTGATTATTTTTCAAAGTTTGAAATACAAAATATATTCTCTGGTTGCATAAATAATGGAACAAAATTTACTCCATATATGTCGTCATGTTTTTTTTTTCAAGTGAAAAAAAACACAATCCATCACTCTGCAAACAGTTGAGAAAGATATGGTTTTAGTGATTTAACATGACCTTATTTGTTTCCACGTGTAATCTGAGCTGCAACCCTGTAACATCTTTGTGATCAATAGTGCCTCAGACTCAGTATGTCCTCACAATGGTGAAGCAGGGATCATTTACAGAAAGGTAAGAGCTCCATGATATAAAGACAGACCAATTTGCAGGTTTGCAGGCTAAAAGCATACTTATCTCCTTCAACCAGCTCACTCTGATTCTTACAATTCTAATAAAATCAATCTTGTTTGCTAAATGACCAAAAATTACATGTAGAGGTCCAAACGGACATATATATGTTATAATTGCTGAATATGTAGTTACTTCACAACACATTGTTTCTATAAATAGGAACACATTGCTATAGAGAACATGGAGAATTTTTAAGGTGAAGACTACCCAAGGAAGTAACTATTGCTCAGACATAAGCTTTACAAAGTAAGATAGTGTTAAAGAAGTGAAGAATTAGCCAATTTATTTTGGGTATTCTTTTCTTAAGTCTATATTTAAAGGCATCTTTCAACTATGACCCCTGAGAATTCTTCCAAGGGCTTTTTTTTTTGTGTGTGAATGTTTTCAACTTCTTCAACTAATGAATCTGTCAGTTAACAATGCCTTGGAAATGCCTAAATATAAGATATATGAAAGAGACTTCCCCACCAATGCCTTTGAGCATGACCATTTGTATGGAGGACCAACTCTGCCATATTTAAAAATAAGTGACCATCTAAGACACAACCCCTTCCGTATTTGCATAATGAGGCAGAAATGCAGACACAATTGAAAAAAACGACAGGCAGAAATAAATAGGGTAAAAAAATACAAAGGAAGAATAAAACAGACCAAAATATTATCCATGCACATAAATAAATACATAAAAAAATAAGTAATAAATAAATAAAGTTCAAGATTATAAAGGACAATAATAAATAATAAATAAAGAAGCTAATTAAAAGAGATATATACATTTATGTATCACTGTATAATTTATTTCTACCTACATTTTTTTGTTTATTGTATTTTTGGGGTCTTATTTATTTATTGAGCATTTATTTATTTATTTCTGAGTTGATCCTCCATACAATTCGACAAATGATCACTAGATTTAACGTTACTCATTGCTATTATGGCTGGAAGAAACTAGCGCTACAGGACCTAGCATTGGGGATACAAAACACGGGGATATCACAATATTTTATTCAAATGAATTAAAACTAAACAGTTTACGGTATTTTTTTTTACTGTTTTGTATCTATATTGAAATAAATATTTATCAAGTCTATTGTCACATTGAATGTTGGATCCTCAGGTGGGATTGCTTTTCTTTACCCTTTAACTATAACCTCCTAAAAACACAAAATATGACTCAGAATTAAAGATTTTCTCCCTCTTTTGATACATATGGCTGTAACCAGCTGGCAGTTAAATTTGTTTTATTTGGAAACAGTGATCTTACCGGTGATCAGCTCTCGAACCTCCATGTCATTGGTCTTCCTCAGCAGACGGATAAGGGCTGGAATACCATCACAGTTCTTGATGGCCACTTTGTTCTCATTGTCCTTGCCGTAGGAGATGTTCCGAAGCGCTCCACAGGCTTTGCGGTGAACCTCGGATTTGGGGTGGTCCAAAAGCCCTACCAGAACAGGAATCCCCTTCAGCTGGCGAACATCCTTCTTTATCTTGTCGTTCTCATAGCACAGGTGCTGCAGATAGGCAGCGGCGTTGGACTTCACCGGGTCAATAGGGTGACCCAGCATGGCAATGACCTCGGGGAGATCGGGGTCCCTCCAACGTGGGTCCTTGCGGATGCTGTCGATGGAAGGGGAACGTCTGCCAGCCATTCGGTCCAGACTGGCCATGCTTCCTCTCTCAGGCTGAGCAAGCGGTGCTGAATACATACCATGGATGTAAGGGTGGCGCTCATCAATCAGCTCTTCCTCAATGGGGTCATCTGGGTACCCTCTGCAAGATAAGAGGAGAGAGAAACGGTCAAGACCTATTAGATGAAAGAGGTAAATGGAGGGTGACTTAGATTTTTCTATAAGAAAAGCCAAATGAGGTGAGAATCAGTGACTAATGAGGGGAGAAGGTAGAGGAGAGGACAAGGTGATCTGATGTTCAGATCTGCTGTCATCAAGTTTGTCAGCAGGACTCTGACAGCGGCTCTTTGCAATAAGTGAAATGATTTGCAGCATTCTGCTTCTACTCCCTGTCAGGTAGGAGTAACAAACATGTCAGACTTCAACAAACACAGAGTTAAGGAGAAAGCAACTAGAAGACAGAAGACGATTTCTAACCAACAGAGACACTCAACAAAAAATTATTGTGGTTTGATGTAGAGAGCTGGGAAGTCTTTTTTTTTATCTTTGAAAAAAAGAAATGATATTTCTTCCCGTGAGGGGAATAGAAAAAAGCCAAGCAGTGCCCCTCCCCCAGGGACGACCAAGAGCCCCTACAGTGTCTGCGGGGCTCCCTTTGCTCAAAGCGCCTAACACTACCATGCAGCTGCTGAAATGTTAATGAGCAACACTCTGGGATTTCTCTGCTAGCATTACCCTCATTAGCATTACTGCTATTAGTGTTGGGGACTTAAACACTACTGGCTCTAACAGTTTTTTGTGACCAAATTAAGGAGCAAAGTGGTCCGCCGAGGGAGGGGTTCCCTTCAATGATCTGCCACTTCTAAAGTCTCTTAGAGTCTATTCTCTACGGTTCTTTACTCCAAAGACTCATGAATACTTTATAGGAACATGGGTGAATATGCAGCAACCAGAACACCCCCCCCCCCCCCCCCCCCCCACGACCCAACTTATTTATCCTCATTACGTAATCCAGATGGTCTCCTCCTGCCATATTTTCTGGTGGTTTGTGGCAAGAAATTTCACATGGAGCTCAACATTTAATGAGCTTTAATAATAATGATGTACTTTCACAGCCTCTTCACAACATTTAGAGAAAACTGAGAGGGGATCTCATAATGCCGTCTGCTTTGGCTCTTGTTTATCCTCCCCTTTAATAAAGCCATGCAGTAACATATTGGCTTTTATGGCATTTACTTTACTTTGCGCATCTCGGAGTCACAGAAATCAATACGAGATGAGCTAAAAGATAAACTCCTTCCAGAACAATGTGTCAAAATCCTAAATCCCCTTTGTGCTGGAAGATGAAGAGAGACAGGGTGGCTTATGAAAGTACAGAAGCATAGCCGTTTTTTTTTACTCTGATGTACAATGTTTGAACAGAGTCCAAGTCTCACCAATAACATCCTTTAAAATATTAGCATCCCTGTTTTCTACACTTTTATCACATTGCCTCAAACTACATTGCTATTCTCATTTGACTCAAGCACGTTCTTCAAAAGCTAAATTCTTAACAGCTTGTTGTGCTGTTAATAGATTTTCGCTCAAGAACTTTGTATCCATAAAGCTGACATTATATAGAAACAATACAGATAAGACTATGGGCCTTCAAGTGGCCTGTTTATTGGTGTTTTCTAATTATATTTTGTATTGATTTTTGTTTGCTTTCAATGAATGTTTGAAATATATTAAAAGATAAAAGGACAGAAAAAAATGATCAGAAGGGTTTCTACTGAGACAAAACGTTGAGTTGATGAATATGAACTATTTAAAAAAACAAGTCAGTTAAACAGATAGGATAACACAGTAGGGATGCTCTAAAAAATGTGTGCAAATGCTTAATCTTCTTCCACTTTTGTGGATAAATACATAACTTTGAAGAAAACACCATCAGACATAATCTAAACAGATCAGGGACTCTGAACTCTAATTGTAGGAAGGCTTTATTTCTTGGCTTTGTTGAACAAGATTGCGCCCACAGTGTTGAGGGAGGGACAAATCAAGATTGTGATTACAGATCCTCATCTGGAGAGTTACATGATAGGCTGCATGCAGCGCACTGGAAAATACTGCATGTGTGCGTATGGGCGCTGGTGGTTACTAAATGCATGCATGCATACACAAAGATGTAAACAAGCTCACCACTCAAGCCATCACCCTGATTTCTTTTCCCGCTACAGAATATTGGACATGACAAGGCAAAGGGAGGCAGGAACAACCCGCCGAAGGAAGAGCACGGCTCCCGATTTCAGGATCATTGCCATGTCGCAGACCCGCATATATAAACAGCCACGGCTGTCACTTTAGTATCTCCATTTTTCTCTCATTATGCCCCACACTGGGTTTTTTCTCCCACTTTGACACACAGACACATCCGCACAAAGATAATATGTACAGTTGTGCAGTTCGAGGCTCATTTAGATCTGGGGTCGATGCGGCGGGGCTCTTGGTAAAGCAGGCGTCACGAGGCTGAGTGACGGGAATGTCAGGATTTGCATTTATATTGGCGGCATTGTGTGGACAGGGATGGCTGTATTCAGGCGGATGTGAAAAGGCCCCTCTGCTGCCAAATAAAATACTCAGAGCCTGATTACGGCAGATCACCCTCTCCGTGTTAATCAAGCTGCTTAATGTCCGGCCTATTTGGGCTCATCCAGGCGTTTATTCAGGGATGCATGGCTGCGTTTATTTTTTGTCTATGGATAAGAGTGCATCTATTAAAAGACATTTACACATCCTCGCCTTTCTTTCCTTTCTTGATCTTCTCTCAATGACTTTCATCAGCTGCTGGTTGAAGCCGTATGCTCATCTGCAGACCTATCAAAGGAGATAAACTAAAAAGAACTACACAGTCTGAAGATGTGTGCTCCTCTTACACACACACACCCTCTCTGTTATATATATATATATATATATGACGATACTCTATGGTGAATAAATTCCAAACAGTGAATTATTTTGTGAAGATGAAAAAAAAAACAGTAGAAAGAGTCGTGATATTCCTCAACTCTCCCTCATTTTCATTACTTCAAAGTAAGGTGCCAGGGTTTCATAGAAAATTTAGTGGAAATGTCTGAGAGAAACCTCACATACAGGTGCTGGTCATAAAATTAGAATATCATGAAAAAGTAGATTGATTTCAGTAATTCCATTTAAAAAGTGAAACTTGTATATTATATTCATACATTACATACAAACTCATATATTTCAGATGTTTATTTTGTTTAATTTTGATGATTACAAATGACAACAAATGAAAATCTCAAATTCATCATATCAGAAAATTAGAATATTACTGAAGACCAATAAAAACAAAGGATTTATAGAAATGTTGGCCAACTGAAAAGTATGAACATGAAAAGTATGAGCATGTACAGCACTCAGTATTTAGTTGGGCCTCCTTTGGCCTGTATTACTGCAGCAATGCGGCGTGGCATGGAGTCGATCAGTCTGTGGCACTGCTCAGGTGTTATGATAGCCCAGGTTGCTCTAATAGTGGCTTTTAGCTCTTCTGAATTGTTGGGTCTGGTGTATTGCATCTTCTTCTTCACAATACCCCATAGATTTTCTATGGGGTTAAGGTCAGGAGAGTTTGCTGGCCAATTAAGAACAGGGATACCATGGTCCTTCAACCAGGTACTGGTAGCTTTGGCACTGTGTGCAGGTGCCAAGTCCTGTTGGAAAATGAAATCTGCATCTCCAAAAAGTTGGTCAGCTGCAGGAAGCATGAAGTGCTCTAAAACTTCCTGGTATGTGGCTGCGTTGACCCTGGACCTCAGAAAACACAATGGACCAACACCAGCAGATGACATGGCACCCCAAACCATCACTGACTGTGGAAACTTTACACTGGACTTCAAGCAACGTGGATGAAGTGCCTCTCTTCTTTTCCTCCAGACTCTGGGACCTTGATTTCCAAAGGAAATGCAAAATTTACTTTCATCAGAGAACATGACTTTGGACCACTCACCAGCAGTCCAGTCCTGTTTCTCTTTAGCCCAGGCAAGACGCTTCTGACGCTGTCTGTGGTTCAAGAGTGGCTTGACACAAGGAATGCGACAGCAGAAACCCATGTCTTTCATACGTCTGTGTGTGGTGGTTCTTGAAGCACTCACTCCAGCTGCAGTCCACTCTTTGTGAATCTCCCCCACATTTTTGAATGGGTTTTGTTTCACAATCCTCTCCAGGGTGCGGTTATCTCTCTTGCTTGTACACTTTTTTCGACCACATCTTTTCCTTCCCTTCGCCTCTCTATTAATGTGCTTGGACACTGAGCTCTGTGAACAGCCAGCCTCTTTAGCGATGACCTTTTGTGTCTTGCCCTCCTTGTGCAAGGTGTCGATGGTCGTCTTTTGGACAACTGTCAAGTCAGCAGTCTTCCCCATGATTGTGTAGCCTATAGAACTAGACTGAAAGACCATTTAAAGGCTTTTGCAGGTGGTTTGAGTTAATTAGCTGATTAGAGTGTGGCACCAGGGGCCATCAATTTTGAACCTTTTCACAATATTCTAATTTTCTGATATGATGAATTTGAGATTTTCATTTGTTGTCATTTGTAATCATCAAAATTAAACAAAATAAACATCTGAAATATATGAGTTTGTATGTAATGTATGAATATAATATAAAAGTTTCACTTTTTAAATGGAATTACTGAAATCAATCTACTTTTTCATGATATTCTAATTTTATGACCAGCACCTGTATATCAGACGGGAACTGACTAGAAATATAAAGAAAGCATTATAGAGTGTTCACACCCTTGAAGTAGCAAACTACGGTGTGTTTTGATGGGAGTTTATGCCATAAATCAGCAGTAGAGCATGGTTGTGTTGTGAAGGGGAGCGATGAAGGGCGGTTTTTCAAAATACAAATCTGAAAAGAAAATCAGACATGTCCTCACCTTTTTTCATTTATAGTCAATGAAGACCTCTCCATTCACCAGAGTTTTTGCAGATCCAAAACTAAACAAGGAGAGGCAGCTTTTTACTTTCTATGCTCCTCAACTGAGAAACATTTTCCCTGAAACCTTGAGATGAACAGAAAACATTGGCTCCTTCAAATGGGAACTGAAGATATTTTTGTTTTCTGCAGCATTTCATCAAAGAGTCTCAATAATGAACTGATTGTTCATAAAGTGAATGAAGAATGATATAAACCATAACTAGCCTAGCCTTGATCTGACCCTGCTGGATGGACATCCTGCCTTCATACAGCCTCACATTTATATTTATTTAAGGAATGTAAACAAAATAGACTTACAGTTGATTGTCGATTATTGTTTTTTCCATTCAATTAATTGATAAGATTCGCTTAAAAGAAATTTATTTCATTGTTATAAAGTGACTGCCGTTCACTGGAGCCATTGTTCATTCTTAAGGAGCCTCACTGAACGGAAAGAGGCACGCTAGAGCAGAAAAATGGACCAATCCTGTGTAAGGGTGTAACTCTGTGATGAAAGTTGGTGGACACCCGGTGGGGGCTGATGGACCTACACTAGCTACGTTTACATGCACAAAATTTCCCCGATCCGATCCAAACCTTGGTTGATCGGAAATTCAAAATCTCCGTTTACATGGACACTAAATGAAATGATCCGATCATGACGAGTGTATACATGTACCAAGCGTTGGATCAGATTAAATCTTTTAAGCATGCGCAGAACTTCCTGCCAAACTTGGCAGTTCTGTCTGCGTCTGGTTTTTGAGAGGCCTGACAAACGATGCGCTCGGAGCGAGCGGAAAGAAAAAAGGAGAGAGGAGGAAAAAAGCGCTTGGCAGCGAAATGTACGAGAGAAAATGTAGAGAATGAGCGATTGAACCGGCGTGGGAGAGCGAGTGGGCTGTGGAGAGAGAAAAGAGGAAGAGGAGGAGGATAAATTCCTGCTTCCTGCAGCTTTAAATGAACTTGAGTGTAGAAGTCGGCGTTCCTAGACTCCTCCCGCCATGTTGTTCAAAGCGAGAGCGAGAGCGACCGGTGGTTTCCTGTTGTTGACAAGGCAGAAAAACGTCACGCTGACGTCGCACACATGCGCAGTGAAGATTATTTTACTCTTAAGATCCGAATGGGTGTTTACATGGACGCCAATCGGAATGGCGATCGGCAAAAACCACGTCTCTCATTCGGAATTAAATTTAGATCCGATCGGACCGAATCGGATTAGAATCTTCAGTCTGACATGTTTACATGAAACATTTTTGATCTGATCAGGCCTTCAATCCGATTAGTTGTGTCCATGTAAACGTAGCTAGTTACTAAACCCGAATGCTTTAATTAGGTTTTTGATTTTCTATACTCTAATTATCCCAGAGGGAAATTACTTCTCTGCATTCAACCCATCCCCTTGGGGAGCAGTGAGCTGTCATTGTGAGGCACCCAGGCAGCAGTGTGGGGGTTAAGGGTCTTGTTCAGGGACCCAGAGTGGCAGTCTGTGGAAGTGGGGGATTTAACTCACAACCTCAGTATTCAAAGCCCTATGCCCTAACCAATAGGCCGCCATTTATTTATTGAATGCTTTCCTATTGTTTAGAACACAAGAGAACCACAATACACTGGTATTTATATTTATAGATAGTTTGACAGATGCCTTTAAGTGCATTATTTATACAGGACCCATAAACATTATTTGTATAAAAGAAAATTACAAACAACAGCCAATTCCAATTCTGGCATAGCTATTTCTGAGTCTTGCTGAATTCAAAAGACAAAAATATATATTGCATTTAATTATATCATAGCATATTTTTTTCTTGTAAACTTTCTGGTAAACTTGGAGATATGTTTAATTGCATGTTGCATATCCCAGTAAATCTTTTTCACCTTTAAATGTGCAGCTCTCCTGCTTGAGTCTCGACCGCAAATCAGATATTGTCTCAAAGCAACAGATCCGATGATGTTACCCCAATAGGCGGGACTCGGGTGCAGCGCAAGAGAGGAAAAAAAAACACTGATGGGTGAGGGGAAAGTATTGGAGGAGACAACTATAACATGACAGAAAAAAGCTATGCTAGCATAAGCACCGGATATTGGAAGGACTGTTATGTCTTAACCCACTTCATAGAGTTGAGTTTTAACTTTTTGCTCTGTGAGCAACCACACCCACCTGTTAAAAACACTGCTAACAGCACCGCCTCTCCCACTCTCTACACTAAAAACAGCAATATCACTGGTGGCATCAACTTCCATAAAAAAAGGTGGGTAATAGTCCGACAGTATGTCAGAGCGACATACCCTGTCTGTTAATGATTGTTTTACATCTCTATTCATTGGAAATCAAAAGTGTTTCACATATTTTATTAATCTTTTTTTATTCATTAACCTAATAGGTTCTTTTTTAAATATTTTATAAGTTTAAGTGTAAGAAAACATTTTTCGTTCAGCAAAAAATAATCGGCAATTAATACAGCTGACAAAATAAATAGTTATACAGTAAGATAGTAGAAATGTTTTCATAGCTAGTGTAGTTACAGTGGCTATAATAAGAAAATTTACACTTGTCAATAGTTAGATGAGCTATAAGATCTTAGATTAATTTATTAATTGATGACTTGTTTCCTTAATTATATCCATCAATTTTCACATCATCTCTGAGCAGATTTCCAATCCCTAAAAAAAGCATCCCTACAGAGTAATGCTACCAGCACTGTGTTTCATTGGATTTGTTTCATGGATGATGCTGTGGTTCTTAGAGTTGTAGATCATTAGAGACTCATGTAATGGGAATATATTTGCCAATATTTCTTCTATGCATATATCATGTGACATTTAACATGTTCACAGCCATCTCTGGCCCCGTCCACACGAAGTCAAAACGAACACGAAACGCTAATATTTTCCAGAACGTTTGTCTTAAAGACTGAGACGTAAAATAAATGTAATCGTCCACACGAATGCATGAAAACGCTGCAAAATGTATGCCAGGCCTGTAAGTGGCGCTGTGGTGCCAAAGCAAAAATAGGCGACGAAATGTTGGGCATGCGCACTAATATTTATACATGGTTGCCCTGCGGGTCCATTTCCGTGGTTCAGTCAAATTCAGGTGATGAACTATGTCGTTGATATTGCTCTGTTCTTCTTGGAGATATTCCAGAAGAAGAAGATTCTGTTGTAAGCCCGACAGCAGGGTGAGTAGCATGTAAAAGCGTGTAAAAACAAAAATGCGGTTAGAGCTTAAAGATGGAAACGCGAAAACGGCGTTACAAAATCTTCCCACTCTGAAGGCTTAATAAAAAAAAGATTGTTTACAGACCCCCGAAACGCCGGCTTCGTATGGATGAGAGGCTGGTTTGGTGAAAAATTTGTGTGTTTAGGCCAGGGTTCGGCTTCGTGTGGACGGGGACTCTGTCAGATGTCTTTAATTTGTTTTGTTTTAGTTTACCACTCTCTGCTCTACTCCACTCTGTTAATTAGAGTGAACAGATAACCCTGCCACTCCCCCAATCATCTTTATTCCTCCCAGCTGTTACTGTGCCTATGAATCCCTTCTTCTCTCAGTTATTCCCCACCAGATTGTCTCCTGTTGATGACATTTCAGTGACTGCGTGCTTTGCCTGCCTTCCTGCTTTTCTGTGCCCTCCCTTCAAACTGTGCATCTTTAATGAATGCTTCACTCGGTATTTGCCATATGCTGTGCAGTCATGTTCTTCGGTTTTCAGGTTGTTCTTGTTATTGATGTTTTCTACCAAACCTCTGAGTCCTTTAGGGAAAAAGCTAAATGTCTCCCTTCACAGTAATAAAATTTTTGTTTTTCCAACACACTCCAATAAAGAAAAAAAAAAATAGCTTGTTTCTGTAAGGAGACAAAAAGTGAAAGAGGTCAAGGAGTATGAATGCTTTAGTAAGACATGCAGGTAGACAGGTTCAAGCTAAGCGGATTGTGGAGAAATGAGCCTTTAAAGATGAGCTCCAAGATGGCCCTCAGGTCTGTCACAACTCCAAAGGAGTTATTAATCACACTGGCAGGAAGACACCCACTTTCACAGAGTGGTCCTCATAGACAAAAACTCAGTGTCATAAAGGATGCATCAGGAGTTGGAATGTAAAGGATGCCCTCACATTCCCATATCTATTCACCCAGACATAAGCGGGATAATGATGCTCTTCCACCCCTTTAGCCGGGGAAATGATGCCACTTTTATTCCACACTAAAACAGGCAGTAACAAAAAGGATATTCACCCCTTTAGCTTGACCAGTTTATCAGATTTTAACCAACTTCCTAATGTTTATTATGTTCATGAGGATTGGAAGTGGAAGACCAACACAAAGAGGAACTTTAGGATCTAACAATTGGGGCATGCAATAGCATTCAACCCCTTTACTCTGGTATCCAAAATGAATGTCAATAAAACAAGCCATAATAGTAATTAACAATAAAAAATAAATAACTCAATAACCCTAAAAAGGGTGTGATTTAGCTAAATTTGTTGATCTCTATCTATCTATCTATCTATCTATCTATCTCTCTATCTATCTATCTATCTATCTATCTATATATATATATATATATATATATATATATATACTCGTCGTCGTCGTCGTCTCCCGCTTTATCCGGAACCGGGTCGCGGGGACAGAAGACTAAGCAGAGACTCCCAGACTTCCCTCTCCGCAGACACCTCCTCCAGCTCTGTTGGGGGAAGCCCTAGGCGCTCCCAGGCCAGCCGAGAGACATAGTCTCTCCAGCGTGTCCTGGGCCGTCCCCTGGGCCTCCCCCCGGTGGGACATGCCTGGAACACCTCCCGAGGGAGGCGTCCAGGGGGCATCCGAAGAAGATGTCCGAGCCACCTCAACTCACTCCTCTCGATGTGGAGGAGAACCGGCTCTAAACTGAGCCTCTCCCGAATGACCGAGCTCCTCACCCTATCTCTAAGGGAGAGCCCAGCCACCCGGCGGAGAAAGCTCATTTCAGCCGCTTGTATCCGGGATCTCGTTCTTTCGGTCATGATCCAAATTTCATGACCATAGGTGAGGGTAGGAACGTAGACCGACCGGTAAATTGAGAGCTTTGCCTTTTCGCTCAGCTCTCTCTTCACCAGGACAGACCGGTGCAGCGTCCGCATTATTGCAGCAGCCGCACCGATCCGTCTATCGATCTCCCGCTCCATTCTTCCCTCACTCGTGAACAGGACCCCAAGATACTTGAACTCCTCCACTTGAGGCGGGTTGGAGGGGAGTCCTTGCCTATATATATATATATATATATATATATATATATATATATATATATATATATATATATATATATATATATATATATATATATATACATATACAGTATCTATATATAAACTTCCACTAAAGAGGAATCTAAGAGGAAACTGCTTCTCCGTTTTCATGCAAGGCAAGGCAATTCAGCACAATTCAATACAAAGACAACGCAAAGTGCTTTACATGATTAAAATATAGGAAAGTATAACAGAATCAAAGCAAGTAGGGAAAAAAAGGGCAAGTAAAGTTTAGACTCTTAAAATTAAAGTTATAGAGGATGATCTTCTTTTCCACCTTCTTTTCTTTTATCTAAATAAGTCATCCTCCTAATCCTCAATCATTCTAGTGGTATGTTTACGTAAAGCCGTTCTACATGCTCACCCTGTTAGCTATCTTTTTCTGCGGTTGCGCACTTTCAGTCATATATCTGTGGTGAGCTACGGTTTATGACAGTCATTGAAGCTCATCTTTTTCACCGCAGCTGTTTGAAAGTGGCCAAGGGTTGTGAGAGATAAAGTGTCTACGAAGTGTATGAGATGAAAAGAAAGGCCTCAGAAGAGGCAGATATATCCCATAATGCTTTGCGCAGAGTGCTTTGCTGTCACAGCGGCACGCTGTCGCATTAGGCTTTCGCTTCCCGACCGCGGCGACTAATAAAAAAGATGGTGCAGGCACCGCATGGTGGAAGCAGAGTTACGTGACCAACGGGGAGCAAAAAACAGTGATCATCTGTCCAAACGGTAAGTTAACTGAGTTCACTATAAAGTCCACTATTTAATTCCCGCTCTATATACTGTAGTTATTGAATTATTTAGGGGTTAGGGTGGACGTTTGGACACGGTAAGCTTGTATGAGCTGTGAGAATAACTTTTAAACAGAGTGTGCACGAAGAGAAATGGGCTCGTGCGAGCTCTGAAATACGTTTAACAGGCGTTCCCTCTCCGGAGCGGGTGCAGGGTGGTGCATGTGTTTTTTTTTTTAAAGTGGAGAGGGCAGGTCTTCTAAGAAAATTGCAAAAATCCTGCAGAATATCTTTAAGTACCACTCTTTTTTTCAATTACACAATCAACAAACTTCTGAGTATTGTTGTAACATGAAAAATCATGAAAAAGTTGAGCACTTCGAAATAAAATGTAGATGGCAGTAAAATTATCATAGATAAAAATGAAATGTTTCTATTTGCACGGAAAATTTAGCATTAATGATCTTCAGCTCCTGGGATCACTGAAAACAGCAAAACAAGAGCAGCTCCTGTCAATGAAAGCAGCCATGCCAGCATGTCCCTTACCTTACACAAGAGTTAGGCTCATAAAAACTCTCCACTAAAACATTCCCAGCAGATGTTAAATATAAAAGCAAATGAGGCGAGGAGCATAAATGCTTCATTACAGGCCTGCTGAATGATACACAGATTAGGCCAAAAGATCACTGAGAGGCAACTTTATCCCTGGAGTATAGTGAAATATGAATCCTACTTCAACCCTTTTATGTAGGGAAATTTTGTTTAATGGTTGTTGCACGTTTTGGAAATGGAAAAAAAAAAAAAAACACATTTTCTAAATTGAAATTTGAGGAAAAATGCAAAAAATTTAAAGACTTTTTCATCGACTTTTTTTTCTTTATTTCTGTTTTTTAGATTGAATTACAAAAAACTTATTATTTTTGCCAATTACATTTCACAGATCAAATTATCTCACTTTTACCCTAAAATAAACAATCACTATTGACAAACAACGTCGACACATGAAATGTTGTTGCTAACGTCCATGCAGACGTTGCTCCTCTCTACAAAAGAAAGTCCTTCCAGGGAAGTAAAGATAATGTGATCTGTGAAACACAATTTGAAACGAATATGATTTGCACAACTATCTAAAAAAAAATATTAATAAACATAAATAACATAAAGCTAGCACAAATTTGGAAATGTAAACAACCCTGAAAATAAAATCTGAATTGAGCATTAAGGGCCTGCAGTCTGAATGTAGCCTGTGTAGCACATTTCCATTTAAAGTGCTGCACTCAAAAACAACAGGAAGAGATTGCAGTGGCAGCACAAATAATTAAAGAGAATAAAAATGAATAATTAAAATGATTATATTATTAAAAAAGACTGAATGACAGGAAAAAAAAGGAAAGGAAAACAATATGATAGGAAGCAGTTTAATCCACCTCAGAAACATAAACACACCTAATTTGCAGGAAAAAAATGAATGGATTCTGATTGAACAGATCTATAAAGGATAGAGCAATTATCTCATTAGGACGCCATGCAACATGTGACTGTATTTCACGAAGTAATTGGGGGCGCAGCAGGTCCTAATGCGTTAAAATGCAAAGCTAAAATTAACCATGAAGTCTATGAGTGAAGCCCATCCAGCCATCCTTAACAACAAATCATCACCGCCATCAACATGGCTACTCACAATGGACTCCACTGCGGGGACCAAATGAGCGCATGGCGCCGATGCAGAAAGCCGCTTTAGTACTAAATATCACCATTTTTGTCTGTGCATAATTGAAGGCTTGCATGAAATGATAAGCTGTAATTAGAGCGTGTTAAATCTAAGATTCATTACAGTACTTTGGAGACGCTGGTCCCGTCTTGGAAGAATACTAATCACAGCCTCAGTGTTTAGGCTGATAGTAACGCCTCTGAGGTAGGAAATAAAAAAAACAGCTTATAGAATAGAACTCTAATGATCCGGCTGTGTTTTCAATGCACACTAAATGCAAAGATAAGTTTGGAAATACACTGCTGAAACTAATCATGTGTTTGTGAATGCATGTGAGTGTCTGTCTCCATGTTTCTGAGTGCATATAAATGTATATGTGGCTGTGGTGACACATGTAAGGCAGGCTACAAATTGCCTGTCACAGCAAGCGCCTCTTACCAGGCGGCTGGAGGAGTGACTTGTTTTCTGAAGATGGGATTTTATTGAGTGCGTGTGTAAGCAGAGTCTGAAGTGTGTAATAATAGAGGCTCTGATTAAGGCTTCTGCTCTTTTTAGGCTGATGTTCATCAATGTGGGAGCCTTTAAATCTACTACGTACGCTCAATTAAGAAGCTGGAAACCTTTTCCTACTTTTCCATCTTTGATCAGGATCAAAACAAACACGCATGTTCTCGCCTCGCTCTCTCTCTTCTTTAGAAATGGCATGACGCCAAACATTTTACCCTCAGATTAGTGGAAAAGCGCAGGGTGCTTGAAAACTTCCATCTGCTACAGATCAGTGATCGACACGCCGACTCAGCTTCAATCCCTTGGTTGCAATTTATTTCAGGATGGACGTTTTTCCCCAAAAGCTCTCCTAAGGTTGACAACAAATGGAGTGAAAGCTATTAGCAGAAAAGAGTTGGTTTTTAGGACCTATTGTTGGGGTCTGACAGGCTTTTTCCTCCTGTCCAATATGGTGAGGAGTTGAACTCCTCTCACTAAAGGAAAAAAATAAAGGAGAAGAGTTTGAAGAGTAAATTACAAAAGCCTGGCATCCTCTTCCTCTCCTGTCACGTCTGCAGTCATTCCTGCCTCTTTACCTCTGACACAAACACATGTTTATCGTCCATTTGAAGGAGAAAAAAAGGCATTCCAAGCTGTGTTTGTTTTTTTCCATGCTTCCTTTCCTTGCAAACTGTTCAAGAAGGAGAAACATCTGTTTTCTGTGGTAGTCTTTTTGATGCAAGAGAAATGCATTAAGGCAAGTGATTGACAGGAATTGGCTTTTTATGCAAAAATAATGAAAGCAAATTAGTTTTTTTCAAACAGACTTCGATAAGCTGAGTAGGGAACAGTGGTTTCTTCCTACCTGACCCTGTGCAAGTCACGTAGAGGTTCCCTGTGAGTGCGGCTGCGGTTAGTCCCCGGCAGGGTTCGGCGGCTGGCCGTGGAGTAGTCGGGTTCTAGCTCGTACGGCTCCTCCTCTTCAGGGCCCAAGCTGCGTCGATCATCCTCCAAGCCGTACGGCTCAGGTTGAAATCGCTCTGGTTGGGAGCGGTTTAGATCCACTGTGCTGCTCCCCATAGGCACCTGAGGCTGCGCCACGTGGCCGTAGTCGTCCTTGCGAATAGGCAGAGTGTAGCTGTTCTCCGGACGGTAGCTGTTAGGCATGTAGGGGTAACGCGGCGGCCGGAAGTTGATGCCCCGCGACAGGCTGCCATAGTTGTCTGTCAAATCGGCGCAGCCGTCGTGCAGGCCATAGTGGCGGATGTACTGGCTCTCCGGTGTTTCCCCGTATGAGTCGTTGTAAGAGTTGTTATAGCCACGTGTCAGGGTCGAAGTCGCTTGGGGTGTGATGAAGCGTTCACCTCCATTCTTCATGTATCGTCGGTCGATGGAATCGGTGTAGCTGCTCAAAGGGGATGAGCCTTCAGGTAGGGGTAAGCCATCTGGCCCCAGGGGAACCTGACGCACCGTTCTGGTAGTCACCGTCTTCACCATCTTGGTCACCTGGAGGGTAGGTCAGATACATTTGTCAGATAATCATTCAAATCAAAGGTTTTTGCATCATAAAAAACATTTTTTAGCTTTGGTTGCCTTAAATCAGACAAACTTAAGATGGAATTAAATAAATACATATCTTTTAAAACTAGGTTAGACTTCCTCAGATTGACAACTCATAGAAGATACGAGCTCTAAACAACACTTTTCGTTCAACTATTGTGATACATGTTAAGAGCAGGTGGTACCAGTCTCAGGAGGTAAAAAAATCCTTTGTTTTCTTCATTTTGTTCATATAAAAATCAACATTAAGATGCGTCCCTTCACCCTACACAGCTCAACTACATGCCTTCCAAGTGTTGAGTTCAACTCTGCAGATCAATGCTAATGACCTCATATTGGAGTCAGGAGTGTTGAAACTGAATGACACAGACTATCTTGACTTAGGTTTGATGCCCCTGTTTTACAAAATAGTTTCTGTTTATATTGGAGCTACAAATAAAAATGGTTGGAAGTCATCTCTGGTCAGGCTTTTTACTTTCCGAACCAAGATTATCCAGCCCTGATTAACAATACTTTGAAGATGATTAGTTTTAACAATAATTTATTTGAGAAATATTTATAAAGCTGAAAGCTATAAAAAAACTGAAAGATTATGAAACTGAGACATAAAATCTTTTCTTACTAAGACACATATTTGGTTCATTGAGGCTAAGCAAGAGCAAGACTTCACTGATGAACAGAACACACAGAAGTTGCTCTGTTTTTTTTCCTTTGGAGCTTCAACATCTGTCTGTCACAGAAAAACATTTGTTGTCTAAATCATAAACAAATTTTCAACTAAAATGGTTTATTAGCATTCTAAAGCAAATCAAACTAAGAAACAGCTACTCTGGTAGTGCTAACAACAAGTACTGCATTAACTACTAACTTTTAATTAGAAAGTTCTGGTGTATCCTGTTTTTTTATGAAATGCACAATATGACATAAACTCTGATCCTAATAATAAATGCTCATGACATTATGGTTAAAAAATTACAAATATCTTCTTATCGGGGTTATTATTGCAGGAGCCTTAATCAGAGACCTACAACAAAATTCTGATATTTTCTTTTAAGGCTTCATCTAGTGATGAAATCTATTAATGAATGGTATGAAATGTGCTATGCTGCTAAATAAAACAAGACAATTCAGAGAAAACACCCAGACCTAGAATGTTCTGCTTACGCATTAGGAGCAGGATCACCAGAGTGACTCTCCTGGTGCTTCATGTAACACAGAAATGTTAAAGAGCAAATAGCGCTCCAGCAGACCCTGTTTCCTGTTTGCCCCCTAGAGAGAGGGTCAGCATCATACTGCGTGGCTGGGGGACGGAGACAACCAGACCAGAACACATCCATTTCCAAGTGTGTTTGAGGCTGTGTGAATAGAGAACGACAGGAAGCACACACAAGTCTCGACAATGTAGGCGCTCAGTTTAGTTCTTCTGTGGTCGATTTTTGCCTATTTTAACTGGGGCTATAAATTCATCTTCAGATAATGAGGCTGATAAAATTACATTATAATAAGAAAGTATGCAGGCACGTTGGAGTATATGTTACCCTGGAAAAAGGTGTTTTTAGAGAGGTTAATTTCCCCATGACTGATGCAGACCAACATTGGCTCCAGAAGAGGAAACAAAACCAGCAATAAAATAAAGCTCCCTTCCCATTCCCACTAGAGGTTTAATGTTGATCAACAGCTCAGGGAAATATTAAACTACTTTCTTTCCCGTCGAAAGAGAGATATAATTTCAGTTTTAATCAGCAGGGGGATGAAAAGATATCAGAAAGAGTGAGGAAGAATAAACCTATGCTACACAGGAGGGTGCCAGGAGCAGAAGCACAAACCACAGAGTGGCTGTTTAACACAGTATCCTCATTAACTTCTTGATTACACCCTGACTGAGCCACATAACAAAGCCCATTTCAGGAACATCAAGGTTCATTTCCATGTTCCAAGTAATTACTGTGTAGTTTGTTTGTCGATGCCAGTCTGCCTTGGCTTTGCACGATTAACATTTAGAGCTCATTTGCTGGATTCACCGGTAGCACCTTAAAACAACAATGCTAATTCTGTCTTCATAATTCATCAACCAAAGTTGGCTCTTAAGACATTCACCATGAGCCCTGGTGGTAAATATTGAATATAATTACCCAACAAAACAGAGACTGTTACAAACTTAGTAAAAGCAAGACACATTAAGCATGATAATCAAACAGCAGCGGCTCCATAATGTGTGATTACTTGCAAAACAATGTCATGCCTTGTACAAATGTCTTTAATTTGCTAACATAAATGTGTCTCCTACACATTTACCCACTGTTTTCCAACCATTTCACTTTATTTTTGCACTAAATTCCCATCAAACCTTATGGTCGACTCATGCAGCAGCAGCTCCAGCTGAGTAGACCGATTTATGCCTACTTTATAGTAGATTAGAGTCTTTGTTTATTCAGCAGCGAACCTGACGGATGCAGGGGTAATCTAAGGCAGAGAACAATGTTATACTTTCTTTATTATCTTGATTACCTCACGACTCTCACCT
Source organism: Cyprinodon tularosa (assembly GCF_016077235.1). NCBI lineage: Eukaryota > Metazoa > Chordata > Actinopteri > Cyprinodontiformes > Cyprinodontidae > Cyprinodon > Cyprinodon tularosa. The sequence continues at coordinate 597,563 of NW_024039651.1, forward strand.
GATGGGACATCCTTTAAAAGCAAAGTATCTGACAGGAAGAATGACAACAGTAGCGCTAAACCAATAAGGGATTGTAAGACGGGAATAATCCATCCCTTTGAGATATGATCGCATACAGTTCAATAACTCAAAATCTATTTATATATATATATATATTTATATATATATATATATATATATATATATATATATATATATATATATATATATATATATATATATAAATCACAATACGACTTATTCAATAGCAGTTTTTATATTAAATATACCTTACAGTCTATAATTACAGGATATGTCACTGACTTGTTCTTTATGTAGTTTTAGGCGTTTTCCTCTTTATAGAAATATTTCTACAATGTTTATTTATTTGGAGTTATTATATTGGAGTTTTATAAACATGGAAAAGTAATTTTTGTATGTTAGTAAAGGATTATGTTTTAGACATTCTTAGCAGTTTTTCTGTAGCGTTTTATTTAATCGACATTGTCCAAAATTAAAGCACCAGTTGTTTCACGGATACAGTCATTCTGAAATAATCTTTAACTTAATCTTAAATAATTTTAAGAAAAAATAAATAAATAATTTGTGCTCATTTAGATCTGTTTTTATAGCCCCTTTTTTCTACATGAGGTTGTCCATGAGAATTTGAATTTGTGATCATGTGGATGTAGTAATAGCAATATTAGCAGTTTGCCATGTTTTTTTTTAACTATAGGCAAAATGCTACAAAACCAGCAACATGTTTGAGATGTATCTCATTTGAAAACTAAGATCTTCTTCTCTCTGAAGATTTCAATTTGAAATTTAAATGCTATGTAACTTCAAACATGACCAATATGTTAAGAAATTCATGCATTTAATGGCATTTGCTTAAGGATGCAACAAAGGTGTCCTAAGTTTTTTTTACAAAGAGTGTAACTTCTCTATTTTGGCTTCATCTTAAAGCGCTTTGTGTTTACATGCACTTTGGGTATATGTTCATCTTTTATCATATTATTATGTCCTGATGCAGGAATACCTTTTAACTACAGGAGAGTGGACTTTCTGTTTTTACACATCTGTCCGGTCCCAAAACAAAAACGCTCCTGAACAGAACCAAAGTAGTAGTAGATGTTAACATTAACCTAAGAAACATATAGTTTGCTGGTTGGCGTCTTTTATTCTATTTTCATTATCACTGACAGAAGCCGGAGGGAGGGGTTTTAAGAAAACTACAGCTTCCCTGCCTCAACATACCCAGCTGGCATGTACTACCACAGCTTTTTAGGCAATCTGCAAAGGCGGCAAGCGGATCCATCACCCATTTTCAAACACCCTTTGATGTGCGCTCAAGTTCACAAGATGTTAAACTGTCACGCAAAGGGAAAGATGAGAGGGGGGGGGGGGGGGGGGGGGGGGGGACGAGGGACCTGGGTTTCAGAGGAGCGGCTGAAATCTGCTGAAGTGGAGTAAACAGAGCTCAAAGAGAATAGCTGAATTGATAGTGAGAGTTATTATCCACACATGTAGCAACTCTACTGATATATATGTGGTTTAAAATGACAGGAAAGGTATATTGGTACCGAATAATGTCTGAAACAATCGCTGGTTTACCAAACTTGTATATATTAATAAATAAATAAATAAATAAATAAAAAGGTGGGGCGGGGGTATGTCTTCTGCTGGGTCTGTGAGGCAGGGCTACCCACTAACAACAACCAGGCACCATAACCAAGTGGTCCCCACTTCCCCCACTTTGGTTACCTGGAGTTGGAGGTTGAATGTGAAACGGTTGCTTTAAGTTTCATCATGCAGCCTGTAGTTTTACCTCCATAACGCCCTCAAACAGTAATGGCGTCTGTGCTCTATTGTGTTGTGATAGGCCCTTAAACTGCTTGTGTTATAGCTTTTGTAACTGCTGACATGATTATGATTATTAAGCATTTTGAGCGGAGCATTTTAACTCACTCCCATTTTACCTGCTCAAGTGTCAGCTACCAAGCCCGATGGGGGCAGTAAAATGATTTTTATTTGTTTAAGTGGTCAACCACAACTCTCATTAGCTCATATCCAGAGGAGAGAGTGAAGGAATGCTGACTTTATTGGCCCAAGTATAAAATGAGTGCTTCATGCAGACTCTCTGCCAGCGGGGAACGGGGGTGGGGGGGGGGGGGGCGCTGGATGGAGGCCAAGGAAAGTATTTCACACTGGAGCAGGAGGATGAAAGTGGATATAATTGACTGTTTACATCCATCCATAGACCCTACTACACATTGTGGGCCAATTGACTCTAAGCTGAATGGGATAAAATGCAAAGAGAATCTGTAGTAAATCTGCTTTAAAAATATATGGCTGAATTTTCACATGAGGAAAACCTGGACATGGAATTGGAAAATTAAAGATCGGTGTAAAACAGCCTAGTGCTCAACGTGGACAACAGGAAAGAGATAATCAATATCAGGTGGTCAGGATCTAAGCACAGAGCTAAGCATCAGCACCCATGCAGCACACACAGGGGAGAGCAATACGCTTCCTGCAGTACAGATCTCTGATCACCTTCCTTGAGAGAAAATAAAACAAAACATAAGCTGGACCATAAAATGGCTCAGCAGGATACATTTTGTAAGGAAACAGACATCAATCCCAACAAGCATCCTCATAATTCTCCACAAAGCTGATGGTCAGTGGGTGTTGATGTGCCGCATCTCATCTTTTTACTCAAGTTGCAATATGGCAGTATGGAAAGGACGACAGAGAAAATATCAAACTTCATGCTCAGAATGATATTGGAGCGTCCCTATCTTATGTCCACGATCTGTTTCAGGGACAGCCTATTGAACAACCCCTGAAACTGCTAATAAACCCTTTCTTAAGGTTTTTTTTTTTTTTTTTTTTTTTTTACCCAAATCCTTCAATAAAACAAATCACCAAAAACAAAAAAGGGTGTTCTTTTTGGTTTGCCATCAGTCAGATTATAAAAATTAATTAGGCTGCATCAGGGGTATTAATTGGCATTAATTTGTTGATTGATTGATTGACTTTATTGATCTCACAGCGGAGAAATTGTCATGATCTTGGCGCTGATGGTTTGGTTTTTTCCTTTGCTCCTTGCTCCCCTGCCTAATTGGTTCTGCGGCTGATTATCGCCGATCATTTTCACCTGGTTCCTCTACTATTTATGTTGTGTGTTTGCCTCCCATCAGCGCCAGGTTATTCGTGTGTTTTTGTGATACGTTCCCTAGCATTCTGCACTCTGCCTGTTTTCCTGATTTTGACCAGTTTTCTGCCCTGAGGATTTCTAGTTTTTGCCTTGCCCCTGTCTGCTCTGTTTGTCCTGTCTGATCTTGGATTCTACCGGCTTCAGAACCTGAAACTGTCTTCTGACTTCGGCCTTGGATTTCCCTTCTGGACTCTGTTGCTGCTCTGCGTCTGCTGCTCGCTCTCTGGGGGCTCTGGGGGCGTGGCCGCCGCAACTGTGGTCAAACCTCCGCGACCGGACTGAACTTTGAATCAGGTCAGTGACTTTGCTCCAAGTCGTATTCAGCTCCACATCCAGTCACTGACCTGTATTCTTCTATCCCTGCAGAGATCTGCCCCGAAGTAGACTAGCAGCCCCGCGCACCTGTTTATTAAATAAACGCTTTGAACTTTCCCACTGCTTGTCTCGCCTTGAATTCTGGGTCCCACTTCCTGAGATCATTACAGAAATGTACTCGTTACATCAGTTCAAATAGTCAAAGGAGAAGAAGAAGGTGTCAAAGAAGGCAAAAGGTGCATGGGATATGTACAGTATATACAGTGCGTCCACATATGACAGCTTTTTTTTATATATAGCAGGATTATTATATAGGGTTATTGCACAGGGTGTTAACATGGGTATTTATATAGATGAATATTTATATGTGTATATATAGTTATTGCACTGGGTTTTAAATATAGAGAAACAGGTTATTGCACAGGGTATCATAATTGCACATTACATTAGCGCTTGATACTATAAATATCACAATAAGTGTGCAACAACAAGATTTATAGCGATATATCATGATACATTAGGGAAAAGCATATATTGTGGCTTTTTTTACAATAAAGCTCTAAAAAACACTCACAAGGTCTTGTGGTTGCTTTACTGTGGCTGCTGCACTGATCTCTATTTATTCAGTGAAATGCTCACAGACCGTTGGTCGTAGTTAGTTGGTAGTACAATCCCTTGTAAGACCAGTTCAGAATGTAAACAATACGTGTGCTATGGCATTGAACAACGACGATGTTCTCATTTTTATGGGGGCTTAAGATTTTAAAACAAAGATAAAGTCATCACTTTGACACACATTTGCTGTTTCATAGCAGCAGTAGATTACTGTAATTTATGTTAAAAAAGAGGCACATCACATTGGATATTTAGTATGAAGTCTATGAGGTCTATAAATCATGAAATATAACATTCATACAAATCCATCGCAACAAAATTAGTGTATTATAATGGAGCATAATAATACTATAGTCGGATATTAAGAATATTACAAACACACACACTTTCTGATGATGTGCCAAAAGTGCTAAATTGATTATGTACATGTAATATACACATATTGGTTACATTGTTATGTAATTACATAACAATACAGGCATTTTTATGGTGCAACTCTGTGAAAGTGGGGAGTACAAAGATGGCAGCAGGTGACTTCAGTTTTTTTGGTCTATCAACAATCCAGTGAATAAATATTTTTGAAGTGTGAGTGTTATAAAATAGTAAGAGAATAAATTACATGTTTGTTTATAAAAATTGTTTACATTTGATTAGATAATTATTGTCTTATGAAATATTGCAATCTTTAACAGAATAGATTTTTTTATGACATCTTTCAGAGGAACAAGAATCTAAACACATCTGAACTGGTCAGCTAAGACTTTTTTTTTGGTTCACATTATTCTAATTAAGAAAAAAGTTAACCACAGCAGCGGCTTTACTAGGCACAAATCAAGATGAAGGGAAAAGCTTTGGCATTTTGTCTTCTGGCAACTAAGTAGGGGAAAATTATCAAGAAAGAGAAGCATGTTACACAAAAGGGTATGGTTTGAGCTTGATCCAAATGATAGAAATGCGCTCAGCTGCGTACAAATAAAAAGGGAGACGAAAACTGAGAGAGGGTAAAAACAACACATGAGAGAGAGACGATTAAATGCAAACAGCCTATTAAAAGTTTATTGTAATTTGTTGGTTTTGGATCCATTTGCCATCAAGTAAATGGTAGCTTCCAGAAGCTCACCCAAGCAAAGTCATTTCAAGAAAACAGCCAACTCTATATTTTAGCATGGTGCCAGGCCCTTTTAAATTGTGTCCTTCCATCCCCTTGGTTCTCACCAAAGCCTTTGATTAGTGTGATTTTGTGCTGCACACACTGGTGTGCATTATTGCTAACAAGTTACTTCCCTCCAGTGCATAAAACATGTGAGTGTGAGAAAGAGTGTGAATGTGGCCAATCCCCCTCACAGTAAACAGACTGGGGGGCAATGGGTCCTCCCTTATGAGGGATTAGAGCTGGCTTTTTAATTACAGCTTCACAGTCCCTGGAGTTAGAGCTCCACGCTGTGCTTTCTACTCATCTGGTGGCACATAGGACTATTTTACTACAACCATGCTGCCATCTGCATTCAGAATGCATAAATGAAAGCCTTCAAAATAAAGAAGTGTGTCTCAAAATGTGGGAAAAGCCTTCTCCTACAACAACGGACTTTGCAGAACGAAGTCAAATCAGAAAATAATCCACATGAAGAAGGAGACCAATAATGTGCAGATGTGCACCTGATGAATGCGTCCAGGGGGCATCCGATGCCACCTCAGCTGACTCCTCTTATTTTAAGGAGAAGCTCTTCTAAAAATAAAGGCCTGAGCTCCTCACTCTATCTTCAAGGATATCATTCTTCCAGTCATGATCCTAATTTCATGACCACAGGTGAGCGTAGGGATATAAATCTGTCACGATCTTGGCACTGATAGCTGGATTTGGCTCTTTTCTCACATCTGCTCAGAACCGCCCAGCACTTATTGTCTCTTATCAGATCCACCAATTCCTGCTTCTATTTAAGCTGCCTGTTCCCAGCCATTGGTGTCAGATTATTCAAGCTTTGTGTGTCATGAGTTTCATAGTCACTAACCTTAGTTTCCACCTCTACAGAGGATCCAGTTAATCTTCCCCAACTGTTGAGCCATAGTGTGCAGAGAAGTTAATAAAAGTTTGTTGTGATTATACTCTGGCCTGTCTGCTTGAATTCTGGGTTTTCTGAGAAAATCGTCCCGTTAATTGAGAGCTTTGGCTTTTGGATCAACTTTCTGTTCACCAAAACAACCTGAAGCAGCGTCCAGCTTATGGCAGCAGCTGCATCGATCCACCAACTTCCTGCTCAATTCTTCTCTGTTTTGCAAACAAGATCCAAAAAAAGTTTAATCTCTTTCACTAAAGACACAAACACTCCTTCAACGTGAACTCAGGCTTGGAGGTGCTCATCCTCTGCAATACATGCTGTAGGTCTTGGCTGGAGAAAGCCAATAGAGCCATGTCTTTTGCATAAAGCAGAGACAAAATCCACTGGTCTCTGAAACCCTTGGCTGCGACTGACATTCCAGACCAGGCATCCCCAAACTCGGTCCTCGAGGCCCCCTGTCCTGCAGGTTTTAGAGGTTTCTCTGCTTCAGCACAGCTGGTTATAATGATTGCAGTAGACCAAAAGCCTGTTAATCAGCTTTCAATTAAAATCAGCTGTGCTGGAGCAAGGAAACCTCTGAAACCTGCAGGAGAGGGGGCCTTGAGGACCGAGTTTGGGGATGCCTGTTCTAGACTATTAAGAATAGAACCAGCAAAGGAAGACAGTACTGCTGACATCCAATATTTACCGTAAACAGGTCCAACTTAAGGCCAACATAGATCGTGGACTCAGGCTTTTATTTTTAAGTAAAAAAGGAAGTGGTTCTTGATGTGTTGCAATTTGTGCTATTCACAAACAGAGTCAACTCATGAACACACTGTGTTGGCAAACAACACTGAAAAACAGAAAATTAGGCTTTTATTTTTTAAAGGCGGCAGCTTTCTGACAGCCGTGACAGAGTGAAAGAAAACATAAACGATATGTGGACACCCTGAGAATAACAGGGGTTTAGTGCATAACTCATTAACAGGGGACTCGACCCTTGATGCAACCATTCTGCGCTCCAGTCCCGACCCCTGTGTCTCTCTTAAGATAATTTTAAGATAATAAAAGTGTTTGCTCTAACACTGAATGCCTACTGTATCACTCTGTAGACAAATCACTCCCCATATGATATTGCTCTGATGAACTGGTGGCCAAGATGAAATTGTTCTAGTTGTTCAGGGTATACCAGTTTACACATGATGTTTGATTTGGGAGGCTGTCATGATCTTGGCACTGATGCCTGGTCTGATAACTCATTTCACATACCTGCTTACTGTAGCTCCGCCCAGTTCTCATTACCCACTTATCTGATCCACCTACATTAGCTTCTAGTTAACCAGCCTTCAGACCAGCCATCAGTGCCAAATTATTTCCATCCTTTTCTGTATTCTGTTGTCAATAAAGCGTTCTGAGAAATCTGTTTTTTCCAGCTCAAATTACTGGATCCTTCTGTTCTGAGCTCTGACATAATAATCTAGCCAAAACATGGATTCATCTGCAGACAAACAGATGCACTCAGGCGTTAATTTACCTGAACCACTCTGGTTTGAGGCTTTATGTTACTGGGTAAAGTATGCATTTTTGTGTTTATGCCAAATGTTTGTTGTAATGCATTGACCAGCAACAGTCCTGACTCCTGCTACATGTTGTACGTACAAACAGGCTGGCAACATGCGTGAGTGAAATCATACGCCAAATGTCAGGAGCTGTCCGGATTCTGTTACTGTTACTGTTCTGTTACTAATATTCAAGTTATTACTAAACTTAAAAGCCAGCTTTTTGAAAAAGTCATTTTCAACTGTTAACTTTATCTGTTAAAGCTACATTCCTTGCATCACTGCAACCTGCTGGTGATATTAGGTTTATGTTTTTCACCATATCTGGGCTAAGAGTGAAAACAGCTGACTAGGTAATTCACTCAGACTCTTCTTTGACTCGGGAATTTGGTCCGAGTAAATTACCAGGACTTATATGTTTCCCAATCAGATATATGGGACCACAGTTTTTTAATCTTTCTAATAAGAACTTGGTGGTGTGCGGAAGGAAGAGTTGGAGATGAATACGGTTTGTGGTCTTAGTTGCGGCTGGAAACTCTGAATTGGGTTGAAAAGAATCCATAAGAGCCACCTAGTGTCCACCACATAAAATTCAGTGAAAACAGCACAGCACGCTTTCAGCTATTAAGTGATCCAGATCCACCTCCTTTTCAATTTAGTTTAAAGGTAACCCATGGTCCTGATGAGTTGAAACCACCCTACAGTCAGCCTTGACCTGCGAACCTCTGGCATTAATGCCTCCTTCCCTGTGTCTTTATGTCAGCAAACAGCCGACTTCATAGCTATTGCTGGTTGTAACATTAGGCCATTTTGTCTTATTATCCTTCCAGTTTAATAACGTAGCAGGATGTGGTATTGATAAACTACCTTCTTTTATGAGCAATAAATAAGAATATGCCCATTTTATAGCCATTGATATCTAATGTAACAAAACTTTGAACTTTTCAACCGGAAATAAGCAACAGACTTAGTTTGGTGGTGGAAGTAAACCGGACATTCATGTAAATGTCTATAGATCTTTGATACTTCTTCTTCATATTCTTGGTTGGTTTTTATAAAGAGAATTTGTCCAAAAAAAAAGTATTTTTCTTGCAGTAATTAATGCAGAAGTTTAAGCACGGACATGACCTTGCCAATAATAATTTTGTTTTCTATTTTTATAAATAGATACATGCTGTATAAACACCTGTTTGTTTGCCACATTTCACAACATATTTTAAAACAGGAACACATTCGGTTAATGAGGGTGTAATTTATTGACACCTCTTGAAGTGGTGTGCAGACTGTTAACACATTAGTCAGCATGTGTTACAGATTATGCGGGACAACTTGAACTTGTTTTCAGTACTTGTGTATTTGACATATCTCTGATGTTTTATTGAAAAAAAAAAAAAAACGATACATTTTAAATTAAATTTAAATCTACTGACCTCAAAATCCTCTATTTAAAGTTATAACCATCGTCAATAAACGATGCTGCATTTCTGACCCAAAGGTTTTTCAAGCTAAGAGGAATAAAACATACAAGAGATAGTATTACTGAGGATGGATTACGTTGGGGGGTGAAAGCAGCAAGCTGTGATTTAAAACATGGTCAATTGTGTTAGCTTTAAAATATGCAGGCTGTGCTGTGTGCGGCTGCTGGGGTGTGTATGGGCAAACATTTGTGGCATGGTTGACAAAAGCCGCGTCGGTATGTGAGACTACACTCACCTTCACATTGGTTGACATATCCTTTCAGAAGAACAACAAAACACAGTAGAGGACAAGTAAATAAAGGAGGTTCTGAGAAGCACACAACTCTGAGAATGACAAAAAAAACTGACTGTTTATAATGAAACATAATCATAAGAAATAAAGCAGGGGGAGGCAGCCCCTTCGGGCGGCAGGATTATGGGATTTAGACTCCCAAATAATGAAAATATGGGATTGCAAGCAGAGTATTTGAGAACTTCCATTCTGACACTTTGAATTAATCTGGCGAAAAGCAACATCAACTGCTGCAAAAGCCTTTTTTTACTTTTTCGAGGCATTTTTTTTGGTTTCCAATTTGAATTTTATTGAACACCATACCACCTCTGAGATGTTACCTTAGTCTCAGTGCGCCGCGTGGTTCCATCATCAGAGGTGACCACCGAGACGTGGGAGGTGGGGGTGCCGGGGTCCTCCTCTATGGTGACCGTTTCCTCCACCACCTCCTGCGGCTCCTGCATCATGGCCAGGGGTGTGGCGTTACTGGGGCTCTGCTCCTGGACACAGAGCGGAAAGAGGAGATACATTTCAGCAATCAGGACTCAACAAGCTGATTTCCCTAATCGCTGTCGCACAGCGTGGGGGAAAAAACAACTTCCAGGTAATTGTCTGTTAGACATACAGTAAAATGACTCTCTAGCTGTGCTGCCAAGCAATAAACGACATTAAAAAGCAGCAGAGAAAAGCAGAGTTTGCAGAAGCACAGTGATAAAAAAGTGTTGTTTTAAAAACAACACTTTTGATAAAAAAGTTTGTGAAAAATAATGAGAAATAAGGTTTTACGGCACTGAAAACATCAGATAAATGACAAGTGTTGTGATAACGAAATAGGAAAAAATGACTGTATGCAAAACAAAAAAAACAGCTGAAATGATAACAACTTTGCCTTTTTGCTGTCAGTAGAAAATGCATTATTATTTAAAATATGTACTTTAACAAGGCAATGATGATTATTTGCAAAGGTGATCTGAGCTGATTGCATGTGTAATCTGCCAAACTGAATATAAAGTTATAAGGATTTTAAAGAAGTTTTTTTTTTCAAACACAAAATTCCAACTAATAAAAAAAAAGCTAAAGGAATTGCAGTTTTAATAAACCAATTTGTTTAAATTCTGAGATGTACTGTGAAACACTGATGGGAAACAAGTGATTTTCAGCACGAATACGTATCCTTCAGAGTCAGTTCTTCAAGTCCAAGAGAGAAGAATTCAAACAACAGCCTACCAGGTCACTACGTTAAACACTGTATGGAGTTTAAGCTGATACTGCGAGAATAAGGAAACATTAGGCGTTGGTGTCAGTGAAATGATTTGAATAAAACCAGAGAAAGAGCAGATTAAAAGAAGCTATTTACTTAGGAGGTATTTTCAGTGATGTTTGAAACACGTGCTGCACTTTAAGACGGCGAGAGAGAGCAGGACTTCCATCAGCAAAGGTTGAAAGGAACAAAGTTGCTGTGCGTTATCCATCTGAGCTTATAACGTCTGAATGTCATAGAACATGCACTGCAAACAATCTAGAAATAAGTAAAAATTTCTTAAATTGAGTGTATTCACTCTTAATTTGAGCAGGTAAATAAGATAGTTTGCCAATGGAATGAGTAATTTTACTCTTAAAATAAGATAATTAGATAATATGCACTTGAAATAAGACAATGCAATTGTGTTTTCTTATTTTAAGTGTAAATTATCTTGTTCCATTGGCAAAATGTCTCTTTTACCTCCTCTATTAAAAAACAAATGCACTTATTTTAAGAAAAAATGACTTATCTAGATTCAGATTTTTTGCAGTGTGAAAGGTTTACTGCATATATATATACACACATATATATATATATATATATAAATATATATATATATATAAAAATTTTTTACAAAATGTGACAAAACAGCAAAGTTGCTCTTATAATCCTTTTTTGATTAAAATCTTTTCCAAATTTTCAGTTGATTAAAAAAAATAAAATTATATAAAAAAATATATTTTGTTTTTATACTTTCAACTTTTTTAAACTTTGCTTTCAGTTTTTTTTTTTTTTTTTTTTTACTACGATTTTGCACAGGCTGCTCGGTAGTGAAGCGGGTACCACTGCTGCCTTGCAGTAAGAAGGTTCCGGGTTCAATTCCCTGCCTAGGGTCTTTCTCCCTGAGCATGTGTGGGTTCTCCCTGCGTACTCCAGCTTCTTCCTACAGTCCAAAAACATGACTGTTAGGTTAATTGGCCTTAGGGGTGATTGTGTATGTGAATGGTTATTTGTCTCTGTGTTGCCCTGTGATGGACTGGTGACCTGTCCAGGGTTGACCTGCCTCTCAACTGACAGCTGGAGATAGGCACCAGCACCCCTCGTGACCCTGCTTGGGATAGGCGTGACGGATGGATGGATATTTTTGCACCAAAAACAGCATCAGAGTATTTGGCCATGAAAAATAAAGAGGCGTTCTTTCTTACCAAAATATAACAATGCTTTTTAATGTAAAAAATCCAAAATTGCACTTTTTTGTTTATGGTGATCATAACCACATATCCAGCTTCAGTTTAATTACTGTAAATGTAACCAGAAAGCTAAAAATGTATCCTTTTTTTCATCTTCTTTGAAAGGAACTAAAATACTCTCCATGTATTTAAACAACTCATTAAATAAACTTAGACAATCAGCCACACAATCTGTGAAAGGTGACTGTTTTAATCTGATTACCTAATAGTAAAATTACTACAATAATGGTTTGTGACTTAAACATATAAAGAAAGGAGAAAACAAAACAGAATTCACCTTAATAGAAACAAAGCAGTTTACAACTTCCAACCCATTCCTAGCTGAAAGCTTTGAAAACTGGAAGTCATATTTGATCCATATTTAACTGGGAGGCCATGGATAAAAAAAAAAAGGAGACATCTCCATGGATAACCAATGAGAGTAAGTAAGTACTGATTTAAAAATTTCCCCTGACTCTATAATAAAAAGAAAATAAATAAAAAATAGAAAATTCCTCATGAAATTTTGGAGGTGCCTGTCACTTGGTTTGTAGTTGACACCAAAGGTTTCATGGGGTTAGTTAGGTTTAGCTCACATCAGGTAAGAGCGTAAAACCTGGTGAAGATTTATTTCGACATACCTGCTGACATCTGCCGTTGCCACACCTGGTGACTTGCTTGACCACCCCTGATGCCGACTGGAATTGTTGGAGCTTTTGGTGACTATCGTCACCAGGTAAACTGAACCGCTAATGCAAGTACTGTCCAAATGTTCTTCAGGCATTTTTGGATAGTTCAGTAGATGTCAGCAGCTTATATATGTATGTTTCCAGTTTAGTGAAGTGTGCTCTGTAGTCCAAAAAATATGTTGCATTATAAATCTGGGTTTTTTCCTTAAACTTTTTGGTGCTTGAACAATAATTTTCGAAAAACCATAGCAGGTATGAATATACCGTCTTATATTTTAAGAAGATGAAGGACTTATCTACATACAGAGCTTTAAACTGTTGTTGTAGGTGCATGTATGACCCTGCAGCAAAGCCTCCAAAATATGGTATATTTATGTCTTTATATCTTCCCCCCACTTTCATTCCTATGATATTCTTGGGGCATGGTTTTAGTGAATTACATTGCTATGGTAACATGAAATGGGAATAAAAGTGATAGCAACCAACCAAGACAAATGTTTTAATACCTATATTGTGTGGGTGTGTCCTACGTTATGGGCTGCATTAATGTTGATTATATAACAATAAATTAAGAGTCCATCTTCTCAGGAGAATAATAATAGCTGCCTCAAAGTGAATGCCATGTTTCCAGCTGCATTTTCAACTGGCAGGAAAAAAAGAACAACAACAATAGCAGTCAGTGTTTGGACATGCAATGCCCCGGCAATGGGCTTCTAGAGTACAAGAGCGGGACAAAATTACAGCTTTCATGATGAAGAAGGGAAGGAAGGCATTTGAGGCAATCGCACATAATCAAAACAGTACAGAGTCAAGAGAGCAGCAGGAAGTCACGAGTAATGGGAAAGGAGGAGAGGATGAAGGTGGAGACAAACTGAGTAGAGTCACTGTGAACTTTTTCTGATGACCAAGGAAAAAGCGAACAGGGAGTTTGTGTTTTTTAGACCATAATGCTGAAACTGACTCAAAGGAATTTGCTTTTAAAGGATGTCTGTCGCACAGATGTTATGCATCCAGCTAACGTTTCCATCCAGAATAAATAAAGCAAAAGTTTACACCAGCATCACCATTGCAAGCAAAATTGTTTAACTTTAAGCCACTAGGGGCACTAGACCTCTAACTTCCAGACTGCATTGACTGTTGCTGAAGCAGATTGAGAATTTATTGAGTTTCAGGCAAAAACAGAGACACATTCACCTCCTAGAATAAACCCTCCATCAGAGATGATCAAATAAATATCAGATCTGTTTTGTTTCCTACAGTATGAACAACTTCTAGCTTGGTTAGCTTAGGGTGCTGGAAAGCGACTTACAGAAATTGAGGGTTTAGGAGATGCACTGCAATATGATCTAAATCTAAGTAAGTCAATTTTTCTTAAAATAAGTGCATTTTTTCTTGAATTTCCTTTTGCAGATAAGAGAATCACTTTGCCAATGGAATAAGACATTTTACATTTAATACAAGAAAAAAATACTGCAGTCTCATACAGTATTTCAAGTGCATAATAATTATCTTATTTTAATAATAAAAATGCTCATTCAATTGGCAGATAATCTAATTTTCCTACTCAAATTAAGGGTAAATACACTTATTTTAAGACATTTTCACTCATTTTCAGAGTTTTTTTGCAGTGGGTGATCTGAAATAGATGGAAGGGACAAAAAATTATATCATGAAATAATTAGAAGTAAATCTTAGTTTAATCTAATACATAATTTAAATATACAAAATATCATTAAATGTTAAAATTCACAATTAAGTGTTTAAATATTCCATTGAATAATTGAAGATACATTTAAAATGATGATTTAAATGGCATTTTTAAAATGTATTTATTTAAAAATGAATATGATTACTCCTTTGGTATATATATATTTTCTGTCGAAAACCTAAAGAATTTCTTGAACATTCACTTTTCTCCCTTTTCATTTAGTCCAAATCACAACGTATCAGTGCTCAAATAAAATCCTCCTTATTTTAAAATTCCCCTCACATGCAATAAGGATAAAAACACTGATCCAATTAGAGGCTTTTTTTCATTCAGCCAGCTACAAAAAGTTGAGCTGATGGAGGGAGATCAAAACGAAACGAGTTTGAGCGTTTTTCCTATCTGTGTTCTGTCCAAACTCTTCAGGTAACAGATTTTTCGAGAAAGAACTGCTTGTTTTCTCTACGTCTTTGAAGACACTAATAAGTGAACAGCTCTCCATTGATTGGGAAGCTTTTTCAGGCATCAAAGCCCTAAAAGTCCTCCTTGATCTCCAGTGTTTCCCTCTGATTAGTCTAAAGTTTGCACTTTTTAAGTTGAGGATCTCTTTGCCTAATTCCAGGGTTCTCTTGCTTCAATCCCCCAGATGGGAAAAAGACCTGGGCTGATGTTTGGGCGTGAATATCGCCCTGTGAAGAGCAAAAAGATGGACACATTGCACCTGCTCCACTAAATCTGGTAACTTAAGAGGCAATTAGATCTCAGTTCACTCGTTAGACCTAAAAAAGGTTCCAATGAGAGTTTTTCCCAGTCATTAGCACCAGTAATGGGACTAATGACAGTATAGGCTATCTTGCTCCACTGAAAGAGGCACGCTTATTTAAATAGTCAATACGAAGCTGAGGAAAAGGTTTTTCTTTTTCTTTTACAGCTGACCTCAGGCTAACCAGAACTGCTCTACAGAGAGAGACCTCCAGAGAGAGAAAAGGTCAGAGCTGATTAGTTCCCTGCAATCAGCATGCCTGTTATGCTCATTCTACATGAGAATTACCCTCCTGATTGTGTGCTGGAACAAAAAAAAACTTATTTAGGGATTTATAAACTGCAAAATGGCGAAAAGAAAGATCATTCAACTTTGTAAATGTTTCTTTAGGCACAGAAATAAACGAATTAAAGAAAGGTCAGGCGGGAAATATACACACAGCTTTTCTGCATCTATTGTAACTTATTGGCATCTCCATGAAAATGTGCACCGACAGTAATCAGGGAGAAACAACGGCTCTAGGATGGACATCAGAGACAAACATCATGTCGATGTAACAGAGAAGCTGTAGTTTAATCCGCAGATTGCTGCTCCATACTAAATATTAACTGCACAGGATTGTTTAAGACATTATTTATGTGGCTTTTTTATCATGTAAATGCAAAAAAAGGAAGATTCTCAGTTTGTTGGCATGTTAATAAAAGGCCAGCATGGAACCAAGTTTAAATCAGGGCCAACTGGTCAAGCATTTAAACAACTGGAAATGAAGGGAATTACAGCTGTTTTCATCCTTTTGAAAAAATGTTCAGAGTCTTCGGGAAATAAAAATAAACTAAGATTTAGAGGACAGCGACTTCTTTAGGTATTTACAATCAAGGGATTAATATAAACACAAGTTATACCACCAAATACAGCCTCTTACAATACACTAGGAGGTTGTACCTCAAAAGAAGTGAACTTCAGAACTTAAGATTAAAGTTAGTGATAATTATTGATTCTGAATGTGTGGAATACAGCAAAGTATAACAAATTCACAATAATGGAAGGCGTTTTGCTGAAAAATTACTCTTTATAATGCCTGAAATTTAAAGCAAACCAATCCCAATGTTGCACCCTTAAAAAGAACTAAAAAAAACACATAGATTTTCCCTTTTGTGCAACTTTATTAAACTAAATCCACAGTTCAAGCATTCAGCATATATAGTTTTTTTTCCCTTTTTTTTAACATACACCCAGATCATGAACTTTCTTCTTCCCATCATGCATCCTGTCCTCTTAAAGGGGTATTTTCATTACAGAAATGTATGAAATACAAATAAAAAATAAAAGAAAGTTGTTTGAGCACATATTTTGTCATAAACCAAATTAAGTTTACTAAATCAATAATAAATCAAATAAACACTTGCCCAATATGATAATTTTAACTAATTTTAACTTTTTTTTTTACGTTCTACACTATTCTATTTCTAGGGCTCTACACCAACACCTCAAGGATGTTGGAGTGAAAGTGTAGAAGTAAACGGCAGTCATTTAAACATCTTCTGAATCTGCACAGAAACAACTGGACATAACAAAAAAAAAAAGATGGTGGAAGTCAGACCCACCGAATCAAGATGATTGAATCAGGACCATGGAAGACATTTCACTAATTGGAAAAACAAAAAGGAAACTCAGATTAAAAAGGCATGAGTTTGATGAATATTTGGGAAATGTACACTTTTCCAAAGTGTCACACTGGAGACTATAAATACAGCTGAATGAATAATAAAGATATGTCTAAATGTATCCATGTAAATTACTGCGGTGCTACCTATCAGTCTTACCGGTAAAAAGACTTAAAGATAAAAAGGCAAGCATGGAACCATAGACAGTGATGTTCCTAATTCATTGAAAATTACCTAAATCAAACTTTGTTTATAAATGTTGTGGGGAATCTTACAGTAGTTTTTCTCAAAATCATTGTGAACCTAAAACTGATCACCCTCTGCTTTCCTCAGCTGAGTGCAAAGTTAGAGCTGTGGTTTTAAAGGATTTATGGTGCTTTAGAGGAAGACACTCTGGGTTTACTCTTCATAATCAATAAGTGTGCCTCTTGTTAATTAATTAGTTACATCCCTATGACTTCTGGGGCCTTTTTATGGGCTAATTGTGCAAACCCAGAGGAGGTGTAATCCACAAAGGTGGATCATACATTGGTTTAAGGTAAATTATTCCAGGAAAAGCCATGAATATGAAGAACTGGAGGTTCCTGACAAACTGCTTTCTTCAGCCAAGCTTAACGAGTGGATTTTGTTGCATTATTGTTGCAAGCAGAGACCCGAAACAATAAAAAAAAAAAAAAAATTCTTAAATTCTAATTTAAAAATAAGGGAATTCAAAAATGATATTTTGAAAATAATTTTAATTAGAACAACTTTTAATAGTAACTTTGCTGTTTGCAAATATTTTTTTTTCACTTTTCTTCATATTCATTTTTAAAATTTTATAAAAAAAAACTTTTTTACTAATATTTAATGTCGTTTACTAATAAAGTAATATATTTGTCCTATGTTTTTAGTTTAATTTTTCAGACTAGGAATTGCATTATTTTCTAATTGTATTTAAAAGATCATGTTCTCTTTATTTTAAGCACTCATATTTGACGCACGCAGCGACCAATAAAAATTCTGTTGCTAATGTCCATGCAGGCTAACAGTAAAGACAAAATCTCGCATCAGAAGAGAAGAGAATGAAATCTGTGAAACGCAATTTGAATACAATGCAATTTGTAAAACTCAGTCTGAAAAACTGAAATTAAAAAAATATATATAAAATCTTCAAATAAATTTGAAAAATAAAAGAAAAAAAATAAAGATTCTTGTTTTTAACTAAACCTGAGAAAACAGTAAAGTTACTTTCAAAATCTTTTTTATTTTACTTGCATTGCATTTCCTTCCAAATTGAATTTACAAAATGTGATTCTTTTTTTTATTTCCATAATAAATGTTCTTTGCTTGCAAAAATAAGGAAATACTTAAAGCTGCATCTCTCGTTCATTTCCCCTCCCCCTTGTCTCCATGGGCACTAGGTGAGAGACTGGAGTCGAACCTGACATTACAGCCCCTAAATAAATGATTAAAAGGCGTCTGGCTGTGGGCTAGTACCGCTTTTTACCAGTCACAGGGGAAAACGGGGCTGATTGTGAGTCAAGGAGACTCAAGAAAGCAGTCAAGGGCAGAGGAGACGGAGCACAGTGAGTTAATGGTGGATTTCTGAGAAAGGAATGATAAAGTGGAATAAAGGGTATAGAGGGAGGCGTTTAATAAAGGAAGGGGAGAAGGTTTCACGCCCATGCAAATTTTTGGGAAAAAAAAAAAAATTCTATGCAAAAGGAAACTTCTAACAAAAATTCCATTTTAAATCAGCTGCATCATGACTCAAACACCATCGATTGGTTACTGAGGAATCATTTTTTTCCCATCTTAAATTAATGGTAAACATAAGGACTGTATTTGGCAACTCAACCTACAGCCTTCTTGGTTCGAAGACTAACATCAATTATGGAGAATTAGAATAACCAGGTAGTAACCTCAGTTATGTTAGTATGGTGCATCTGACGTTTGCTCTGTTGATTTTTTAGACAGATTCATAGTTTATAGATCTTCTTCTGAGGATCTTCAGGAATTTAACTTAAAAAGAATCAGTCAGAGCATAATACCAAAAAGTACAATGCGTGTTATATATGCAGTACCGAAGTACACACAGTTATCATTACATGAACTGGAAATTACTCCCAAACTGGTATCAAGACAAGATGGAAGCTGGTCAGAGAGGTTTCAAAAAGGTCGACATAAAAAAAAAACATCTAGATCTGTCTAAAATAGAGTTAAAGCACTGCTGCATTTTTCAACGGGGATGGCTGGAAAACGATAGTCAGAATATGAGTCTGATACTGCTCCATAGAGCTGTGATTATGGGGCGTGTTTCGAACGAACCAGGGAAAAAAATGCCTCTGCACTCAATTGGATAGACCTACAACCAATAAGAGCAACGGAGTGCTATGTTAAGCGACGCATAGTTGTTGTCAACAAAAATCAAAGCGTGCAGTTGCACCCCTAGAATAAGAAGATGAGCCTTGATCGCGTTTCTCTGTTCCTCTTTTAAAATTAATTTGCTGTCGATATCTTCTAGAACAGACCTAATAGCAGAATCTACACACCTCAACTCTCCAGCGGCAGCCATTGTTGTTGTCACCCAAGCGCGCTTTGGTGACGTGGTTTATTACATTACTGTTGATCATCTGTCCATCATCGTATAAAGCCCGCCCTGACAATTTGATTGGCCCGCCAGATATTGCATACTCGCGCTACTATTGAGCAATGCCAGACCGAACTTCCCGACCTCAAACTGTGTGGGCGGGACTAAGTTCGGAATGGCACCAAGGCTAGGAAAAGGATATATATTAATTAAATATATACCAGATGAATAATGAGCAGAGGAAAAGAAGAAGGCAAAATTCTTAATTTACTCTTTCACTTTAGGAAATAATAAAAACCTTGCTCTGATTTTATGTTTCAGGTAAATGAAAGAGCCTTGAAAATTCTTCCTAAAAGATTATACAGGATAAGAACAGGTGAAAAAAAGAAAAGTGTTAAGCAAAGACGAGATAAAATACATTATTGTACAAAAAGGTAGGAAGAGATTCAATGTTAAAGCATTGTACAATATAAGGGTATGATTTGGAAAATTTGAAATAGACTTAGAGCAATTTCATAAACCATGAAGACTTACAGATTAACATTTATGTGCATGTTTGTCGAAGTCCAAAGAGATCGGACTATATAATCAAAGACAGACTATCCTGAACCATGTGTACGTCCTCATAGTATAAATAACCTCGAGAAAAGATTCCTCCAAAGACGCGACCCTTGACAAGAGACTCAGAGAATTCTCCTAATACAATAGATAATGAACAGGTATTCAGCTTAGCCAAAGTAGCTCATCCTTAGACCCTTTCAGTGCAGAAAAGGGAAAAAATGAGGACAACCAGGAATACAAAGGCAGCAGATTAAGTGATACAGTGGTGTCAATTAGCACCAACCAGCTATCGGGTATCAGTCCACCCCCATTCATCATCTGTGTTCAATAAGCTGCTCAATGTTGTCTGAGAATAGAGACAGAGAGAGAAAAGCGAGCGATAGAAGGCAGATAAGGAGCTTCTCTGAGGAAGAGTCAAAGAAAAACTTCCGTTGGACTTTGGAGAAGGAGCCATAATTGCAGGACGGGTCAGAAAGTACGAACAGTAAGAGGGGGGCAGTTTTAATTACCTGACTTTTTTTTTTTACATTTCTTTTCAAAGACCTTTGCTGTTAGTCTATTGCAGGGGTAACCAATTAAAAAATCAGTGGGGTCCGAATAAAGAAAATCATCAACCAGTAAAGGTCCGGAGACATTTTTAATTATTATCTATTACTTTAAACAGAATGTAACACTGAAACAAAACTTGTTATACATTGAATTTTTTTTTTATAAAAAAAAACTATTTAAAAATCTAGAAATTTTTTCCATTTTAAAATCTAAAGTGTTTTTTTTTTAAGTAAAGAACAACAATCTTTCAGTTTGGTATATAGACAAATTTCTTGATTCACATATTTTATAAAACACCTGAACTGACCATTTCTTTTTTCTGATTTAATGAGAGCAGTGGGCTTTATGCTGCCCTGCAAGGCTTTAAACCTGGGTTTGATTGGACACAAAGCCATTCTCAAGCACATATCAAGGTGCTCATTTTGAGCCTGGATCAATATTTATTTTTGATTCTGTTCATGATGGGGAATCAGAATCAGTAGGTTGAGCCAAACATACTCAAAATGTGCAGGGTCCTCTTTGAGCACAATGTTGCACTTTTTTGTCACCAATTCACCGCAGTTCTTCCAACGTTCCACACTTTCTTTCACTTTTTCTCATCGTCTTCTCCTTCTTTCCCATCGCCCAGCTTGCCACAGGTTTGCCTGCTGTGTCTAAAAGTGGCAGCAGCAGCAACCCAGACTGACAGCAGCTCATTGGCTAATTTGCATCACGTGTAGCCTGGTCCTGGATGCTCAGACGGCTTTACCATGTTAACAGGAGAAGAGGCACAAGAGAAGTTAGACACTGCCGTTGGACAACATGTTATAATTTATAAATGCTTTAAATCAGGTTGGGTCCGGATTAGCCAGCAGGTCCGCTACTTGTCTCTTAAATTACATGGTCCGATAATCCGTGACCTCTGCTCTATTGGCTTGATCTTGATCAATAAGGATCAAGGTTTTAATAATGTAAAGGATATTCATAGGTTTATCAAAAAATAGTCAAGTTTGCAATGAATGGCATTTTAAACAAAAATTTGTCTTTCATGGCAGAATGTGTTCACTGAGCTAGTACATAAAAAACATTGTTTTATCAGTTTAAGAGTTAAAATATAATATCCAATTGTTATGGTTTTCCCCTTTGCGACTTCGAGTTTCATTTATCTAAGTAATTTTTTTTTTTGTTGACCTTTCGTTTATTTTCGATTTTGTGTTATATTTAAGCAGCCTTTATTTACTCTCTGCTGCCCCCATGTGCCTGTCTCCTTTCCTCTAGCTCCCTTCTAGCCACTTCCATCCACGCCCGCTCCATATCAGTTGATTACCGCAGTCTTTGCTCTGTCTCTTATATACACTCCCCCTGTGCAGTTCTAGATCGCTGGTTCTTGTTGTTATTTGGCTCCCCATCTGTGTTTCCTCCAGGCGTCCCCTGGTTTTTTTGGGTTTGATTCCTGTATTTTGTTTCTATTACAGTTTACTTAATTAAAACTACAAGAACTTATCTCTGCCTCCCTCATCTCTGCATTTGGGTCCTCAACCAACCTCCACCGCCACGTTGACACAAATAATTTCCCTGTGAGGGTCACAGAACACTTGTTACCTAGTGTACCAGGGAAGAAAATCTACATGTTAGCTGTGTTTTAATATGAATATACTGCTAAATTTTACAGAAACATTTGATAAGAATCAACTTTTTTTTTTCAAACGCAGTTCTTGGAAGTAATGTAATCACAATAATCATCTACTGAGTGAAAAATGCCAAGAGCTAGAAAAATTCAATTTGTCCAATAAGTTTTAAAAATAGACATTTTATATTCTAATTTCAAGGGCCACAACAAACTCCTGACCCAGGCACAACCCAGGAAAACGACAGCTGGGTCTTTGAGTTGTTTCTGACTTGGACTGTGCTCAGGAGGGTTGACCTCCATGTTGCACTGAACCACTAATAAGGACCAAGTGTTAAATGTAGCTCTACTTTATACTTAACAGCAGTACAATAAACACCTTTGTCAAGTTTTGTCTGCACTCTACTATACCAGCCGCCTTCGCCTCCAGCTACTGCTAGCTATCTGCCAAGCCGCTAATGGCTAAGAAATAAACACTTAGCTGGATGGTGTTGTTTGTCTGCGTTCAGTGTTTAATGGATCATCGTATCTATACGACTACAAGCATTGTATGCAAGAGTATACTATACAGTATACAGGTTTGATTACACTCAGAGAAGCAACAACACAATGATGTATGCATCATTACAGCACAACTTTACAATGAGAGTCTCATCCAGGTATGAAGAGCTCTGAACTTGAAATAGCATAAAGCTAATTAAAAGCTCTCACTGCCTCCTCTCTGCTCATAAAACACAACAATGTGAATGCTGGATCCATTATGTGTTCTGGTGGCAGGCTGTAATTCATCCCTGATAGATATTATTTAACGTAGAGGGCATTCTAAATGTGACTAAATGATGTAAAATATACACAATTACTACCAATATCAATTAAAATGGTTACATTGAGGAAGAAGGTAAGCTGATAACTGAATTTCTATATCACCATTTTTACACATGTATTTGAATGAGACAAAAGGGGTTTGAGACAAGGCGAACTTTATGTCCTAAAAAATGGCTACATATTTCAATTATACTGGAAAGACGAAACCACATTGTCAAAGCTAGTTAGAATAAGGTTGAAATGCCTCAGTGATTTTCTTTAAAATATATTTTCTATGTAGAAAAGTTAGGTTAAATGATGCTAATAGTTAATAGTGAGGGACGGATGGAGCGTGAGATTGATAGATGGATTGGTGCAGCCATGTGGTCGCTGTATAAGACTGTCGTGGTGAAGAGGGAGCTGAGTCGGGGGGTGAAGCTCTCGATTTGCCGATCGATCTACGTTCCCACCCTCACCTATGGTGATGACATCTGGGTAATGACCCAAAGGAAAAGATCGTGAATACAAGCAGCCGAAATTAGTTTTCTTCACAGGGTGGCTAGGCACACCCTAGGAGATCGGGCGAGGAGCTCAGTTATCCAGGAGAAGCTCCAAGTAGAGTCGTTGCTCCTCCACGTCGAAAGTAGCCAGCTGAGGTGGCTCGGGCATCTGTTTCGGATGCCTCCTGGTGGGATTCCTCAGGAGGTGTTCCAGGTATTTCCCATTGGAAGGAGGCCTGGTGGAAGGCCCAGGACACGCTGGAGGGACTTTGTCTCTGCGCTGGCCTGGTGTTGCCTCGGGGTCCCCCCAGAGAAGCTAGAAAGGTGTGCGTGGATCGAGTAGTCTGAGCATCTTTGCTTAGACTCCTGCCTCCACGATCCGGCCCGGGATAAGTGGAAGAAAATGGATGGATGGTAAAAAAAATTGTAATACATTTCTGTTGTTTGTAACAACCACCTCTTAAAAGGGGAGATCTAATGCTTTTAAATTCTTTTTTACAGTTCACTCATTAAATCAAGATCTTTATAAAGTGGAGCTGCAATGCTTTGGTCTGCCCTCCTTAAAGCTTTCCACTGCATCCCGTTTAGTCATCTTTATAGTTTGAGGAAGAGATACGATGATTATTATTATTATAGCAGTGGGAAAACTGAGGAACAGTGGAAGGAATTGTGTGTGTTTATTTACAATTTTACTCAACCATATGCTTGACATTGGACTATAAATAATTTTCTGCCAGAAACAAAAATTGTGGATCTGCAAAATCTGTAGGCTGGAAATCTATGACCTTGTTTATAAAATGCTGTGAGGGAACAGATCGAAAAGTGAAATGGAGAATAGAGGAAAGTGAGAGATAAAAAAATATATATATAAGCCAAACAGAATAAAAGATATTCACCCAGAGTAAACTCGAATGTTCTGCACTCAAAGAGACTCCAAGCACCCAAAAAACATATGTAAAGGATAAAAAAGTTGATTTTATATGTTATGCCACTATTAATCAATCATTTTTGGTTTCATAAAACCAAGTAGAAGATCTGTCATTTTATTAAGACTTGGAGATCTTTCTCTCTGTTTCAGCTTATTTAATATCCAATTACCAATAAAACATTTTAAACTATCTTTTTTCATATCCTCATTTTAAATACAGTATAAACAATTGTGTGATTTGTTAAAGCAACAAAGGGCCCCTGCAGAAAAGATAGAGATTGACTCCTTGTCCTTGAAAAGCCCAGAGGTGTTTTCATGGACCTTTAGTCTGAAGCCGCTTAGTCAGAAAAATTACAGGCAGTGGATATTTGCATTTTCAGCACTTAAAAATGAATGTGAAATGGGATCACAAGGTCGCTTTTAAAATATGCACTATGATGATTACAATCAACCAGAAAAACACTTTCTGCATCACAAATTAAATTTAAGAAAATTAAAGTGAAGTCTAAAAAAATGTCTGCCAAATACTTCAGTTTATGGGATACAACAAAATAAGGTTGGTCAGGGAAAAAAAAAAAAAAAATAAAAGTTTTATTTCTTAAAGCAGAGATACTGAGTTCAGTGCCCAGTCTTCCACAGTATATAGTCCATAGAAACAGGGACCCATGTTTCCAATTGCAAACTACAGCAGACGTTTCCCACTCACTCCCACACGAAAGCAAAAATTAGATCTGTACGTCTCAGTCTGAACACAGCAGGAGGGGGACTCGGGTTCTTCAGTTTCAGACGGTACAATCTGTCAGATCACCACCTGGTCAAACCATTCTGGTGTGATCAGAGTCATCTTCCTGTCCAAATGCGCTCACATACAACGTGCTCAGCCTTAGTCTGACCCCTCTGCAGAAACTAACAGGATTTCTCTCCGGAGCCACGCCAACAATCATTACATGCCTCTTACAAAATGTATTCTTAAGTAAGGATCGCCCTGCAAACATTGGGAGGTGCAATTTCCCAGCAGCCCCTTCTGTTACAACCACCTGCCCTAGCAGCAGTTCTCGGCAGCAGAGAATAACGTGATTAAGCTCCAGCGAGAATGAAAGAGACGAGGCAGAGCGTGAGAATGCAGTGCACCGGGGTGAAAAAGCAAACGTGAACCGTGGCCACATGATCCACAGACTCAACACAGAGCTCATTTGTGGGATGGAGCAGGGGAAGAAAGGACGCCAAGAAAGAGGAAGGGGATGATAATAGATGGCAGGCAGCCAAAACAGTGTGCTCTCCAAGGGTGAAAGAGGAGGAGTGGGCTGCGTGCAGATAAATCCAAGGTCAATGCCAGGTCCAGTCTCAGTTACAACCAGAGCAAAGGTTCCCCATAACAGTTCCAACTATAGCTGGCACAGTGTTTACGTACCAAGTACCAGGTGTCAGTCATTTGCCCCTAAACCATTTCTACCTTTGTAGTCTTAAAATCTGCCAAACAACTATGTTAGTCAGAATTCTGACAAAAGGGCACATGCGTAATAAAGACAAGCAGCTTTATTTAAAACACACGCATGTACATTTTATCCATGGAAATTCTTTACAACGAGGCCTCCAATATATATCACACACGACTGCATGCTCCTCTGCACTGGTGGGCTGCTTTTTATTCATCTGTAGATTTGTTCCTCCTTGCTTTTTGATCCCTTTCTGTAGGTTTATTTCTGATGTTGTCACTTTGAGGGAGGAAACTGCCTGTGATTGACTATGTTTGAGATGATCCTGCCCCTTCAGAGAGTATTTTTTCCTTCCTGGCTGCTAGTAAAGTTAGCAGAGCATCTTTAGGTTAATGTGATGCATTAGTTGCCTCAGAGTATTATATCTGCATGCAGGGCCGGCGATTGCTACAGGCGAGTTAGGCAATTGCCTAGGGCGACAAATGTGTTGGGGGCGCCCTCTAGCGTCGCCCTTAGGCTTACTTCCCATTAATCATAGAATTAGAAAAAAAAAGCGAATTAAACCGGTTATGAAGCGTCCGTCAGTTTGACTTAACATTACGTATATATAAATAGCAAAATATGAACAAATAAATATACCACCGTTTTTTTATTTATTTTTTCACATTTAAGAGAAAAACGGAAAGGATTCTGATCACTTTCCAAGCGCCCTCCAACCCGGAAGTCGTGACGTCAATCACTGCAGCATGTCCACCAATGTTTTGGAATGAAATTGTAAGCAAACGTACTTGCTTAACTTTGCTCGCGGTCGGGCCCGTCTTAATCATCCACTCAGAGTATCACTGGTAAGCGCACACAGACTTTGTAGCTTGTCCGGTCAGTTAAAAATATTAATTGTGAAATCCGTGTTGTAATCGGAAGCATACAAGCTAGTTAGCTTGAAAAGTAAATAAAGTTTCAGACGTGCTGCGTGATGATGTGTTCAGATTGGCTCAGTAAAACGACAATTAGGTTATCATGATGCGTTCAAGTGTAACGTAAAGAAAACGGGAAATTTTGTTTTTGGCGAGAAACATGAGTAATACAGTTGTATATTGCTCTATATATAATTAAACTACTGATGCCAACATTTATTAAAAATTACATTTAATTTAAAATACAATTATTTATTTGTTAAATATTTTCCTACTCACTAAAAACATGATGAAAAGTGACAGTAGACAATACATTAACCAACAATTGTGAAAATATATTCTAGTTAGTTTTATGTCATTTCGAAGTGGCCTATTACATTAGCCATGTTTATTGAAGGCTAGAAACGTTTTTGTTATGCTCACTTGTTAAGCAATAGAAGCAATACCAGTTCTGTAAAAAAAATTGTTGCATCGTCTTTCCACCAAATAACAGAAAAGTATCGATAGTGGTATCGATAAAGACTCGGATCGATAAGGAGTATCGATAAAGGTATCGATATCAATAAATATTAACGATCCCCATCCCTAATCTTGACATCATTTTTTCTCAGTATATATATGCAGCAGAATTATGTGCTATATTATTAGCTTGAGAATGGGTAGAAGATACTAATATAAATAAAATATTTTGTAGTGATTATCTGCATTGAGTATTCAAAAGGGATGTACAAATAATCATCAAAATATATGAAGTTATGGCTGTTCATCATAGAATATGTGAACAACAAAAAAAACAACAACTTCAAACTTTTAATTTTGTAATGGTATTCATAAAAGCACTTTTGTTTGTAGAGGGTTAATCCTTTCTTTAATCACTAATCAATGTCAGAAATCAGGGTAAATATACCTGATATATTTTATTTAGAGGAAAATTTTGTTTATCTCATTTCTATTTATGTTCAAATGATTTAATTGAACTGGAACAGAAAATTTAATTTAATGATTATAAATTACTTTTTTATGTAGTCCTTGGTTGAAGAATTTCTTAAATTTATTATTTTTTATTGTCATTTGGTAATTTCTGAAATTGATTTATTTAATATTTGTTTAATGTGTGTTAAATTTGTTAATTGTCTGAAATAAATTCATTCATTGATTCAATCCAGTTTTTTAGTTATACTTTACCTAAGTGTCCTTACAGATGGTTAAAAGTGTTTTTGCACAGTCCTAACTTTGAGTGTGTAATAAATTATTTAAAATAATAAAAAAGAAAAGGTACTGAAATCTATTCTGGTATTTGTCTATGCATCACTCCATGCTAAGTTACAGTTTTTTTCTGAATGCTTAAACACAACCTTGATTCTTATAGCACAATTTCTAAAACTATTAATACTTATAGCAAATCCACTCACTGAGTTCACAAAACTAAAAGAACAAACACTGCTTTGCACTCAATTTGCAATTGAAACAAACACACTTTGCACAACTGTAGGCACAATTCACCGCACAGCACTCTTTGTGGAACTGTAAACACAACTCAATGAAGCACTAAACAGATGCTGAAAACAGTACTGGTATTTCGCACGGCAAAAGTGAGGGGGGGGGGCGCAAAACTCAATCTCGCCTAGGGCAACCAAAGGGCTAGAACCGGCCCTGTCTGCATGCATAAAATATTTAAAATGCACATGGAGGGTAGTTTACATCCATGTGCATTCAATAAAAGTGCTTATATGAGTATTTAACATTTATTTGCCTTTTAGCAAAATTCTGACTTCATCAACAACTGTTCTTAATGAATGTTTGTCTAATCATACTCAGCAGCGGAAGCTTCATACCCGCTTTAACAGCTGAAAACTTCGAGTCCTGTGTTAGGAAATGTGGCTGTTAGCGCTGGAACTATTGGGTCAATTATTTACTGACATACGAGGGGCGTTCAATAAGTAGTGCCCCTGACACACTTCCAGATATTTGATCCAGCTGAAATTTAGTATGTGACGTTATCTAAATCTCTACAGATTAAGTAGCAAATTACAGCTCTGAACTAATTGTGGTTTCTGACTTACAGGTGTTTGAACTAAGTAAAGTCTGAAATGGAGCCTGTTGAGGGTCGAGCAGTGATCCGGTTTTTCTATTGGAAAAGACTCAAACCGCGGGAGACTTTTGATGGAATTAAAGTAACTTATGGTGATGATGCCCATTATATGACCTTGCAAAATGTTTTACAAGGTTATATTATGGGACATTATCACTATAAAGTACTTTCATTTGATCAAAAGTGTCCTGTTGTGTTCGTCCTTTGAAATGCAAAAACACAGACTCGACTTAGTTTAAACACCAGTAAATCAGAAACCGAAAATTAGTGCAGAGCTGTAATTTGTTATTTAATCTAGAGATTGAAAATATTTCACATGCAAAATTTCAGCTCGATCAAACATCTGGAAGTAGGCCAGGGGCATTACTTATTGAATGCCCCTTGTACTTCTCAGTTTAGGAATTGAACTCAAAAACATGAAATTTGCTAAAAGAACAATTCAAATAAATTATAAATTATAACTATACTGAACTAATTGAATATTATTATATATTATTATTGAATATTGATGAAAAACCCTCTTTGTCTGTAAATATAATCTCTTCAGAAATGTAGAAGTTGCATTACTGACATTCTTTTTTTTCAGGTTTTAGCAATTTACAATGTGTTTAAAATTTGCGGAAAAATAAAGTTTGTCATTTAGGCATGTTAGTAAACTATCGTATGATGTTTGAGATTGATTGATTTCTAAATATAAAATGATAAATGAATCAATAGATATGTTTATTACTAATAGATTTGTAATTGTCTGTAGGATCTGATAGAATTGCCGCTGTCAAGTGTTTTTAGATGATGTGTGCTGTGAAATGCTGCTTTATAAATAAAACTAAATTGAACTGAATTAACTTCTGTACTTTTTTATCAGGGCAAGTAATTCTCAGCTGATAAGTAGTCCCAATTATATTCCATAGGATTCTCAAAAATGTATGGTAAAACTGCATCACATGGGTATGAGTGGGCATGATTCAATTATACAAAAAGCAAAGTGAAAAAGAAATTACAAGAAAGGATGATGTCCTGATGATGCTAGCAGCTTAATCTCTCCTCTGATGACTGATCTGCAGCCAAATCTGCGCTTCCATTCTCATGTCTTTCACGCTTGGTCTCTTGGTTTCAGACCCTTCCATTATTTCCCCTCGCCCTGTGAATGGTTTTTCTACCTCTTTCCCGAAATCCCCCCTCACCCTCCCCACCGTTGCCTATGTGTCACCCTCTGCTGATGTGCCCTTTTGTTCCTTTTTGCACCAGCGCCTAGATACAGGACAAAACTTAGCCATGTCCTGACAGACTCAGACATGATTGCTTCTCGACAGGGCATCGCCAAGTGCATTTTCCCACTCGGAGTGGGCTATCTAGTGTCAAGCTGAATCCCCGTGGAACCCATGGCAACATTCAACACCAACCTTAATCTCTGGAAAGACTGATATTCCCATGCAAATTGGCCAGGAGATGTTTTGAAACCTTGGGTAATTTCTAACATATGCCCCCAATTACTCACCATACACACAAGTCCTCTCGCACACATGGAGCCACATACCACATATGTTTTCCTCGTAATATACGGCCAGGAATCAGTTTGGGAGTCAAAGATCCAGAGATTCACTTTAACCACGGAGTTTAAAGGCAGCAGTCAGCAAATTGGAGCAATGGGTGAAGAAATAAGTTGTGCAGGTTTTTCAGCAAGTGGCCAACGAGACAAAGAAAAGAAGGCGCATAATGAATGAAAACAAAGAGGGAGAAATCACTGGAGCTCGGCGAGCGAACTAAATCAGGGGTCAGCGCCCACAGTCAAGGTTTGATTGTTTGGAAAGCGAGTGCGGCCATAGGGAGCGGGTAAAAGAAGAATTCGGCGGCTAGGACGAAAACCGGGGGCAGCCTGGAGCAGTCGGCGAGTGGTGGGTGGAGTGCGGGTAAAGGGGTGGGCTGGCTGTGATGGTTTAACTCTGGGTTCCCACAGGGTAGCTTGTTTGCGGCGCCCCTCCTCTTAGCCTCTGGATCCCTGTCAGCATGATTTTGTCAGAAGACTGGTGAGTGATGGGGGTGGGGGTGAGACGGGCTCTGCCAGAAGCTAAGTACATGTCAGGTCTGCAGGAGATGTAGAGAGCTGGAAAGAGGACATATGCTTCACTTCCTCTCAGACTACGAATGGAACGTTTATTGTCCCCTTGACACCCTTTTATTCTGCGAATCCAGCCCTCTGGGTCTCTCATTTAGCGAATATTTACCCCCCTTCCATTCCAACATTGCAGACCTAATTTCTGGGTCTGTTGAGTAGAAAGCAGAAAAGCTTGTTGCAGATTTTATTGGCATAACATACTTTTTTTCTCTCCATATAAGCTTTAAGTTTTGGGCTGTGGTGGAGTAATCTGTTGCTTCTTTAGTGCCAGAATATTTGAGTACTAAAACAACCTAACATAAAAACACTGTATTCTAAAACTGTATCACATTGAGTCCTGTACTTTCAGAAGCAACGGGTGCCAGAAAAACCTTCTGGTGA
Organism: Cyprinodon tularosa; assembly: GCF_016077235.1. Taxonomy (NCBI): domain Eukaryota; kingdom Metazoa; phylum Chordata; class Actinopteri; order Cyprinodontiformes; family Cyprinodontidae; genus Cyprinodon; species Cyprinodon tularosa. The sequence continues at coordinate 628,791 of NW_024039651.1, forward strand.
AGTCACTTGAATGCATCTTCATTATTAGGATATTCTGGAGCTAAAGCAACTCACGTTGACGTGAAGACTTGATATTCTGCTGAAGAAGCTCTGAAACCCTACAGCTTTGGAACCTCTACGTATAGATAGTACCCTGTAGAGCTAACGCAGTCCATCACTATAACTGCAACCGCTCTTCAAACATGCCATCGGTCAGATGAGATTAAAGCTTCTGCCGTGATATTTTTACGGCTTCATGCCAACCGGCCGGTAAAAAATAAGGCTCATTTTGCGAGCCACAGCCGCTGCCTGAAAGCTGCAAGAACTTTCCTTTGGAGAAATCCCAGCTGATTTACGGCTAACCTTCGGTGGGTCAGGCGATAAGGTGAGCCTGGATGTATATGTGTCTTATAAAGGAGCCATTGTGTAGCAAGATAAATCTATCTGAGGAGGGGGGGGTCTGAGCTACAGCCCGCTGACTTTTATTTATTATTTATTTTTTGTCAGATAAAGGAAATGTGATATTTCATCAGTTTTCCTCTGCTCTCCTCTAAAGGCTTTACAGAGCACAAAATAGGTAAACATGTTGGTGTGAGATGGTAAATGGTGGAATGGACTGCTTTGGACCCATTGGGAAACACAGTTCTAAAACGGATCGCAAAAAAATGTCTTCTCACACTCAGGGCAATTCATCTCTATATAACAATACATCACTGTAGCATTTGCTTTACTTTTACTTTTACTAGTACTAATAACATTGACTATGTGGAGCTGTACTCCTTCTACAGTAGCAGCCAATCAGAATGGCGTTTCCCAGTCAAAAGCCACCCGAACGGCAGCCCACTTCCCTGCAACTCCCAGCAAAATCCCCTCCAACTTACAAGCTCTGGTCCTTCTCCTGGGCATGCATATCTTTTTACTCTGATTCCACCCTTTCACTGAATTACAGGGTCTGACCAGGAGATGACACTTCTCGTTAGATCTTAATGTCCACAAATCATGACAGAAAGAATACTTTAGTACAAAGATTGATGACTAAAAATGAATCGTAGGGGACCAGCCAAGGCCCCAACAAGGATAGTGGGGAAATCTTTAATGGCTACTACTGTATTTTCCTGTCACTTTGCTGCAAATGCAACAAAGATCCCAGATGAGGAACATACTAAAGACTGTGCTTTCCGCCTATAGTTATCTAGTTTCCTTAATTTGAAAAGTATGATTTTTTTCTAAAATAGCCAAAGTTCAGTAATATTGGATGAAGACCATCTATGAATGTCACTTTCATTGAATTTTCAACTGGATAATAGTCTGGACAATAACTGGGTTGATCAGGTAAATAAACTTTACCAGTCCTCGATTGGTTCTCGTGACACGACATGACAGAAAAATTCAGATTTTTCAACCAGAGCAACTGTCACTGGGCATCGCAGGTGTTACATTGCTGTAATCACCATAATTGCACCTCCCGCATTGCTAGAAGCACATCCTTCGCATTAGTTTGCATAAAATTTATATAAGATGGAGTTTAGATTTTCTTGCTCTGCTCCCTGGGTCCCACTCATTGCAAATATATCATCTGCTTTCTCTCCTGCTAAAGGGGGAACCTCCTTCTCAAGTCTGTTGTATGCTTTAACATGTTTTCTTCCACTTTATTACTTAGCCATTGTCATCTTTTTTCAGGGTGATGTGAAATGTGGCTTCACTGTTATATCTGATGGTTTTAAAACACACACCATCCTCTTCTAATGATCTGAATCTGGGTAGAAGGGGCAGCAGTCTAAGCAGAGACAATCAGATTTCTCTGGACCAGATCCTCTAGGTGTTCCAGGGCCAGCCAGGAGTCAAAGTCCCTCCACCGTGTCTTGGGTCGTCTCCTGGGCCTGTTACTGGTGTGATGTGGCCACAACACCGCCTGAGGAAGGTGTCCAGAACAGATGTTCGAGCCACTTCAGCTGGCTCTTTATGATATTGAGGAGAAGCGGCTCCCTATGCCAGACATGAAATCTCAACAACATCCAAAGACCTGAGGTACTCAGGACGGACCTCAATCCATCGCAAAAGCCTTTATACCGCAAGGTTTTTGGGTAGGAAACTCGAAAGAGGAATTCCCAATGTTTTTTCCCCAACAGCTAACAATCTAAAGCAAATTCTCCCAAATGAGCTTTAGATCTCTTGAAACACTCAGAGATTAAAGTTTCTGGCGTTTGTCCCTTCATATGGACATGTATTTCGGAGTTTCAGATGATGGGTTACACGTCTCTCTGTGAGCGGCACAAAACAGGATATTTTTTAACAACTTATTTTAGCTTTAGACTGCCTGCTGTGTTCTCTGGACTTTGACATTATTGGAGTTCTGGGGGCTACACAGACGAAATACATGAAAGAAATACAGATCCTTTACAAGAGTGGTTTGGAGTCTAACTGCCACAGCATTCTTCATATATGCAGATGACACTATACTGTTACATACCCTAAGTCAGCAGGCTGGATAGATTCTGTGTCACTATCAGTCTGAGGAGTTAAGAGCCAGAGCTAATTATGAAATACACATTAAATCTTACATCCATTGATCAACCAGATTATTTGACAGGATGCACTTCTCATCACTCTGAAACAAAACTAGAGCTCTCTCTCATCACACTTTTTAAAAATCTACTCAAAGAGAATTTTTTTATGATGAGAAAAAAAGCTGATAGAGACAATAGCATGTCCACTACAATAAAAAAATCTACTGTCACCACCATTAAAATGAAAAAGACAAAAAAAGAAAAATAAAGATCGATTAACTAAAGTACAGTAAAATCTATAATATACTGTAAAACATTAAAAAAATTATGTTCTGTTTTCTTTTTTCATCAAAAACTGACAAAATTGGAGAAAGAATCATTAAAAAGCTCCAGAAAAGGCTGCCTGGTGTCGTGCAGGTTTGAAGTTGCATGTCCCCATGTAAGCTTGAGCGAGCACAAGTGTCTTTTAAGCTAACTTTCAAAGTACAAGTCGTTGATGAATATTTAAAACTAGCCAGACATCTGAAATGTTGTTTTAGTAAGTAAGCCTGTTTCTGAATGCTAAATCAGCCTACAGTACATCCTCAGAATTAGGATGTTGTGAAAGGATGTTAGAGGTGGCATCTTTGAAGATGGGGCTAATTCACAACAAGTGTGAATTTTGATGGTGAAGTTTGTTGGATAAACAGAAAAACGCTCCAGAGAACATGAAGTGTGAACGCTTTGTAAGGCTTGATCCAAGCTGAGCAGGAAGCTACACTGTGATGGGTTATTTCAACCTTTTTTCATATGTTTGTGAAGTAACTTTAACCTCTCTAACAGAGTCCCTAAAAAAGACAGCAGAGCTCCCAAAGGTGCTGGGTATGAAGAAAGGTGCCTTTTTTAAACAATAAAGTGTTAGCGCTTCTTGAATTTTCTGTCTGTGTCATGCACTATTCATGCTCGGTGTCTGAGTTGTGACGCTCCGCAGGTGGCTGGGAGGAAAGAGGGGGGGATGCAGATGAAATATGGATTATCTCCTCTCAGTGTCTGGCTAAGCCCCACTTCGCTGGCATGGCTGATTTTTTACTGTGGCTCCCCTCCCACAAAGCCAGCCAGCTGCAGGCCTAGCATCTGGCTGCTCTACCCCCACCCAGCCTTTAATCAACCAAGCACACACACAATAGCATCTCTATATCTTCTCCCCTTGATGAACAACCCGCTCCCCTCACTCATCTGTATTATCTACCATCATTTTGGATATTTTTTCCTCACAACAGGAAATGCTGACTTCTGAAGATTTAAAAATCCAGTAAACAGGATCTTCACCCCAAACAGCTATCAGTAGGAGGGGGGGTGATGACAGGCCACAGGCTTCAAAACGTCCTAATAAGCAGTAGGTCAGGGTGCTTTGGATGGCAGACATAATCCAAAGCTTGACGAAATGGCTCCCAACAGGAAGGAAATTTCAGCCCAACCCTTTAAATTCCTCTGGGACATCAGCGGGAGCTGCTCCTAATTCAAAACAGAAAACTAAACCTCTCTGCTTAATTATCTACTAATTCCCTAAGGTGGGTTTAGTGGGAGAAAAACGATGTGAAATGAAACCTCAGCTGTTAAAAGTATAGTGGAGGATGTTCTTTTTCCAGGTGGATCATCAAAATAAGTGGTCCTCCTAATTGTCGATCATTCTGGTGATATGTTTACATGAGGCCGTCCTACGTGCTCGTTTCCAGGTAGCTATCTTACCTGTGGTGAATCTGACACAGTAGAAAAGCTGCAAATCTTCTTTTGGAAAGTAGGCTTATATGAGTGATGCAAACAGCAACTTTTAAACAGGACGTGCACGAGGAGAAATGGGCTGATGCATGCTTTTATACACGTTTAATCAACGTTCCCTCTCGGCAGCGGATACAGGTTTGTGCATGTGCTTTTTTTTTGTTGTTTTTTTGAGTCTTTTCAAAAATTAGCGAAAATACTCCACTATACCTTTAAGTTAAAATACAAGTATTCATAGATAGCATATATTTACAAAAACAAATAACTGTCTTATGTTTAGCCAATTTTTATTATGACATATACACAGCATATCAGGACTCATGGGGGTCAGCATCATCTGGTTAGAACCAATGGGTTAACTAGGGATAAACAGAGTGACCCGCTTTGTTTTTGTCATTTTGTACTCTGTCAAACATGTCAATTGGTCGAAAAACTCTCCAGTGAATGATTTCTGCTTTTGCCTAAAATATTTGAGGATATAAGGTGTCCTACCTAGAATGTTCTTAATCTTCACATTGGCTCTGTTCTGATCGCAGCTTCAATGGATAGTTCTGACGCTAAGTGACACATCATAAAGTCTCGCCCCCAGCGCTGTGATTGGTCGGAGTCAACAGTGGTTGGGCCAGACTATATTTTTATCTATATTTTTGTCCACTTCCCCCAATGATAACCAGCGGTCACAGTTATATTAAGAGTCAGAGGCAGAAAAAGTGTATGAACCTTTGCATCAAATACTTCTACAGCAATATGGGGATGTTTCGTCAACAAGTGTAAAACTATATTCATGGTTAAATGACAATCAAGGTGCATCTGGATCATGGCTAAGAATGAGAGTTTCACCACATGGCATCCTCTGTTTTTAAAGGAAATTGAAAGGTTTTTATAGTATTAGCACCAACAAAACATCTACTGCAATACTAGACTTGATTTAGATGGCATATCATTCATTCCTGTCTTGAGTCACGTCCCAAACCAGAGCTATTTTAATGTGACTTTGATCCACAAGGTTAGGGATCATATCTATAGAAAGTGGTGAGAACTATTTCAGAAGTTTTTTTTTCTGTCAGTTCAGTCAATGATGATGGTCTGTGTAATTCCCACAGGATATTGGCAAGTTGAGGCCATGACAGCACAGGTCTGTAAAGTTCCTTAACACCAAAGCAGCTCTGTCATCTTTTTCCTGACCTTTCTTATTACATAAGGTACAAATTCGTGTTAAAACACAAAAGGCTATTCACCCTCTGTTCAGATAAAGTTGGAACATCAAATTATCCCAAATTTCTTAACATGCTTAACAGTTAACAGTTCCTTTCGATGGTCCCCAAAAATAGCCCCACACTTCAAAACACTCTGATCCAGACTTTCTAATCTCAGCCCGGAACAGTAAGGTATTTGCAGTTTTTCTGACAACTGCGAATCCCAGAAATCTATAAGATAAATACTATTGTTGCGCCAATGCCATTTTTTGGCCCCGATACCTGGCGGTGCAGTATAGGCCAGTAGCTGAATAAACTTTTGGCTCTCAAAATGGTCTATTGTTACCCATTCCAGGTAGGCAATAAAGAGTTCTACTGGATTCACTTTGCATTGGTCTTTTTCTTACTTCACAAAAGTAGGCAGCAGCTTGACAAAGCCATGATGGCAATTATTTTACATCTAAGTAGTATGCTGTTCTTCATATATACACACACACATAAATTTCAAACAGATGGTATCGGTATGGTATCGATATCGGCCAATATTGCACTGCCAGGTATCGGGTATAAGGGCCAAAAAATGGCATTGGCGCAACACTAATAAATACAAAGAAGAAGAATTTTCTCCTTTGAAAACACATATCTGCTGCTTTTCATTGCTGGGGATGGGTGTTTTAAACCACTGAACTCAATGCTTTGCATTGAACTCGGTGAAGTTAAGCCTGAATAAAGCTAATTGGCAGCTCTCTTTGAAAGTTTTTCAACTGATCTGAAAATCTCATCAAGTTTGCAGATCTCTTACAAGTGATTCTGCAGGAATTTGGTGACCTCTCCCCACTTTTAAGGCATCACATTTTAAGTATCAAGATATAATTCACTGAGCTGAAAGTGACACATTCCTTCACAGAGTGGATGATTTTGAATTGATAAGAATACTTTAATTTAATTACCTGGTGAGGTGTAAACAGTACTGGAAATGAGGGGGGATGACGTCTCCCTTCTTAAAAAAATCTTAAAAATCATCCCCCTTCTTAAATGACCATCCCCCCATAGTATCCCCTGTGACATTTTATTACTGAATGTGTAAAATTTCTACTACATACTGTATTAACAGTAATGGCAATAACATTGCCCTTTCAACGTTCAACGGGCTGTGGGCTTACGAGTAGCCTGAGCATAATAATTAAAATCAAACAAGTGGCCTACCATGAATATAAAGCTGATCCCAATGGGAAATTTGTTGTTTGCATTTGTCAGTTCAGGCACAGACTGCAGTTCTACTGTGAGGTGCCTTGTTCAAGGTCAATGACCGGCGTACCTGACCTGTAACAACCATACTATGCATATTCCTTTAGGTTAATACAGTAAATCCTCTAATATAGGACGGGGCCTTTATTTCACTCAGGTACATCTTGCTCAAGGTCATTAGTGGAAGGAGGCCAGAATTAGAGGCAGGCATCTATTTCTATTTGATCAAAACAGACTACCAGTGGAATTAATAAAAACAAGATTTTGTGTCTCCTTGAACCTATAAAATACTAGATTCATTTATTGAAAAAGTACAGTTACCATAATGGTATACAGAACATTATTCAGATAATTTCACCTAATATTTATGATTTTTGAGCTGTGGGAGGAAGCCAGAGTACCTGGGGAGAACTCACAAATACCTTAGAGAATGTGTTGGCATTACAAGTATTAGCCCTGAAGCCTACCAATCTGCTTTATATGGAAGGGTGGAAAGAAGAAATGCTTTGTTGGAAAATAAAATTAATTTCTGGTTACATGTAAAACATCATAGTACTGGGAACTCAGTGTAACATGGTAGTGGCATCATGCTGTGGGAATAGTTTTACGAGTGAGAAACAAATTTTAAAGGGACATGAATGCTTTTGTTTTGAAGGAACGTAAGCAATTAAGGAATTAATCCAAAGATAAATTAAAGTTAAAATTTCGTTGTTAAATGAGGAGCCGGTCAACACTTTTTTTGAGTAGATCTTTTGATGACTTAGCATTTTCTATCGCATCAGCAGTTATGCTGAATCAGGCAACCTAACAGTGACTCTACAACAGCTAGCTGAATGTTACCTTAATCACTTTTTGTCATTCTCCCAAAGACCCCTACAAGACCCCTAATGATTCATCTAGTTCCCCAACTTTCAATCCATCCTACCCTGTATCTCAATAAAGAGGGGACATGGATTGTCTAAAAGCAATGAAACAAAGAACCACCATCATTAGACATTTGCTTCCTGGAACCCAAGGTTCATATAAACCCTGGAGACGAGCCACAGCGCCTCCATGTCTGTCGCCCAGATTATCAGTAACACTGAGTTTGTGTGTTTCTGTCTCTGTTAGACAGAGGATGCCTGGTGTATGCCAGCCATCTGATTAGCCACAATTTAGATGCTGTGCGCCCAGTCCAAATCAACTTAGTCTCTTCTACCTATCTTAATTGAGTAAAACAAAGGTCTCAGCATCTGTGACAGGGAGACGTTTAGCAAACTTTTAGAAATCTGAAACATGGATATAGTTTGAAAGGTAAGCTATTACATTTGCAATCCTAACAGCACTAGAATTTAAAAAAGCAATGATAATAAATCAACAATCTTTGTCGATTTATGGTAATAAAGGCAAAGTAAGAGCAAACCACACAGAGCACAGACAGGAAGGAAAAAAGGGAGCTTGTCACCTTCCTGCCGTCTGACCACTGAGAAATCCAACCTATTCATACTGTGTTGCTATCATATGATTACATCAGCGTTTACATACTGGATGATTCAAGAAAAACAATGTCTAAAACTGTGACTAGAAAAGTCCATTTCAGATTTAGTCTACTTTAGTCTTGGGTGAATAACCAAAAAAAGAAAGAATTCAAAATGTTATGTTCAGGGAGAAGCCACAGAAAGAACCAGACTTATCTACTTACGAGCCAATTATCTCTTACCCACCATTTAATGCTCTTAAACAGTCAAATGGGTGGAGAGTGTGTACATTTCTCTTGCTTACAAGAAAGGGACATTTGTTTCCAGTTGTTCAGTGGCATTCATTAAGTAGGAAAAGCAGCCCACCTTGATCTGAAATTAACAGATCTTTATTCACATAGAAGTACAGTGTGTCAAACTGACCAACTCTCACCATGAAACTGAAATAAAATATGTTTGTATAATTAGGTTAGTTTTACACAATAATTTCCTTTCTATTTTTGTGTGGATATGTGCTTTTTTCACCCAGTGTGTTGTTTTTGGCTGGGAGCTGTTAACAGAGTCCACTCTCAAGAACATACTTGCTTTTGTTCGGCACGACGTTCTCATGCGATCTACCTACTCACACTGGACGACTAAAAACCACGTCGGACTAGCTCTGTGGTGAGATGGAGCTGCTCTGACTCATCTATCTGGAAGCCAAACAAAAAGAAGGGGAATATCAAGCTCAGTGAAACGTGCTGCCTTGGCAATTTGTACAATTTTGTGCTGAAAGCCCCCCCAAAAAAAGGCAACGACGTATTTGGAAAAAAGACATGGCTGAGCAAACGTGGCTACTACAGTCTGTTTGTGTGAGAAATTTCTCTTAAACCCACCTGATACTGAAGTGACTGACAGGACCGTATTTATACTGCAACAGATGCCAGATTTCAGACAGTGGTACTAACTATGTTAAAAGCTGTGTATAGTTCATTAGACGGTTGGTAAAAAATTGACTCATATAATGTGTTTCAAACCACAATAAAGATCTTAAAAGAACGACGTACTTGAGTATTTTATGTTTTACACTACAACTTTTAATTATGGGTAACCCAGAGCGTAGATTAAAACCGTAATCGGTAAGTACAATGTGTTAGCGACGATAGATACCAAAAAGAGGTACTTAAGCAGATTCCAGAAAAGAAAAATCAAAAAAGAGCTGCTGGAAGAACAGAAAAACATCCCAAAATAAACACGTTCTTTCAAACAACCGAAGACGGAGAGGTAGACGTTGCTGCAACAGTGAGTATATATTGCGACCAGGAGATGAATGGAGAGAGCGTGGTTGAGGAGGGGGGCTGTGAAGCTCAAACTAGCCCGATAGCTTGTTGTACTAACATGTGGTGGTGCACTGTCACCAATGGTTCCATTCAAGGTGCGCAGTCACTTTTTTTCTGTGTGTGATTGGTGATCATATACTACTGAGAATTGCATAATTGTATCTTCTTGGCCGATTTATGGAACTGTCGCTGTATCCTGAACCTTTATCACGTGTTGTACTTTATATGGGGCCCACCCAGATAATGTTGCTATGACCTATTGTTGTGTCGTTACACCCTTGCATCAAATTATTGAACAATGACATTTTCCTGATAGAAAAACTATTACAACTGTGGGCTAATAATAACACGTCAAATGTGAACGTATTTAACTTTTCTGTAATTACAAGTTATGGTATTTTCCTAAGGGTAATCAGTCTGAACCATGTCTAGTGAACATCAGGCTTAAAATAGAGCCTGAACAGTTTGGGGAAGTGACTGTTGTCTACATCCATAACCCAGTGGATTTGCTGTGCCAAACACTTAGCCCTCCTATAAGAGGGCCACGTTTAATAAGCATCCTGAAGAGAGGTTTAACACGACCTCACCGCCTGGGAGGTTACCGCAGCTGCTACCTTTACACCAGCTGGCGGGAGCTGCTCAGGGCACGTGTGTAAATGTCTCGAGCGAGCAGAGGCCAGCCCTACAGCCCACACAGACAGACTGGGGTCCGACTCAAGGGTGTGAGTTAGGAGCTCTGTCTCAAGGCTTAAAATAGAGCAGTGGGCGTGAGGTGAGTCCAGCCAGGCCCAAAGTCGTGGAGAGGTTTCTTGTCAAAAAAAGACAGCTAATGGGCTTGTATGGCGCCAGATTTGCCAGAGTTGATTGCTGTTAAAACAAGCTTTGAAGAAATATATTTAATGCAACTAGGAAACCCACTGCAGGCTTAGGAATTTACAAAATAATCTAATAAAGCCAGAGATATGAAATTTACATTTAAGGATTGTTAGAGGCTCCTTGAAGCAATGCAACACAGCTCCCACTGCAGGTTTTTACAGACGCAGGCTCCTTAGGCTGCCTTGTAAAATCATGACACAGTGGAATAATTAGCAGAGAAAGACACGAGTTTCAACTGTTATTAAAAGAAAACTTTTATAAGCTGTGGTCACAAAGGAGCGTCCATCATATGCGAACGGCTGTTCATTGTTTAATGTAGGCCTAAATAGATTGTCTTTAACATTCATGCTCTGTGACTTAGGATATTTTCCCAGCAGCAGTCAAACAGTGAGGCGGTGGTGTCTTTCCTGGAACATAGTTGGGCATTGAAGCACATCGCAACAGAGGCAAAAACACACACATACACACACAACTATTAAAAAACTTTTAGTTTCCAGTTTAGAAAGAAACATTACTGGACGGGGGACAGCCTCCTCCAATAATCCTCCGTGACAAAGCGTTGTATGAAGAGAGCTTTGGCAGAAAAAAAAAGCAGGCACACAATGGAAAGCAAATCTTTCACTGGGAGAAAATAACCACAAGGCGTTTTTTTTCTATCCTTTTTTGTCAGCTTTTACATTGCCAGAAAAGGGATAGATATGCAGGTTTTTTTTTTTCAGAAGGTCTTCGTCAGCTTTTCACAGCGGATTGCAGAGGTTACAAAAGCACAGTGTAGGAAAGTGAATGGGAGAGCTGGACCAACACCAACAGTATTAACAATAATACTAGCTAATATCCCGTCCTTTTGTGGCGCTAGCATTGTCCTCCTCCTTCCTGCCGCAGCAGGAATGTGGGCCTTCGTACACAGAGGTGGTCCGTCAGTCGCACACCGTGAGGTGTATGCAGACCGGTGTTCACAAGGTGGAGACAACACGTCACGTTAGTGTGGGACGGGCATAGGAGAAAACCTTTTTATCATTACAGTGCTTTGCATAACTATTTACACTCTTTAAACTTGTTTCTCTGGTTTCTTGTGTTTGAGGAATTCAGTGATTTCAAAAGTGCACACATTTGTTACTTAAGTAGAAGTATAGATACTGCAGTTAAAAACACTCTAGTAAAAGTATCAACTTGATCTCTTTACTCAAGTAAAAGGGAAAAAGTATGTTCTCCAAAAACTACTTAAAGTATAAAAGTATAAAGGAACCTTTAAAAACACAGCCAGATGCCACTATATGAAATGAAAGCTCTATCTGAGATAGGGCCAAGTTGGTCTCTTGTTGGTCTCCGTCTCCATCTCCCGATACGCATTATAGCATGGCATAGACAATTCACGTTTGCAGTTTGAAGAACATCTGCTTGCTTCTGTTTATTTCCTTTAGCGTCAGCATAAATTTGATGAATAGCTAACCGAGTGTTTGCGTTATATTCAATTAAATTCAGTTTATTTATATAGTGCCAAATTAACAACACATGTCAACTCAAGGCACTTTACAGTCAACCAGATTATACAGTGAAATTGATCCAAACTTTTCTATCTAAGGAAAACCAATCCCTCACACTGAGCATGCTTGTAGCGACAGTGGAGAGGAAAAACTCCCCTTTAACAGGAAGAAACCTCCAGCAGAACCAGGCTCAGTGTGAGCGGCCATCTGCTGAGGCCGACTGGGGTTCAAGGAGACAGAAGCAGAGACACAAAAAGCAGCTGCAAAAGGCGGCCCCGTCCAGGAAACACACAGCAAGGCAGACGAGCTCTGAGCCAACTCCCATGTCAGAGACTCATCCAATTACACTACTTTTCACTAGATGTGGATGGAGCCAATCATCTGCATTGGATGGCCCACATGACGTGAAATAAATATTTATAAACATTAAACCGAAGCCAAGAGTAACGAGTAACGTTTGTTTTAAAAATGTAAGGAATAGAAAGTACAGATACTTGTTGGAAAATGTAATGAGCAGAAGTCAGAAGTAGGAAGAAAAATTAGTAATGGAGTAAAGTATAGATACCTAAAAAGTTTACTTAAGAACAGTAACAAAATAATTGTACTTCGTTACTTAACACCTCTGGTGGGATTGAATGAAACAGGTCAGCATAAAGTAAAGGAGAAAGGAACAATGTTCTCAGCTCCAATTTAATTTCTTCAGACATCTGGAGCTCAAACTTATTACGAATGACTAGTGGACATCTCTGACAGGGTTACCATTATATGTAATTGATGGTAGCAAAAATAAAAGAGGCCACACCTTCAGAATGAATATGTTAAACATAAATTTAAATTACTTTAAATATCATGAAATGTTGAAATTTACTTTATTTTGAAAGGAGGAAAATTAGAGGACAGACCAGTGTTGCCAGGTTAGCAAATGTGCTGCTATACTTGGTAAATACTCTCCAAAATGATTGTTTTTGACAAGGTCAGTGACCTTATATGAAAGAAGTGATGGTTCTGCAATTACTTTTTAGCAGCAGCCAGAGCTAACGTGGGTCATCCCTGTTTTCCTAAGAGCTGCCAAACAAAGCCAATGCCAATTTAAAAAAAATATTTTTTTTGGCTTGATTCCAAAATTGATTTTTCTTCCTCTATTTACATGATAATAATGACGCACTGATGCCAAATATTACACAAGTTTCAATTTGAAGAATAGAAAGAATCTAAAAGAAAACAAAAACAAATAAAACTTAAAAGGGAAAGCAAATGGATGAAGTTGAAATATATTCGCTTCAGTTTTGTCAACTGAACGCACTGATGAATCAGAGAACGCGTGCACCAATGCAGATGCAAAAAGAAAACGCTACTGTCCGCCAAAAATGTCAGCTTACCGACAGAGCCCCTAGTGTTAGATAGAAAGCATTTTGCATGTCGGTTAAAGAGTTCCCCACCATCTTCCACATGTTGCCCCCTGCAACTTTTATTTAGACGAATGGAATTAGGACCTCTTATGCATTTTTTTTAGCAATTTTTCTTCTTTTAAATTTTCCACAAAGGCCAGATTGGTGGAGCTAACAGCTATTAGCCATTTGTCCCACAAATTTATAACATTTTGAATTATTTAGAATTACAAATATTCTATTTAGACAATTAGTCCAACTAGAAAAAATAACTCAAAATGTGTTTCGGAGCTCTCCAACCAGAGACTAGATGTTTTCCCCATCGGTCATAGCACATTTTTATCTAACCACTACAATGCTGCGATCAACTGCTTGCTGGAATGGCCGTCATGGTGAACATTTTATATGAACTCTATTGTTGTCTGTCCCAGTGGGGCCTCAGCAAATGGTCAGCTGAGGGGGGTCGGGGGGCAGGAATCCACAGACCAAAGCCCATTAGTCCACAGGCCTCAGGGAGGAGCAAGGCAATATCTCAAATGATGAAAACATCTTTCTCTTTTTTTTCTTGGTCTGGAGGTAAATCGGTGAACAAAGTCCAAACACAGAGGATATCTGAGGACGTCGGCTAAACCTGTGGAATGTTTCAAACTGGGAACAGCCTGTTCCAGATTATCACTGAATGAAGGGTGCAGGGAGAAAAATCACGCAACTGGCCTAAAACTATTTCTACAGTCTGCTTGAAAATCCAAGCTTAAAACATATCTGCAGAAAGTATTTCTTCCTCTTCTGATGCCCACACAAATAACAACATCTCCCAGTGAGAGTAACGCCGTGTCACAGAAACTGTGGGTTCTAACTTCTACAACAGAAGATGTGTCTGTTTGTTTGTTGTGAAGCAAAACCTGCTATTTTTCCCCCAAAACAACAAAAACGCAGCGAAAAAACAAACAAAAAACAGCAGATACGATGAACATGTGGAACTTGAAACTGATAATTAATGTGGTTTATTCTCATTTGAATCTCCTTTCACTGACTGGGCATGATGCCATCAGTCAGTCTGGGAAGCAGACGGCTGTGAATCACCAGAAGCCGTTTAGCGAGTCTGTACCGGACCTCCCTGAACAACAGCTCAGCCACTGGGCTGCCTCTGTGATCACAGGAATATAACTATTGGATCTGACACAAAACTGCTTTACTTGACTCGGGACAGTGAGGCAGACAACATGTGGATTTCCAGCAAAGCATGCAAGTTTCAGGAGACACTGATTTTGGACAATGCAACAGATGTCAATTTCACATAGCACAGCGAAGGGAAAGACCAAGTGGAGAGAAGGCTGATATTTTCTCAGGCAAAATAAAACAAAGAACAAGGCCTTAAGTTTTCTAGCATGGTGCAGAGATCAGGCGGCAGTTCTGTGGAATTCCAACGTCCAAAGTGCTCACGTCTCCTTCTGTTACAGGGTTTACCTTCAGACCAGGAGTTTATTCCTGCTGGACTAAAATAACGACTAAAGCACAGAAAAAGTCCAATACTCCTTACACTGTTTGATTTGAGGGATGCACTATTCAAAGCAAGGTGGTCAAACTTTGACCTACTGACACTGATTTTAACAATTCGGATTTCCATTAAAGAACTATTATTAACTGATTTCAAAACACTGTTTCCTGGCATTTGTTCTATATCTGTTTTTCCCATTAATGCTCTCTGTATCAACAATGTACATATCAAGCAAATTTATTTGAAAATGATAATCAGCGATAACGTGTCAACAGCATCATTTATCTAGTTAACAGCCATCTTTTCAGAACCAATGCGTGTAACTTTGCTATGGGTGGCCCTCTATAACATGATTCAATGCACAGTACGATCATGTCCTCCATTTTGGTATATATGCATGTGCTAAGGGTGAACCGATATTTATGATTATTTACTAATTGAAATAATAATAATCATCAGCTAATCGAATTGTTACCTAGAATAACGACCCAAACTCTCAAAGACCCAAATTGCCAAGAATAACTTACCAACAGCAGTCCTTAAGCCAAAACTCTACAACTATTAACATTTATTAAAAAAAATAAAAATTTGCCATCAAAGATTAAATAAATAAATATTTATATCAAATAAATATATATGATGCAACATGTATATGTACAGATATTTTTTACACTTTTTGTTATTTGGAATTCTTTTTAAACTTTGTTTTCTTTAGTTTTAATGTTTGCCTTCTTAGGGTAACATTTTAACAAGTGACATTTTTACCGAACATATGCTCTCTTAAGTCCCTGTGATGGTAATCTAAGAGTTTATGAGTTATTGAGTGGTCTGTCATCTCCCCTTCTAGCCCTGATCGGAAAACCACGCTTTGTGTCCCGTCGACCCACAGCTCTGTTTTCGCTCTCAAAGTAACACAAAAAGCTTAAAGTGCAATTTTCAAAAGGTCCTGAAGGGGTAATGCTACTATTGGTGCTGCTTTAATGTAACAATGTGCTTATTTCTTTTCTCTTAGAATAGAATAGAATTTTAAATCCTCCTTCTCACATATAAAGCCTTAAATAACCAAGCTCCATCTTATACCAGAGATTTGATCCTTCCTTATGTTCCTAACAGAGCACTTCTCTCTCAATCTGCAGGTTTACTAGTGGTTCCTAGAATTTCTAAAAGTAGAATGGGAGGCAGATCTTCTAGTTATCAGGCTCCTCTCCTGTGGAACCAACTACCAGTTTTAGTCCGTGATGCAGACACCTTGCCGGATTTTAAGGGTAAGCTTAAAACTTTTCTTTTAGATAAAGTTTATAGTTACAGTGGCTCAGGTTATCATGAGCTATCTCTATAGTTATGCTGCTATAGGTTTAGACTTCTGCTTCATTATATCTCTATTGTCCCATTCTGCAGTATTTGTTAGTTCACCCTCTATGTTATATCTGCATTCTTGTCACTGTAGCTTCATCTGATCTGTTCCTGTTTGGCTGTGAAACCATCCTAGATAGAGATATCAACACCTTTGATTATAGATAATATAATCTATTTTTCAGTGCTTAGTTTCTCTCTAAGAAATAGCAATGTGCTCAGCCACCTATGGAGCTAGTGTGCCATTACCTTTTCTAACATAGATGGTATTTCTGTATTCTTCTTCTGTATTTCTCTTTCTTGTCGAACCCCAAGTCGGCCTTGGCACACGGCAGCTAGCACTGAGCCTGGTTCTGCTATTTTCTTAAGTTAGTTAAGTTAAGTGTCTTAAGTTAAAAGGGAACTTTTTCTCTACACAGTCGCTGCATGCATGCTCAGTTTGAGGGATTGCTGAAGAGACGGGATTGCGTAGTCTAGGATCAGATGATGTGATTGAAATGTCTGTAAAGTGCCTGGAGTTTACCTGTGCTGTGAATCATCACTATATAAATAAACTAAAATAAATTGACTTGGAAAAACGGAGCAGCAAGGTTTGAGGAAGGTAGAAGAAGACAGACAAAAAGGTGGATCACTGCTGTTTCAGTTGACAAAATCACCTCTGCAGACATGTAGGACAATCAACAATGATTCATCCCTTGGACTATCTCAATGAATGCTGATCTTTCTTGTTTAGTCCACAACAACTCCAGTAAAAAGAAATGACCTCACCTAAGGCAAAGCTCTGAAGCATTACAGGAAAGGCTTCCCCAAGTTTGACATCTCTCCAGGGCCTTTCACCAGAAAGACGTAGAAACATTGGCGGATTAAGGTACTTTGCTGAAGTGAAAACTGCATCCGTAACAGCTTCAACAACAACAAAAATCCAGTTTTCTCAAGAGTATAATTCAAACAGATCCCCTGCTCCTCCAGTCTATTTCGGTTGTCATATTTCATCAAATTTGTTACAATTCAAGCACAAGAGCAGCACAGTGGCACCCACAAACATATTCCCAACAGACATTACCATAAAATCATAATCACTCCTAGTTTCACAGCAGACACTCTGAGAGAGGCTTAAAAGAGAGACGTCATGTCTTCGGGCCACAGCCTCCTGCGCGCCGACAGGCCTCGACTGAACCCTTCTTTTTTGTTGCGTCATCAAGGCAGTTTGGATTGTCGAAGACGAAGATATTAAGAGGGAGAAAATGCAGCACTGACTGATTGGAACTCCAGCAGCTCTATTAGCGAGCCACGTTCCAGAGGCATGAAACAATTAAGGCAGCTCTGTCTGCCAGGGAGGACAGAAAGATCCACGAGCAGCCAAACACTCATCAGTCAGCACCGCCAAGCTGTAACCAGCAGCCAAAAGTGAGAAAGAAAATCGTCAGTTTGAGAAAGATTCTGAAGATTGCTCAACCGGCTTATGGTGGATCCAACCCAAAAATATTGATCTGATTCCACTGAAAGGATGGTTGCGTCTCAGCAAAACAAGACTCCCTTGTGCCAGGAGACAACACTGCGAAAACCTGACATAAAGTATAGATGGATATAGAACTTCCTGCTCAACTCATAAGGGAACCAGTTCTTATTTACACTTCTATCCTACAGCTTTTTGAGCCACTTTATATTCATGTGGGACAAAAATGTGTGCAGTAACAGTCCTAAAAAAGAGAGAAATATCAGCACTACAGAATAGTGGGTGACCCACTTCACTAGCTCGTTGCACAGTGCTGCAGTGCTGCAAAGTTCATCAATGCTGCCAAATATATACATACTATTTTATACATCAGCAGGCACTGTGCACAAACAGGAGATGCTCGGTTGTAAACATCACAAAAACGAAACAGGATTCACTCATCATCCTGCAGATATCAGCTTTTCCCTGGGGAGGTAAGTCAGTCGATGCAGACTCCGCAACCTAAAAGCATTCAGAGCGTGCTCCAGTCTGACTTTTCAATAAACTTCTGAGGGACCGTGTGCAGCGAATTGGGATCCGGATATCTGCAACATGAAGGGGCACACAAGCGGTGAGACTAAAAACCGATTCGAAGCAGAGATGACTCCACTACACGCACAGCTGTGATGGAGGAGAGGAAGAAGAGTTTTGGCCTAGAGGGGGAGTTAATAAGGTTTGTTGGAGAGGAACAAAACAGGAGGCTTGATTGCCACAGAGACCGGAGCGCAGAACAGCAGCTTGTGGCCTTGGTGCTGGAGGCTTGGAGCGCAAAGAGACACGGAGCCAGCCTTGCTGCTGTACGCCTGTGAATAATGTGTGAAGGCCTGTCATTTCAGATCGGCCTCTGTGCACGTTCCCAGTGTGATTACCACACAGCAGCATGGGAGAGGGACACAATACCCTTCCCTCTGAAAGCAGCCCCGGAGATTTATTATCCAACTCACACGACTGATGTAATGACCCTGTTTCAGACAGGAAGGTGTGAATAATTTAAGACTTAGAAGCTATCGTTCTTTTTCAAATAGAGGACCCCTTCTTGTTTGCATCTGGTTCACTATTAAAACTGCAGCAGTTCCAAAAATAGATCAATTGACATACATTGCTTTGGGAAAGGGAGATTTAACACTGTACTCAAGCTTTGTATATTATTGGGTTTATTATGATCAATTCAGGCTTATCCCAAGTTAAAAGTGTCCTCAAATCATTTTACACTAACTAAAACTGATGGGTGTGAGAAAAAGTTGACTTCAAAAACTCCAAACCCCATCTGTCAGTACCTCTAAGTAAAAAAAAACAAAACAAAAAAAACACAGAGGCAACCCTGGAGGAGCTGCAGAGATATGCAGCTCGGTGACAACAGGACCAATACTACTACAGCAATAAAACAGGGTCAATATGGAAGAGTGGCAACAACAAAAAAAACTGTCCTGTTCACAGTTTTGTTTGGTACAATTAGACCCAATTTGGTTGAAAAATAACATAGGAGGGCATCACAAACACATCATTCCTTTGGTGGTGGCAGTATTATACTGCGAGATGGCAGGGAGAGAAAAGCTGAACACCTGTTAAAGGCTGGAAAACACTCCACAATACATCCAAAGCATCAAAGGAATGGTTTAAGCCAGAGCGTTTGTCATATTGGCCCAGTTCCAGTTCAGCCCTACATCCAACTAGTAAAAGGAAGCAACAAGGTTAGAAAATAAACATCTCTTTAACCATTTTGGGTTTAAACAATTCTGTCTCTGAATACCATACCTGAAAAAGGTCGTTCTGCAAAAGGTGGTAGAACAAAGCTACACATGATTTGTAAGCAAAGCATCAAAAAAACATGTTAAAATGTTATCCTAATTAAAATCAGATTTAAAGCATGGGTTGGGGTGTGGTTACCCAAGGTAACCCACAACATTAGTGTAATTCAGGTTTGCATCACTCTCCCCAAACACTGCATCAGGAAAGCTTTTTTACTACATTTGATAATTTAGTTTTCTCGACACATGGCCGCTAAAATTTGGCTTTTGGCTGATTTGACAAACTGGACAACCCTAACATTAAGAGTGCATCACAGCAAACCTTTTTAATTATCGCTTGTCCCACAAACTGCTGAACCACCCTTTTTGGCTACTTCTTTGTGGTTTCTGCAGTCGTTAAATCAGGCAGCAGATAACACATCTCAAACACTAATTTCGGTAAAAGATTCAGACAGACTGCTTAGAAGAACCCAGAATGGGAGGTTTAAAACAAACTATGATCTCTCTGAGACAAGTGCTGTGAGGAATGGAGTCCCCCCAAAGCCTGGGCTTGGGCCATTGCTTTTCTCTCTAAATGCTGTTTGTCCTTCTTTTATATTATTTTAATGGAACCTTCCATCTTTATGCTGATGGCTTGCAGCTTTACATGCCTTTAACCACTGGTAACTAGGTTGTCTTTTGGAGAATGTATCTCCTTATCCATAATTAGGGGCTGATCAGAGAAAGGGCAGCTCTTACAGTAGACATCTCCCCGATGACCTGTGCATCATCTGTAAGTGACAACAGTTAAAATTAGCCACAGCTTTTCGTTATCGTTGAAGAGCTGAGGAGTGGTACATGGAAAACAGCAGAGGTGACTAAAGGCTTTGGAGCTGGATTTTTTTTTTGCTCTTAAGATCCACATCTCACAATGTGAGTCTGGAATGTTGCCGCATGTGACCCTAAAACCACCCCTGAACCACCAGTACAAGCTCCGCCCATGCCGGAAACACCCAGGCTGTAGCTGGCCACTCCTTTACACAGAGTCAGATTTAACGGAGAACAGCCTGAGAGTGGTTTTGATTGGATGGGGCCTTTCTTAACTGTACCAAAATACGATGGAAAGAATTTGGTAACTCGAGGAGGTCTGTGTCAACAGTCCCTATTTGTTTAACTCTAAGACTTTGCCGGGTTTATAGCATGCTTTTCCACATAACTCGAGTTCAGGGAGGTACAAAAGAAAAGAAGAAATGAAAAAAGAAACGTGCTTTATTACAGCTGCACACCAATAATGTTTAACTGAGCTCCCTCCTTTAAATCTCTGAGGATCTAGGAAAGAAGCCTAGTAACCTAAAAATAAGGCAACATGGTATGAAATATCTGTCTTGTTCAGTTAAGAAAACACGGACCATGATGGACCTGGATATGTTTCAGCAACAACACATTTCAACCTTAAATCTCCACAGATGTCTCTTTTTTTCAGTTATCAAAGTCTACAAAGACACGCCAACAGAACTCCAAGGCTAGAGTTTTTTTTTTTTTTTTTTTTTAACTGCTGTCTTTTTTGACACATACACCACATAAAATGATGGGAAACCATGTACTAGAGTGATTCAAAGGCTAACAGAGTCTCACCATCTGGCCATTCTGAAAGTAACCAGTTGAAATCTAATTGAAAAAGTGAATTAATATTAAAGCAACTGCACAACTGGCTCGAATGTTCCTGTTTGACTATGGTGCTATCCTGGAGAGGGGTGACAGTGACCATCAACACCTTTGTTTGTAGATGTTCAAGATAGGCCTGTTTTCCAGTGTAGTCCTGTTTCTCTGACTGTGACTGGCTGGATGTGCTCTCTTCATCCTCTGACATGGGAGCTGACTCGGAGCTTGTCTGCCTGGCTGTGTGTTTCCTGGACTTGGCCGCCTTTTACAGCTGCCTTTTGTATCTCTGTTTCTGTCTCCTTGAACCCCAGTCGGCCTCAGCAGATGGACGCTCACACTGAGCCTGGTTCTGCTGGAGGTTTCTTCCTGTTAAAAGGGAGTTTTTCCTCTCCCTGCGCTTGTAGCGACAGTGGAGAGGAAAAACTGTAAAGTGAACTGTAAAGTGCCTTGAGATAACATGTTTTTATATATATATATATATATATATATATATATATATATATATATATATATATATATATATATATATATATATATATATATATATATATATATATGTATATATATATATACCGTATATATATATTAGGGATGGGACGATTTATGAAAACCGTCAGAATCGTTCGGTTCGACTGTCTCGGTTTGGTTCGCGTGTGTTTCGTTCGGTTCATGCGCTGCTCCTTTTTCTCATAGAGGAAGTGATTACACTCCAGAGCAGAAGGTGGCGGTACTGCGACCAAAGCCAACCTCCAGTAGTAAACAAGAAGAAGAAGAAGCGAAGCAGCTTAGCTGGGTGTAGCAGGGAAAAAAATCAGTTGTTGTGGAGAATTGTGTCGGACTGGCGAGTGGGAAAGAACTGGGGTTGGAAGACGCGCCAGCAGCACTTTATAGGTCTGCTGTATGGGAGCGCTTTGCATTTAGAGTGACCTACGATGACAGCGGAAAGAAAGTTGTGGATAAAAGTGCAACACGTTTTGTTTATGCTAACAGCAACATGTCATGCTAACCCCGAAATGGCTCATACTCCGCCAGCAACCCCCGCTCCGCCCCGCTGCGCTCCAGACCGGCTGCTCAAAGCAAAGCCTACAGCCCCCACTGTGGCTTCGTCTGCTCCCCTCTGAGTTCCTTGGAGATGGTAGAGAGCATGTAACCTGACAACAGCCAGATGCATGTCTCGCTAGGTGGAGCGAGACATGAGCGAGACATGCATCTGGCTGTTGTCAGGTTAGAGTGCATGCGCGAGATGATTAAATTCAAAGCAGCAAAACATACGGAAATGATCCAGGTTTTCCGCGGATCATTTAAAATAATTACAATCCATTATTTTTGGGGGGATTTTTTCATTAATTTCATAATTTTTTATGGAATTTCGGTGTAACAATCAACATGTATCGAATCGAACCGAAAACCGTGACCAGAAACCGTGAATCGAACCGAACCGTGGATTTTGTGAACCATTCCACCCCTAATATATATACATATATATATATATATATATATATATATATATATATATATATATATATATATATATATATATATATATATATATATATATATATATATATATATATACATATAAATAAATGAATTGCACTGAATAACAAAGATCTTTTCTCTTAAATGAAATGTAATCCACTAAAGTATTAAGTGAACACAAAACATTGCCACTGCAGTTGGGGGAATGTAACTGCTTTGATTTGCTGCCTATGTTGAGCCTGCATACCCTGGGGTCTGATTTCCCCAATCAAATGAGGGATTATCATGGCAGAAAGAAAGTGTGTTGTTCCTGTTCCACCTGCACATGAATCCTTCCACAGCCTCTTTAACTTCTCCATCTTTCCACTGCCTCCTCCTCAAAAGAACAAAGAAAAAAAAAAAAGGAAAAACAAACATTATGTTCTATTACTAAACTAAAAGCTTGCTTGGCGGGAGCAACAGGATGCTGGCAGCTCATGAAGTTGTGCCCCAGCCTGAGGTTGTATGGCATCCAATCCAGCGCAGCGAGTGTTAAGCGCGGCACCTTCCACGGACGGCTGGCACCTGTCCCTCCGTATCCGCAGACCAGGTTGGCACAGATCCGCTTTGCAGAGCGCTCCACTTCACAGCCCATTACTCATACCAAACAAATTCAATACGAGGGGTGGGGGTACCATGGTATTTTTGTGAAGCCCCGGCAGCTAGCGCAGACCGTGCATGCAGAAGAGGTTCATTAGACAGCTCAATAAAGGATTGTGGAATGTGCAAGGAAGCAGATCACTCCATCGTTCAGCAGTAGCTCCTCTGAGAGTCGCCTCAGCAAATATCTGGAGATTATGGGGAGATGTGTGACGATGCCTTGCCCATAGTATTGACGGCATACGACAGATTAACGATTATCAGGATGCATAATTTGGAAGAAAAAAATCTACAACAAAAGAGAACTGTTCAAACGTCGAGCATTTATGTTTTGTTTCTGAGTTGTTGTTTTTTTGAGGTTTTGTTTCTGGTTTGGCTGAACTCCCGCTACAGGTCAGCATAATGTTTGTGTGTCAGCAGAGTTTTGGCTGGAGCTGTGGCTGCTACGTGGGGAGGAGGGGGAGTGGTGGTTGCTAAAGCTGTTCAGCTTACAGCGGTTTGGACTTTCCCTCCATCCCTCTCTTCTATTCTCCCTGTGGGCCACAGAAAGTTCCAGCAGGATCCATGAGTTTCAGAGCAGCATTCTAATGAAGTACTGGACCACGTCAGTTGGTCAGTAACAGACGATTCTCACTTCAGACACCCAGCAGGGACTTGGACTGAACTCCGAGGAACCGTGACCAACAGTTAAATGCACCCTGTTGTCTCATATTCTGGTTCTCATGGTATCCTGCTAAATATAGTATGGAAACAATTCAAACTCGGTTCCAAATGTAATTAATTCCCTTTTTTGCTGCATTTTCAGACATTTATTTTATTCTGTAAACTACATGTTTATTTTCTTGAATTTTTTTCTTTCACCTGCAGGGCATTGTCAATGCTGGATGACTGAAGAGTGCATGCATTTTGTTTTTAAAGGATGCTAAGTAAATTCTACAAATGAACCTGAAATGCCAACATGAAAAAAATGATGGGGTATATAATGAGCTTTACAGTAGGGTGAGGGACCACAATACCTAGCATATTCTCCAATTTGAAGTAAGCCATTGAAGCATGATTATAATGAAGCCTTTAATACTTGTCTCTCCAACAAGGAAACAGGTGTTGCTTTTTGCTTGTTAGCCGGTTAATGATGGAGTACTCACTATTCTGTTTAATTAGCTAGAGCAGTAGGTTATCAACAAACCTTACCTACACAAAAGATGATAACAATTTTCAACACGGCAATCTATACAGGGCTCTACACAGGGATGGAGAATGAGTTCCATCTGTGCTACTGAATATCTAATATTCACATAAAATCAAAGAGTACCATGTTTTAGTACCTAAATGCAGCACTCTTACATAAAGGAAAAAGAAATGAATGGTGTGATGACATCAGAACACACTGCTAAAGCCAACTTAGCTATATATCTAATGGAAAGTGCTCGAGAGAAGGGGATCCACTTTTTGAAATGGGATGAAAAATGATGGCTGCAATAGTGGGCACATTGGCCTAGTGCAGAGGTAACCAATAAAAAATCAGCAGGGTCTGAATAAAGAAAATCATCAACCAGTAAAGGTCTGGGGATATTTTTAATTATAATCTGTTACATTAAACAGAATTTAACACTGAAATAAAATGAGAGGTTTATACATCCATGTTGTACATTGATTTTCTAAATAAATATATATATATATATATGAAAAAAGACATTTTTCCATTTTAAAATCTTAAGTAGAGGTTAAACGTTCAGTTTGGTATATAAACTATTTCCTGATTCACATATAAAAAAAACACCTGAACTGACCGTTTGTTTTTTTTCTTTTTAAGGCTTAATAAGGGAAGTGGGCTTTGACCAGCAAGGCTTTAAACCCGGGTTTGAATGAGACATTCTCAAGTACAAATCGAGCTGATTCATGAGCCTGGATCAATATTTATTTTTTATTATGTTCATGGTGAAGAATCTGAATCAGTACGTTTCCAAACATACTCAAAATGTGCAGGGTCATCTTTGAGCACACCATTTCACTTTTCTGTCACCAGTGCACTGCAGTTCTTCCAGCAGTCCACACTTTCTACCACTTTTTCTCGCTTCACTTCTTCTCCTTCTTTCCCTTCTTTCACAGGTTTGCCTGCTGTGTCTAAAAGTAGCTATCAGCAGCAGCCCAGACTGAAACAGCTTATTGGCTAATTTGTATTACGTGTAGCCTGATGCCGGATGCTCCGGAGGGCTTTACCGTACAAACAGGAGAAGCGGCGCAAGTGAAATTAGACACTGCCTTCAGACAACATGCGGTAATTTATAAATGTTTTAAATCAGCAGCTTGGTCTGGATCCGGACCGCAGTCCGCTAATTCGTGACCTCTGGCCTAGTGGGTCAGAGCAGTTCGCTTGTGCTCTGAGAAGGTTGCAAGTACCCGGATCGATCCCCACAGCCTGCACTCTTGGTCTCTGAGCAAGCCCCTTAACCCCACACTGCTCCCCGGGCGCCACACAATGGCAGCCCACTGCTCCACAAGGGGATGGGTTAAATGCAGAGCTAAATTTCTCCAATGTGAGATCAATAAAGTTCTATTATTATTATATTTGTGACGTAAAGTGCAAGGCGAGCGGTGAGAATACTTTTAATCAGAGGAAGCGCAATGGTTTTACTCAATGCGGAAAAGTGCACAATTTACACCAACCTCAGATCCAGGTCAAAAACTCCTGCATTTGAAAGCATTAGCAGCTACTCATCTGCAGCAAGCAGCAGTATCATCATCTTTATCTGCTTCTTTGTCAACAATGTAAGAAAATGTCAAACTTTCTTTTTTAGGTGCAGCCCGCCCAGTTGTTAGGTGCACTCAAATCTAACAATGTGGGTTAAAGATTCACTTTTGCTTTTGAGAATTACATTGACGTACAATGAAGTCAACATAAAGGTCTTTATTCGAAGCAGAAATATTTATGAATATTAGTCTAAAGCAGATATCTGATTTTTCTGAGCTTATTCCCTCTGTCAGCCAAAATGCACTACTTTGCAATTAAAGGAGAAGTTCGGTTTTTTACACTTTAAGCCCATTTTCTGTAGTGTCCAGGATGAAATCGAATGATCGACACCAAAAGTTTGACAATTGCTCCTGTCTCTGCTTTTTGGCTCATGCAGAATCCCCCCCTGGCTGCTTTAGAATGGCTTGCATAGAGCATGTCCGATAATGTCCTTAAAACAACGATAAACGTTCTTTTTTTAAAATATGCTACTCACCGGGTCGTCAGCGCTGTTCAATGACGTTCCAAAAAAAGTTTCGTAAAGAAAAAACGTTCCTGTAGTGTTTTATTTAGCATTTTGTAAATCCCATTGAGTTCTGTAGGAATAGTCAATATTCCGCTGCCACCGGAAACGGAAATGGGGCCTGTTTACACAGTTGTAGTCTTTTCGCTTCACTCTGTGTACTCCGACGTCGAGGTGCTAACGTCTCTGTTAAACACTTTAAAAAACTCTGAAAATGGAATACGAAAGGTGGATTCTTGATTCTCGAGGTCGGAGTACACAGAGTGAAGCGAAAAGACTACAACTGTGTAAACAGGCCCCATTTCCGTTTCCGGTGGCAGGGGAATATTGACTATTCCAACAGAACTCAATGGGATTTACAAAATGCTAAATAAAACACTACAGGAACGTTTTTTTCTTCACGAAACTTTTTTTGGAACGTCATTGAACAGCGCTGACGACCCGGTGAGTAGCATATTTTAAAAAAAGAACGTTTAAGGTTGTTTTAAGGACATTATCGGACATGCTCTATGCAAGCCATTCTAAAGCAGCCAGGGGGTGATTCTAAATGAGCCAAAAAGCAGAGACAGGAGCAATTGTCAAACTTTTGGTGTCGATCATTCGATTTCATCCTGGACATTACAGAAAATGGGCTTAAAGTGTAAAAAACCGAACTTCTCCTTTAAAGGGAAAATTGAAATTGTATTCTTCTATGCCAATGAATAATGGCTTGATTAATAAATATTTAAATAATCATTATTTGCAGCCCTACAATATACAGAGCTGGACCTTCTGTGCGTCTAATTAGCAGTAAGTCAGATGCTGGGATCTGATTTGTAGCTCAAAGCAACTTTTACTTAAAGGTTATTGGCTGTAAGGTGAATTGCAAGTTAGATCTTTATATTGGAAACATCAGGTTTTAATATACAAAATGCTTCTTCTTTTATCCTGCCCATCATCTCATCAGATTGAGTTGTTTGACTTGAAATAATCTATTAAAGGTGGTTTTACTATATGATAAAGGGTGAATTATGCCAGTTTCTTAAACGGACATAGGACAGCTCCTCTGGCTCGGATGGATCCCTACTGAAGAGCTGTTGGAAGGAATCAATAATCCCAAAAGGCAGCATGAGACAGATGGTACAAGGATGCAGGATCAATGGTTTCCCTGCTATCCTGCTTGCCTCCAGACCGACCCAGTAACAGGAAGTGGGTTAATACCACAAAAGAAAGTTCTAGACTAAACATGGAAGAGTTTGAACCACCTCCGGCCTCCCCACACCCCCCCCATCCGACCAATAAAGTGCAGATGTTACAAAATGGGGTCTAAACAGAGAAAGGGAGAAGTATAGAGGCATTTGTTCTTGCATTTCTGTTTAAAGAAAGGTTTATGAATACCCTGACCTTCCCCCTCAGGGCCCCTCGGAAAGGCTCTCAGCTGCAGGACATAATGGGTGGAGCCTTTATGAATGAGCATTAGGACGGCCCCAGAATCCATCAGCTCCCTTATTAAAGATCCTGAATCGCAGCAGCATTCTCAGTGAGAGGCTAAGGATGAAAAGGAAGGGGAGGCTCCACCTTACCATTTAAACTCAAATAACAAATGGTATCCATCATGGTAAATATATAGAAATATAAATAAATAAAATAAATATTAGACTTAGACTTCTTTATTTGTCATTTTGTATGCACAGAGTGCATACAGAACGAAATTGCGAAATATATAGAATAACCTGAATGTTCATTTATTTCAACTAGATGAATGCAACTCAGAATTTTTTTATTGTTTAATTTTGTTTTTCACAGCTCTCATGGCATTTCCATTCCTTAAAGTGCAGCAGTGTTCAAATGTAAACAGTGTGGGAGAAAAAAACATGGTGCAAAAACTATCACCATTGCATCAATTACCACCTCAAAGTGAGCTAAACCCTGATGAGTTCAACCTTGCAAGCTTTCTGCTCCTCCTCTACCACTGTGACAGAGAAAAAGTGTCTTTCTTATCTGTCCAATCGGAAACACGTCTGCCCCTGCTGACTTCCAGTACCAGAGATAGGAAGCTGTTTATTGGACATAGTTGGGGGGACCTGGACTCATGTCCTTCCCTAAACTGTACTGCAGCCTCTGCATCCCACTGACAACAGATGAAATTAGTCAAAGATCACAGTGTTGTTCCTCTGGAGGCTCCAGAATGTGTGTGTGTGTGTGTGTGTGTGTGTGTGTGTGTGTGTGTGTGTGTGTGTGTGTGTGTGTGTGTGTGTATAAGTGTTTTGATATGAGTTTTGTCCAACGTCTTATCTACAGATTCCTGTAAAGGATTTGCTATAATTGCAAACTGTGAGGCATAAAAAAGATGACAACACAGTCAAAAAATGAGCATAAATTATCTACTGTACACATCCCACCAGAAATGTACAATCTACAAGCAAAACTTTAGCAGGCAGCACAAAAGAGAAACTCATCATCTCATTAATGCACCTCTTGACTCTCCCCAGCAATCCCTCCAAATGTTGCCATGTAAAGGCATCCAGCTCCTGCCTTCCAATTTACTGCCATTCACCTATTTTCTAATTCAATCAGCACAATGATGAAAAGCTGAGAGGGCATTACGGTTCTTGCCAGTGCAACGGTCATACTGTCAGCTAGCCAAATGGGCTAGGACAAACAGGATCAGAGCCAAGACAGAGGGCACAATGGAGCTATGTGCTTCCAACAGCTAATAGGTATAACACGGGTCAGAGGCAAATCCCTGAAACCCGAGGGCATGGCCATCTGATACACACCAAGGTATAAAGAGGCGTACTTGGAAGACGGACCGTAATCGGTACATAGAGTTAAGCCTATTAGGTTGAATGATGACTGTGTCATTTGGCATGAGTGTGGTGCATTTTATTTGTGTGTTGGCAGTAGGGAACCCTGGAATTGAGATACAAGAAATAAACTTATCATGCCAGGAAGTCAAAGCTGAAACAGTTTGTGGAAAGACATTTGGAACATGTACAAAAATAAATAGATCAAGAACAGAAATGTATTAACAGATGAACACTTTTCAAGTTGTGGCGTTCACACTACTAAGGACTTCTGATTTCTAGATTTAAAAAAAATCCCATAGCAAGTGAGTCCTGTTAAAAGGGAGTTTTTCCTCTCCACTGTCGCTACAAGCATGCTTAGTGTGGGGGATTGTATTTGAGTCAATGAGTCAATGCAATCAACTGGTTTTCCTTAGATAGAAAACTTTGTATCAATTTGACTGTATGATCTGGTTGAACTGTAAAGTGCCTTGAGATGACATGTGTTGTGAATTTGGCGCTATATAAATAAACTGAATTGAAATTGAATTGAATTGGTATCAAAATGTCAAAAATCTTTCTTGACTAAATCTGTCCTGCTCTAAGCTGGAATGAGCCCCTAATGTAAAGGTGAGTACCTAAGCCTAAAAGCCATATTGTTTGTTATTTTAAAGTAAGAATAGAAAAAGTTCCTAAGTGGGTAAAATGTGTAACGCATTGTCACCGGTGTCCAGTCTCCAGTCGTTAGTCTTCCCCCCTCTCTCTCAACTCCTTGCCCTGATGATTTACTGTTAAATAAAGGCCGATAGTGCCAAAAATATGTTAACGCAAATCCTCTGCATGGTAGAATTGAGTTACTCCATACAAAAAAGTGACTAAGACATAAATAAATAAATGAATTAATAATATAACTAGCATCTGGTCGGTATTATCATATCAGCACTAAATCTAATGGGTTTTCTGACTGTTTTAAAATGGACACATCTAGTCCAAATCAGGTGTAACTAAAACACCAGAGGAATCCTGTAGATTAAGAAAGGCTAATCAAACCTGGACTGAGCTATTTCTCAGTGATTAAAGGGGCGTTGAAACAGTTAGAGAAAACAAACAGATAACAAAATCTTGTAAAATGATCCTCCTGTTAGCCTAATGTAAAAATACTCCAAACTAGACAATCAACCGCATTTGCAATATAATCTCAACTTCTGAAAAAAAAAAAAAAAAAAAAAGGAAATTTCCTAATTGCTGAGGCTATTAAGTTTTGGTCATGGAACATTTACCAGGAGTAAGGGTAAGTGAATGTCCGCCCTAACATCTAACCCCTCAATAACTATATGGAGTAGAGACCATATAGTGGACTTTATATTGAACTTAACTTAACCGACCATTTAGACAGATGATCACTACTTTTCACTTCCCATTGGTCATGTGACTCTGGCTCCCAGCACAGTACCTGCCCCGTCTCTCGCTCCCAAAACAAATCCCATGATGAATTGCGAGGAGAGGTCTTTGCAAAGCATTTTGGGATATATTTACTCATCTAGTGACCATTGTTGCACACTGCATTTCAAGATAAATTGTGAGAAATTTTGAGTCTACTATTTCTTCATCCACTGGATATTCAAACAGTCATATAAAATTGCATAAACCCTATATAGTCCTCTATGTAAGGGTTAGGGCAGATGGTCAGGGACAGCCTAAGACATTATTTTCTCATATCAGCCCTATAGATGGCAGTGGTACGTTTAAAGTGGTTTTGATGCCATGAAGAGCTTCGTTTGCTACCTGGAAATACTCCCTTTGTCAATCGACATGGACTCTGGACCTGATGGTAAAATGTTGGATCCCATCATGTACATCCTTGTTGTTAGCACAGAGTAACATAGAAAGAAAATCGTGGTTTAAACTTTGATCCAAAAAAGATAGCATGATTTCGATTTTTTGGCAAATATAGCCCCCGCCCCTTCTGAAGACACTCTGGTGCACCTCTCCAAATTTGTATGTGAACGCAGACAGACTCTACACAAAGCGTATTTCCTGTTTGGTACCTTGCCAGCTTGTTTTTTTTTTTTTTTGCTTGTTTTCCGCCATTGTGGAAAACGACTCGTGAAGATGGCCCAGCTAGAAGAGCGAGGTGCGCAAGAACGCTGGGACCCTTTTTCCACCTGGATCCCCGCTCTTTTTCACCCTCATGTCCCTCCGTTGTCGCAAAAAATGCCCCTTGCAATTTTCCACATCCTCACTGCCTCGGCCGTATCTAGACCCACAGCTAGTTCATGATTGTCCGTCTTGCGATGTGGCGTGGAATAACATAACTCAGACCAAGATTCAAAATTAGGCATAAATCAAAAATGTCTGCATCATACCCGCGACAAGCTCACTGGGACACACTGCTGCGGGAGTATAACCAGCCCTTTAGAACCAAGAAAGTTGTCATGGCAAATGTTTATGTATACAATTATAGAAATAAAACCATGGAGCTAATGTGGGGGGTTTCGAATGAAAGACTGTTGTTTTGTGAACCTTTGCAGGTGGTGGATGGTCTGCATGGTGGATACAGTTACACGTCAATCCAAGGTATGGGAAACAAGGGAAGCATGAACAGACTGGAAGATGGAGCCACCATCTGGTACCACCGGGTGTCACTGGGCTTCCAGCACCATATGATCAAACGTTCTCCAAACACTCTTCGCTTCAAAGCGTCACAGCGATCAAGACTCCTGCAGACCCCCATTACCCACCCAACCCCCAGTGCATTAGTGGACTCTCTGCAGCTATTGAGCCCTCATATGATTCCGGTCATTGACATCATTCATGTATGACCTTCTGTTCCTAGGACAATGGCAGTCCTCATGCTCTACATGTCTTCAAATATTGATTTGGGCATCATCTTCCTTAGTCACATAAAAGAAGATCGAGGAAAAGACAGGCGGGGACCTTAGAGCTGTCATTAAAAAAAACACCCCCGCAGAAAGACGTGTGACAGCTTTTTAATTTCAATAAGAAATCAAAAAGTGACGGAGAGCAGGGAGGTGGGGGGCTCAGTGGCTGCATCTGAAACCTCTGCTTGCTGTCAGGAATCTGGCAGTACCCCGCCGCCTGTAGACAGGGCCCCCTTTAGTCTTTGGGTGAATCACAGATGAATTATTTTGTTATTCAGACGGCTCCTTTCGAGCTTGCAGAGAGAAAAAAGTAAGTCAGGTTTTTTGCGAGCCTTGGCAAGATGACGACTGCTGGATTATTCATAATGTCCCCCCCCCCCCTTCACGACAGACAAATCTGTTCTTCTATTTTTCATAAACCTGAGAAGCTCCAGCTTCTGCAGCTGAATTCAGAGGATTCAGGCCCTACCCTCAAATAAAGGACACCGCTTTATTTTTAACAGCCTGGTGTTCAGGCTCCCCCTCTTATTGTGGGCTATCCAGTAATCTGCAGCAGACTAAAACTAATTTACTGTAAGCTCCAAAGCAGCATTAGGACAAGGTCAAGGCAGAACGGTATTTGTTTCATTTCCCTAGCTGTCAATATCACTCTGATGATAACGACTGATTTAAAGGCTGGAAATCTTGGGGTGGGGGTGAAGGGAGGGACGACACAGAGCTTCACTGCTATAAACGGACCGCTGGAGGAATTTCAAATGAGCTCAGCTCCATATTCTCCAAGGAGAACGACAACCAAAACAACCACGTGGAAACTGTCTGGGAAGCATTTTGGTGCATTAAAGGGATTTTTAGAAATATTAAAACAACCTGAACTATTTGCCCCTTTGTAAATATAAACATCAATGCGTTTTATAGGAATTTTAGGTGATAGTCCAAAACAAAGCAGTACAACACTGCTTACTATGAGAGAAACCACACATTAGAGAGAAACCACAAATTGTCTCCATAATAAAGGCAAGTTTTGTTTGCATATTTGGCTATTTTTAAATGTATAGATTATTTGAAGATTTAAAGAATAAAATCTCAGATTAACTTAAAACATTGTCATATTTCATAATCTACTTAGCATTTATTTGCATAGATAAATAGCAGCTATGATACTGTTGAGAAAGCATTTTCAATGCTGAGATTGAAAAAGGTGAGTTTTTCATGTACATGTTATTTTTTACAACGATTTTGAGCATCCAACATTTTCCAGGGTTTCGATATAGAGTTTTAAATTGTATTATCATGAGAACCCTACAAATAAATGTCTGCAAACTGTGGGAAGTTGTTTTTATGCTGACGCAGTAAAGAAAATTTGTTGCCAAAAAACTCATCTTAAGAGGTAACCTAATTAATACATAGAGTCCACCTGCATGTGGTTTAACCTCAGTGTAAATGCTGCTGTTCTGTGAAGGACGAAAAGGTTTCATAGACAGAGAAACAAAAAAAAAACAGGATCACGAAGAACAGGAAACACACCAGAATGCTGAATGAGTTGCATCTTTCTGACAAGTTCCAACTTAATTTTCTCTGCTCTTATTAAGAAAATAACTATTTTAAAAGTTGTGATTAAACGTAAAAATACAGCAATATTTTCTATAATCCTGTTTTTTTTGTAAGAGCATGGGGTCAATATCAGCATCAGTCAAATACTGAAATATCAATATTGTATTAAAAATGAAAAAGGAAATACCTACTTTCCCCAATTCCACTTCATTATGGAAAGGGACAAGACAAAAATAAAGAAATTACATGTAGGGAACAGAGGCGGTATGACGTGTTCAGATCACAGCCTTCCCACAATGAAGCATGTTGGTGGCAGCATCATCATGTGGGAAGATCAGGCGACAGATCCACAAGACAACTGGAAACTTTTACCTTTTAGGAGGAAAATTACCTTTAAATTACATTAAAAGCATAAAGCAATGAAGGAATGAGCCTGTGGATAAAAGATCTAAACCCAATCAGGAATTTGGGATTAATTCACTATAAAATCCCAGTTATGCTGCTAAAAACTAACATCATGGTGAGCAGTGTATTCTCATTATGAGTTCGTATGAAATCGTATGAAAAGTTATGCACCGTAATTTTGTACGTTTTGTACGTTTTTTTTCGTCGTATGCGCATGCGCATCTGACGCACCATTCACGAATATAGAATATAAATTACAATTAGCCCTAACCCTGACCCTAACCCTAACCCTAAGATATAAAACAGCAAGCAACGTAGTTAGAGACATGAATAAGTGATGATTACACTGTTTTTCCCAGTTTTACGTCCGTCCGCGGATCTGCTTTTTTTTCTGTCTGCCAGTACATGCGTACTGATGTGGTTTTTTGAGGAAAAACGTCCAAAACGTACGAAATAGTGTGCATAACTTTTCGTACGATTTCATACGAACTGATAATGAGAATATGTTGTGGTGAGGTATGTTGCTTTTGTTTTGATTTTTCCCCATTTTGATTCTATTAGTCAAGATATCAATATTCAATGTTGTAGTTTAGGAGAACAGTAGTACCTACTTTATATATTAGTAGGCTATATATTATATGGTGGAGTACTGGCCTACTGGGTTAGAGCTTGTGCTCTGAGAAGGTTGCAGTTAACCGGTTCGATCCCTACAGCCTGCACTCTTGGTCTCTGAGCAAGACCCTTAACCCCACACTGCTCCCCAGGCGCCAAACAATGGCAGCCCACTGCTCCCCCAGGGGATGGGTTAAAATGCAGAGACCTAATTTCCCCATTGTGGGACAATAAAGGGATTTACATATTAATGGTTAATTTATAGCTGTTACTGTTTAAGGGGTTCTGAATATTTGCAATACCAGAGTAACAATCCCTTAGTCCCCAAAGTAGAATTCAACATCATCTTTTTGGTCATAAATACCACTAAACATGCAGATATAATGCTGTCCATCACTGATTCATGGATGCTGGAGGTAAAATAAGACATTCATACTCTATCTGTATAACATGTGTATTTTTTTTTAACTTGGTCAACTAGATTCTGTTGGTTGATTCAACAAAACTGCACTACAATAACTAGAATTTTGTTCCTTTAATGTTAAAGAAGAGGAAAGGTTAAAGGAGTGTAAATGCTTTTCCAAGCCACCGTCACTGTTACCTGAACACACAGTGACTGGAGCTCTGGTGCAGCTGAAGAATGTACATTGGAGTTAAAAGGTCACGGCACAAAGTTGCCCTGGGCTGAAGCATGAAAACCATTCAAGTCTTTGCAGGGAGGGGGGTGGTCATGGACACAAGAGGACCTGACCTGTCAGACCCAGCCTAAGAGAAAACAGTCTCAGCTTACTGACATGCTGAGTCTGGGTTGTACCAGGCAGCTTTTCCCATACCTGCCCTTCATCTGCCCACACTTACGGCCACATTCAAGTCCAGCCATCAAACTTATCAAAGAACAAAGGTTTCCTCCGGCCCCTTAGGTAACACCTCACCACAGAGGCATCTGTTAAAGAGGCATTATCAGAGCAAAGCTGACAGAATGTTACACAGGAGCTCAAAACTCCACCCCTCTCACCACACATCACAACTTGACCTTATTCAATCACAGTTCCTCTTCCTCCCTGCTTCTTCTATGTTTTATTCCAGAGTCTACTTTGCTTTTTTTTAAGCATCTAAGCCCTGCCAAGCTTGGCGGCAAAAGAAAACAGAAGAGTGAGATGGTGTAGGCAGACTGTGGATGCTCTTCAAACAGAGGAAACATCATGCCCTGGTACCCACACACCCACACGGTAACAAACTCACTGTGGCAAGAGGGGGGGGATGCACATTCCTGTGGTATCTGTGCAAGAGAAAGACAAAAAGAGTGCAGTGCCATGCATCTCACACATTTGGCACAACTGTCCATGGGTAATAAATCCCGAGCTGGGCTTATTCAGAGCCAGATCAGGGAGAAACGACATGCCCCATCATTCTGAAAGTGTCAGTGACACATCTGAACCTTGTGAAGGTGTCAGGACGCCCATAAGTCACTGCACTCTCTCACTCTGCACGTAAACATGTGTTATTGGGATGACTATTTAAAGAGTCCTTCAAGTAAACACAGTTTATTAAACAGACACCAATTCACACTGATGCGTAACAGATGAACGCGCGGCCCCTGGATGTGTGCAAATACTACCCATGCATGCGCTCCTGCAGGGCATGCACCAAATTCATCCTGATCTGTGGTGTGTGAGGGGATGATATATAAATATGCAGAGATATAAAGGTGATAAAACCCTGTTTTAGTTTCAACAATCAGTAGGAGAGAAGGTCTAGTCTGTGAGGCTGGACTGAGAGCGCAGCAGCACTAACCTGTTTCACTTCAGCGGGCATGGTCCAAAATCCCCCCGTTCGCTTTTTTCTTCTTTATTTAAAAAGATGGAAATCTATGTTCAGAAAAGAATAGTAGATCAAATCCTCCCGATGGAGGGTTGTTTATAACAGATACGGTCCTCCTTTCCAAAAAGTTCTCCTCTCCCTCCTCTCTTCTCACGTTTTTCTTGTTTATTTACGCAGAGTTTTCCCTCTGTGAGCGCAGAGGCAGCAGCTCAGACGCAGCCAGCCATCCTCTGTCAGATGCGTCAAGCTCATCACGGTTAGTTACACATGCACAGGAAGTGAGGCCGAGCTTTTTCAAAATAAATGTACTACCCTGGCTGATGAACGAAAAACTGTATGTAGGCGATGAGTAGAAACTGCAAAAACTGATCTAAATATAAAAAAGGTGTCTTAAAATAGTGGATGTGCCTCTAATTTTATTTGGTAGAGAACAGAATCTTCTAATCGAATGAGACTTTTTGCTCCTTAATTAAGATAATTAGATATTATGTACTTGAATAGATAATGCACTACAAACATTTTGGGAAAATGTCCAATAAGAAATGGAAATTTGACAGTTGACTCTTTGTTATTTTTGTTGGAAGTGTTCCCTGACCACCTGCTTACAGCAGAACAATGTTATATATTTCATATACATTGCAAGAAAAAATAAACTACTAATAGAATGAAGACTGACCCTCATACGATCTCTCAGTGGATACAGAAACCAAAACATGTTTACATGATGGAATATATGACTGCCTTCCTTAAAGTACATGTATTTATGAGAAGATGGACCCCAGTTACTGAATATCTTGCTTAGGACAAATACTATAAAAAGGTATAATTATTATCATTACTATCATTGTTATTATTATTATCATTATGGCTTTTTCTACATCTAAAATATCGTCTTCTAGAGTACAGACCCAGATAAGATGTGCTATATCCTTTACAGTAATGCTGGTTTCTGACAGTTTAGACCTAATTATTATTCTTATTTTTTTTTTCTGTTTGTTTGTTTGTTGTTTTTTTTTCTCTGTCTCCCCTGTTACTCTTTGTGATACTATTTGCCTGTGAATCTGGCCTTAAGGCAATAAAATTAAAAAAAGAAATAGATAATGAAATTTTTTTCTTATAACATTAGAAAATTACACTACTTACTTGAGAAATTTACTATAATCTTTGCAGTTTACAATAGTGTAAAGATGTCTATAAATAAATAATCAAAACAACTTTTTAACACCAGCTTCATAAACCTTTTGAAACTACAATAGCAGCAGATCAGGTCTTTGGCTTTATTTTCTGTTGTCTTATGATACAAAAAATAGATAAAATAAAATGTTTATCAATGCCTCTAAAATGAATTCTGTGTATAAAGATTCAGGATATTTTAAAGAATTTGAACATTACTTTATATCATCAATTACAATATGTCCTAAATGGTTATAGCATGCAGGTATTTCAACCAGCATTTTCTTGTTAAAAACATTAGGATGTCTTAGCTAAAAGTTCTTCAATAATGCAAAGATATCCAAAAATGTCTGTAACCTTACTTTTACTTTTTAATTAAACTTGCCCTTATTTATATAGAAAGCTTAACTATATATAAAACTGCTTAATCCAAAGTCCCCGAAAACGTAAAGTTAGGATGTGAAAAAGCTTATTCTATAATATATTTAGCTTAATAGATTATGGTTAATTTTTGTTTTGTTTTTAGTGGTAATTGAATGACAAAACAAGCTCTTATTGTGTAAAAATACATAAAAAAATTATGTTCTGATTGATCATTCTGTATGATAGATAAATAATTGTTTGTAATAAAAATCTGTAGACATTTAAGTAACTTCCTGCTTGTCTTTGCTGTGTCTTTTAGGCAGCATTAATAAATACAAACTGGTACTTTTGCATAAATCTGCAGCTTATAGGATGCAAACCATTCAAATTATTTCTTGAACCTGTGCTTTTATTTTGAAAGAACAATTCCTGTCTCTCCAGTGTAATTGATGCTGAAGCTGCTCTTAAAGAAAGGGGACTTGTCATTTGACAGAAATGTTTTATTCATGTGTGGATTGATTAAAAAAAGGAGGACATAGTCACAAACTGTCCTTTTATAGAAAACAGGAGCTTGAGCAAAGATTAGAGAATTGATCCAAGTTAGTTAGATAGTTAGAGAAGATAAACCTTCAGGGTTGATCAAGCTGGAGGATGATTGGGATTTCCAGACAAGACAAGAGCTGGGAATGTAGCAGCTTTCTCTGATTGGGTAAATGTCTTTCCCTCTATCTCTGGCATCAAGTAGGGTGGGACCAGCTCCCTCTTTGCTTTCCAGTTGCCTCTGTCTGTCAGACCAGCAACCCCTCCCCCTTGTTGGCACAGACAGAGAGAGAGGAGAAAAAAGAAGAGGGGGAAGGACTGAGTCTCGCACACAAAACAAAAGTTGCCCCTATTGAAGTTGAGGCATCCCATGGGCTACTCTGCAGATTTTTACACCCTGCACACACACACAGCTCCCTTTCTCAAACCTCTTTGAGACGCTCTTCTCGCTGCACTTGATACAAGGGAGGGGTTAGATGTACGTGAAAGAATTCACATTCAAATAACTGTGCTTGTGACCGAGACCGGGCAGGAATGTTAATCTAATAATGCCGATGGAAGCTTAACTAAAGACAACTCTGAGGGGACGGTTGAAAAGACAGGAGAGCCAGGCAAAAGGATGACTGGACTAAGTGGAGAACAGAGAAAGGAGGAATGGCAAACGGTTGAGCTTTCTTTCTTCCTTTTTTTGTCCAGCACCATGGCAGTGCTGTTTTAGGTCTCAGGATGTTACTGCTTCATTTCTTCCTAATGAAAGCCCCGGCTCACTATGCACCATTACATTTAGATCTCTTTACTTTCAACAACAGCACCAAGGATTTAAACTAAGGTTACAACAGAAGAGTGGTTTAACAAAGCAGCCCTCATACTCTCCATTAAGGTCCCTTCTTTTATGTGATTTTCAGCATAACATTCCATTTGAGCCACTTAAACACAGAGGGAATTTCATAACGCTGTTTAAAAATCCATTAAGTGCCCTGGGAAATACTCAGGAGGACAGATACGAAAAGCCACATCAGTCTGTGGTTTCACCATAAATGTATACATGTGTTTCATCTGACTGTCTAAATGCTGCCTTAGTTTCAAATCTCTAAAACTGTGCCACATGCACACCTGTGGATTTTTGCCCACTTATTTTCTCTTGTTTCATGCTGGGTACTGGTTTAAAAGATCCTTTACTGGATTGAGGTGTGTGCTTTTCCATTCATCCATCCATCCATCCATCCATCCATCCATCCATCCACCTGTCCTTCAATGCATCAATCCATCCATCCATCCATCCATCCATCCACCTGTCCTTCAATGCATCAATCCATCCATCCATCCATCCATCCACCTGTCCTTCAATGCATCAATCCATCCATCCATCCATCCATCCATCCATCCACCTGTCCTTCAATGCATCAATCCATCCATCCATCCATCCATCCATCCATCAATCTTTCAATGCATCAATCCATCCATCCATCCACCTGTCCTTCAATGCATCAATCCATCCATCCATCCATCCATCCATCAATCTTTCAATGCATCAATCCATCCATCCATCCACCTGTCCTTCAATGCATCCATCCATCCATCCATCCATCCACCTGTCCTTCAATGCATCCCTCCATCCATCCATCCACCTGTCCTTCAATCCATCCATCCATCCATCCACCTGTCCTTCAATGCATCCATCCATCCATCCATCCACCTGTCCTTCAATGCATCCATCCACCCATCCACCTGTCCTTCAATGCATCCATCCATCCATCCACCTGTCCTTCAATGCCTCCATCCATCCACCCATCCATCCATCCATCCACCTGTCCTTCAATGCATCCATCCACCCATCCACCTGTCCTTCAATGCATCCATCCATCCATCCGCCTGTCCTTCAATGCATCCATCCATCCATCCATCCATCCACCTGTCCTTCAATGCATCCAACATCCATCCTGCAATGCATCCATCCATTCATCCATCAATACATTCATGCATCAATGCATCCATCCATTAATTCATTTATTCATTCATTCATTCATTCAACATCCATCCTTCAATGCATTCATGCATCAAAACATCTATCCATTCATCCATCTATCCATCCCTCCATCCACCTTTCCATCCATCCATCCATCCATCCATCTATCCATCCATCCATTCATTCATTCATTCATTCATTCGTTCAACCATCCATCCTTCAATGCATTCATTCATCAAGGCATACAGGCTTGGAGCTTGGAATCATGAGGTTGTGAGTTTGAAACCCACTTCCACAGACTACCCATCTGGCTCTCTGAGCAAGACAATTAACTTCCAATTAGTCCCCAGACAGTAAATTTCCCCAATGTGAGATCAATAAAGTTAAATAATTGTTTTATTATCATTCATACATCCACCCATCCATCCAAAAAAGATCAAACTGTAAAAGATCAAAGTAAAGAAGGTGGCGGGTCCAGATGGCATCAGCTCTAGGCTCCTTAGGTGTTGTGTAGATCAGCTGTGAGGCATTGTGGGACTAATGCTTAACATAAATCTGAAAGGGGATAGGTACCACAGCTGTGGAAGACCCTCCTGTTTCCCTTAGACCACACACCTGAAACACCTCATCAGCTATAGGCGGGGAGCACTAACCTTTCATCTGTCCTCAACCATCTGCAGTCTTTCTACCAGCGTAGAATCAGATTGGATGATGCCGTCACCGAACTCCCAACTCTGCTAGTCTTTACAGAAAGAGTGAGAGCAAACTCTTCCTGCTTAAAGAGGCTGAGAGAATCAAACAAAATCTTTAGCAGCAACCGTAGAACTCCAGAAATAATTTCTTTGGTTCTGTGACGGCATTAGCCATCTTTTATGGGGTGGTATATTGGATTAGCAACTATCAGCAGCTCAGAGGAAGTGGTTGGATAAACCCTTTAGGAAGGCCAGGTTTGTCTTTGGGTATCAGTTGGTGGGATATTGGGAAAATATTACACCAATGTTGGAAAATGTCTCCTATCCCATGTCTCCAGTGAAAGACTCTAGCACCCAAGATGCAAAAAAGTAGCTTCCATGCAGATCCTTCCTTCCTCCCTGCTGCTGTTAAGATTTTATTGTCTTTACTGATCCCGCCAGGTGCATTAGAGGTTTAACCATACAGCACTGACTGCATTAGTTCTTAATTTGACCAAGATTTGTTTGCACTGTTTCTAATCCACCATGTGTTTGGGAAGTGTCCATTAGTTGTGTTGTTTACATGAGATGTGTTTTCAATGTCTCTTTAAGGTAGCTGATACCACCAGGTAATAATTTGTGGCTTAAAATAAAAGATAATGCAGATATTTTTTAGAAGAATGACATTTAATAACAATCTTCCTGCTCCATTAGGTGCATATGAGAACAGACAGCAGGTCAATAACAGCTTGATTCATCATATAGTGACTAAAGTTTCAAGGTTACAGAACATTTACAGTCAGCAGGAGGATGTTTTTGAATCCACAGGGTTTCTAACAAATTAATCCAAACAGCTATAATTATTTATGGAGGACTCTTATGTCTAGGACTAAAAGATTAACATATCACTCCTGTGTTTTAATACCTCATTATTCATTTGATAACCTCTATTCTTTTTGCGAGTGTGGGCTTAAATGAAAGGCTCGGTTGGTCTTGGATGAGATCAAAGCTGTTTCTCCTCCAAGAGGTCTTTGTCAACAGTCTGAGTTCTCTCTCTGAGTGAAGAAGGAAAATAAGACACAGAGAAGCATATATTTAATCTCTGGAGCACTGCTTGAAGTGGGATGAATCCCCAACTCTTTCTACACTAGGTACAACTTTGAGGAACAATATAAAAAATGCATCATGTAGCACAGTGTACCCTAAAATCTGAGTCCCTTTCTTCATATAGGCAGCATGCATATCGACACTTACAGTCACCTTCAAAGTATCTATGAGACAAGAACCTCCTAATAGTCAGTTTGGTTAGATGGAGATCGCAATTAATTTCCACTGGAAAAAAAATATGGAGTACCATTTATTTAGCAAAACGCTAGGTAAGTTTTTCTATAAAGAAATTCTAATAACAATAAATTGTTGAATAAATTGATCTCACTTTAGAGAAATGTAACTCTGCATTTAACCCTTGGGGAGCAGTGGGCTGCCATCGTCGGGCACCCGGGGAGCAATCAGGGTTAAGGGTCTTGCTCAGAGACCCAGAGTGGCAGTCTGTGGGAGTGGGTTTTGAACTCACAACCTCAGAATTCCAAGCTCTACTTACTTACTCCTAATATCCAAGTACATTTTACTTGTATCTGTTAAGTTGAGAACTTATTTCCATTTTTTAATACTATGTAGTAAGATGAACTGAACTCATTCAATGGATGTAAATTTATAAATTTATACTAAGTAACACATTAAATATGAAGTTAAATTTTGAAGTAAAGACATTTACAGTAAATTTTATATAAAAATCGAGGTAATATTTACCTCAGTTGGTAAATCAGGGGCTGGACCATCCAGCAGCAGCTCTGGCTTTGTGACAAGGCTCATTGCTCAACTGTGAAAAACCTGCCCCATGTTCAACTCTATCCATCTTTTCTTTCTTGCCAGTTCGTGTGATATTCCCCAAGCTTCGTCAGATTAGAAGGAGAGAATCAGTGAATGGCCATTTTTTTATGCTTTGCTACAGATTCTAAGCTAGATTGAGGCTCTGTAGAGGAACTGGTTTAATCTAACACAAGATAATGTTTCTAACCAGGCTAGCGGTGTCGAAACGTAAGACATTAACAACCAAGATCCCAAAGTTAAAATGCAGTCTAGGGCCACAATTTTTTTTCTGTAATTAGAAAACAATGATTTCATATTAAAATATTTTATTCTACACATTGGGTTGGAAATTAAACATACAGGTGCTGGTCATAAAATTAGAATATCATGAAAAAGTAGATTGATTTCAGTAATTCCATTTAAAAAGTGAAACTTGTATATTATATTCATACATTACATACAAACTCATATATTTCAGATGTTTATTTTGTTTAATTTTGATGATTACAAATGACAACAAATGATAATCTCAAATTCATCATATCAGAAAATTAGAATATTGTGAAAAGGTTCAAAATTGATGGCCCCTGGTGCCACACTCTAATCAGCTAATTAACTCAAACCACCTGCAAAAGCCTTTAAATGGTCTTTCAGTCTAGTTCTATAGGCTACACAATCATGGGGAAGACTGCTGACTTGACAGTTGTCCAAAAGACGACCATCGACACCTTGCACAAGGAGGGCAAGACACAAAAGGTCATCGCTAAAGAGGCTGGCTGTTCACAGAGCTCAGTGTCCAAGCACATTAATAGAGAGGCGAAGGGAAGGAAAAGATGTGGTCGAAAAAAGTGTACAAGCAAGAGAGATAACCGCACCCTGGAGAGGATTGTGAAACAAAACCCCTTCAAAAATGTGGGGGAGATTCACAAAGAGTGGACTGCAGCTGGAGTGAGTGCTTCAAGAACCACCACACACAGACGTATGAAAGACATGGGTTTCTGCTGTCGCATTCCTTGTGTCAAGCCACTCTTGAACCACAGACAGCGTCAGAAGCGTCTTGCCTGGGCTAAAGAGAAACAGGACTGGACTGCTGGTGAGTGGTCCAAAGTCATGTTCTCTGATGAAAGTAAATTTTGCATTTCCTTTGGAAATCAAGGTCCCAGAGTCTGGAGGAAAAGAAGAGAGGCACTTCATCCACGTTGCTTGAAGTCCAGTGTAAAGTTTCCACAGTCAGTGATGGTTTGGGGTGCCATGTCATCTGCTGGTGTTGGTCCATTGTGTTTTCTGAGGTCCAGGGTCAACGCAGCCACATACCAGGAAGTTTTAGAGCACTTCATGCTTCCTGCAGCTGACCAACTTTTTGGAGATGCAGATTTCATTTTCCAACAGGACTTGGCACCTGCACACAGTGCCAAAGCTACCAGTACCTGGTTGAAGGACCATGGTATCCCTGTTCTTAATTGGCCAGCAAACTCTCCTGACCTTAACCCCATAGAAAATCTATGGGGTATTGTGAAGAAGAAGATGCAATACACCAGACCCAACAATTCAGAAGAGCTAAAAGCCACTATTAGAGCAACCTGGGCTATCATAACACCTGAGCAGTGCCACAGACTGATCGACTCCATGCTACGCCGCATTGCTGCAGTAATACAGGCCAAAGGAGGCCCAACTAAATACTGAGTGCTGTACATGCTCATACTTTTCATGTTCATACTTTTCAGTTGGCCAACATTTCTATAAATCCTTTGTTTTTCTTGGTCTTCAGTAATATTCTAATTTTCTGATATGATGAATTTGAGATTTTCATTTGTTGTCATTTGTAATCATCAAAATTAAACAAAATAAACATCTGAAATATATGAGTTTGTATGTAATGTATGAATATAATATACAAGTTTCACTTTTTAAATGGAATTACTGAAATCAATCTACTTTTTCATGATATTCTAATTTTATGACCAGCACCTGTATGTTGTCATTGT
Organism: Cyprinodon tularosa; assembly: GCF_016077235.1. Lineage (NCBI taxonomy): Eukaryota > Metazoa > Chordata > Actinopteri > Cyprinodontiformes > Cyprinodontidae > Cyprinodon > Cyprinodon tularosa. The sequence goes on from NW_024039651.1 coordinate 673,713, forward strand.
TGCAAAAAGAGAGATATTGGCAGAAAGCCAAAGAATGGAGAGAGATTCTGTGTGTGTTTAAACATATTTGGACAGTCAGAAATAAAAGTATTAGAAATAAAAAAACATCTAGCGCAGCTCAGAGGAGCATTGGTGCTGCCTTGGAGCAAGAAGGTTCTGGGTTCGGTTCTTGGCCCAAGGGCTTTCTGCACGGAGTTTGCATGTTCTGCCTGAGCATGCGTGGGTTCTCTCCGGGTACTCCGGCTTCCTCCCAGAGTCCAAAAAAATGACTGTTAGGTTAATTTGCTTTCTCTAAATTCTCCTATGTGCGTGAATGGTTGTATGTCCTGTTTGTCTCTGTGTTGCCCTGCGATGGACTGGCGACCTGTCCAGGGTGGACCCTGCCTCTCGCCCATTGACAGCTGGAGATAGGCACCTGCACCCCCTGCGACCCCACTTGGGATTAAGCGTGTTAGAATATGGATGGATTGATGGATAAAAAACATCAATACAAATTATTGCAATTATTTTTTTACGACATTTTGCATATTATCTTCCAGTTTTCTACTGATCAGCATATCTTCTGCATATTCATGATGGTAAATAGGCTAAATGGGCGCCACCTGCTACTTAGCTCATGATGGTTAGTAGATCAGCTTTGCAACATGTTTGCACATGTTTTTCTACACACAAACCGTTGCAAGATCAGGCCCTTAAATTTGTTTCTCCTGTTGGAAGATGAACATCCGCTTAGTTTTTAGCTCAATCTTTCCTCCTCCCAACACTGGCCAGCTGTTGCGCCAAGGTTGCTCTCACTGTCAGAATCTGTTTCCTCTGAATCAGGAGCAGGCACTCAGCTGCAGAGATTCCCCTTAAAGCAATGTTGATTATTTAAACAAAAGCATAAATGTGATGAAATAATCACACAGCTTTTATGTTAATGTTACACACTTCTGATGCACAGTTTCTCTTCATTTTTTTTTAATACATGGTACAATATATACCTAGCTTCCTTTAGATGGGTCTTCTGGCTGCTACTCTTCATATTGCTTTATGATGGACTTTATCTACAAGATAGATTACTGTCAAAGACTGATGAATGTAGTGCAAACCTGCATATTTTTACTTGTAAAAAAGGTTCTAAATCATGTCCCTTTTCCCTCTACTTTTCATCACACCTCATTTCATCAGTGGCTTTTTATCTAGTTTCTTTGGTGCAAAAATTAGTTAGCAATGCCCTGTGCTGACTCAGATACTCTGAGTGCGACAAACAACACAGACCTACAATACAGTCTACCAAAAAAGTTCCCCTGAACATGACTTAGGTTTGTGGCTGTGATAGGACATGGATGCCCTTTAATTGGACAGAACTTGCACCTTTCATAATTAACCTGATCTACTCTCCATCAATTAGCAACAAAGTAGAAAGGGGAAAAAAAAAATAAAGTGAACTATTTCAAGTTTTGCCATCTAACATTTAGACGTGGAGAAACAGAAAGGTGTAGGAATGTTCTAGGAGCTGCAATAAAAGCCTCAGCAGTCTACTCCACGCTGTCGAGATGTACGGTTTGAAACAGATGGTAGAAAGGTTAATGTTCAGCAACAAGGCACGAGCTGACAGCCAGACACCTCCAGTGAAGCTACATCTGTTAACATCACGTTTCCAGCTTCCGTTAATGATGGCAGATGTGCAGAGGAGCGGAGAGGAAAGTTTGAAGAAAAAGGAGATGTGCAGTGGAAAAAAATTACTTGATGTTGTAACCACAAAGAAATGCCATAGATAGTCTAATCAGTCATGAGGAAAGTCTATTGCATTTTAATTTTAAAATAATGATCTTTGTCAGGAAGGCTCCTCTTAGGGAAATTATTCTTGCTATTAAAGTTTAGCTATGAGGTGAACAAGTTAACAAAATATCCAAGCAAATACAAAGGAGGTTTTGATAGGAAAAACAAAAAGACAATACTGGCCTTGCTGCTCCGTCTTCTCTGAAACAATCACTGCACTGTGTTCAGGGCAGAAGACAAGAATTATTTACAACTGCAAGAGCCTCCGGAGGAAGATTATCTTCTCTGACAGACTGCTGTTTATTCAAACAACGACACAGTCAGAAAGAAATCGTTCATCTAATGACTTTTACCATCATGTTTTATTTTACACTCGAAGAATTGCTTGTCAGCAATGCAGAGTATTGCGGCCTTATTTATGATGGGCCTTTGTTTTCCAACAAGGCAATTTTAGCCTAATTTAGAGAGATAAAACTCTGTTTAAAAGCCATCACTTCACATCAGAGGGGCTCCATTTTCAGCCTTTATGCTGCAAAAATGTATTTGCACTTTAAGATTTGTCCTATCCCAAGAACTGGATTTGATTCTTCTTTGATTCTCCTTTTGCACAAATACAAAATGAGGAGCTCATCATACATTATGGGATGCATTTATTTATTCTAAACACCTTTCTCAGTAATGGAGTTTCTGTAATCTTGATCACTGATTTCAACTTTTGTCATTTTGAGGGTGAAAACAACCACAGAAATTTAATAATCTGTGACTGGCTACTTTTCAGGAAATCACTCTTCTACTGTTTTCCTCTTGGTTAGTAACTTCAGGAAGCATGTCACTACCCGATCGGTCCAGGAAGCACGATCCGTACCATCAGCTCATTTACGCAACCTGATATACATCCAGGTCGCCCTCAATTTTAATTATTAAAAATGACCTAAATTATGTTTTTCCCTCCCTAAAAATAGTAAGCGTACTAAACTATAGTGAGTTAAAGGTTAATAATGTATCTCCTGAAAAAATAAATGCATATGAATCTTATTTGCTTTATCACTTTTTTTCTTTTGCCAGAAATGAGCTCTTACAGTACTTCCACTTTTTCGCCTTTGGATTTTAACAAAAAGTCTTTTTGAGTTTTATTTTTTCCTTTCGTGTTAACCATATAGTATATATTGCATAACCTAAAGAAAGAGACAACAACAAAAAAGATAAACTTGGTAAACATTATATTCTGCCGGTCTTTTCTAAGCATGTCCGATGATGACATGACAAATTTTTAGAGATGCAGTGTAGTATTATTCATTAATTTAAGGATAGAAATTAGTACTTTTAGTACCATAATTACATTAATTATGGCTTGCACATGCGCAAAAGAGCCAATGGTACGGATAGTGCTTCAGGGATGGATAATGACCATCAGCTCAGTTGCACATGCGTAACCAGAATATAATCCTGCTTGCAACTGATAAAAATAGATGTTTTATGTCTATAACTAGTTATAAAAAGACTACTAAGCCACATTGTGTAAAAGATTAACAAAAACTTTGCTGTGAGAATAAATACGTTTAGATCATTTCTGTAATATTATTCGTCTTTTACAGATTTGTTCTGGAAAATGCTATTCCCATCCCTGCCCTCCATCAGGCAGTGTATTGATTGGCTTCAGATGATCAACTAATCTGAATTTAATTTTACCTGTGTTGTATGTATCTCTTCGTCTAATAAACAACACAACAAAAAAATTGTGATGGCCAGTAACACTGTTAGGAGTAGCCAAAAACATGTCAATTAGAAGCAAAATAATAAAGTTGCTTGAGTGTGTCAGTGCGTTATAAATGCATATATGAAAAGATTTCAGGTCGGAAAAGTTAGAAGAAGTTGAGCAGTATAAGTTTTATTTTGGACAATTTAAATTGATATTTGTGTAAATGGCAGTAATGCTAAATATGGCTAGTAAATAATCTATTAAACACAGATAGTTCCATGGCAAGAATACATAATCCAAGACAAACTAACAGGTCACTTTATCCACTTTAAATTCATAAAAACAAAAAGCAAGATTAAAGATTTAATTAATACTAAAGATTTCTTTACAATTTGACTGCCTCACTGACAACTGCTGCATTAGTCATATTGGTATTATAGAATTTAATGATCATTTATTCCTGAATAGTAATGGACTTTAAATTTTGAATGTAAGTATTAGTTGTGTTTAGAAGGAGCAGTTTGATAAACAATTTAACTGATCTGTTCGTCGCAGCTTCTTTATTCTTCATGGCAATGACTTGGAATGTAGTTTGATATTTGAAAAAAAAAAGCTTTGATGTAGTTAAGTTACTTTTGCCTTTTTGTAGCTTAGCTTGATAAAATTATCTGATGGGTAGCTTCAGTGTATTAAAGCTTCATCTAATGTAAACTAAGTTCTAGCTTAACTCACTAAATGTTCTTAGTAGCAACATAGTGCAATCACCTTAAGTCAGGCAGATCTGAGCATGTTGACATCATACAAGCAACATAAAGGACAGAATTCAATCTTATCCCTTTTCTCAGAAAAGTCATTATTATTATTATCATTATTATTATTATTATTATTATTTGAAACAATGTAGTTTGGGCTGCTCAGTGGCGCAGTGGGTAGCACTGCTGCCTTGCAGTAAGAAGGTTCCGGGTTGGATTCCTGGCCCGTGGTCTTTCTGCGTGGATTCTACATGTTCTCCCTGAGCATGCGTGGGTTCTCTCCAGGTACTCTGGCTTCCTCCCACAGTCCAAAAACATGACTATTAGGTTAGGTGGCTTCTCTAAATTCTCCTTAGGTGTGAGTGTGAATGATTATTTGTCCTGTTTGTCTCTGGGTTTCCCTGCGATGGACTGGCGACCAGTCCAGTGTGTACCCCGCCTCTCGCCATAGGCGGCTGGACATAAGCACCAGCACCCCTCGCAACCCCAGCTTTGATAAAACCATGACAATAAAATTCATGGATGGATGGAGGGAGGGACAATGTAGTTTAGCTGCTTTAATAATCACAGTAATGAAATGAGTACTTTCAGTACCATAATTAAATTATTTAATAGGGACCTGGATGGATTTCTGGATAGACATTTGCAAATGAGGGGATGGTACATATCAGGTAGCGGCACGTTTTTCTCTTCAAGAGTTGAATTCTGACTTCATATCAAAATTTAGCTTTATGCACATATAACATTAAGTCAAGTTGTTTAATCTCTATGATTCAATGGGTTCAAGTTTGAGATTGTAATAAAAAAAAAAAAACTAAAACTTTCAGATAATTAGTATTTCTAAATAAATCCTGCAGGTCTTTGTTTTCCTGAATCATTCCAAGTGAAGTGTCTTATTTCTTTTCTTATTGTTCTTTTAAAATACAAAAATCTGTTCACCTAAATGATCTGGCTATAGCTAAACATATCTCCTCGATAAAACACCAACGGTTACAAATGTCCAGACTCTGCGGTCTCCAGTCTATTTAAGGGCTGTTTAGATGTACGGCCAACATCATCTCAAGAATAAACCATGCCTCATGAGGTCGGACCCCAGGGTGCAAAGCTAAAAGGTGCTTTGGACTCAGTGTCCCTTGTGTGCAGGGAAACAAACTGCAGACCCCTACTACTTCAAAAAACACTTCTGCTGTTAAAAGTACACAAGCTGATAATATCCTTCACACACACAAGTGGAGACGTGATCATTTACACGGACCAGAAAATCCCAAAAGGTTTCTTTCTGTTTCCATTAAATAGAGTCAAGAATCTAAAGGAATTCCACAGAGATGATCGAAGTGAGAGTTAGTTTACTTCTGCTGAATTCATTCAGCTCCTGGATTTGGATGGAGGGTCTACTGGGGGTTTCTGCCCTTTGGTCCTCTGTCGAATGTTCCTTAATGAAGAATCTGGCCACAGGCTTCAAAACAAACATCCACCTGTATTATCTAATTTGAACTTCCCCTGAGATTACACAAGAGTTTGAATTTACCAGGAACTTAGATTTAAGGTAGTATTTGACCTATACTGAATCTGTCTCTTTTTTGTTTCCTCAGTATCTAAAGAAATAGTTTAAGCTGTGAAACATATGATGTCCAGGTTTAGTGATGAAAAACAGCCTAAAACAAGCCACCTCTATGTTTCTCATTTTTTCTGTTTACAAGCATGTTAGTAATGAAGTAAAAATGTCGCAAAGGTATGTCAAACTTATGGGAATTATTAATTAAAGGCTTTGAAGAGCGACTTAACCACAACAATAATTTTGTAAGACTGTTTTCAATTGACATTTTTTCATATAGCTATCCTGCTGGACACTAGGCAGGGTCAGGTCACATTCCTCAGGTGCCACCGGGGTCTTGTGAGGGAGAAGGACTTTATTTTTAACAGATGGGCTGATGTTTAGTCTGCGTTTATAACAGCTAAACCCAGCTATCTGTTTACACTAGCAGGGCCTTCCTCCAAAGCAACAACTCTAGCTTGAGGCGGGCCTTTTTAGATGCTTAGCAGATTTGATCATTTAGTTTTAGGCTAAGTGAGGTTTCAATGATTTCTGTAAACGGTTTGAAGGGGAACCAGGATCGTCACTAGGTCCAGTACCAGACATTAGCAGTCTTCCAGTCAGGACATTACAGAGACAGTGTTCAATGAAATAAGAGTGTTGATCAGTCCATTTTATTTGAGCTCCTGGAACACTGGGTGAGCCTTTTTGGTGCAGAACTGGACTCATTTAAATCCCACTAGAAGGACGGGGGATATTTTTGTGTCAGTAGATGAATTTACATAAGAGACCAAAAAAATTTCTGTTTAGTTTATTTATATAGCGCCAATTCACAACACAAGTAATCTCAAGGCTCTTTGCAGTTCACCAGTTCATCCAGTCAAATTGATTGAAAGTTTTTTATCTAAGGAAAACCAGTTGATTGCATCGACTAATTGACTCAAAGGCAATCCCTCACACTAAGCATGCTTGTAGCGACAGTGGAGAGGAAAAACTCCCTTTTTACAGAAAGAAACCTCCAGCAGAACCAGGCTCAGTGTGAGCAGCCATCTGCCGAGGCCGACTGGGGTTCAAGGAGACAGAAGCAGAGATACAAATGTCAACTTTAAAAGGCGGCCCCGTCCAGGAAACACACAGAAAGGTAAATCAAATGTGACTTGCCCAAAAGTCAATCCTCCTCACTGCTATGGTGACTCAAAAAGCTAGTAAGAGAGCCTCAGTTGATCCTGAATGGTGCTACCCATGTCCTCACTAAAACTAAGAAAGTGGAACACATTAGCCCAATGCTCAGATCGTTACACTGGCTCCTCGTATCTCAGAGAATAGCTTTTTAAATGCTTCTGTTAGTCTATAACTGTATGACTTAGCTCCAAAATACATTACAGAATTGTTGCAAACTTGGTCTTGGTTTTAAGCAGTTGAGCCTAAAACTCAATATGAAATATGTGGATGGTCCTATCCAAATAGTTCTACCTGTGTGGTTTATTTTTCGCCAAACTAATGGGGATAAGATATTTAAAGATTTAGAATCTGAGAATAACTCAATTTAATGAAATGAAAACATACTTTAAAAATTTTGGGACATTATATGCGTTTTAGTGCTGTGTATAAGTATACGGCTCCATATTTTGTTCAGTTTAAAACTCGTTATGTCAGAGGAAACAGGGAGGAATCAACCCTCAGCAATGAAACATTTAAAAGGATCAATCAGATTACTGCAAAACAGTGTTGATTAATACAGTTAATATCTGTAAATTCAATAAAGAAAATACCTTTTTCAAGTAAAAAAAATGTTCATTGCCTTATTGTGGAGCCTTAAAGAACAATTTAATAAAATGAGCTGAGGTCAGAATTGGGTTCACCAACAGACTAATAGATAAACCACATTAAAATAAAGCTCTTTTTTTCATCACTCTTTAAAGACCAGCATGAAACTTAAGATGTTTAAGATATTTTAGTAGATTAAAATAGATCAGATTTCAAACAGTGGTGAGAAGTATTTGGATATAACCAAAGGCATTAAACGGCTTGTTTAACAAGTGTTGATGTAGGAATATTGGAACAAAATAAACGTTTTAAGATGTGTTCTTAACAATGAGATTAGGAGGGTTTACAGCAGGCAAAAAAGTCTGTAATGGTACAGCGATGGAGAAGACAAGGGATGACATATAATGGGAGGGGGTGAACCAAAGCTCATTGTTAGGCAGGTGATTTACGACGTTGCAGGGGCTCCAACACCCTGGCATTGGAAGGATAGATCTGTCACTATAGCACCAGAAGCCTTTTGTATTCATTGTTCCCAAACAGGACTTTAGGGGGAACCGGGCGAGTTGTATAGATGAAAGTGGGTGGAGCGAGGCTGGAGCGATTGCTTGTTCCCATTGCAGGGCCAAGGCTTGTACATCTTCAGCATAGATCAAAGGGCGTACTATTCCCCCTTAGTTGAGCTCAAAACTTCCCCTAATGTTGCACTAAGTGCTTCTATAACTAACCCATTAAATAATCTCAGCCATCACCTACATTTTATGATGCAGCAACAAATTATCCATCGTTTCCTTCTATATGAACCTTTAGATGGTATCTCTGTATGTGTTAGGCAGCAGCCACAGGCAGATAGATAAGGGTTCTAGTAGATGTGGAATGAGGTCACCTAGCTTCAAACAGACAGGGCTTTATGAGTGCTGTCCAAACACAGTCACCACTCAACAACTGACCTTTCAAAGCCTTGATCATAAAGCGCCTTCTGGCTAAAATCAATTAATAGAGGCAGAATCATATTAAAGAAAAAAAAGGGTGCGATCTAAGTGTGTGAGCGATCGCATCATGGAGATGTCCATAGATTTTGTTTCTAAAGCACATTGTTCCATGTCACTGAATCTATTCAAATAGTTCCTTCAGACAAGCTAATGGACTCTCAGACAGCTTTGTCCTGATGATCCTTCCTGAACGCTGAAGAATAAACAGTGATTGTCTTCCTCTGTTTGCATTCATACAGTGTTATGTCAAAGTGAATGAGAACTAGAAACTGGAGCAGGAAACTAATAACACTCTTTGTTAAAGAAAAATCATCCAAAAATGATTAATTCCTTATAAAAGAATGAAAACCCAGACTCAACATCAGACGGCAAGCAATAATCTTCACTTGACATGCTGTGAAAAATAGCCAGCTTTCCTTTTCCACTAAATACAGGACAGGTAGGCCTACTTCTATTTCTAAATATGGAACGAGTCCGTTTTTCAAGGGAAGGTTGGCAACTATAATTGCGGATTACAGTGAGGTGCATTCTATAATCCGGAAAATACGTTAATTGGATTTTCAAACAAATAAATAAATAAAAAAATCTTAAAAAATTTATTTTCCATTAACTCAATACTTTGTAGAAGTTTATTTTACCACAATCACAGCTTCAACTCTTCTGCTATATGTTTCTACCTGCTTTGCCCATTGAGAGATATCTTCAAAAATAGCTAAAGCAAAGTGAGAATGGATGGAGGGCTTTCTGAACATAAACAGTAAAGTTTTTCCACTGATCCTTCACTGAATTCAGGTCTAATCTTAACAAAATGGGAATGTTCTGATCCATACCAATAAACAGAAGCTTTAAATGTATGTTTAAGGTTGTTGTCCACCTGGGAGGGAACATATTTTGGAAAATCTGAAAGGATTTATTTCAGGATTGCCCTGTATTTAGGTAAAAGTTGTCCCCCGCTTTGACACTTGCTAGTAAAATATCTTAATACACTGAAATGATGCTGAATAATTGAACATATACATATATAAAGCTGTATAATGATGTTTTTATACACATTCAACTCCATAATTTGCACATATACTTGCTTTACACAATAAAAACGCAGCATTCTGCATACCCTGATGTATGCGATCCAGCCTTCCAGCAGACACTCAGCACAACCTTTGAAGGCAGGGGTAGAGTGTCCAGGGTCAAAAGACTGGAAAAAAAACCAAATGATGATCAGTTTTTTTCTAGACCCAAAAAGTTCGGGGGAAAAAAGGTTTTGGTATTTTCATGAATTAACCAATGGTACACTGCTTGCTCTAAACACATTTTTTTTTTTTACTTTTTAAAAGCTAGATTTTGCATTTTGTTTAAAACTTCAATTTACAAGTTTTTTTTTCTTCAAATTTCTATTTACAATGCTTCCTCTGTACAGGCAACAATAATGGATCAACATTCATTCCATACATCACTTTCCTTCCTTCTTTCCATCAGTCTGTCACACTAACCCCTCTGAAATATCGCAGCACATTTTTTGCTGTTGCCATGGAGAAATGTAAAAAAACATAGCGCTGGGAATGCTATATACTTTTACTCTCTCTGTAACAGCATGGGTGCATCTCAGGAACATTTCCTTAATCATAAGTAGAGCTGTTTATTGCGCTGCTTTAAAACAAACCAGTGAGAGTAGAGGAAAATAAAAAGGAAGCTGTGCTATTTTCCATCCTGTGTGTAACAATATGTTTAAAGCGGCCATCTACATGAGCTAAAGATAATTGGGCTGCTGTTTATTTGTCGCACGCTCAGCCGCCTGTGTTAATGAGCTGATAATAACGATAAAGGCAGATAAAAGAGTTAGCTGCCCAGCGATGTTTAGGCCTTGTCCTTTTAGAGCTCAGTGCCCTGTAGGGGAGTACTATCTAGATCAGTGCCTTATCATGCTCATTAGTTGTCTACTTTCATCTCATTTTACTAATCAGACTTACTTCGGTCTTTTTCCTCCATGACCCCAGCTTTAAGTAATGTCAGAGCTCATTGAGTCTGGCACTGGGGTTGTGAATCTAAACCCTCCGTTAGCGATCCATGGTCGGCTTTAATCCATCACTCCGCCTCAGGATTGTGAGAGCTGAGCAAGGGGAAGGCAGAGATGAAGAGAAACAACCTGATGCATTTTTCATACATGTGAGTGGAACAGGGTTTCACCTTCCAGCCTTCCTCCTAACTTCCAAATTGGTTTTTGATTTTGTTTCATTTCTGATGACTGCATTTCAGAAGGATGGAAAAATGAGCTTCACTGTGGCTTCGGTTGACGTCTCAATTTGCAGCCTACCAAGGTTTGGAGATTTTTGTCAGCAGACTGGTGTAAGGAGGGAAATGATAAATTAATCGACCACCATGTTTCATTAAGAACTTAATGAGAAGTGGTTCTAAATTTGGTTTACTTTGGTTAATATAAAATATTTGTGTTCATATATGCACATTAGCATTTTGATTATACTAGCATCTAGCATTAGTAGCCTGCCTTAACCGTGCTTTACCTTCTATTCACACTGGGTCCATCCAAATTCATCAAATCACAGTATTTAAAAAGTTTAATAGTGAAAGTAAATCAGCGGCCATCCGGATAGCATCAGTGCTATCCAAATAGTGCAGGCTGTAAGGAAGGACATAGGAAAAGGAAGCAGGATGTTCCTAGCTGGTGACTAGGAACATGTGTAGGTTGGTGTATATTCAGTGGGCATAGCACACCTAACGTTTAATAAAGACATTTTTTTTCTTTTATTTCTGCTGTGTGACACATGCAAATCGTTACTCACTTTGTAACTTAAATTTTTTGTGGCTCTTTATCTGAAAGCTACAGCCCTAAAAATGAGAACCATCATCTATTGATCTCATAATGACGTCCAGTAAGGCTGGATCAAAACTCGATTCAAAGGTGGATTTGACCATTTTTGTTGGAAGCACAGAACATGTTTTCTAAATGGAAATTTAAAATAGAAAACAACACATTTTGTAAACGAAATTTATCACCAAAAGAAAGATTTTGAAATTAACATTATACACTATATTGCCAAAAGTATTTGCTCACCCATCCAAATTATTGGAATCAGGTGTTCCAATCACTTCCATGGCCACAGGTGTATAAATTCAAGCACCTAGGCATGCAGACTGTTTTTACAAACATTTGTGAAAGAATGGGTCGCTCTCAGGAGCTCAGTGAATTCCAGCGTGGAACTGTGATAGGATGCCACCTGTGCAACAAATCCAGTCGTGAAATTTCCTCGCTCCTAAATATTCCACAGTCAACTGTCAGCTGTATTATAAGAAAATGGAAGTGTTTGGGAACGACAGCAACTCAGCCACGAAGTGGTAGGCCACGTAAACTGACGGAGCGGGGTCAGCGGATGCTGACGCGCATAGTGCGAAGAGGTCGCCAACTTTCTGCAGAGTCAATCACTACAGACCTCCAAACTTCATGTGGCCTTCAGATTAGCTCAAGAACAGTGCGCAGAGAGCTTCATGGAATGGGTTTCCATGGTCGAGCAGCTGCATCCAAGCCATACATCACCAAGTGCAATGCAAAGCGTCGGATGCGGTGGTGTAAAGCACGCCGCCACTGGACTCTAGAGCAGTGGAGACGCGTTCTCTGGAGTGACGAATCGCGCTTCTCCATCTGGCAATCTGATGGACGGGTCTGGGTTTGGCGGTTGCCAGGAGAACGGTACTTGTCTGACTGCATTGTGCCAAGTGTAAAGTTTGGTGGAGGGGGGATTATGGTGTGGGGTTGTTTTTCAGGAGCTGGGCTTGGCCCCTTAGTTCCAGTGAAAGGAACTCTGAATGCTTCAGCATACCAAGACATTTTGGACAATTCCATGCTCCCAACTTTGTGGGAACAGTTTGGAGCTGGCCCCTTCCTCTTCCAACATGACTGTGCACCAGTGCACAAAGCAAGGTCCATAAAGACATGGATGACAGAGTCTGGTGTGGATGAACTTGACTGGCCTGCACAGAGTCCTGACCTCAACCCGATAGAACACCTTTGGGATGAATTAGAGCGGAGACTGAGAGCCAGGCCTTCTCGTCCAACATCAGTGTGCGACCTCACAAATGCGCTTCTGGAAGAATGGTCAAAAATTCCCATAAACACACTCCTAAACCTTGTGGACAGCCTTCCCAGAAGAGTTGAAGCTGTTCTAGCTGCAAAGGGTGGACCGACGTCATATTGAACCCTATGGATTAGGAACGGGATGTCACTTAAGCTCATATGTGAGTCAAGGCAGGTGAGCAAATACTTTTGGCAATATAGTGTATATTTCTATTTTTCATGCTATTTTTTCTTTTTTGCATTTTCTTTTAACAATCTTATATTTTAGAATAAAAAAATTATCTCTTTTTTTCAGATTTAGCTTTATGAAATTCATTCTTTTCAAATTGTGTTTCACAAACTGCATTCTCTTCACTTTACTTCAATACAAACGGTTGTACATTTACCTATTAAGATGTTGCTTCCAAGGTCAGTAAAGACAAATAACAATGCACATTCGTACCTTACACTAGAGGAAAGGCTACCCCTTAGAAATAAGAGAATGTGGTTAGCAAAATTTAACTTGAAAAGAATGTGATTAATGAAACTTTATCTGAAATAAAAGAATTGGAAAAATCTAATTTGAAACCTGAAAAATAAAAATAAAAAATTTAAAAAAAGTAAAACTTACGATATAAAGTCTTAAAAAAAAACAGAAAAAGAAATAGAATTGAAAAAAACAAACATTTGAAAAAAATTGTATTTGGAAAATAAAATGAGAAAACTGCTAAGTTACTCTCAAAACCTATTTTTATTAAGAAGTTTTTCAGAGTTTCATTTATGATTTTTTTTTCTAAATTACCACTTAAAAACATGTTGCATGCTTCCACCAATAACTGTGTTCTTAGAGCTGACCCAGCAAAAGGTGAAGGGAAAGTAGGTAAGAGTTTACACTAATCCAGACAGCCTCCACTCTTATTTTGAAATGCACATGATCAACTTTACTTTTCCGGTGTCTGATTTCCTCTCACGCTGCTCTGTTTTTAGAAATGTATGTATAAGTTCCCCTGTGTATTTCCAACAGATGTGGGAATTAATCCATCAACTAGAATGGCTTCTAATTGCAACAGAGATAAACTTATGGATGACAGAATCTGTTTGATTGAAGCTTTACCCTTTTCTATTGTCTTTGCTTATATAAACTACATGATCATGGAGAAATCCTCAAATAGCTGCTTTCTCCCATGTATTGTAATGCTTTATTAGAAGTTATTAAAATGACTTGGACATTTTGGCTGAGATTCTTTACACTATGTTTGCAAGAACCCTTTTATTTTCATATAGTCCAGAGATGTAGCTGTTGGACTAACGAAAACAAAATTATACACAGACACTGAATACTGCAGCCTTACAATCTAAACAATATATTAAAGGGAGCTGCATATAATTTTAGTACTAACAGTATAATCATTACAGGGCTTCTACTTTATCAGAATCTCGATTCAGTTTAAGCACATGAGCTGACAACATCCTAAATCATGTGAACAAAAACTAATATCTGTGCTCTTATGACTACTTAGCTAATAACTAGAAGAGTTAGTTTCCTCTGTTGTATTTCGATTCTGCAAACAATAAAATCAGGATGCAAACAAAACTCAGTAATTAGTTTATTCTTACATTTAAAGCAAAGTTGGAAGGAAATTCAACCATGCTTTAAATGAAGGCAGAGGAAAAGCTGATAGTGAAGATGACAGCTGAACTGCATCTTGGCCGGGTGCAAAAATAAACACCCACACAAACACACACCCTCAGTCCTACACAAAAAAACCAACAGCTAATAGAAAATACCAAAGCATCTATATGTCTCTAAAAGGTAATCAAGCTGATCAAAGTAACTAGTTACAGCCCAGCTTTGCAATAATAATAATTGAACTCTATTTATCCAAATTTTCCTCTGCATTTAATCCATCCCCTTGGGGAGCAGTGGGCTGCCACCGTTGGGCGCCCTGGGAGCAATTGGGGGTTAAGGGTCTTGCTCAAAGACCCAGAGTGGGCATCACAACCTCAGGATTCCAAGCTCTATGCTCTAACCACTGAGCTGCCTCTTGGGATCTGGTAACTGTTTTGTATAATTCTCCTAATAAATGATCGACGACCCATTTTTCAGTTTGGTGGAATCAACTAGATTTATATTTGATATGACCTTGAATTTCAGAGGGTCAATGACACAGTAGGTTGCTAAAGGTTTAGGTTGATGAAACCCCTCGAAAATATAATTAGCTTACTGAAACATAGAAGTTTGGAATCCATTCTTTGCCTGCTTTGTGAGGCAATTGTTATAGTTGCTAGGCGACAGAGGTAAGGCGGTGAAGCCAGAGAAGGCTGGACCTGTTTGAATCAATAGCCAAACTCTTCTGGCTTCCTTCCAAGGACCAAGTCCAGATAGACCAGGTCCTTGGAGGACGCAGCCTCTGTAATGGAACGCACCCCTGGACTCTGGATCCATTAATGTTTCTATTCTTGCATTAAGAACCAACATTGGCGCCCTCTAATATAGGGTTGCAACATAACAACATTGAAACAAGCTATTTCTAAGCAGAGTAATCCATTAATCAGATGGAACAAATTTGAATCTAAGAAGCCATTTTTTAAAAAGCAAACTATATGTTCACATCCCTTGTATTGCTATGTTACTTAATTCTTTTCCTCTTCACACTAGTTAGATTTTTTTATAGACACGGATTTATTTTTAAGCAGATCTCTAATTTATCTTAGTTTAGCTTCTTTCATATCTGGTTTCATTTGTTAGATCTTTTAAGCGGTTTTGCTTTGGTAATCTTATCGGTTTTTTTTTCTTTTTCTGTGTAATCAGTCCAATCGCATTCAGGTGCTGATTTTATTGTTTTATTATGGATACTAATTATCCTAATCAGTTCACCTGTGATGAGCCTTTCTTTTGCTCTTGTTTGTTCTGTTTCTGTTTCCATCTCTAGTTCCTTTTTAAAGCTCATCTCATGCTGTTTTGCTATGGTAAGTCTTAACCATGTAATGCCAAATGTATCATATTTGATGCATACAGTTTCTGAAATGTTTTGCATCTGACACCTTTTGCATAATTTAATGGTAAAAACTTTGCTCAAAATCCTATTGTACACAATCAGATTTACCTGAAAACAGAGGGCAGAAGACTACACAAAAAACAATCTTGACTTATCGCATAGTAATAAATTATTAATATCAAAAATGTGTTTCTGTTTTTTCTTTTTACATATTTTGTTAAATGGCCAAATAAGGACTTTAAACCAAAGAAAAGTAATTTTCTGTTTTGTTTTATTCTTGGATCGGGCTTTAAAGGGTTAAAAACCACATCCTTTTGTTAGCTTTATTACTTTATAAAATTATTTCCTACTCACCATTGAACCTCCTTCTGCCCGTCTGCATATGGGTCTATCCAAGATCAACAGTTTCTGAAGGCTGGGTCCTATATGTCATATTTTCACATCAAAATGATGAACTCTTGTTAAAGTTGGGATTTTTTAAAGTTTTATATGAAAATAAAGCAAAGCAATGGCTACAAATATATTTTAATATCTAAGCTTTAATTAAGCTTACTATGAAGTTGTAAGGAGGAATTGCTTTTAAGCAATTCCTCTTTTGCTAAATGTTTAACATGCAGGTCTGAATATTTTTTTCTTCTCCTGTAAAGCAAAATAAGATAAACAAACCCTGGTTTGAACTATACAGCCTAAACGATTTTCCATGAGCCAGCAGACGACTACATCCACCTACAAGAACCTCCACTCAGCTCCTGCAACCAGCGGGCGAGAGGAGATAAGACGGGATGGCAGAAGGTGGCGCAGATTGGGGAGGTGAAAACAGACAAAATGAGAGGTTGAATCTCATCAGCTCCCTTTTAGAGATGAGTCACCAGAAAGAGGATTAATTTACAACACCCAGGACAGTGGGTTCAGACAATGGGAACAAGTGTCCCAAATCACTGGGAAATTAAACAGAGATTACACAATCCCTGCAATCATGAAAAAGTGATGACCGTGAGCAAACAGGGTGATGAAATGAGCTTGCTCAGATGGAAGAAGGGGGGAGGTGAGGCGCTGCACAGAGGGAGCTGCATGATAGCACGAGATTCCGGTTGTAAAAGTCAACCACAGGGGGGAACGTTGGCCGGCAGACCAGCGTGCTTTACCTGCATCACCACTTGTTGCCATGCTAGGGGTTGGCTGGTGGCGGGGTTGGGTGGCAGATTGGCACGCTCGAGCTGCAGGTTGACGTTGCGGCGCTCCTCCTCCAAGGCTCGGGTAAGCTGCTCGAAACGCTCCTCCTGCTCCTTCACCGAGGCCAGGATGCTGGCAGCAGAGCAAACGTCATAGTCCTCCATGTGCAGAGTCAGCTAAGGCTTGGACAGAGCTTCCATTTTAGGAAAAGAGAGGAGAGAAAGGAGCAGGGAGGGGTATCAGGTCATTATAGACACCCAGGCCCATCAGGCTGGATGAGTGGCATGAAGTGGAAGGTATCAAATATGATATTTACAGGTCAGGAGGAGGCAGTGATGAATCATTTAGCATCATTGACATGACACAAAAAAAGCAAGCAATTCTAAAGTTTGGATCATCAAAGATATTTGGTCAAAATTACAGAATGTTTTATGAACTAAAGTTATTTCTTAAAGTCACAGGGAAGCAGCCGTTCCAACCATTGCAGTTCCGAATTCTCCCGAGTGGTGCACGACTTTACACAATGAATAAAGTGAATGTGATTGGTCGTTTATCAAGGGAGAGGGATATTTGTGGCGGAAGGTTTGCAAGTTTGGTTGTGGCCGGTTTCTCAGAAGCATCTTGCTAACCAGTTAGCAACTTAGTGCTAGTAGGTTCCCAATGTGAAATTCCATTGGGACCAAGTAGCACTAAATTGGTGACTTAGAAACGACACTGTCAAGGAACGCTATGGACAGCGGAAACATGCAAGAAGAGGAGAGTTTTGTGTCGGAGGTCGTGGATGAGTCTCCTCCGTCATACATTTTTCAATTAGAGGGGGAAAGTGGGGACGAAGATGTTGTGAAAGAGGGCGGCAGAAGCTTGATTTGGTGTAGAAGGCTTACAGCCCTACATGTTTCAGCCCTTGCCTCGCAACCCTGCCAGTTCTGCTAGCTCTACGCCTGCTGAAGACACAGACATATGAATCAAGATGCTATGACTGAAAAGATTTGATTGACACATGGCCGTTGATATATGATTGGCCGAATTTAGGTGTACAAGCTGACGCATAACTTACTGGCCTGAATAAGATAACGGAGAAAAATAAAACACAGATTTTAAGACAGGTTTTTTGACATTTAAATATGATTTCCCTACGACTTTAAGTCTTGCTGTAGTTTTAGAGCCAAACCCATGGAGACACACGCTCAGGTTTCCTGCTCAACGGGGGACAATACGCAGCAAAGCCTCTAATACTCAAGGCCAACATGGGAAATAAGGATGCACAGCTGGGTGCTGATTTTGTGCATCAGAAGTTTCATCATTAGTAAGACATTCCAATAAACTCCTGATGAACTCCTACACAGATTTTAGAAAATAGAAGTGCTTCTAATGGAGAAGAACATCTCAAAACAGGACAGAACAGAATGAAATAGCACAATGCAGACTCAGGAAAAACCAATATTCTTGTTTTTGGAATGAAAAACGGGAGGAAAGACATTATGTCAGAGCTCCAATGAACATTCACAGCTAATGTGGAGGAGTAGCGCTGTCATTGGTTACAGTCATGCAAAGAGGCCTTAGGCTTTTTAAAACACAAGAAGCATTACAGGCCAAACATCCAGCACATGCAAGATTCCTGCAGCAATCTGCAACAATCATCCACCCCTATCACACACACACACACACGCTGATATCCATTACTGATGGAGGCATGATATCTAGGGGCTGACAGCACGATAACAAAGGAGGCTGGAAATACAAATCCACAACAGTATGGACTAAGGAGATAAGCGGGTGTTAGGAAACAATCAGTCACCTCAATTCTAATGATCACAGCAATGAAGCAAAGCCAAGAACGGAGAGCTGGTAGAAAAGGAGGGAAAGAAAGAACAGGGGGAGACAAGAGAGAAAAGGGAAGACATTTTAAAAAGATTGAAACAAACCATATCCAACAGCACGTCTCTAACCGTCTTCTATTTGACGATGTTGTAAACCAACAAAAAGGTGATAGCGTACTTTAGCAAAGCAAAGACCTGCATACTTCTTTGATTATAAAGATGAAGGCATATTTGGAGGCAGCTCTAAAAAAAAACATGTAAGAAAGACTTTAAATAAATGAATCCGTTCTGGCAGCAACATCGTCTCACGCTGAAAAAGTTTAGAAAAATCCAACCTTTAGTACAATTTATGGATCCCAGTAGTCTATTTGAAAAAAAAAAAAAAAGAAAGGGGATGGTTGATTTTTTTTTTTTTTTTTTTTCGGAAGCATACATAGCGAAATTAATATACTAATTAACCTAAAGCAAAAATCATGGTATGGTTGTTACATGGCACCTTACAGTAGAACTGCAGTCTGTCGCTGCACTGACATGGCTATCACTGGGCTACATAGTTAGTTACAAATTTCCCACTGGGATCAGCTTCATAGTCATGGTGGGTCGCTTCTTTGATTTTATTTATATTACTCAGGCTTCTTGTAAGACTACAAATGTTGAAAGGGCAATAGTATTGCCATTACTGTTTCCCCTGGGGACAAATATGGAATTACAGTAGCCACTAATGTAGACAGCAACCCCAGATTGTCTCACATCAAACACTGTCTGCAGGGAGATCAGATGGTTGCTTTTGGTTGTTAGTGTTAATATGCATTTCCTTCATAAGTCTTTGACTGACTAGTGGACTTAAACTGAAAGTAGGATGTCTTTTGATTTGACAGCAGTATGATCCAAAGCATATATGGCTATGTCAACATAGGTTAATCAGAAACCAAATCAGCATCCTTTAAAAGCCATCAGAGTCTATTATTCATATCGAATACCTGTTTGGTAAGCTAAGACAAAAGTAATACAATAAGTCTGAATACTCTGGAACAACGAGAGAGGCTCTGTTCTCCCTATGACCTCATTTTGTGCTATAGGAGAGGACTAAGGATTTATTCTGAAGGTTTACTCCTATAACAAAAAGGGCAAACTTGATAGTGCATGTAAAGCCGATCTACTAACAGGTGTTAACATGGTTTTTGTCTCTGAGGTAGCCAGAGAACCGCAGATGTATAAAATATGCTGTGTTTCCCTTCATCAACATATAAAACATATGCAGATCATCCAAATTAGCAAAATTCTGGGAGGAGAATATTCAGATGTAACTACTTACCACAATGCAAATAATTTAACCTGAAAAATAATGTGGGGAACTTTCTTAATCTAAAATAAAGATATTTAAAAAAATCATCTGTTCATGTTGGCCAGAGGGCATCGGTGAAATGAAAAAAATGATAGAGAAAGAAAATATTTAGCCTGTCAGGAAGTAAAATAATAGAGGCAAATACAAATAGCAATGCTATTTTTGATGGAAACTCATTACAGCACTGCTAACTGACAACACATCCATTTCCATGTCCTTTAGACAGGTTTTGTCTTCTGTTCAGTTACATTTTCATTTTTTTATACATTTTTTTATGTATCTAAGTGATATCACTCTCAGGAATAGAAGTTATAACCTGAATGGATTTGTTTTTATGAAATACAAATACCAGAGGCTACTGTACGCTGGTGTGTTTGTGCCTCCAGTACGTTGATAAATTTTACTTCAAGGAGAGAAGGTCCTTTCTCTTCTTCCGTTTTTAAATTAAGCAGGACAATTTTCTGGACAAGCATGGTGAGAGTCATAAGCACAAACAAATTCCTAATTTAAACAGGGCACACTGCACCACTTTTACACCTATTATTAATTGTGTACACTACTTTAGTAGATCACCCACAACAAATCCACTAAATCCATGTATGATTTTATATTTGCACATGCTGTTTAGTGCTTTAGTTTCCCCATAAAGTTTCTATTTTAAAGCCAAAGGGAGACATCCTTATTAGTGAAAGAATGCAATGTAATGTATTTATTGATTTAAAGGTATAGTGGACGATGGGTGGATCATCTAAATAAGTGGTCCTCCTCATTGTCAATCATTCTGGAGATGTTTATGTAAGGCCATCCTTACGTGGTCATCCCGATTTTCACTTACCAGTGGTGAGTCTGACATGGCTGGAGGATATCATTTGAAACTGGAGTAAATTAGACACTCAAATAAGTGCTTTCAGAAGTTGAGGGGCCCATTTTTAAAATAATTTCAGACCCTTTAAAGGTTTGGCCCTTGGATATAGCTCAGCCAAAGTTTCGCATTTGTTACACACTCTGAAGTTTTCATCTAACAGTGATTTTAAAATATATTATAACTGGCATATATATTATAGCTGGCAATGACATGGAAGAGATTATTTTGCACACTGTTCGATTTCTTTTCTTCTTTCTTTCTTTCTTTCTTTCTTTCTTTCTTTCTTTCTTTCTTTCTTTATTTTTGTTCTGTTTTTTCCTGTTATTTAATACATTTCATCTGTGCATGGTGTGATTGATATGTACTGTATCCATCTCATGTCCCTGTAGTGACTATTCAGGACTGCACATTTTAATCTGAAAAACAAAAAGAAATACAATTAGAAGAGTTTTAGTGATACATTTACTTTAGTGTTTGACGCTCAGAACTCAGCAGGAAACATTAGGGTTAAATTATTTTGCTGTGATATGCATGAACAGGAGTAGGAGTAGGGATGTTTCCACCCAGGACTGAAACTGGCGGTGGAGTGGAGATGGATGAGTTGGTCAGATCATGACCGCAGTATGAAGAGATCCAGTGAACTGCATGAGCTGGTACTAGAGCTTTACTCTGGGACCTGGAAGATGAGAATTCAGTTTGGATAACACAGGTTGTATGAACCTGTCCATGATGAGCAAGCATGGAGCGACAGTGGAAAGGAAAAACTGCCCTTTGGGAAGAAACCTCTGGCAGAACCAGGCTCAACATGACAGCCTTCTGCCGGACCGGTTGGGATAAGAGAGGGAAGGCAGCAAGAGTCCGGGAAGAATGGCCCTCTGATGAAGCTTGGCTATGATGGTGGAGAAGGTGATGGAGGTGGGTGAATCGGGTCATCTAAGTCAAAGTCCGACATGGTGCAACCGCTGCTAAAGCTTGGGTAGCAGACTGAGATGTGGATTTGGTGACCTTTTAAGATGAGCGCAGGATGCTGATTGGCTTTCATGGAGGTCTGGTTCAGAACTGATTGGCTGTGGTGGAGGCGGGCATGGGTAAATAATCGTTTATTCAGTTGAACTTCCGCCTAGGCTCCATTTCTTATAATGTGAAAATAATAATAAAAAAATATTTAAAAAGGGTTTTGATTATAAAGCATTAGTACAAAATTATACATGATTTATATTATAAATATGATTTATATTATAAATTATACGAAGTTTCATAAATATCTTTGTATTCCTTGAATCATATCCCTGTTGCCCATGATTGACCTAAAGTAAGGGTTCAAAATACTTTCCTTACCTAAAACCTTAACTTATTGTATTGCAGTTACCTAAATTAAATTAAATTCACTTAAAATAGAAAAACCTAATCCAGCCTCCCCTTTTACCTCCCTTCTTATCACATGAATGGTTTTCTAGTTAGGATTTTAGGAATCAAACAGAGCAAAAACTCTAGAGCCTTTTGTCCTTTTCTTTGATGAATGAATCCTTTTACAAAGAATCCAGCATTAAAAAGATTTAGCAGCAAAGATGACATTATGTGACGCAGCACATCGAATCAAAGCAGGCAAACTGACCGTGTCACTAAGAGAAAGATAGCGAACTGGTAGCTTGGCTCAGCTGGGAGCATCAATGAAGAAGAAACGATATGAATCTTAAACAGGTCAGACTGTTGAAACAGAGTCCACAATATGTCCGTCTAATTCTGTGCGCACATGACAAGTAGTCATTCTTTACTATAGGACCTGCTGAGCACAAAGCCCTTATTCCCTTTGAAGCACACAAGCTCTCTTTGATGTTTGTTGCATGCTTATCATTTATTTATCTTATCTGCCTCTTCCATTCGGAGTGGTGTGTGCCAAGGAGACTGTGCTCCGTAAAAATTCCACATCCATTTGAATGATAGAGGAGGCTGCTTCTTAGGCTCTATACCTTTAAAGTTTCTGTCCATCTACGGAGTGAATTTTCTTCCATTCCTTTTGCAAGCAAAGGACTTGTTTTGGAAATAGAAGTTTGCACAAAAACAAAAACAAATTTTCTAAGCATTGAAATTCAAAATATAAAATTCAAAATCTTTAAAAAACATTTTGATAAAAAAAAAATAAGGTTTTAACAGTACTGTTGCTGTTTCCTCTGATATTTTCTTTTTGTTTTCCAGATGTATTCTTTATTTAAATCTGATTTTTATATTTTCAATCTGCACCTGAAGAGTGAATGTTTGTATTGGCTTAAAGGGAAGAGTCTTGATTTGTAAAATGCAACTTTAAAAGATTGTTATTCACAAAAGACAAACAGAAAAAAAGCAAAAAAGATTATAAATTAATAAAAAAAGATTAAACAATAAAATATGAAAAATAAAGAAGAACAAGAAAAAATAGAATAACATCTGAGAAAAAAAGCAAAGTTATTCAGTTTTTTTCATCTTTAATTGTTTCTCAAAGTTTTATTTCATTGCATTTCCTTTTTTTCAGAATTCTATTTACAAAACATGTTATTTACTTGCAAAAATAATGGAACAAATTCACTCCATATCCATCTGACCAAACCATCCTGGTCCGCTGCATTGGCAGCAAGCAGCTGGCATCACGGCTTCAAAATGGAAACATTGCTTTAAAAGGGAGAGCGTATGAAAATAACACTCTTGCCTTTATTGAAAGTTATCCAGCACTTAAGATAAGTGACATCAGCAGAGTTTCCAAAAGCAATGCTGATTGGACACACTTGAACACAGGCTCTAATGATTCGCACCCCTTGGGGGTTGGAGGGGCAACAGAGCCATTGCTTCCTGAGTCATTGGGGGAATAACATGGCAGGCATGTCAGCTACGCCCCACAGCTTATCATTAAACACCTCCTTCTGGCCTTGCTTAAAATAGCCCAGAATGCAAGAGAAGGAGTATCTGAAGAATTCCCCTCAGCTCAACAGATGTTTGCTATAGCCTCAGTCAAAGGGGATAAAAACAAAACAGAGGTCAGCACGTTTAACCCCGGTCACCTTTATATATCCTGCTGTTACTGCTAATTTTATGAGACAGAAACAAATCATAGCTGAACTCTTAAACCAACTTTGTCATCTTTAAACACCACAAAGTTCATTTGTAAGGAGGAGGGATAATTAAAAGCAAAGAGAAAAAGGCGAAAATTACTTATTAATACCAAAAAAAAACTAATGAGTTGGATTTCAGCACCTTATGGCAAAAACATCTCTAATTAAAATAAAAACTAAAAAAGGTTAACTCATTAATTCATGTGCGGTTGCTGCTTTATTTCTGTTGCAAGACTTTTTTCCTGAGCGGTAAACACATCTCAGCATTAATGCACGGCTCTAAATTTAGGCCAGCAGTAAAAATAAAAACCAACCACATATTGTAAAGTGGAGCAGCAGATACTGGGAAAAAAAAGGGGGCAATAACTCGCTATCCATCAGTTTTATGAAACACGCTGACAACCAAGTACACAAAAATCACACGACTCGGCTGAAAAGTGTGTTTTTGTTTCATGATATGACAAAAAGTTCATGAGAACATTGTGGACAGCAGCAGGCTGATGGATCAAGTTGAACGTTGGACTGTGGAAAAAAGGACCTTAGGAGACTGAGATTTTATCAAACTAAAAGTATTCACACCTCTTGATATTTTAAAGCTTTTGTCACATTATATCCCCAACCTCCTGTGTACTATTTTGGCTAATTTAAATCTGAAGTTTTTCTCGCATTTGTATTCAAACATTTTTATTACATAGCCCAGGGGTCACCAACCTTTTTAAGAGTCATAGGAAGGGCTACCAATACTGACCTATGAACTGGAGGAGTCAGCATTCACCTAAACTTCATAAATAATAAACATATTTCAATAGTTTCTTTTCATTTCTAATTTGCTTTTAGATATTGTCATTTATTAATTCCTAAATGCTTAAATGTTTTAATGATTGATATGATAAAATGCTCTATAAATCATAAAAATAATATGTAAAACTCAACACTGGTGGGTTTTTCTGTTTTCAGAAGATGTTGAGGGCCCCCATGTGGTCCTTGAGGGCCCCATTTTCCCCCAAGTTGGTGACCCCTGATAAATACACACTATACCCTGTGTTGGTTTAGGAAAATAAAACCTTATTAAAATACAAAGTCTGAATCTGTGATGTAACAAAATATGGCAAAATGGCTCACTTTTCAGAAATGTGTTAACAATACAAACAATTATTTGCAATTTGAATTCATTAGATGTAAAAAGAACTAAATACTTTTAGAGACTAAGTGATGAAGGTCTCATACGCCAATGGGGGTAATTTCACCTTATCATCATCCATTTGCTCACACAGGCTAAATTAATATATGTGATCATTATCAGCAACTGAGCTCATATTTGGAAATATCAGATATTAACATTAAACCTAAAGAAGGAGTTCTTCTATTTCATTGCTGTTCATTTTAGTAACAGATTAACTGCTACACTGACTATCTGGACGACTCTTGCTGATTGTCATTAGATGTGTCAGTTGCTATTCCTTCTCATGCACAATAAAATACTCATAATTTTGTTTTGCTTTAATGAATTTCAAATGTGAAGCAATTATCTTGTAGAAAAGGAACATTTCACTTAAAAACACTACTAGTTTAATTCAAATAATAAATCATGGAACTGCCGGGATGTAAAATAGTTTTAAGAATCTTACAACTGCTTTTTTTTTTGTTGAATGATTCCGTCAGATTGCTGTGGTGAAGATGGATCTAGTATAATGATTATCTGGTATTATTAGTAGGATACCATCATTAACACAACACTGGAAAGAAGAAATGCATTTTTTCTGGAATCAAAAATATTTTTTAGGACAAGAGTAGCATGAAATAATTCTTAAAATAAGCAGCAATGCCCAAATGGGTGATTGTGGAGAGATGCCAGAATAAACACAGCTTAGTGAGGTGCATGGCTTTTATAGCGCTTCTTTTTCATAGCTGGAGGTAAAGGAATGCAGCTGCTGTTTAACACCCATATTTCATACAATTCTTTTTGTCTGAACTGCCTTACTGAGTCCAGGATAAAACGAAGGAAAATACACAAAAACACATGAAAATGCAGTGAAAAATACGAATAAATCCAAAATTGTTTCTTTATTTTTAAATGAGAAAATAGTTAAAAACAGACAGGTGGATATTGAGCTAGACTTTTTTTAAATAACGCTATGTTAATCTTGCATTATTAAATTTATGGCTGAATTTCAAGAGACACACATAAATAAAGCCGTAAGGAAATCATACTATGCACGGGAAAAAAAACATCAGTCAGTATTTGAACTACTGCTCATGCCATCTGTCTAACTTCATAATAAAGCCTTCAAAGCAGAGTCGTCCACAAAAGAACAACTGTCTCCACAGCGCAGAATAGATCTGAATTGCAATTAAGTTTCTCAAGTTGTAAGTAACTACAGGTGAAAAACTTCAAACATTCAATTATGCAGGCAGATCTGTGGTTATATATCTTGGACCAGAACAAATGCCCTCTGCCATTCTGCTCTGAAACACACAGCGAACTAAAAATCACTTTTACCCACACCTGATTCAGAAGGGTGAATAATTCAAATTAGAGCACCTTCCCTTGAGGAAATAATACTCTTAATGTAGTGAAAAAAGAAAGAATCCTACTAGGTACTTTAGCAAGAAGGAAAAGCTCTCCTACAGTGAGATAAAGAAAAAAAAGTCTTTGAGAAAAAGAAATAAAAAAGAGGAAAAGGAAGCAAAAAAAGGAAATGTAATTACCTCAGTGATGAAGTGAACAATGTGATTAAAGGAGGCAGGAGGTGTAAAGAAGGAAGAATGGCTTTACCTTTGATGTGAGTCCCCTCAGACCACAACCAGGCTGAGGACAGCTGTAGCTCTGCTGGAGTCAAGATGTTTGCTCAGTCTGCAGATTAGAAAAAAAACATGGAAAACTGCGTCAAACTTTTCAGCCAGACCACTGAAAGGCTATTCTTAATATATATAGAGAAAAATATATGGTAGGACTCCCTCCAAGTTAACACCTTTGTTTTAAACTCGAAACACTGTCAATAATATCTGCTTGATAATTAAATCAACACAGAGTAGCTCCTGACCAAAGTATTATAATAATTTACAGTGGGCCCTTGAATTTACGTTATTACATCATGTTCTACTCACCCATATAAGTTTTGTGTTATTTGGAGCTGTTCTGAAGATATTCTGTTAGGTTATATCCAAGTTACGTCTTCCTATGGGTAAAATACTTGAAGACACAAACTAAAGTGTTCATAATTTATTCTTTATGGTATGCCAGCATTCCTAACACAGGCGAATCACTGTCCCCCATACATACATCCGCGCTTATATTTTTTATATTTATATGTTTTAAAAACAAAGCGGCGCATGTATGACTTCATCGTCAACGGAATATCTTCAGAACGGCTCCAAATGACACAAAACTTATATAGGTGAGTAGAACATGATGTAATAACGTAAAATCAAGGGCCCAATGTAAAATAAAACGAAATTCCCCTTTAAGATATACAGTATAACAAACACAATTCAGGAACAAAATATTGATTCATTAATTGACTTTATTGATCTCAGAGTGGAGAAATGTACTCATTACATCAGCTCAAATGGTCAAAGGAGAAGAAGAAAGAAAAAGGTGCAAATAAATATATAGAGTATATACAGTGCGTCCACATATGATTTTTTTTATAGTAGGATTATACGGCAAATTACAAATTACCCAATGTTGTCTTGACTTATTCATAGCTCCCGTAATAATTGAGTCTAAGCTTTCCAATAATCTCCAACTAGTGAAAATCAAATAAGAACTGAATAAGATATGAGGATTTAAATGTTGGGGCTCTCTATGATGCTTTAGGGGAAATCAGCCCTTGATGAGTCTTTAGAATCACCCTGGAAGCAAGCAGGGTGGTACCAAAGATGTTGATTTAAACACATTTGCATACCCTACAGGCAAAACTTGTCTGCTAAGGCTTCATATTCAAAGGTAATTTACAACAACTAATTACATTATTATCGTCACATCTGCGCATTTCACAAACATCTGTCAGATGTCCGACAAAATTAAAGCAGACTTTAGCAGTGATATACACTTATAAAAAAACTAAATGAAAAACCAAAACTTGACTTTAGAAAACTGGAAATTGTCAAGTTTGTTTTATCTCTGCATGTTCTTTTTTCATTATGACAGCATTTTGGTCTGAAATGAACATGTTGGTTAAATTGTTCAAGGTATGGTAGGTAGGGGAGGATGCTCTTTGTCCATGTGGATAGTCAAAATAAGTGGTTCTCCTAATTGTCAGTCGTTCTTGTGATATGTTTCAGTGCATGCACACTTTCAGGTGTATATGTGTGGTGAGACGGTCATTGAAGCTTACCATTCTCAGTGCGGTTCTTTGAAAATAGCCGCGGGTCATAAGAGAAAAAGTGTCTATGAAGTGTATGAGAAGAAGAGAAAGGCCTCAGAAGAGCGAAACAAGACCAGGATGTTTTAGGGAAATAATTTCACGTGATGGCGAACAATGAAAGCACACGTCGGTCTTCCCACTGATTCCTCGTTTGAGAAGTTTGTACTCGACAAGTAAAGTTGGGCATGCCATTTGGAGAAATCGATTTCACATCTCTGCTAGTAAAACAAGGAGAAATGGGCTCGTGCACACTGTCGCATGCGTTTAATAGGTGTTCCCTCTCGGGAGCGGGTACAGGGTTGTGCATGTGCATTTGGAGAGGGCGGTTCTTTTCAGACATTGATCATTCAAAAAGAGGGATGATATGTTGAAAGACAGCAATTGAAAATGTGTTAATAAAGGCTTTGGTTTTGTTCTAACAGCTTTATTCTAACAGCACTTATAGGAAGAGTCCTGGTTCTGTGTTACACATGTTGCATTGTATTTATCATACTTTAGTTGTTCTCTCATTTAAATCCTTCTTTAAATCTGACGTCTTGGTTACCGTTCCTCCATGATAGGTAAAGTACAGTTTTCTTGTGTGGTAGTATAGGCACAATGACCATCATGTATTATTGTTGTTTTCCAGGTGGGGGAACAACAGAACATTTATCCTCATAGGCCTGCAAATGTCTATCCCAAATCTTAATCTGAAAATATCTCACAGGTGTTTTTGCAGTGAATCAATTTTGAATCAATTTGACTTTATGATTTGGTTGTATTGTGCCTTGAGATGACATGTGTTGTGAATTGGTGGTATATAAATGGACTGCATTGAAGTGAAGTCTCCTCCGGCTGGTGTGAGTACCTTTTTAAAGTCATGTAAACATCACAACTGTGAACCTTTATCTCCTGCACTTTTCCTCAGTCATCCCAAGTTCCACAGTACAGAAAATATTTAATCTCAGAGAATTTTTTATTATTTTTTTTTACCAGTTTTTCACGTTGCAAGTAGGCCAGAAGCTGTAAACTGTGGAGGTCGGTCAAGTGGTGAGGAAGTCCACATACTGGTAGAAAGTGCTGGTATGCTAAGGAGTAAAACTTAGAAGAGATTGTTTCACCCAATCCTTTCTGCCTAAGCAAGTGGCCAAGAGCTCACCCTAAGGCACTGAGGATATTGGCCAAAATAAGCCACTACACCACAGATGCAGAAAGGTTAGATTTTACTCAAGAAAAGGCAAAGATAAACACAACTTTGAAAAAGTTTTTCAAATGTTCAAGTTGCAGATTTTACAATAAAATGAAAATCACTTATTGATCAGAATTTGATGTCTTTTTAACATTGCGGTCTAATTTTTTGTTGTCATGCAAACTGCACACATTGACAGTAGGTGTCAATATTCAGACTATTAGGTGTACATCAGAAAGAGGGAACAGGAATTAAAAAATTGGCAGGAGAAGATAAACCAGAGTTGTTTTTATTGAAACATGAGGAGAGAGCTGCTACCAACATTTCTCACCCAGGTACTACAAGGATGCAAACTACTAAATGCTTGAGTAAACTATATGTTCTTGATTCAAATGTTGGGAACTGAAAATAGTCTAAATATGAACATTGGACATTGGTAAGGCCAAGTTGGAGTACACAATAACTATTTGAAGGTCTTTAAGTGTAACACCCAATGTGAATAAATAGCCATGCTTCTTGGCAGAATTTTGAAAACGAAAAAGTTTTCAGTGCCAAGACACTCTGTGGGGGCAGGGTTAATTGTGAGGATGATAATGGGTGTGGGTTTGATTTTTTATTTTGCTAATAAACTCTTTACTTGGCTGTATACATGTCCAATGCATTGATTTGACAATTTGCCACCCATTCTTTATAGTCCTGCTTTTGGCACCCTGTTCATGCTTAACAATTCTACAGTATCTGATTTTAAAAGGGAGTTTTTCCTCTCCACTGTTGCTACAAGCATGCTTAGTGTGAGGGATTGTATTTGAGTCAATGAGTCGATGCATCAACTGGTTTTCCTTAGATAGAAAACTTTGAATCAATTTGACTGTATGATCTGGTGAACTGTACAGTGTCTTGATATGACTTGTGTTGTGAATTGGCACTATATAAATAAACTGAATTGAATTGAATTAAATCAGTACTGGTTCTGCTCCATCGTTAGAGTATAACTAAAGTTGATTTGGAGTGGGTTACATTTGAAATAGCATGTTCAATGTTGCATTCAATGCTTTGAATGGAACAAATCATAGAACAGACAAAAAAACTAACATCGTTTTTGTTTTAACTGATCTTGCTTATCTCAGTAAACATCTGGCTGAAAGTTGACATCGATGGAAAAGCTTTGAAAACAAAGTACTAAGACTTTTCTGGACTTTTAATATTGTAGAAAGCTACTGTGCTGTGAGCTTTTATACTGATGTCCACTAAGTAATAATATTCATCACTTCCTCAAACTAAACTGACTGCTGAACACTGAAGGTAAAATACATGCTGCTCAAAAATCTGAATCCTCCTTTCTATCGCACTTTATGTATTCCTAGAATAAAGCTGAGTCATTATTGTGTCCTTAGAGTAGAAAGTCTTTTGATTAAAGAATGGCATGAACCTAAAATAAAGGAAACTTTATTACCGCATTCTATGTAAGTCAGGGAAACATCATACCAATGATAATGATGTTAGAACACCTTTTTAATTCAATTATAACCTAAATACTCTCAGTAGCACCTTTCTAGAGACAAGAAGATTATGAGCATTTCGTCACCAAATAGAAGTTTCTCAGGCAGATATCTAGACAAAGCTTAACTGTTGAAACAAAGCTTTTTTTTTTGTTCTGACCTCCAAATTTCCACTAAAAAACTTGAGAAAAACAAACACAAGGAAAGATTAAGGACCAATTATGTTTGATGCCATGGGGTGAATCCCTCTGTCATCCAATCAGACCTGTCCACAGGCTCTACTCTCTTTGATGGCTGATAAAGCACAGGGCCTGTTGGACTGACCGCCCCATGAAGATGAGACTAATGACGGCTTCAAACACTCCCGTTTCAACACTTCCTTGCAGCTTAACATTAATTCATATTTCACTTTTGATGCAACAAACGGACTACTTGAAATTTGCTTCACTTATCTAGAAATGCTTCAAGCTTGAAAACTGAGTTCACCAGCAGTTCACCTCACGCTGATGATGTAAACAGAAATCTTTAGGTTGCTTCTCAGCAGTAATACCACCACCAGCCCTGTTACCAGTGGCACCCTATCAGAACTAAGCTGGACCACCTTACGCCCCCAGAAAACTGCATTGATTCTTTCAGCATTTCTAGGTTGCATTATTCTATTGAATGTAGGTATTAAATGGGTATACTGAGGCACTATGAAAAATGTATATGATCAGCAACAACATTCAGCTGAGCTGTGGCGTTCGTGAAGCTAAATTGAACTAAAATAAAAACCATCTCCCACATCTTTACCAAATCTTTGTCAAATTTGCATTTCTGAAATGTGTAATTTGCGTTCAACAATACAGGAACAACATTTATTCGATATATTTGCAGAAGAAGGTGTTTGAGTAATACCTTCTTTCAGCCTTTTATTCAATGTCCTCTTTTTTTGTATCTACAAAATTCCCCTTAACCTGATATCCTCTGTTATTCAATGTGAGTGAAAATCCCAAAATATTGTCCCTCTAAACACGACAAACATGCCACTTTTAAAGTCTATTACAGCTGGGTTTGTAACTGACATACTGAGCAATGCTTTCCTGCCAAGAGTTACACAGATTTTAAAAACATGAAGGTTTCGCAATCAATCAAATAGTTACTTTAGGAAACAGAAAAGAAAAACATCAAACAGGCAACACTATAATATACACTCACCAGTCACTTTATCAGGTACACCTGTCCAACTGCTCGTTAACACTTAATTTCTAAGCAGCCAAACACATGGCGGCACCTCAGTGCATTTAAGCATGTAGACATGGTCAAGACAATCTCCTGCAGTTCAAACCGAGCATCAGTATGAGGAAGAAAGGTGATTTGAGTGACTTTGAACGTGGCATGATTGTTGGTGCCAGAAGGGCTTTTCTGAGTATTTCAGAAACTGCTGATCTACTGGGATTTTCACGCACAACCATCTCTAGGGTTTTAGAGATGAAAAGAAAAAACATCCAGTGAGCGGCAGTTCTGTGGGCGGAAATGCCCTGTTGATGCCAGAGGTCAGAGGAGAATGGCCAGACTGGTTCGAGCTGATAGAAGGGCAACAGTGACTCAAATAACCACCCGTTAACCAAGGTGGGCAGAAGAGCATCTCTGAACGCACAGTACGTCGAACTTTGAGGCAGATGGGCTACAGCAGCAGAAGACCACACTGGGTGCCACTCCTTTCAGCTAAGAACAGGAAACTGAGCCTACAATTTGCACAAGCTCATCGAAATTGGACAATAGAAGATTGGAAAAACGTTGCCTGGTCTGATGAGTCTCGATTTCTGCTGCGACATTCGGATGGTAGGGTCAGAATTTGGCGTCTACAACATGAAAGCATGGATCCATCCTGCCTTGTATCAACGGTTCAGGCTGGTGGTGGGCCCCTTGGTACCAATTGAGCATCGTTGCAACGCCACAGCCTACCTGAGTATTGTTGCTGACCATGTCCATCCCTTTATGACCACAATGTACCCAACTTCTGATGGCTACTTTCAGCAGGATAATGTGCCATGTCATAAAGCTGGAATCATCTCAGACTGGTTTCTTGAACATGACAATGAGTTCACTGTACTCAAATGGCCTCCAGTCACCAGATCTCAATCCAATAGAGCATTTTTGGGATGTGGTGGAACGGGAGATTCGCATCATGGATGTGCAGCCAACAAATCTGCGGCAACTGTGTGACGCCATCATGTCAATATGGACCAAACTCCCTGAGGAATGCTTCCAGCACTTTGTTGCAGCTTCCAGCTCACTGTTGTACCTGACAAGTTTTTTTTTTTTTTTCTTTTCGTTATTTAGGGTTGCCATATGTGTCTGAGATGAGCTGGATGCAGATCGCCACTGATTATCCACCAAATCCATCTTTCATACAATGCTTGGATTGTTTGCGAGATCGGATCCATTTAACATGGATGCACTTGAAGTGAAGATCAGAGCAGGAACTTCCACCTTGAAGTACATTTAGGAAAATAGGCTACAGGCTTATAAATGCACTGAAATATCGCATGTCTGTCTGCTCATCAAACTATGTTTTAATCATAAAGGCTCACATAAATGGCTGTTTTAAAGATATTTTTCAGCCAAAACTTGGTGTGTCTTTTGAACTTGTACACATCATTAAGTGTCTGAAATTATAGTAGCAGGATTTTATCCTTTACCAAGACGGCAAAAGGTAGTGTTGACTTCAAATTCAGTCTAAAGAACATGGCAGCTTCAGCCGATGAAGCTAGCATTAGCGTGGTTATTGAGCAAGTTTTATCAGAATTACAGAGTATTTCTTCACTGAAAGAAGAGCAAAACACTGCTCTGGAGGCTTTTCTCAGAGGAAAAGATGTTTCTGCTCTTCTCCCGACTGGTTTCGGCAAGAGTTTGATCTATCAATTGGCTTGTGCCTGGCTTGTGGTTGTGTTTTCGTCGTCGCTCTGTTAGTACGTCATATGCTTCGTTGATCTGATTGGTTTATTTGGCCCGTCTATCACCAACATAGGCCAATCAGCTAACCAGTATTTTCGGCCCTTCCCAAAATTACTTCAACGGAAGGTTTCCAGATGGATATGCAGAACAAATCCATCTAGCAGAGTCAGGTTAGTGTTTTGCCACCTGTGCTTTAATAAATGTCTGAGCCGTCCGAGCAGACCAACGCGTTACGCTGCGGAGTATGACTATAACTAGGCCTAAGGCCCCTTCCTGATGTCCAGTTTGATCTTTACCATATCCAGTTGCAGCCCTGTGATTGGTTGATTTGCTTCTTTGTATTACTGATCACCCAGACTGGTATATCATAAACCGGTTGCTCTCTGGGAGAGCAGGTGCTCCATAGCACTCTTCAAATCCTGTCAGTCTTACTTAAAATAAATGAATGAAATATTGTTTTCAGCAGTTTTAATAGCAAAAATTTTTTTTCTTTAAATCTGCAATACTAACTCCTTTACAGAGGTTCCAATAAAGCACACTAACTTTATGAAATCTAAATCTCTAAATAATTTACCTAAAAAAGCTTTAGTGTCCTTAATCTGACCCAATAATGAAAGAAAAAAGGTGAGAGCTTTACCTATGTCTGAGCCGTATCTGTGATTATTTCTTCTTTTCTTCAGGGATCTCTTGCTTTGTCTACTCACACATCGAAGGTGAAGCTAAAACTGGCTCTATTTGTCATCTGCATGTCTCTCTCTCCCTGCGGAGGCCTCACATTGCTCCCTGAATGGAGATTATGTTGACCTACAATCACAGCTCACAATCTTACTCTGATTAGTTCCTGCTTAATTTCTATTTAAAGTGATGCAATGGTTTTGTAATTGTCAGGTCAGCAATACAACAAGCAGGTTTGGGAATGAGAAGATTGATGGGCAGCGATGATAAATGACTAAACGATGCGCCTGCTGGCCTCACTTAATGCTGCTTAACCTCCCACCTGATCCCGAGGAGCGAACCGGAGGTTAATATCGGGGAAATAGTGATTACTTGTGCAGCGGAGGGTTTTGTGCTGCTAAAGAGGTGCTGGAAAAGGCCAATGATGACACACCGCTGATATTGCTTAAGCCCTTTAGGTCAAATGCCACAAAGATCTGTTACAAGATAGTTTTAGGGCTCTGCATTTGGCATAGTATGGGGTCATAAATTTACAGAAAATCTCAGGAGCATATCTTCTTCCTATTACTCCCCTACAATCAGAATTAGTTGGTCTTTGCACCCATGTGACTCTCACCACGGCTGCTAAATCCTTCTCTGCAGTCTGACAGTAATAAGTGCAGAACCCTCATGCAATATTTGTGCTCCATATCAGCACCTGATATCTCACCTGCTGTGTATTATGCAGACAATTGCATATTTTATCCCATTTCGACCCACACTGTTAGAAGAGGACCCCAGTGAAATTTTGTGATTAATAATAAATGTAGAGCAAGGCTTCGCTAGCAAGCAGCGGAACTGACTGAGTGAAGAGCTGAGTGTCTGGGGAACGCGGCGCTGATCAAGGTCTAGTCTCAGCCATCAGCGCCTCTTTGTACTTAGGGAGGAAAGAAATGCCCTTATTTATACAGGTTTCTTATGGGTAGCTGATAGTTAAAAGCAAATTATTAGCATATTTTAAGGTCAGAAAACCCTTGAGAGTTTAAGATCTAAATAAATCACAACATTTTTGAAAACTTAAAAAAAGAGCATTTCCATAAATGGAAGCTGTTTGGAAACCCTGAGGATAACTACTTATCTTGGTAAAAAAAAAAAAAAAGAAAGTTTCAAATGGGAATGAAATGAATGGATGTGATGCCATGTGGTAAGACAAAAAAAGACAGAGTGAGTGCTCTCCATGAAGATCCTCTACACAGGAAAGCTCAGTGAGCTTTTTGAAAGAAAACAGTTAGTGAGGACTGGATCTCCTCACACTCTGAAAGCGACTTCTCTGTTAAAAACACTTTCTGGATGCAAAAGACATAACACATCTAAAGAATCCAAAATCTTTGTTTAAATGGAAATAACAACCCAAAGCTTCGGGGGGAAGACACAACCGGTTCTCCTTACTCAACCTTACATAGTGTAATTAGTTAGCTGGGCCATTAAGGTCTGTCCCTATGAGTTAAAGAACACAAAGTTTATCAGGTTCAAATGGGGACCTTTCGACCAAAGTTTCCCCTGTATGACGAAGTATTAGGGCCAGG
Organism: Cyprinodon tularosa; assembly: GCF_016077235.1. NCBI lineage: Eukaryota > Metazoa > Chordata > Actinopteri > Cyprinodontiformes > Cyprinodontidae > Cyprinodon > Cyprinodon tularosa. The sequence continues at coordinate 709,786 of NW_024039651.1, forward strand.
CTAGAGATTTTTTATTATTTATTATGAGAATAAAGTCATAATATTACGAGAATAAAGTTGTAACATTACGAGAATAAAGTTGTAACATTACGAGAATAAAGTTGTAACATTACGAGAATAAAGTCATAATATATTCAGAATAAAGTTGTAACATCACGAGAATAAAGATGTAACATTACGAGAATAAAGTTGTAACATTACGAGAATAAATTTGTAACATTACGAGAATAAAGATGTAACATTACGAGAATAAAGTTGTAACATTACGAGATAAAGATGTCACATTACGAGAATAAAGTTGTAACATTACGAGAATAAAGATGTAACATTACGAGAATAAAGTTGTAACATTACGAGAATAAAGATGTAATATTACAAGAAAAATGTTGTAATATTACAAGAATAAAGTTGTGACCTTAATAGAATAAAGTTGTAAAATTACTAGAAAAAGTTGTAATATTACGAGAGTTAAGTCATAATATTGCGAGAATAAAGTCGTAACATTACAAGAATAAAGTTGGAACATTACGAGAATAAAGATGTAACATTACAAGAATAAATTTGTAACATTACGAGAATAAACTTGTAACATTACGAGAATAAAGATGTAATATTACGAGAATAAAGATGTAACATTACGAGAATAAAGTTGTAACATTACGAGAATAAAGATGTAACATTATGAGAACAACATCGTAACATTACGAGAACAAAGTTGTAACATTACGAGAGTAAAGATGTAACATTACGAGAATAAAGTTGTAACATTACGAGAATAAAGATGTAACATTACGAGAATAAAGTTGTAACATTACGAGAATAACGATGTAATATTACAAGAAAAACGTTGTAATATTACAAGAATAAAGTCGTGACCTTACTAGAATAAAGTTGTAAAATTACTAGAAAAAGTTGTAATATTACGAGAACAAAGTCATAATATTGCGAGAATAAAGTCGTAACATTACAAGAATAAAGTTGTAACATTACGAGAATAAAGATGTAAAATTACGAGAATAAAGTTGTAACATTACGAGAATAAAGATGTAATATTACAAGAAAAACGTTGTAATATTACAAGAATAAAGTCGTGACCTTACTAGAATAAAGTTGTAAAATTACTAGAAAAAGTTGTAATATTACGAGAATAAAGTCATAATATTGCGAGAATAAAGTCGTAACATTACAAGAATAAAGTTGTAACATTACGAGAATAAAGATGTAACATTACGAGAATAAATTTGTAACATTACGAGAATAAACTTGTAACATTACGAGAATAAAGATGTAACATTACGAGAATAAAGTTGTAACATTACGAGAATAAAGATGTAACATTATGAGAATAACATCGTAACATTACGAGAACAAAGTTGTAACATTACGAGAGTAAAGATGTAACATTACGAGAATAAAGTTGTAACATTACGAGAATAAAGATGTAACATTACGAGAATAAAGTTGTAACATTACGAGAATAAAGATGTAATATTACGAGAAAAACGTTGTAATATTACGAGAATAAAGGTGTGACCTTACAAGAATAAAGTTGTAAAATTACTAGAAAAAGTTTTAATATTACGAGAATAAAGTCATAATATTGCAAGAATCAAGTCGTAACATTACAAGAATAAAGTCGTAACATTACGAGAATAAAGTCGTAACATTACAAGAAAAAAGTTGTAATATTACAAGAATAAAGTTGTAATATTATCAGACTAAAGTCATAACATTACAAGAATAAAGTTGCAATTTACTAGAATGAAGTCATCATACAACACCCCGTTTCAGAAAGAAAGTTTCGAGCTCTGACCAGCAGAGGACGGCCCGCCAGCTCCACCAATCATCAAACTGAGTCCATTTGGACAAACTGCCCAATTTGATGCTGGTTTGCTAAATGATTTTGTCAAACCAGAGCCAAAGTATAACTTCACATAATGCTCAACATTCCTCATTTTAGGGAAGAAAGTGCTTCTTGTCTGTCATAAAATACAACTTGCTTCTCGAAATTTTATCACAACTTTATTCTCGTAATTTTATTACTTTATTCTCATTATGGTACGACTTTATTCTTGGAATTTTATGACTTTATTCTTGCAATGTTACGACTTTAATCTTGAAATAGAAGAAAACAAAATCTCTAGCTTGGCTCTAATACTCCGTCGTATCCCTGAGATCTGTTACGATCTGTTACGAACATTATAATTTTTCTCTAAACAGTTGTATTCAGAATAATCAGCTACAGCATCAACAAATAGCCCCCCCCCCCGTATATCATCTGTAATGCCTACTTACCAGTAGAAGAAAACTTTCATCACCACAAGCGTGTTCAACAGTAATATAGCGAATGTCATTAATCAAGTGGAAAAAAAACTATTTGGTGAAAAGGCTAGTTGAATATTGAGTAAAGGATCGTCTCATCTTATTTTTTTATTTAAAAGATATTTTATCAAACAAACATAAAATTGTTGAAAAATTCTGATATTTTACTCAAATCTTACTCAACTATATTAATTACTGTATGTTTACTTGATCTCCAATTGGCTCAGCTGATAAAAAAGCATCACTAAAAGATCTGGGTTAATGCAACATTTCTTATTTTAAAAGTACATGTAGGAAAGAATACTTTGGGTTATTTTTAGGTAAAACATTTCAGTTTAAAATAAAAATGGGTAAAGTTTCATATATCAATGTGGTGTTAGATGGGATTCATTTTTGAATCTTTTCATGGAATCTCATTTGGAAACAAGATAAATGATTGTATATAGATAAATATAATAAATCATTCATGATAAGTACATTCTATTTCTATTATTACTGCCTTAAAATTGGTTTGACTGTGTTTCCTTTACTTCATGAAAAAAAAATATTCAAATTGATACAGCATATGTTTTATTAGCTGATAAAAAAATAAGGTTTGCACAGCTAATAATAGCTAAAGTACACTTCTGTCAGGTCCAGAGGGGCACATAATAGCACTTTCATTCATCACTTTGTAAGAAATAAAGATAAAGCTATTTATGATTTGGCCTTCAACAGCAGAAAGAAGCACTTCTCTACACTAAAAGATTCAATTTGAATCCTTGGTGCATACTTGTCTATAATATAAGCCTTTGAATGGAGTTTCTTCCAAATATTGCACTCAAACAATATTTGTAATTTATCTAAAATACACCTGGTGCTTTCCTGCAGCAGATGTGCGACACCTCGTTCTGAGAGAATCCCAAAACAGCTCAGCGTTTTGAGGTAATTGTTCAGCTGAAAGCAGAGACACACTGTGCTACTGATGCTTAGTTTGCAGACTGGGTTCGTTAGGTGCGGCTCCACTAACCTAGAATCCAAAAAAAGCTTTATAACAGATCACAGTTGTTGGTCCAGGTAGAATAGTTCAGTTTTTATCATCATCAACTGGATGCACAGCCTCTCTGAATACTCAAACATCACAGAGAAGAGAAAAGCTGATATCCCTTTTAATTTTTGGAGCAGGAATAAATTGTTCTCCCTAATCGGAACTCTTTGCCCCTGGAGATGTTAATGAAAAGCAAGTGATTGAAAAAAAAAAAGCCCTGGCACGGAGAGAAAGACTCCCTGCCAAGACGAAGTGAGCTCTGTGAGAAGTTTGAAGGGTAAAAGGAGAGAAGGAGGAGAAATTGATTGGCTTGTTTGTATTTTGGGCTGCGCTCACTATAAGGCTTTCTCATAGGCTGTAGGGAGCTACTTCCAAAGGTACATTTGTTACAGATTCATTATGGAGAAACTTAAATTTACCCGCTGCCTTTACCTGACCACATGTCAGCTGTAATAAAATCAAAACGGGGGATCATCCGGCTTAGTGTGCACACGGACTATTATTGGCCTATAATATCCGACCTTGGTATTGCAGTGGATAGCAGATTTACTATAAAACACAGCTGAGCTTCGTGTTCCTGTTCTTTTCACCAAATCAACCCTACACTTCCTAAAAAAGGTTTAATCAGCTCAATAGAAATAAATCAAATTAAATCTGTAAAACTATAACAAGCCCTAAACTTGCTTAGGAAAACATACGTAGAAATAAATAAGATAAATTGATATTAAACTTTGTAGACTTTTAGAGGTCACAGAAAGAAAAAACAGCATTCTTTTGAAGGCTACTGCTATGTCTAATGTCAAAATGTCTAAATGCCCTTCCTGAAAATTTTTTGGCCTAAGTGGAGGAAATAAGAAGCTGTATGCAATTCTGAATGTATAAAAGATTTTTTTTTTTTTTTTTTTCTTTGGCTGATTACATTGATTGATAAACTTCTTATTTATCATTCTATGTAAGTAAGTAAGTGAGTAATGTTTATTTACATAGCACCTTTCACAGACATAGAGGTCACAAAGTGCTTCACAAAATTACAATACAAATAAAAATACATTTACACTGACAAAAGACATGGTCATAAAACAGCCCTCAATCTACTTCGGGAGTCTTCAACATTTTCCAGGCTAAGGACCCCCAAACTGATGTCAAGCTGGAGCAGGGACCCCCTAATTATATGTATTGTATAAAATTATGTTATATCAAACTAGTCCTATAGTCACTCTATTACATATGGAGTAATTTCTCCCTGGGATTATTAAAGTATTTCTGATTCTGATTCCTGGTTGACGGAACAGGTGTTGTGAATGAAATGGTGCCCAGCTTGAAAGAGCTCCTGTGTGTCGCTGAATGTGTGCATTGATGATTGAAAGTCATCTTCTGCCTCCATTTATCTGTTTATTACAGTGTATTGAATTTGTGTTAATGTGGATTTAAAGACATTTCAATTAGTGGAAAAAATTGCAGGGCGGAATATAAAAAAAGTTTAATCAAACAAAACTTTCATGGCCCCCATGCAGTACCTCGGTGGATCCCCTAGGGGTTGCGGACCCCCTTTTGAAGACCTCCGATCAACTTTAATTAAAATGCTTTCTTAAACAAATAGGTTTTCAGTTCGCTCTTTAAAACATCAACAGAATCAAGTAAGTGCAAGGAAAGCGAGAGATTATTCCAAAGCGCCGGAGCGACCACCTAAAAGAAGCGATCTCCCCTGGTTTTGTAACGAGGATGAGGGACCATGAGCAGATTGAGGTACTGAGACCTCAGCCTCATAGAGGGGGTATAAGGTAAGTTTAAGACTAATTTTGTCCTACATTGTAAAAACAAGTCAGCTCCACTAAAAAAAAAAATAATAATAATAATTCTTATGGAAAACATCTTCATTGTTTTTTTTGTCTTGAGTTGAAAAATTACAAAAAATGAACTTTAAATCTGTTATTTGAGGAAAGTTGCTTGAAATTAAAATGTCTGCTCTGTTTGTTCAGATTTCATTTACTTTTTAAAAAGGAATTCTGTATTTTTTTCTAAGACCTGATAAGTTTGTAGCTATGGACCTGTTTTTCCTGAGAACTGATGATGTCCTAAAATGTACACCATAAAGACGTCTGTTCTTTTATTCACTGCTATTATCCATTTAGGAAATAACAAATCTCTTATGATTTTCAAGCAGGTAATTTCCCTCATGAAAATGAAGAATAAGCTGGTATTCACTATTCATGGTTTACATGTAAGAAAAAAGAAACAATCCCATTTCTGTTTACTCATGCATCTATTCACAACTAAAGTCGTCTAAAACGATGTCATTGGAAAATGCAAGGCTGTTAATGAGAAAATGCTGATAAAAAGCTTCAGTTTATAATCATTTGTTAAAGTAGGATGTATATAATACTAAGACAGGTTTGTTAAAGTGATGCATGACCTACTGACTGGTACGCATAAATTAAAGGTCACTGTGATGCCTCTGTCTGTCTGCATTTATTGTATTTCTTTTGCAACAAGCCACAGTTCATTACACAATAATAAATGCTTTGTTTATGCCGATTACTGCGTAATTAAGAAGGACATTTTCTTAGCGCTAGCGAGCGGATAAAAACTCCTGGGGGGTACAGCTGATTAACCATCCACAATGCTAACATCTAATTGCAGCTAAGTGGTGAAAAACAACACCAAGGCACAGCCATTCATACCACATTGAAAGTGAACGAGATACGTCTGTGTGAGGAGTGTTGGCTGGATATTGAAGGTCATTAGAAGCACCATTTCCTACTAAAGATGTAGGTGGCATAGTTAACCTCTGTGCCAAGAGGAAGAAAACACAACAAGCTGAAAATCATAGCATCCTGCCTCAAAGTAGTAAAACAACTAAAACGTTCATCTTTAATAAGCTTATTGCCTGCAGCCTGTGGCTGGAATGCTGGAATATGCAACAAGTTCAAAAGGAGTATGTGCTTTCAAAGTAAAAGTTACTTCCAAATACATGTCTGAAAAGTGCGGCATGTACCATTGTTTTCAACTAATTAGCTTTCAACAGTTGCCTAATTAGTAATTAGAGTCATTCTGATCCATGCGTTTATTTTTAGTCGAATTGATTACTGCAACGGTGTTTTCACAAGTCTGCCTAAAAAGTGGATCAGACAGCTGCAGCTGATCCAGAACGCTGCTGCCCGTGTCCTCACTAAGACTAAGAAAGTAGAGCACATCACCCCAGTTCTAAAGTCCTTACACTGGCTCCCTGTATCTCAGAGAATATACTTTAAAATACTTCTGTTAGTTTATAAATCTCTGAATGGCTTAGCACCTAAATACATCACAGACTTGCTATCAGTGTATCAACCCTCCAGACCACTCAGGTCTTCTGGCTCCAGCCTGCTCTGCATACCTAGAACCAGAACTAAACATGGAGAAGCAGCATTTAGTTCCTATGCTCCACTTATCTGGAACAAACTTCCAGAAAACTGTAAAAGTGCGGAAAGCCTGAGTTCCTTTAAATCAAGACTAAAAACACATTTGTTTTTTTACGATTGCCTTCGACTGTTTTAATTAAACAGTTCAACTAAAACATATTTTCTTTAGTCCAACTGTTTTTAATATTCTTTTTTGTTTCTGAATTTTTTATTTTTTTTCCTACTTGCTTTAATTCTGTTTAATCTTCCTGTATTTTAATCATGTAAAGCACTTTGCATTGTCTTTGTACTGAATTGTTCTATACAAATAAATTTGCCTTCCCTTGCCTTGCCTTCTGTATGTCATTTAACCTTATTATACATCCAGCTGTTCTATGAGGGCATCAGATGTTTGTTGGAGAACAAACAGCATCATGAATACCAGAAACACAGCAAACAGGTTAAGAAGAAAGATGTGAAGAGGTTTAAGCCATGAAGACAAACTGGAAAAGTATCCTTCAGATAAAAATGATGAAGAAATTAAACTGGCTTTTAATGCTTTGGCAGGCAATATGGGAAACAGATGATAAACAGTGGCAGCTGGCTGAAGAACCAACCTGAGGAGCTGAGGGAAAGTGACTAATAAACACCCGAAGAATCATGAGCAGGATTCTCAAGCACATATCAAGGTGCATATGCTGATGAAGATTCTGTCATCTAGGTCATAGTCATTCTGTAAAAGTTAAAAATAAATCCACTGGACTTGGTTTCCAAGATTTGAAGACGTTTCGCCACCTCTCCAGGAAGCTTTCTCAATTCAAATGTCTGGATCCGCAGTGAGTTCGAGTCTATATATAGACAAGGCCTTGTATTGCTTGGAAACATGCAAATTGAGCCGATGAGTGGGTCGTTTGGTTCCATTGTTAGCCTGTAATATCTGAAACCTGTCTATGATTATGAAGGTCGGTTATAAAGGAGGGATTGTCGTTAAAGGGGAGGATTGTCTCCTGTAATACCTGACACCTGTCTGTGATTGTTAAGAGTCGGTCGTTAAGGAGGTTTTTTTTTTCACCCATTTGGAGCAGCGAGGTGCTTTGTTCCTCTTAACCTTCTTTATTTTTTTGAACTTTTACGGAATCAAGGTGCATATTCGTGAGCCTGGATCGATATTTATTTCTGATGATGTTCATGATGGAGAATCCCAGACTGACACAGCTCATTGGCTAACTTGCATCATGTGCAGCCTGGACCTGGACGCGCTGGAGGGCTTTAACATGTAAAAAGGAGAAACGGCGCAAGTAAAATTAGACACATAAATTAACGCACAACATGCAGTAATTTATAAATGTTTTAAATTAGGTTTGGTCCGGATTAGCCAGCAGGAGGGTCCGTGACCTCTGGTTTACAGATTAGTTTTGGAAAGTTGCCAACATCCAATATTTATAATAATTATGAGGAGTGTTGGCCTAGTGGTTAGAGCAGTGTGCAAGTACCTGGTTCAACCTCCACAGATTGCCACTCTGGGTCCTTAAGCAAGACCATTAACCCCACAGTACTCGCCGGGTGCCACACAATGGCAGCCCACTGCTCCAAAAGGGGATGGGTTAAAATAGTACATATTTTTATGTTTTATTTCTTATTTCTATATTTCTTATTTTTATTTTGTTTTTCATTGTGTGCGATACATGTACACTTGCACCTTAATCCTTATTTATTTTGATATACTGTATATACCTGGATATACTGTATATATATATTGTTTATTGTTTATTCTTAATGCACCTTTTTCCTCCTTGTTTGCACCTTCTTTGACTCCTATGCCAATATATGACAAGTGAATTTCTCTGCTGTGAGATCAATAAAGCTCATCTAATCTAATCTAATCTAAATGCAGAGAGTTCATTTCATTGCTTTGTACTTTTGACAATGTAATGATAATAGTGTTGAATTGTATTCTAATATTTTTACTTTGACCAACATATTTGCAAGACTAGTAATGCCAGAGGAGAGGCATGCTAGAGCAGAAAGATGATTCTATCAAGCATCCTTTCAGGATTATTTACAATGTTTAATTGCGACGAGGATCCAGAGTGAATTTTATGCACTTCTGTTTTTGAATATTAACACTGGATAAACTACTTGTTATCACCTTAATAGTCCCATTTGCAGCATAGTAGAGTAGCATCAACTTCTCTAATAGTGAACAGATCATTATGCAAAACTTTTTTTACATGATACAGTAGTACATGATAATTTCTAGCAATAAGGCTAGAGGCCTTCTTTATGCTAATGCACTTCAGAAAGCAAAGTTTTAACTTTTCTCTGAGAGAATCCCGAACCTGATGCTAAAAGCACCAAGTCTCTCCCAGGACCGACTGATGGATTAAACTAAAAACAGAGAACTGTATCACAGTTGGTGTCCACTTTATTGAAACGAAGTATCCTGACAGCTTGCCAGAGCGACATCCCCTGTCTTTTAGAGAGCTTAACTGAAATCAGAAGTGTTTCACATATATTTTTAATATTAAATCAATATCTCACTCAAAAATGTTCCTGTTTTGTTATATCTGGGCGCTAACAACTGTGCCATAGAAGCACACCCCATAAACTATGTTTTTTTTTTTATTCAGTATAAATAAAAATATTTAGCCTTTTATGTTGTCATGTTGTTAGTTGATCGATAAGATCAATCATATTCTGATTAATTAATTTATTGACCATTTATTTGACCAATTGCATACAAACATTGAGAACCCACTCCATTATTATCCGCACTAAAATGGTTTGAAGCAGGCCAAAAAAACTGTATTTTAAGCTTGATAAACTTATTAGGATAAAATAAAATCCTACAATCCCAAAACACTGTATACTTTCTACTAAAATGTACATCTGTTAAACATTTTATCTCAATAAAGCTTCAATCAGGTTGTAGGCAGGTAAAAACAGATCATGTGTCCGTTCTCAATGTTGACGTGCTGGCTGAAGAGCTACAGTCTGGCTGAGGGAGGAGGATGGATGAGGGGAACACACATTGTCTCTGAGAGGGGCAGTTTTAATCCATCATTTACAAGAATTCATCACCGTCCTGCTCTGCTCCTTCACTACTGATAAACAAGTCCCACAAAAAGACCTGTGTCCTTTCAGCTTAATGGTGAATCCTGGAATCAGTTGGATCTAAATGTTGCACATACACAACCTTAAACTACAGCTATAGATCAACACGAGCATGCAGTGCAGAGTTTAACTGACCAGTTCCTGCAGTCGGTGCCAGCTGGGCACCGACAGGCTGCTCAGCGGTGCCAAAAATGTTACAGCTACAATTTAACATCAGATGTCAAGGCTCTGTGCACAGGCTCCAAAAGAGAGACAAATCTGTGTTTACTAAAGTGAATCAAAACAGTTACTGGAAAAGAAGAAATACTTTTGGATGAGGGAGCTAATAATAAGTACAAAAAGTCGTCTGTCCTCAGACTTTGTCATAAAAAAGCTGAATGTATAGACAAAAATTAGCTACGTAATGATTTTTTAATCCATAATTGTTGTGCATTGTGGCTGATCTTCACTAGAACAAGACAAAACACTGGATCTAACACTGTTTGATCAACATCAGGTGACAAACCTGCATTATTAAAGAGAGCTGGGGATCCAGTAGCAAAGAGAAACCAAAAAATGGCAAAACAGAGAGAATCCCCCCTAATTCCATCTGCCAACAACCTGTGACTTTGATGGGAAAGACATGTGACGCCCTGTCGAAAAACTTCAGCAAAAAGTCTTCCTTAATTTAACTATTGACGGGAAATACAAGCTGAGATGACAATAAATGTGCCAGAAAGAGGCAAAATGTCTTTCTGGGAAATTGTCAGGAAGACAGATCAAACATATTCTACTGTACTCTGGCATTATCCTGAGCGCTGTAGTTTATCTGATGGGTGTTTTCGCTGCTGCTGTGAAAATCAATCCAGATTCAAAGAAGTAGCCGAAGCCCCAAAGCACAAGTTCATCTTATTTAGAAAAGCTTCCAAGTATCAGACTTTGTGATTGAATATTATTACAGGTACTGAAGGAAAAAAGCTAAGCTCCTCCATGGAGAGATAAAGGCAGGCAGGGGGAAAAACAAAGACAAAAGTCCATAGGACCGAAGCTCCCGGTGTGGATTTGAGAAGCTGTAAACCATTTTCTCTTCTAATTTCGAAGTAATGTCCTCTTAATCTGAGTAAAGCCTGGAAGAAACCCCCAGCACTGAGTGATTAAACACGGCTTCGACTGCAGGAATTGGCTAGCAGTTGGCTGGATGTTGAGATGCAATTAATATCTCAGAGAGTGGAAGTGCACTATGGCTTCACAGTGAGAAAACACCCACATACATACAAATGATTGAAACCATTTCCCAGTGTTCCCAAAGAGGCAAACCTCTGCACGTAGTGATGGTTCTGAGACAGCGGGAATGTGTGGGGATGCGGCATCCATACCTGTCACGTTTTGGATTTGAAAATGAGGAACATTTTACGGCATCCACATCCAACTACCCCAGTCAGGCTTTATTTTAATATAATTTAAGACATTTGCACAATAAGTTGATCCGATTTGGAATTACAATGATAGCGACAGTTCCATTTGGAGAGGCAGATCTATTCTTTTTATAATTTTATCAGGGGCAGAACTACATACCTTCTGAGGGGTATGTTGTTTTTCTGTCTGTTCTTTACACATCTTGCTAATGTTTTCAATGTAATAAATATTGAAGGATCACCTGGTATAAAATGACTGTTCCTACTCTTCCACCTGGTATTAGACCAACCTGTTGTTTTTCCCTGTTTATCACTCTTCATCCCTCCTTTGTCTCCTCCATCTCTGGAACCTGAACGACATGAACTTTGCTAAATATAGTTGTCTGAATATATTCTGGTCAGTACCAGAATGATGCCATCAAGCAGACTAAACAGATTCAAATATATGTTATGAAATGCAATTTGATCCACCGTGGAAATAACTTCACACATTTCAGACAGGCTTGCATGTTTTAGGTTACATATATAACAGCCGTACTACATAAGGAAACAAATCTAAAGCAGCAAAAAAGATTAAATTCAAATTATAATTTTGATGGATTGGACCCTGCATCTAATTAGACTTATCTGATTCATCACATCAGAATTAGAGTGAGCACATTTTGAATTGTAAAAAAAAAAAAAGAACACTTTGCTCTGACTTCATATACGTTAATCATACTAAAATTGTACCCTACAAGTTTTTGAATATATTTCAAACTTTTAGGGGCTGCTCAGTGGAGCAGTGGTTAGCACTGCTATTGCTGCTGTTAGCACATTCCTGGTGGGGGTCTTTCTCCGCACCAGCACCCCTTGCGACCTCAAGTGGGATTAAGCGTGTCAGAAAATGGTTGGATTTCCAATTTTTATCAGTTTTTTTGCATTTAATGGCTCTATACTTAATATTTCAAGCTATTATTTCAACAATGTATTTTATTGATGATTCAATTATTATAATCATGGCAGGATTGGTCCTTTATAACAGCCACAGGAGTGTATGGCAAGCTAAATAGAAAAGTATTGGGGTTTTTATTCTGAAAGATAAGTGATGGTATTGTGTACCATTGCATATCGGCCCCCTTAAAGCACTCATCTGGACCACTATACATGTTCGGATCAGTGATGAGTCTGAAATAAAGCATCTGTGTTTCTTTAAACTTTCCGTATATTTTTCTGCTGTTTTGTTCCTTTTTTTGTTTTGCTCAAAAATACATTTTTTCAAACAGACGGACAATTAAAAATCTGACTGTGGCTACGTATAAAAGCTAACGACAGACAGGCAAACATGAATGATTACCTGTTGAACCTCGTGGAGCATTTAGCGACTAAGCAGCCAAATATTTCCCCAAGGAATTATTGTAAACCAGAGAAAGAGTCCAAGGAGAGAGAAATCGTTATCTCTATTATTATAATCCATTTCTCAGTTTATCATGGAGGCTAAACTTTGTTGACTGCTGTGGGTAAAGACTGACACATTATGAAAGAAAAGGAGAAGATCGAAGTCTAGCCCAGAACTTAACAGACATTTTGATTTTTATTCAAAGCCTGCACAAAGAGCAGCTGCAGGATTCAGATAGGCCTGCTAGAAGTTTGAACAACACACATTATCGTTCATCACGTAAATGACTTCTGCTCCTCTGAACCTCCTACAGCTCTTGTAAAGGATCATTTAGATCAGCTAATGCCTCCTTTGGTCGATGGATCTCTGTTCTAGTATTATCCCCTCTCTGCATATCTTTGTCCCTCCTCCTTTGGAGTTAGTACAGCTGCACCTCATCTGCTCCTACTGATGGAACAGCTAAAGTTTTTCCAATCCAAACTTTATAAAACACTGTGATCTATGATGTTAATAAAAGAAAATTGCACTTTCTGAAAATAAATGATTGATTCTGATGCTTACATGTTGCCACTTAAGTGTGTTATTTCAGCAAAGGTGTCTTTAGATGTGAAAATAAAATCGATCAGGTATCATAACGAACAGATTTAATGATGCAGCCGCTGTCTTCTTGGTTTAATGCGATCGTTTGTTAAGCGGCCCTGCGACACCAGGAGAATGGTGCTCTGATGAGCTGGCCTGAGCCCTGCTGCAGCCGGCCTGCTTGGCCACTGATAACAGAGCCCAGAGCTGAAAGGAGAGAATCCCATTACAAATAGCGACATTAGGTCTGTCAGGTTGTGCAGCTGAAGCGGTACATCTCCATTGACCCTGCACTGCCACAGCTCCCCCTGTGGGGTCAGAGCGCTGCCCCCTTCTGGGATAAAATGAACCTCAGCACTTCTAAAGGGGAACATAGGCTGGAAGTATTCCAACGAACACAAGCACAAGCAGACATACTAAATACAAATATATTCACTGTGTCACACTGCAAGGTTACATTCCTTAAATTGCACAAATTGATACACGCGCACAATTATGTCCTCAAGGTCATTTTTTGACACAATTAGCAAAGCTCCAATTTTATTAAAGGAATCGTTTAGCAGTAAGACATGATGTTCTGTTACAAGCATACAAGCAGTTTACATTTCGCCTACAGAAGTTAATTGAATATGGCGTTTTTATCTAATATATGAATCCAGATTATCAGGTTTCTAGAGGCTAAAGCTCATGGCTAATCTGAGAGGGAGCAAAACAAAAGTGAACTTTGATCATTTAAAAACATCTTTCCTTCTGAAAAGGTAAAGCATTTTTACATTTTCCATGAGCAGTTATTTATGATAACTAGTTTACACAGAGAAATGTCAAAAAGAGGCAGTAAACAACCTGTTAAACACACTGAGAGTAGAGCTTGCTTTCCCCGTCAGAGTAACTATCCGATATAAAAATGAATTATTGAGGAAAAATAAAAAAATAAAAACTACACTCCTTTTTTGTGGCACCGGTGGCTTTTATTTTTAAAGTGTTCAGACAAGAAGTGGTTTGAAGAAAAAGTGAGAAGAAGTGTCAACCCAGTATGGCTGCTTTGAAGAATTAGTCCTCTATGCATGGGTCGCACTTCCCCTCTCCCCCTCCACCACTGCTGTGGCCCCTTGATGGCATTTCAAAAGTTTCATCTGTCCTTCATTTGTCTATAAGTAAGTTATTCTGACTTAAAATGCTTGACAACATCCATTTAAGCGTGTGCTTTGCAAAGGAAAATAATGGATAGTGCACTGCATTACAGATCTTATTTGTCCTGAAAGTACATTTACTATTTTTTAAGTTATACCAACATAATGAAGCAAGGATTAAAGTCTAGAGCAGCAGCACTTAAATATTAAATAAGATAATATTCTGGAAGTCTGGAAAGAAAGGACAGAAAGTATTTAGATTTGTTATAGAAACTATTCCAGAGTTGGTCTTATTATTGGAACTAGTTTTCAAAATATTGATTGTTAAAATCATGAAGTAGGCTATTCAATTTGATTAAAAAGAGTTACATATTAAATAATATTCAACACTGATTTATCAGACCTCAAATACCATAGCAGCAGACAGAGTTCTAATTAAAATTTAAAACAGAGATCCTATTTCTCCTCTTTTAGCTTATCTTCATTGGCTTTCTGTGAAGTAAAATTTAAAATCCACCTTCTCACATACAAAGCCCTAAATAACCAGACTCCATCTTACATCAGAAATCTTATTGTTCTTTATGTTCCTAACAGAGCACTTAGCTCTCAGTATGCAGGTTTACTAGTGGTTACTAGAATTTCTAACAGTAGAATGGGAGGCAGAGCTTTTAAGACATGGCTAAAAACTTTCCTTTTTAATTAATCTAATATAGCGGCTCAGGTTATCCTGAGCTATCTCTATAGTTATGCTGCTGTAGGATAAGACTGCTGGAGGACATAGGGACCCCTTTTCTTCACTCTACTTCATTCTATCTCCATTCTCCAATTCTGTAGTATTTGTTAGTTCCAACCCTAACTGTATTTTCTTTCTAATTTTTCTCTCCATAGTAGCTTCATCTGACCTGGTGCTCTTCTTGGCTGTAAGAAAAGAGAGAAACATCAGCTGGGCTGCTGCCATCAACATCTTTGATTATAGACGATGGAGTTGGGCTTCTTTATCAGTGCTTTGTCCTTCTAGACATAGCTATGGGCTGGGCTTTTATTTACTAACTGTATGTGCTCTCTTTCATCCTTTTTGACATGGAAACTGTGTCAGAGGTTATCTGTTTAACTGATTTTTTTCCTAGTGAGAGGTACCAATGGAGCTAGTTTACTGGTACCTTTTTTAACATAGAAAGTATTTATAGTTAAGTGCTTCTATGTTTCTTTTGTATGTCTGCTTCTGATTCCTTGATCCTCAGTCAGGCTCAGCAGTGGACTGCTCACACTGGGCCTGGATCTGCTGGAGCTTTTTTTTTCCCATTTAAGGGAGCTTTTTCTCTCGACTGTCGCTGCATGCATGCTTGGTGTGAAGGATTGCTGTAGACGACCGAATGCAAGCGAACATCTACTGTCACTACATGCTCATCCAGAAGGACTGAACCCTGTAAAGTCAATGGCTCGCTGAGGTCAGCTGGTTTTCCTTAGCTGGAAAACTTTTAACCAATCTGACTGTATGAGCCGATTGAATCAACCCTTTAGAACGCCCTGAGATGATGTGTTTTGAATTGGCCTTATACTGAACTGAATTAAAAACACCAACTGAATGAAGAGTAATACTTATGATATTCCAGCTACGTTGACTTTATCCAATCATCTTATATTTTCTTAACTGTAGCCCATATTTTAGACTAAAAAATAAAAAGATGCACAATTACCTACTCCAAGTGATTGGAGTAAAAGCCTGACTTGCTGAGAAGAACATAATTTCTCAAAGGTTCATAAAGACTTTTAATAAACCAAAAGAAAGGAAGATAACAGATGCCTGTTTTTATAGATATCTGATGTCAGACTTGGCTGCATGCATTTTACCTATTCTCTATCATACAGAGTCCATATTTCAGTAATATTACATTAGTAACACAACACAGCTTCTAATAGAACTGACAGGGGGCAGGTATAAGCCAATGCCTCATCTGCCTTCTTTTTCTCTTTACCTTTCAAGCAGTCCTCCAGTCAACTTTAATGATATTTTCATCACCCTTGACAAAAAGTCATTAAAGCTTCCTTGTGTGACAGGGGATCTAAAAAAAAAAAAAAGATACTCAAGTGAAAAAAGAAGCACCATCTGCACATGGTGGGGGCGGTAAACGACTGAGAACTGGTCCAGTAAACTCAGCCAAGACGATGGAGCAAAATGAATGATAAGAGTTTCATTCCAACATGTAGTTATCTCAGCTTACAGTTGTCGTCAAAGTGTGTGCATCTACAAAGAGATATGCTATGAATTATATCTGCACGGGAGTTGGGCCAAAAAAAAGGTCTATGCTTTCCAAAAAGAACTAGGCCTAGGCGGAAGGTCTTCTGAAGAAACTCATTGTTTTTTCATACATCCACCTGCATCACAGCCAATCAGCTTTGAACCACCCCTCCTCGAAAGCCAATCGGTAGCCAAAGCTAAAATCAAAAAAGTCTCCGATCCACACTGTCCGCTCCTGTACACAGGCGGTGTATGCGCTGTGACTTCATTCAGACGACCCCATTTAAACCCACCTCCAGCCCCTCCTCCACCATCGTAGCTAACACTTCATCAGAGTGTCATTTCTCCAAGACTCTTACTGCGTTCCCTGTCTCATCTTAACCGACCCGGCAGAAGAACACCATGTTGAGGCTGGTTCCGCCAGAAGTTTCTTCCCATTTTTCCCAACAGGGAGTTTTTCCTCTCCACTGTCACTTCATACTTGCTCATAATGGACAGGTTCTCTCAGACTGTGTTATCCAACTGGACTTCCATCTTCCAGGTCCCTGAGTGAAGCTCTAGTATCAGCTCACGCAGTCCACTTTATCTCCCCATAAAGCTAAGCAGACCGCCTCACTAACCAGCAGTCTACAGACTGACTAACTTGATCTATCTCCACTCCACCACCAGTTTCAGCCTTATTCCTGTTCATGCATATCTATCACCTATGTTTCCTGCTGAGGTCTGAGCGCCAAAGACAAAGTAATTTTATCAATAAATTTCTCCTAATTACAACAAAACCAAATAATAATAGAAAGAACTCACCGCTACATTATGTTCTGTGGAAAAATAAAATGGTTGTAATTGCTTTAAGAACAACTTTCCTTGTATTTTTCATGCTTGATTTGATGCAATCATAACACCCCATGTGTTAATCTATAGGTGTGCATGAAAGGTATGGCTTCAACAAGATGCTTTTATTTGCTTGCAAAGCCACCGTCTCCTGCACCGGCAATGAGAAAGATGTAACCCTTAGGAACTGCAGGGGGAGGTGGAGTAGAAGGAAATGAGGCATTGATTGAACTGGTGCTTGTCCACCTTACAGTAATTCATAAAAAAGACTAACCTGCCACATGTTTATGGAACACTGGTCTCTCTGACAGTAAGAAATGCTGGAGTACATCCCAGTGATAGCAGTAAAATATACTTAAAATAAAGGCAAAACAAGGAAACCTGCATTAAAATAGAGCTAAAGCTGCTGCTCCCTAACTTTTCATGTAAGGTGAAGAAATAATAGGATTTTCTGGTGCACCAAATCCTGTTTAAACTTTGAAATACAGTATGTGTTTGATTTGCATCTGCTCCAGTCATGATCTTGCTTCGTTATATATTTCATTTCTTTATAATTTCTGTCTTTTATATTCTCTTTGTGTTTCCTCCTTTACATCCCGTTTCCTTTTATTTCTCATGCTGAATCCTCCTAACTGTTCCGCTGCATCAGGATAAAGAACATCACTTTAACTTTGATGACTCTGTGATGTTTATTTATTTATTTATTTAGTTTCCTAATTTTCGACAACAAACAATGACAGTGACATTTCCAGAGTAAGAATTCTTACATTGATTTTTATGCCTGTTAAATACAGTCACAACACTTTTAGCTGCAACTGTGGTGGAAACCTCTCAACTTTAGTTGGCAATAATGATTATGAAGTTATTAAAAACTGTATTTTTTATTTATCTTTTGTAATGGGAAATTGTGGTAGCGTCGACAAATCAAATCAAGTACTATTATTCAAATAAATGGATACTTTGTTACTTTTTACCATGGTTTAAACAAACTAACCTATAAAACACTACTTGTTATTTAAAGCTAAACCTTGACAAAAGCTATTTCACTGCCATCTGTATGAAAATAATACATCTTTTTTTAAGTGTCAGCTCAATGAATCAGAATGAATAACAGAAAATGCAAATAGAAATTTGCAGTCAAAGGAATTCAACATTAACATATGGGGATCTAAAACATTAAACAGAGATTTTTTTTTTTTTTTTTTTTTTTTTTTTTTTTTTTTTTTTTACAGTGTCCTGTCTGGCAAGGTGGCAATACGAATAATTGTCTTGATGCCAAAAGGAGCCCAACAGATTTTACTTTCACAAGTGTAGCGGTATGGCAATTGCCATACTGCTCCACTTGTTTCATGTATATAAATTGCTTTATTATAATTATGCAGGGAGTTTTACAGTTCATATGGACACTGCAATGTAAGTAGAGCAGAAAAACAGAAGAAGAAGAAGGAAAAAGAAAAAGAAAAAAACAGGACAAAAGATGAAACAGGAGATAGGAAGGAGACAATGACAAAACATTTTTAGTCTGCTTCAACACCTGTAATGAGATGGAAAAAAAAAAAAAAAAAAAAGAACAGCACAACCAAAAAACATGGTACGAGATATACAATAAAGCAAACACCTTGAAACTATCGCTAACGTAATATTATTAAGTCTGACATGTACTCTGTGTTACCTGTGATTTTTTTTTCTCCAGACCGGGTTATTTAACCATATTCTAAAACTGCATAATCCTTTCGTAAAAACATAAATAATTTATTCTTTTTTATTCAGGTGCTTTCTTAGGTTTAACCCTTTAAAGCCTGATCCAAGAATAAAACAAAACAGAAAATAACTTTTTTTTGGTTTGAAGTCCTTATTTGCCATTTTAACAAAATATGTAAAAAGAAAAGACAGAAATACATTTTTGATATTAATAATTTATTACTATGCGATAAGTCAAGATTATTTTTTGTGCAGTCTTCTACTGGCTGTTATCAGGTATATCTGATTGTGTACAATAGGATTTTGAGCAAAGTTTTTCCCATTTAATTATGCAAAAGGTGTCAGATGCAAAACATTTCAGAAACCATATGTATCAAATACGATACATTTGGCATTATAGGGTTAAAGAATTGGTCTAACCTTAGTTGTGATGAACAACCTTAGCTAACATTTTAATCACTGGCAGACTTTGTGCATACTATGAGTAACTCTTGCATGTTACTAGATTCATCATCAAGTATTCCTATACCTAATATATCATGATAAGTGAGTTCATTTCCCACACTGCCATGGAATCATCAGACGAATTTACCTTTTAGCTTTACAAAAACATAAAATGTGAACTCTAGCTGAGAGCCTTGCACAGTTTCTTCTCCCACCGCACACCTGTGAGTGAGGTGAAGAAAGCAGGTGAACCACAGCAGGTCATTGCAACCGGCTGCTCTGAAGTGTGCCAGCTATGGAGCCTTGTGAGCCCTGTGAAAACTGTTTTGTTTAATTACTCTTTTAGCGGCGAGAACAGTGGCGGCTGGCCAATAGAGGGTGCTATTGAAATTAAATTATAATATTTATAGTTTATAATTAATATTTATAAAAATATATATATAATTTTGAAATATATTAATATATTTTTTTGGATTTGAAAGATAAATCTTGAACCTTTAAAGTGTCATTTCATGTTCCATTGGATTAGTGATGTATTTCTCCCCTAGGGCACAAAAATATTTGCCCATTGACTCTCATTAAAAGCTCCTCCTCTGCAATACAGAAGTATAGGAGAGCTTTAGGCGTAGGTCTGGTGTGCCTTGAGGTGACAGGAACTGTCGTCGCAGTTGTTGTTGTGCGGGTGATTGACAGGCCAGGGTATGGGAGGGAGGCAAACTTACCAAGAGAAGCTGGAGGTGAAATTGTTTGAACCTGATCAGCCAAACATCAAAATGAATCAGCAGTACAGGACCTGGTTTAGCTACAAGGCTTGGCTACCTGCATGCAGCAAGGCTAGTGCTTTATTCTGCTATTTGACTTCCTGCCTCCTTTTTCAAACATCAGGATCTGACCCAGCATTGATAAAGACAGGTTGGATTGATTTAAAGCCCTTTTTAGAAACAGCAAAGAAGAATGAATAATCTGGGATTCACATGGAAAATACCATAATACAGTGTACTTTTCTAGGTATTTGTTAATTTGCATAGTTTCTCTTAAATAAACACATTCTCAGAAAATAAAAAGTTTTTATATATTAAAAACATACAAACTGACTTATAGCTTCTCCATTATTAAACCTTCACAAAGCCTGAGTAGGGAAAGGTTTAAGTTAAAAAATTAAACCTGTACATGATATTATATTTTGTTTTTTATTAAGTGTTTTTATAATGTTTTTTTGTTGTTGGCATTCATATAAATATACTGGTGTGATAACTTAGTATACTGTACGTTTAATTGGTTTTTGGTATATGCCTAAATTTTATTTATAGCCAGCCCTGAAAAAAAACAGCCATGCAGTGAGATACAACACGTCGTACGGAGTCAAAAAAATTTAGTTTGGCTAAATCTTCTTTTACTGACATCTTTTGCATTCAAGACTACAACAGATACCAACATATTATGGATTTTTTTGGATATGAAAATTCCACAACTCCAAGACGCCACACTGGGAAAAATCTAAATCTATATAACTCATTTTTTTTCTTAAATTAGGTGAAATTGTTCTTGAATTGAACAGACCTCTTGCCAATGGAGCAAGACAATTTACATTTAAATAAGAAAACACATTTGCATTGTCTTATTTTAAGTACATTTTATCTAAATATCTTATTTTAAGAGTAAAAATACTCATTACATTAATAAATCATCTCATTTACCTACTCAAATTAAGGGTTAATACACTTGATTTAAGAATTGTTTACTTTTTTCTAGTTTGCTTTGCAGTGCATGTAGGCTATACAAGTGCTGTCTGTGCAAAGTCAACCTCGAGTCTACATACAGACCATCACTGGCAGATGCCCATGCGTGCTGTGGGGGGGTGTCCAGTTGGAGCATATAAAGCCTACTGTATGGTTAGAATTTAGACTGAAAGCCCATAATTTGAACCCTCTGTTAGACATACTAACTGATTACTTAACGTCACTGCTGTTGCCAATCTTTCCTGCAAATGAAAATGTTATAATGTGCACTGTATTAATTCATGTATTTTTTGGGAGATATGCATTTAAAGCAAATGGGAGAAAAGAAACCAGCAGTTGGGCAGTCATTAAAATAAATGCTTAGTCAGATCTTGTTTATTAATTGTCAATACTTTTTGAAGTCTTTTTATACTTTTTAATAGTCCAATATATCAGCCATAAAGTTACTTTATGGCTGATGAATTCTTCTTATGCATAGTTTACAAAAGGATTCTTTAATGTAACTATTGGGTCTTCCTGTAATAATTTGTGTAATCTACATTGTGTTTAGGAAATGTGACATTTATCCTTACGTGTCCAAAAAGATCCACAATATCAGCTTTGGTGGTGATCAAATTTTATCTGTAGTAGTCTTAAATGCATATGATGGTGATATAAGAGGATCATTTACCCAAGGTAAGGAGCACTTAGTCTGAAACTAAAGAACAGAAACATAAAAACTCCATTAAGCCTGTTTTGTTTCCTTCTCCTGTGTTCTTACACACTGCATAGGTTGATTAGCAAAGATAAGATTATTTATCCTGCAAATGTCAATGAAATGTTGTCACCAGATGGAAGATTGCATGACATTTTACTCATAACAAAAAAGACAGTTTCAATCACAGCAGCTGAATCATATCTATGATGGCAAAGATAGAGTTCAAAAACAGATTTCAAAATGGATATGGACTTTGATCTCTGTATTAGATTCAGACTAATTAGAACAAAGATAGAGCAGATATGCTTCACGCTTTCAAAAACAAGCACGCCACAGGCTTTGAAATACACTATATTGCCAAAAGTATTTGCTCACCCATCCAAATTATTGGAATCAGGTGTTCCAATCACTTCCATGGCCACAGGTGTATAAATTCAAGCACCTAGGCATGCAGACTGTTTTTACAAACATTTGTGAAAGAATGGGTCGCTCTCAGGAGCTCAGTGAATTCCAGCGTGGAACTGTGATAGGATGCCACCTGTGCAACAAATCCAGTCGTGAAATTTCCTCGCTCCTAAATATTCCACAGTCAACTGTCAGCTGTATTATAAGAAAATGGAAGTGTTTGGGAACGACAGCAACTCAGCCACGAAGTGGTAGGCCACGTAAACTGACGGAGCGGGGTCAGCGGATGCTGACGCGCATAGTGCGAAGAGGTCGCCAACTTTCTGCAGAGTCAATCACTACAGACCTCCAAACTTCATGTGGCCTTCAGATTAGCTCAAGAACAGTGCGCAGAGAGCTTCATGGAATGGGTTTCCATGGTCGAGCAGCTGCATCCAAGCCATACATCACCAAGTGCAATGCAAAGCGTCGGATGCGGTGGTGTAAAGCACGCCGCCACTGGACTCTAGAGCAGTGGAGACGCGTTCTCTGGAGTGACGAATCGCGCTTCTCCATCTGGCAATCTGATGGACGGGTCTGGGTTTGGCGGTTGCCAGGAGAACGGTACTTGTCTGACTGCATTGTGCCAAGTGTAAAGTTTGTTGGAGGGGGGATTATGGTGTGGGGTTGTTTTTCAGGAGCTGGGCTTGGCCCCTTAGTTCCAGTGAAAGGAACTCTGAATGCTTCAGCATACCAAGACATTTTGGACAATTCCATGCTCCCAACTTTGTGGGAACAGTTTGGAGCTGGCCCCTTCCTCTTCCAACATGACTGTGCACCAGTGCACAAAGCAAGGTCCATAAAGACATGGATGACAGAGTCTGGTGTGGATGAACTTGACTGGCCTGCACAGAGTCCTGACCTGAACCCGATAGAACACCTTTGGGATGAATTAGAGCGGAGACTGAGAGCCAGGCCTTCTCGTCCAACATCAGTGTGCGACCTCACAAATGCGCTTCTGGAAGAATGGTCAAAAATTCCCATAAACACACTCCTAAACCTTGTGGACAGCCTTCCCAGAAGAGTTGAAGCTGTTCTAGCTGCAAAGGGTGGACCGACGTCATATTGAACCCTATGGATTAGGAACGGGATGTCACTTAAGCTCATATGTGAGTCAAGGCAGGTGAGCAAATACTTTTGGCAATATAGTGTATGTGATTATATTTCCTCGCATCAGTAAAGAGGCAATTTTTATGCAATCAATTGTGCACAGATGCCCAGCAGGGTAGAAGAAGTCAAAGAAGTAGTTTGGGAAGGGCAATTAAATTCAAGGAAAAAAGGCAAACAAGAACATGAACAAATGATCTGTATTGAGTGTTACTATTGAAGCTAAAGCCCACAGCTAGAATGATTGCTACACAGAGGCACTTCAACTGATGTAAAAAGCAGCAGCAGTGAGGTTTCACGGGAATAAGACAGAAATTAGGCTCCTATCTTTACTGGGAAGAAGCTCCATCATGTTTGCTCAGACAGCAGGGCTCATTCACAGCACTTTGATCAAAGGACTGATGGTTAAAACTGTAACAGTCTTGTCAGGCCACATGATTCCCAAATGTGAGTTGATATAAACAAAGAACTTCTAATTAGCGTTAAGATAACAGAGGATATGCAAAGTGACAGAGGTTGAACTTCGTCTTCAACGCCTCGGCATCAGTCATGCAGGGATATATCTGGCATTCAGAAGTCTGAGTTATGCAGGCGCTTGATTTCCACACGGGGATCTTATTTTGGGGCATCCTCCCGGGCACAGTGAGGAGTGCGATGGATGACTACAGCGGATCAGATTACACCTATTGATGTGCAGTCTGGTTTGCATGGGTTTCCTCTCTCTGTGGGAGAAGGGAAGTTAATTCCTGCAGCATAGAATCTCAGAAGATGGTTAAAGTGCAACTCACTCCAATTTAAAAGACAAAGCCCCACCTCTCAGAGAACGTTTGAAAAATGCCACCAAAGTGGTTGGTACAAGACGCCATGAAGAGACTGACCTAAGAGTAAGGATGACGCTTTATACTGAATGGTTTCATTATCAATTAAAAACAATTCTAACCTTCAAATATTGATGCCTAGTCTGCGGACTGGATGAAGAAGACCAACTTCTTCTTCCAGAAGAATCTGCATTTTCTCTTCCTCCTTGCTGGATAAAGAATATGTTTGGTGCTCTTTTCTTAAGAGCGTAAGAATAACAAGTTTGTCCCCTTCTCGCTGCCACAATGAAAAATGGCAACGCAACATGACGTATTTCATTGGGTGCATAACCACCTATATATTTACAAACAATTCCCAACAAGTTGAACTGCTTCAATTAAAGAGGCATTTGAGCAAGACTGTATGTATTTGCACAGATGTGTAAGAAAGAAATGGAGATATGATCGCCAGCATTGTCAGTGTTGCAGCATTTACCGGCACCCAAGGCTGTAACAACTCATTCTTTTTTGATGTGGTTTTTATAAAACGTTGACAGAAATTGTATTTAAAAAAGCAATACTTTTTTTTTGCTAATAAAAAGCCAGATGTGTTAAAAACTGATCCTTTAGTTACATTTGGGATCTTTTTCCGAAACCCGCCAACTAAACAACCGAGTACCAAATCTCCTCGTTCCCTATTTCCAGGTGTAGTTAATGTGTTGTGCTGCTAGTAGCCTAGCACTGAACCACAGTCAGAATCAGGTCAGTAAAATGATTTAAGTCCAAAGTGCTATAAGAACCTGCAGCATTATACACTGGATATTCCTAATTGTTTAGTAATGACATGGGACGTTATGATAATAAAATTTATAGATTGTACATACTGGTTTTAAACACAGCCATGTGAATATTTGTAGTATCACTTATAAAAAAGTTGAATGTTCATCGAATCAAAATTGGTTGAAGTTCAGACTTTTTCATGCAGATAGAACTCTGGTGCGCTAGCTCATTTAAAACTTTTATGACCGTTCATCTTAAAAGAATCAGAACTGAGAATTGAATATAGGCAAGACAAGGCAAGGCAAATTTATTTGTATAGCACAATTCAGTACAAAGACAATGCAAAGTGCTTTACATGATCAAAATACAGGAAGTGAAAACAGAATCAAAGCAAGTAGGGAAAAATAAAAAATAAATAAATAAAATTAAATAAAAAATGCAGAAACAAAAAATAATATTAAAAACAGTTGGACTAAAGAAAATAAAAAATTTGAACTAATGATGTTTTAGTTGAACTGTTTAACTAGAAAAGTCGAAGGCAATCCTATAAACAAAGACTTCCCTGTTGCCACCTCCAGTTTACACCAATAGGTAATAGTAGTGTAAGGTAGGGGAGCAGACAGGACCAAACATAATATGCATTTTTTTAAAACTTGGTCAGGGAGTAGCTGCATAATTTGCAGCACACAAAGTATGCAGCAGGATGTGTTCAGCAAGTGTGTAAATCTTTTATCACACAGGCAGCAGAGCTCACAGTGCTATGTAAGTTTCAACCTTGGCAGCCTCAAATGTAGCTCTGCCTTTGTTTGTAGTCGAGCCTTTGATTGCCTTATGGAGCGTAGGCAGCTGATAAACTGCTTGCATCTTTCCCCCTCTGTCTTGGCCCATCTGGATCCAGGCAATGCCATGGCAGCGGCCCTTCCTCCATGTCCCCTTTGGCTCAGCAAATCACCTCCGGCCAAATACTGACAAATTTTAGAAGAGGCCAGTGAATCCGTCTGCACCAACAGCTCTTTTGGCAGGTCACCAATAACCCACTTAGATTTTTCTTTTGCTAGAACTCTTCTTGTTGGCAAAACACTGACACTTTTTGGTAGATGCTGAAGAGTTTGTGAGTCAGGCTAGCCTTTTTGATTGACCCGTTGTGCACTGATCCTGTTGGGTTGAGTTTGTTTCATAATGTTTTGAGAAATACTGTACATTCTTGTAAGAGCATCATATCAGATTAAATCATAAGAATTTCTTATTTTTAGCCCTGATAAGGAATGACCATTAACTATAGTAAATTGATTCTTAGATCATTTGTCCCTATTATTTCATAACTTGTTATCTATCAGAAAAAACTCCACTCATTGTTACTCTTCTCAATGAACCGAAGCAGCTTTTTTGTGTTGCTGATGCTGCATTAGAACAAATGTATACGTTGAAACAGAAAAAGTGCAGTCCTACAGTAGCTCAATGTTACATAACATAGTTTGGTTTGGGTTTTCACTGGGTCTGCTTTTCTATCAAAGAACCACAAAAAGAGAAAAATGTGTCACTTTATGAGGCTGCACAGTGGTGCAGTGAGTAGCACTGCTGCCTTGCAGGAAGAAGGTTCTCCCTGAGCATGTGAGGGTTCTCTCCAGGTACCCCGACTTCCTCCCAAAAACATGACTGTTAGGTTAATTGGCTTCTCTAAATTCTCCTTAGGTGTGAGCGTGTGTGTGTGTGAATGGTTGTTTGTCCTGCTTGTCTCTTTGTTGCCCTGCAATTGACTGGCAACTTGTCCAGGGTGTACCCCTCCTCTCGCCCATTGACAGCTGGAGATAGGCACCAGCACCCCTTGCGACCCCAGCAGGGATAAGCGTGACAAAAAACGGATGTCACATTATGAATACAAAAGATTAGGATAAAAAA
Organism: Cyprinodon tularosa; assembly: GCF_016077235.1. Taxonomy (NCBI): domain Eukaryota; kingdom Metazoa; phylum Chordata; class Actinopteri; order Cyprinodontiformes; family Cyprinodontidae; genus Cyprinodon; species Cyprinodon tularosa. The sequence continues at coordinate 736,785 of NW_024039651.1, forward strand.
TACAAATAACCTGAGTGAATAAACAATCTTTTTTGGGAAGAACTTTTCCAGACAAACGCAAATACTATATATATATTAAAAAAATTTATTGCACGATAGAAAATAGGAAATCACAATTTTTATCCAAGCAGGTATGTTTTTGGGTGACAAGGAGCCATAAACAGTGACAAGACTTTTAGTGGCCAAAAAATTAAAGCTGGAAAACACAACAGTCAATATCTTTCATTGCAAATGTTTTCTATATTGCTTTTATGACCAATTGTTCCATCCATCCATCCATCCATCCATCCATCCATCCATCCATCCATCCATCCATCCATCCAAGTAAAGGTGCCTCCAACTCACAGTAAAATACTATTTAATAGTCCCTCATTGGCTCCTTGGTTTGCATTAAAAATATTTTTTTTTATATGCACATACAGCCATCTTGCTGTTAAATGAGAAAGGAGATTGTGCCATTCAATAAGAGGCTACGAAGGAGTACTGAGTTGTGTCGGATTGTTTAATGGATTTGATTTGGCTGCCATGTGGTAATGGAGGGATTATACAATCATTCAGGAGCTGTGAGAGTAGAGCTAAGGAGAATTCTGATCAGTTTATGGATGTTACATTGAAAGGATGAGTGTAGAAATGGCTGTCAAAAAAAAGCTTAGAGGAATAAATGTACAGAAATGAATCTACACTTTGAATTAATGTTTATTCAGATTCAGTAAGATGAGAGTAGCTCGATCAGCATTCAGGAGTGAATAAAAATGGCAATATTTCATTGCATTAGAAAAAACAACTTCTAGGCAAAATACGTATCACTGCCAGAATTATATGAGTAGCCTTCTTTTGGATGGGGTTCAGTCTTCTCATATTACTCAATGAATAATTGAGAAATGTAAACAACCCAGACAGGACGGCTCCAGAGCTTGGACCCATTGTTACTATTTGTTCTGCCAATAATTTGCTAATCTCCAAACTGATTCATCTATGGTAATGATGCTGTGGCCAAGAGGTGAAACACACTGCAAATGCATACTGTAAGCATGCAACAAACACTAAAAGTACTGCAAACACAAATCAGATCAAGACAAAAAAACTAATGAAAAAGAATCTGAGACAGTTAAGGCATAACTGGAATTTTCAGAGAGATTAGGTCAGGCATCCCCAAAATGGCTCCAGGTTTTAGAGGTTTCTCTGCTTTAGCACAGCTGATTATGGTGATTGCAGTTTAGCAAAAGCCTGTTAATCAACACCGACTTTGGGGAGGCCTGGATTAGGAGTTTAAAAATGGTTCATAGATAGACTTCTCTCTTCTTTCTTTGCTATTTTCTTTGCTAAGGGTCTGGTGCATAGACATTAATCTACACTTATGTATAGAACCTGGACCAATATAAGTTGGTGATTGTTTCATTAATGTATTTGCAGCATGTTTGTATCCCTATGCCACTATTGAATCAAAATACTGCTGGTAGGGTTGTCACGATACTAAACTTTTCAACTCGATACCCAGTGTTGTGCCTGAACGCGTTCATTGAACGAAAGTTCATGAACTCGTTCATATTTTGGGCGAACGTGAACTGAACGTACAGCATTATTGCCTGATGAACGTTATTGTGAACTCGTTCATTCTGGTGTCTGTGAACGGCACGCTCTCTCAGTTCAACTCCGTTCAATAGGTTGCCAGATTTCTATAAAGCCCTCCAGGCGAAACCCCAGCTAAATCACACCGTAAACAAGCCTTAATATGTAGCGGGAAAAACACCCAATCTGGCAACAGCAGCTAACAGCGTCGTAGCCTACAGCCGCGTGCGTCATCAAAACAAAATGCAGCGTGGAAGCCACAGCAGCATGGAGGCGACTTAAAACAGGTTTATGACCAGGTGGTCGGTGAGGATGATGGCAACAACTTTGCCCGCCGGCTTTCAGTAAAAAAATCCGCACTTCAGTAACCTTAAATTCCTACCTCAGCCTGGTCCCTCAGTTTGTGTTAGTAAAATCTTCTTGAGCTGAGGTCTTCAACAGGGGATCCGCGACCCCTAGAGGGTCTACGGAGGTACTGCATGAGGGTCTGCATGGTTAGTTGATATTTTTATATTCCCCCCTGCATTTTTTTCCCCACTAATTGAAATGTCTTTAAATACTCATTAACATGAAATCAACACACTGTAGTAAACAGATAAATGGAGGCAGAAGATGTCTTTCAGTCATCAATGCTCACATTCAGCGACACACAGGAGCTCTTTCAAGCTGGGCACCGTTTCCTTCACAACACCTGTCCCATCAACCAGGAATCAGAATCAGAAAAACTTTAATAATCCCAGGGAGAAATTAATTTCTTTACATTACTCCATCTGTAATAGAGTGACTATAGGACACAATTTCATACAATATATATAGTTAGGGGGTCCCCGCTCCATCTCGCCATCAGTTTGGGGGTCCTTGGTCTGGAAAACATAGAAGACCCCTGTTCTTGATGGTTTTACTATCCATGTAACTTGTTTGTTAAACCTGCCTGGTATAATTTTCCAGGATTCCAGTATTCCTTTTTAGTATGTATTGAAATGGAATTTCAAATGGAAAAAATTATTAAAATAAAAAAAAAACATTTGCACCTTAAAGGCTACTTTCCTATTTTTCTTTTAATAATTACTCATAAAAAAGATCATTCAAGCAGCACATTTTTCCTGATGTTTTTGAGAATATACTGTAGGGGTGAAAGCTGCAGCTGCTACTAGTGTGAAGTGAATGGACAGCAACAAAGCATTAAAGCAACAATGGGGAAATGCTGTCCCCTCAATGCTAATGTAAACCCTGGTTGGATAAGGATTCAAAACTGGATATGAAGATGAAATCTGACGCACAGTTTCAGTGTTACAACTGATAAAATAATTGCTGTCTGTGGTTCTACAGTAGGCTATGGTGTAATTGAGCAATATATGAAAAAAAAAAAAAAAAGAACTATGAACTAGTTCGTTTTTTGGAATTGTGAACTATGAACTGAACTAGTTCATTTTAAAATGTGTGAACTGAACTTTGAACTAGTTCACGTAGAAAGAGAACTTTCCCAACACTGTCGATACCGATACAAAGGAAAATATTCGATACTCTATACCATTTTCGATACAAGAATAAAAACTTCAAATTTTAACAGAAAAATTTTGATTAATAATTAAAATACAATAAATAAATACAATAAACAATAAGAACAATATTTTGAGGTTGTATGCTGTGCACAGTATTAAGCAAGCTTGATAAAAAAAACTTACAAAATTAAAATTAAGTGTTCCTTCCTTGACGATGCTTTGCACACATAACAATGACACTAGCCAAACCAGTTAAGAAACAAAAATAATTCTCAGCAGCTGCACCTGTTACAAAAAAAGTCTGAAACTGAAAAGTGCACAGAATTATTCAGTCACACAGTGTTCAGAAAGTGCAATTTCCTCTATTCTGCACTTTAGATGAATGACTGTTTAGGTGCCACTGGTGGTAGCACTGTATTGATACTTTTGAAAATGAGTATTGTATCCGGATACAAAGTTTCAGTATCGATACTTTTTTGAGTATCAATACTTTTGACAACCCTACTTGCTGGGTTATTCACCGGTAACCACTCTTTAGAAGCAGTTTAGTCTGCCTCTTACATTTAAAAATTGCCTCAATTAATTCTGTCATCAATATAACAAGATGTTGATGTGAATCTCAGCTCCACCACAGGTTATCAGTTAAGTTAATTTGTAAGCCATTGCAGCACAAATATTAGAGGAAGAATTAAATCTCAGCAGAACCTATTCATCAGAGGATGGGTACAATGGGGCCATAAAGGCATGGACACTGGGCCGGATTTATCAAGATCCAATTTTGCGTGCAGTAATTTGCGCTCGCAAACTGGAATTTTGCGCGAGGGGCTGAACCATGGTTTGCGGGTGATTTAACAAGAGCGATTGCGTAACTGGTGGCAGGTGCAAAACTGTTGGAGACGCCCTATTTAAATGATGGTTTTGCACGTTTGGTGGTTTGCGGCATGGCGAGTTTGGACAGCAGAAAGCGCAAAAGGAAATTCGACCCCATGGAAATGGAGGTGTTGGTGGATGAAGCCAACAAACATTTAAGTGAGCTACAGCAAAGAAGTGTGACTGTCACACAGAGGAACGCCATATGTGAACAAATCTGTAATAAAGTAAACGCTGTTGGTGAAACCTTGCGAACAGTGGATGAAGTAAAAAGAAGATACCAGGATATTAGAAGGCGAACCAAAGAAAAACTGGCATATAACAAAACATCTGCGAACAAAACAGGAGGGGGCACAGTAGATGAGATGCCTCTGACCAGCATTGAGGAACAAGTACAGCTGACGCTCTGTGAGGAGCAAATCACTGGAATTGCAGCTCCAAAATGGCAATGCTGGATAAACGATATGTTTTGATGATCGTTTCCTCGTTCATTCCAAAAATATTCACACGGAGTGAAAAAATGCGTTCTCTGCGTCTCCTTGCTTCATTTCGATGTCTCCTTCTTGCGGCAATAACCGCTGCCATGTGTGCGCAATTACACATACAGACCATTTGCACCTTCTTTTGAAACGTGTTAAATATAGAGTCAGATACCGTTAGCAAAATTGCTTTCAGGTTTGATAAATCACTTTGCGAGTGCTAAATTAATATATTTACATGTTCTCCTCCCACAAGACGCACTTTTGCGTGTAAACGCCCCATATTGCATATTCATTGCAGAAAAAGTACTAAATGGATAAGAGGCGCTATTTAGCGCGTTTTAAAGACCAAATCCTTTTAGCACGCTGTTGATAGATCAGTTTGTACATTTTTTAGCGTGCGCAGTGAAATAGCTCACGTTTTTATACACGCAAACCTTTGATAGATCCGGCCCATAGTCAACAAAAACACTTAAATAGTTTAGCATGTTTGAACAACTCTTATGGGGTTCAAAGGGACCCAATCACCACCAACCTCCATTGCCATGAAGGGAAGTATTCCACGTCAGATTCTTACTTTTGCCAAATGTTGCACTGGAGATTGAGAATTACGGGACTGAATGGCACTATTTCAATTCTTGTTGTCCAGGTCTAGTGAGCCTGTGTTAATTGTAACCTCTGCTTTCCATTCATCGCAGATAGGATGTAATCAGTGTGTTGTTCTACTGCTGTAGCCAATTTGCTTCTCAGTTTAATGTGCTGTGGATTCAGATATGGTATTCAGCTTACCTTGGTTTTAATGAGTGGTTATTTATGTCACTATGGTCATTTTATCATCGTAAACCAGCCAGTCTACGCCACATTTAAATTCACTTAATCCCCCTTCTTTTCATTCTGCTGCTCAGTTTGAACTTTTGCAAGACAAAAAAGTCTAAATGCAATGAGGTGATGCTTTGTCATTGGCTGATTTGTTGGTTTTTTTTTTGTTTAAATTGGGCTTCACATGGACCAGGGTGACATATTTTGTTCTAACTTATGTTTTAAAATGTTAAGCGTCAATAAAAACTAAGGCATTCTAGTAGAAAAATCAAAAAGATTTACCTAGAAAAGTCAGCAGAAAGTGTAAATCTTTTTTTTTTCTATTGCAAGACTATCTGTTTTGATCGCATTATTACTAAACAACTTAACTCCTGCTTTAGATTTGCAGATTTTACGCTAAATTGGCAATACTACACAAAGGAGATATAACCTTGCACCTTTAACATTAAATGAGGGTAAAAACAGATTAATTCATTCAGTACACAAATAAAGACACCATCATGTTTTTGGTCTGAATTATAGAAATGTATCTTGATATGCCAATGACACACAGAGGACTTACAGTAGTGCACTATGCTAATGGACAACAGGCTATTTGTTTCAGTTTAACCTGAAAATAGTCTGGTTTAAAGCAATAGTGAACATTTGATTGGACAAAATCCTTAATGGTAACTGCATGTTATCAACCTTCATATTTTAGGCTTCATGTCTTCCCCAGATTGTGTATTCTAGTTCTCACAAACAATTCAATTCATATCCATAATGTGCCGTAGGTTATAATTACAGTGACATTTTTAGTGCTGGACTCAAAAAAAGAAAAAAACAACAGAAATTATTTTCATGCACATTTTCTGCAATAATATAACATGTAACATGGAGTTTTTCTCCATCCTTTTTATAAAACTGAATAAAAAATGAACTTGAATTGCTTCCTTTAGAGAAGCATCTGGGCTAGATTGTATGTATGTGCACAGACGTGTAAGAAAGAAATGGAGATATCATCGCCAGCTTTGTCTGTGTTGCAGCATTTACCGGCACCCAAGGCGGTAAGTGGTCATTTACAGGGAGGGAAGCAGGTTAATGAAAAATTATTGATTTTCCCCCTGCATCCCTAGAGATGAAGGAAAGTAACACTAACACTTCCGAACATTATCTGTCTCTTCTTTTAACAGTCTGACTGTTTGGTCGCATCACTGGGTCCATAGGGATGGCTGAAAAAGAGGCGGATCTGTTTGAGCAGTTATAGTGGTAGTGGTGTTCAAGTTGAGAAGAAAAGGAGGATAATACACACTAGGAGGGACACAGGGAGCAGTCAACCTTGGCCTGACTCTGCTTCCTGCATGCAGAGAAAAGGAAGCTATTGTTTCTGTGTTACAATGTCATACCACTGCACACGGATTATCATTCACAGTATTTCAATACCTGGAATCAGCTGGACTGATTTTTTAAAAACTGCTGGAAAACTCGAAAATACATCCCTTCTCCAAACAGTGAACGCACCTTGCACAAGTCTGACCCAATAATGCCTACAGCGACTGTTATGAATCAGACAAAGAACCCTATAAGTCCGCCAGACACAGTGTTTAAAACGTGTAAGCAGAACACATTTGTGGCAGGCTTGAAAATGCAGATGATAGCTGGATAAGCTGGTGTAAAGTTAAACAGGCTAGTGACAGGTAGAGACAGTCCAAGTGGTGATTGGAATGAAAAGCCAATGAGAAGCCAGTGATGGCACCGGGAACACAGGAAGGCAGGTAATACCCATAGGCACTGAGAAGTAAGATCCTGCAGGCGATGAGACAATCTGGTAGAGACTGACTGTGAGTGGCGAGTATTATTTTTAAGACTAGGGTTGAAATAATCCTTTTTGACAAAGCTTATAGCTAGAGCAGCTCAGATTATCCTGAGCTATCTCCATAGTTATGCTTATATAGGCTTAGACTGCTGAAGGATGTAGGGACCACTTTTAGTCATTCTGCTTCATTTCATCTCTATTATCTCATAATATTCTCTCTGCTTTCCCAATCATAGAAGCTTCATCTGATCTGGTCCTGTGTTTGGTTGTGACATCATCCTGGAGAAATATCAGGTGGGCTGCTGCCATCAACACCTTTTGTATATAGATGTTGGAGTGTCGTCCTGCTTCATTTAGTGTGAATAACTCTAAGTGCTCCCTTTCATCCTTTGGCATAGGAGCTGGCTTGGTGCTCCTCAGCTTGGATGTGTCTTTCTGGACTGGGCCGCCTGTGGAGCTATTTATTTTTTCTATCCCTGCTTCTTTCTATATGTCTGCTTCTATCTCCATGATCCCAATCATCCTCAACAGATGGCCACTCACACTGAGCGTAGATCTGCTAAAGGTTTCTTTTTGCTAAGAGGAAGTTTTCCTCTCCACTGTCACTACAAGGGATTGCTTTTGAGTCAATGAGTTTATGCAATCAGTCGGTTTTCCTTAGATAGAAAACGTTGAACCAACTTGACTGTATGATCTGGTTGAATTGTCTCTGTAAAATGTCTTGATATGACTTATGTTTTAAATTTGCATTATATAAATAAATCTAATTAAATCAAATGATTAATATGTAGGTTAAAAGGTTAACAGAGAGACGAGTGTATCTTCTCTCTCTAATTATCGGAAGCAGAGAAGAGTGAGGCAGGCAGCCAGCCAGCTCAAAAATAATCAAAGTAGAGGCATGTTGCATGATAGCAACAGTTTTCAAGTTACAGAGAGAAAAATGTAACATTATGTAGCATTTTGTGTTTTAGTGAGGTGCCTAAAATTAAGCCAGTTTCAATGAAAGTTAATATGTTGAGACACTTACTCACAGGCTAATTTCTAATTTAGCCTTAAAGATGCTAAATTACCTGTAAATCACAAAGCAAACTCTTGACCACACAAAGTAGTAACATTACCTTTCAACATGTGCAGTCGAATTCTATTATGAGCCAAAGAACATTTAACAAAATAAATAAATATCAAATATGCAATGACTGAGCTTTTAGAAGAGTATGGAAATATAGCCCTAATAACATATTTATGGTGATCCTGCAAAAAGAGTATTTGGATGCCAAACAAATTCATACAGTTATTTACAAAGGAGGAAAAGAGTACCTAAAAAACAATCCAACTGCAAACACAAAAACAGCTGGACCATGTTGCTGCTCAGTGGAGCGATATCCATTTTTGAAAACAGTTGTAAACTGAAAACACAGCAGGTTCAAGCAAAAGGAACTTTAAAAATATAACCTTGGTAAAATATCTAAAAATGTGAACCCTGAAAAATATGGAGCATCAGCATGCACCAATGAAATAACAATACAAAATAGGTTTTCTATCTGAGATGCCTTTAGAATATCAAAGTGAAGAAGGGTGCATAAGATACATGCTTAAGTGGGTTAGAAAGATATACACAATTCAATGAAATATATGGAAATTCAGATGTCACCCAACACATTTATAAAGTCTCAGGTAATTATATGAGGGCAGCTGGATTCCCAATGTTCCTTGGGTTACTGGGTACAGATGGGGTTAATGTTATGGGAAAGGTCCAATATCATTTCATCAGATCACAGTTTCATTAATTATCAAACTCTCAAAGAAGAGTGTTAGACTAATATGTGGAGAATTTTTCAGTTCATTCCATCTTTTTTCTTTTTATTTTTTAACTGTTCTTATGTTTGTCAGGATTCTTTTCAGCCATTGATGTTCTAGTTTACACAAAAGAGTAAACAAATAGCTATAAAAAAAAAAAAGCCCAAAGCAAACAAGCGTAGCAGTACTCCTTCATGCTTCGGCGTAATGGCAGACCGCTAGCCAAACAGCGTATGAGTTATGCTTGGAGCCTACATAAATAACATCATTGCGGCACTTACGCAAAATGTTTGATTGACAAACAAGAAGCCAATCCACTTTCGACAGTAGGCAAATGTAGTAAATTAGCAAATGTTTTGTAGGTGTCACTACCCAAACTGTCCCGGTTGGGGTAGTGACCCATTCAGCACATGCATGAACAGATACTGTATACGTACGGTATATATATATATATATATATATATATATATATATATATATATATATATATATATATATATATATATCCGGGTTTCCATAAATAATGTAATTATGTTTCTAAGATCACTTATTTCTATCCTTAACTCATTAAAGAATGCTGATACACATATTTTAAAAAAAAAAGCTTTCTGACTTTTCTGATACAATTTTGATGGTTTTTACATTTTCTCCGTTAAACTACTTCTCTGATGTCATCATCGTACATGCTCAGAGCAGCCCTGCAATATGATTGAACCACGTTTATCTGCATTTTATTGGTTTCCTTGTTTAGATTACGTACCATTTACCATAATGTTGTTAGGAATCCAGTTTGTGCGGGTTGTGTTTTTGTTTGTTTTCCCTCGTTTTTCCCTTGTTTTACCATTGGAAATCTAAGTGGCAGTCAGCTCCTCCGTCTCTCAAGGAAACACCCCAACCTGGGTAAACCCTGTCCATCCTCCAACAAGCAAGTTAACTACTGGAACAACCCACACCGACTGGATTCAGAGAAAGACACCTTTACAAGAAACGTGAGTCCAGTTGCCTTTATTTCCTTTTGCAAATCAAAGCTCAAATTTCTTACTGAGCCGGAACTAACCACAGGAACTTCCCCTTCACTTTTCAGTCCCGGTTCGCCAGTGTTCAGAGCAGCACTGGACCTACCTATACCAGCTCTCAATAAACCTGTTAAACCTTGCCTTGGTCTCTCTGTTTGGTTTTCTGCATGTGGGTCAGATATTGGATAAACTCATGACAAATGTTAAATCAAAAAGACTAGATTTATGTTGAAATCCAAAGCTGAAAAAGTTAGCTCCCGGAAGTAGCGTAGGATCCCATTTCCAGTGCAGATCAGGCATAGACGATTGGTAAAACAGAAAAGATTTTCTCAGGAAATATATTATTAACCTTTAACATATATTTTAGTATGTTTACTATTTTTGGGGAGGGAAAAACTAATTTCATTTTGACAAAGCAAAAGTAAGGGAGACCCGGATGTATATCTGGATGCGCATGCGGAATTGAGCTGATGGCACACACGCAGAATGGATGTGCTTTCGGGGTGGATCAGGTATTGACAGTAGGCATCACCATGGCCAGAGTTTATGGATTTCTATTTTTTTTTTGGGATGAGGCAACCATAAGTGCAAGAATGCCATCCATCAATTAAGTCATTTTGGATGAATCTTGACAGTTAATGTCTGAGAAAAATCCTCTTTAACACTTACTATTGGTGGAATTGTTTCCCTTTATAGTTAATGCCTCCGTAGCTTTTTATGTACAACTTTCCAAATATTACCATGTCAGCTTTTTTAGAAAAAAGTCAGAGAGACATTTATTTGGCTTCTTAGTATGCATATAGCAGGGCTGACAGAGATAACAGAAATAAATGACTGATACCAAGTCATCCTCCACCTCCCCTCCATATGTGGTCTCTCTTACGGCAGAGGTCCTCCTGTGCGCCCATTCTGGGAATCAGTGAAGGGAGAAATCGTCATCCATTGGCAATCAGATCAAATCATCCCCCTGTCTGAAAACCTGCACTTCTAAGCTTTATTCCCCTACACTGCAGGTTTTGAGAAATAAAACAGACAGTTAGGTGGTAAATGTTTACGTCTGTTAACCATATGCTGCTCATCTGAGAACCTTCACCCACTAACTGAATTATTGCAGCTGCTTTTTAGAAAGCTGTGATTGGTACCAGCAGGTTCCAAGACGCTTAAAGACGCTTAAATAAGCATCAGTGGTAAATCACATTCAGTCTGATGAACGCCTACAGTAAAAACATGCCAAGTTCTACATGGCTGTTATGATGTCATCATTTAAGCTCAAAATCTCCACCACAGAGCAATAATTCTAGAGTCAGTGAATAAGATTACCTTTAAGTTACTGTCTCATTATTAATATTGGGTCTGAACCTATCCTTACAACAAAACCATGGCAGACTTTCAAAATAAGACATAAGATATACTGCAAAATAAAAGCTTTTAATTAATTAAACATTAGGGACGGAAATATACCAGCTGTAGAAAATTTAATACCGTGGTCTTTTCATAACAAAACTATTTGAAATAAAAAAATAAATATGATATATAATATAATATTATTAAAGGCAAAAAAAGAATTCAAAGGCAAAAGAACAATCCATGCAGGATTGGAGTATTTATATTGATGCCTATAAATCCTGATGTTTTAACACTAGTCTGTGGTGTTAACTCTTGATACTCTACACTAGTGTTAGATAAATTCATAAGTGTTGAATTTAAACTATGCTTACCAGATTTCAGTGTACTTTCAATTCTGACAGTGTTAAAGGAGAGGTCATATTCAGAATTCAAACTTCTGAAAGTACTTTTAATTTGAAATTATTACATACTGTAAGTGTTTTCAATTAGGAGTAATTTCATTTGAATGTGCTTTACTGGAGGCATCCATGTTTTTCAAAGAAGACTACTGCCATCTTCTGGTTTGTGACATCACGATGCAGTATCGGCTGTTGAGCAAGTCCCAGTGCTGTATCTGGTGTTTGTCACAACGCGCTATTATCCAAGTCATCTTGAAAACATTCTTCTTCCAAATGTTGGCTACATATTACATGTACTTTCTCTTGCCAGAAGTTTAATGGCAAAACCTCCCTCTTCAAGTTGGCAATCCAACAACAATCCGTCTGTGGAGGATCATGAAGCGGAAAGGTGAAATAACAGATTTTTACTTTACTTTAATACTTTAATTCGATGTATTACAACATCCAACTGCCATGCACGTGGCCATTGTAAGTTTAACTATAGCTCTCAAGAATTCCAATGGAAAGGTCCTCTCAAAATCTTAAGTAATTGTTGTTGTTTGCAGATGTGTCTAGTAGTTCCCATTGATTTTGCTTGTAAAGCGGGGAGAATGGCGCTAGACTTACCGCACCGTGACGTCACTGCCAGAAGATGTCCGGAGAGAGGTGTTACTATTTTTGGGCAAAAATGACCCAGACTCAGTGATTGCGACGAAAATGATTGTTTTTATTTTTTTTACTGATTAACGCTAAATTCATTACATCACTGCAAACTTAACAGTTTTAGGTATAATTAATGACCCATTGATTATTCCTTTCTGACCGAACTTCTCCTTTAACTGTTTGACACTTAAGTGATATTTTAACTCAATCTACTGTGGTCCACTACAAAAACTTTAAACATGTTGAATTTAACTCCCTAGGAATTGAATTCACGATTCCAAATTTGCTGTGCAGCCATCATAATTAATTACACTACCTTTGTACAGCGGGGCAGAGCGAACATGTAAAGTCTAAAATGGATTTGATTCTCGCTGCCATGCATTAATGCTAATAGCTGCCACTCCACGGAGCAGCTTCAATGTTTAAACATTTCTATTATTATTAAATATCTTAAGATTTTCCCTTGGAGGATAGACAGTACAATGAAAAAATGACATGCATGTTTTCTCTCCAATCTGTTAATTCTCAATGTTTAGGCTCCAACTGAAAGACACACTCAGCTACACCACAGGGGGACATATATTTATAATAAATAAGATTTTTATATAAATAAACATTTCTATGTTTTCTTTGACACTGAATTGGACCCGAAATGACTGTTTAACTCAAATATTTTTTTTTTTAATGCAGATGGGTGTGACACTAATTAAGGTTAAAAAGATTGACTGAAAACAAGCTATTTTAAGATGATATCAGGATATGTTAGTGCCATGAAGCAAGATCAGATTTCAGTGAGAGCTCCATGACCACTAACATGGGTGGGTCCAAAGAGATTGAAATTATGATAACTACTCTAAAAAACTTGGAAACCTATGTTTAAATGTAGAGGTTTGAAAAAAAAACAACCTCACATTCTGTATTTAACTAAAATTACAGATACCGATGTTAAAAAAAAGTTTGAGGTGGGAACTTATGCTTGGTGAGAAAAGAAAGAAGTCTTCCAGCTTTAAAGACTCAGATGTAATCAGTAATATTAACAGTCAAAACATCAGTGGAAGCATTATTGATTGATGGATAAGATTTTACATTGATTATTCAATTCTATTCAGTGTATTTATAGCGCCAAATCAACACATATCACGGCACTTTACAGAGACAATTCAACCAGATCACACAGTGAGATTATGGAGAAGGGTAAGAAAAAACCAACCAAATTACACTATATTGCCAAAAGTATTTGCTCACCCATCCAAATTATTGGAATCAGGTGTTCCAATCACTTCCATGGCCACAGGTGTATAAATTCAAGCACCTAGGCATGCAGACTGTTTTTACAAACATTTGTGAAAGAATGGGTCGCTCTCAGGAGCTCAGTGAATTCCAGCGTGGAACTGTGATAGGATGCCACCTGTGCAACAAATCCAGTCGTGAAATTTCCTCGCTCCTAAATATTCCACAGTCAACTGTCAGCTGTATTATAAGAAAATGGAAGTGTTTGGGAACGACAGCAACTCAGCCACGAAGTGGTAGGCCACGTAAACTGACGGAGCGGGGTCAGCGGATGCTGAAGCGCATAGTGCGAAGAGGTCGCCAACTTTCTGCAGAGTCAATCACTACAGACCTCCAAACTTCATGTGGCCTTCAGATTAGCTCAAGAACAGTGCGCAGAGAGCTTCATGGAATGGGTTTCCATGGTCGAGCAGCTGCATCCAAGCCATACATCACCAAGTGCAATGCAAAGCGTCGGATGCGGTGGTGTAAAGCACGCCGCCACTGGACTCTAGAGCAGTGGAGACGCGTTCTCTGGAGTGACGAATCGCGCTTCTCCATCTGGCAATCTGATGGACGGGTCTGGGTTTGGCGGTTGCCAGGAGAACGGTACTTGTCTGACTGCATTGTGCCAAGTGTAAAGTTTGGTGGAGGGGGGATTATGGTGTGGGGTTGTTTTTCAGGAGCTGGGCTTGGCCCCTTAGTTCCAGTGAAAGGAACTCTGAATGCTTCAGCATACCAAGACATTTTGGACAATTCCATGCTCCCAACTTTGTGGGAACAGTTTGGAGCTGGCCCCTTCCTCTTCCAACATGACTGTGCACCAGTGCACAAAGCAAGGTCCATAAAGACATGGATGACAGAGTCTGGTGTGGATGAACTTGACTGGCCTGCACAGAGTCCTGACCTCAACCCGATAGAACACCTTTGGGATGAATTAGAGCGGAGACTGAGAGCCAGGCCTTCTCGTCCAACATCAGTGTGCGACCTCACAAATGCGCTTCTGGAAGAATGGTAAAAAATTCCCATAAACACACTCCTGAACCTTGTGGACAGCCTTCCCAGAAGAGTTGAAGCTGTTCTAGCTGCAAAGGGTGGACCGACGTCATATTGAACCCTATGGATTAGGAACGGGATGTCACTTAAGCTCATATGTGAGTCAAGGCAGGTGAGCAAATACTTTTGGCAATATAGTGTATATTAAAATATAAACAGGTTCATATTTATGCATCTTGCGGTCGGCTTTTGGAGGGACCTTGCTCAGACAGGCCTGGGTATGCTTTTGGTTGTAGACTAAAATTTATACAGTTGATAATAAGACATTTTGAGACCTCTTCATATTGATAGCAGACAAATTAGCTGCTAAGCTATTCCTTAAAAAAAAAACTCAAACAGCTTTTAAATCTGCTCATTCTAACTTCAGGTCTACTATTAAAACTTCCCTCCATGTGTTATGATTTCTTATTCAATCCACAGCTGGCAATTTGGATATTGTTATTTGACAAACAGGATTCTGCTTTTTTATCTGATAAATTTAGTATAAATCTTTTCTTGTCCGTTGTTTGTTATTTGGGTCCAGTATCATGTTTTCTTGTTAATTTTGTCAGCTGAAATACACCTTTGAAATAATATTATATATTTTGATTTTTTTGCTGTCAATCAGATATTAGAGTAAACAGACGTTATTGCAATTTTGCACTTCTGTTAATTTGAGGCATGCAGCTAATTCCAATATGGAGAGACTCACAGAGCGAAAATCTGCAATTAGTAAAGTTTTATTCAATTCAATTTATTTATACAGGTAACACAGATAGACTGATCATAATTTTCTATCTAAGGAAAACCAGCTGATTATATGGCCCTGTGACTCGCTGCATTCCCTTACAACAAGTATGCATGCAGCGACAGTAGAAAGGAAAACTCCCTTTCACGCGAACAAACTTCCAGCAGAACCAGGCTCAGTGTGAGCGGCTGATGGCATTGACATAAATCGGTCTCCGCCAAGTGACGTCAATTGTTTACCTCGGGCGCGGTACACTACGCCTTTTCCACCTAAAACGCCGTCTTAGCAACAAATGTCACGTGACTGGCGGAGACCGATTGACATAAATTGAATGAGTTATTTGGCGCTCAGGCCCTGGCAGGAGACTCTGTTGCTGTGAATAAACATTCGCTTAGGAGTAACCTAGGAAAATAGTTTCAGTAATCTTTCCCCAGATTCCTGTCAACTATATAGTTAATTATTAAATTTAATTCAATTAAATTTACCCTATAAAAGCTAAACGCATTTAGATGGCATTTTCTAAATTTATAATCCAATTATGCACATTACTCATTCTTATCTCATTTCCTTAATTGCCCAGTGAAACTAAAAAGCTTTAAACACAAGATCAGAATAAATATCATGTTTCATGTTTTTGATCAGTTTTTTTTTTCATTCCAAAATATGAGTTAGAAAAGACTTTTAAGAAGCCTGTATTCATTTATTTACTTTTTCGTTTAACCAAACTTTTCAGACAATTTACTTGACTTTATCAGCCAAACTCTAAGAGGTTTTTCAATAAATCCTGGCTCCTACATGGATCATGCTTAGTTCACACTCCCAACAACTAAATAAGATGTTTTATTGCAGCCTGTTTACCAGAGGGATATGTTTAAACCATTTGTGGTATAAATAAACCATCTTGGCTGCATTTAGACTGGAATTTGTATGAAGCTAATTAGCTTCACCTGTACATAAGGGGTCAATAAATATCATTCCAAGCTGATTAAATTAAATACAGGTTGGAACTGGAGGATATGAACGTTTATGCAGAGCTGCCTTGCATAACACAACATTTTTGTATTCTAGACACAAACACACACACGGCAAGGAGCAGGTTAATATTAAATAGGCACTTCATTATAGGTGTTATGTGGGAGGAGATGTTACTTGTCAGAGGTCTGAGAAGAGGTTTTCTGGAGCTGCTGTTTAATCTGCCATCACCTCCTTTAAACAGTGTGCGCCGAGCTTCATGCCAAGGCTGCATCCTTGAATGCTTGACTCTAATAGGATGGAGCGATCAAGAAAAGAAACGCAGAGGGAGAAGACAAGGGACGGGTAGAGAAATTATTCAAATCACTGTTAGATTTGTAGCCCCAAAAAGGATCCTCATTAGCATAACTTCAAAACCTTGGAGCTCCAGTCTTAATAATACACACGCTTTGAGTCTTCCTGTGAATCACCTCCCGCTCTTTACTGTTTCTCTTTTTTTTTTATGAGGCCACTGGGTGTGGAGTTGTGTGGGAGAAAGCCAGGGAGAGACAATCACCAACTTCCTCCCGTCAGTCTCCCCGGCTGAGACAGTGGGACATCCCAATCTTTGGTTTGTTTTGAACACAGCCTTGTGCCTTATCTGAGAGGAAGGCAAGTCATCCCAATTAACATTCCAGTGCTGTGGTTGTACAGAACTGCAGGCTTAACTGCTCACATCCCTCACATTTATAAAGAATGCAGTGACATATTTATAAATACACTGCTGTGAATGTATACTTTAATTACATATATATATATATATGCTATATATGTATATAGGTATGTATGCATTAAGTAAGTACAAGTATGCAGTACTTACATCTTCAGAAATTAGACCAACATGAAGGAAACCATGAAAACAGGATAGAAGTACATTATTTCTGGTTTTAAAAGTACTTTTTGGTAAAAACCTTTTCAGCCACTAAAGACATATCACCACTTTGACATTTACTGCCCATTCTCAGTGTGGCTATATTTTTATTTTTTCATAAACTTCCCAGCCCTCCAACATTGAATTTGTTAGATAACTATACTTTATACTTTTTTGTTTGATAAAGCCTGCAGCAGCCTCTTTCCTCTCTACTTTAAGGAACAGGAGCTGGCTCCTCCTTATGTATCACTTTGCAGTTGAATAAAATTCTGCAGTCTATGGAAGACAGCTGAAAAACGCATCAGTGCTGTAAATAATCCAACACAGCACGCGGCCCGTGCGTAAAGTATAGCTGCAAATAAATGCAAATCTAACATTCTAGTCCATCAGCAGAGGCTCAAATTGCAAAAACAAAATGATTGTGTTTAGTTGATTTCCTCGCTCCATGCTGTGCTGTTCTCTTCAGGATGGTCATTATATATAAAAGTGAATTCTTTACAATGAATATTACGCACATTTGTATCATACATCTGCTGTCATAATATTAAAAATCATTGCTATAATTATTATTATTATTATTATTTTGGTGGGCTTTACGCAGCTCTTTAGCAAGCTGTAAAGTACTTCCTCTGGCTGATATTTGATACCAGCATTCTAATGAAGAGAGGCTCTGTTCAGCACAAGAGTGTACTGCTGCTGGAATGGGACCATGCGTAATTGTGCAGTGGGGGCGTGTCGTTGGTCTGACGGATTTTTGGTATGTCATAATAAGGCTTGGCCCCTAATTATCCATTAATCTGAGCAAAAAGGGTGTTTGAATGTAAGGGAATATAAAATTCCAGTCCACAAATAAGCAAATGCAAAGGAAACAGAAAAAAGAAACTAAGAGTCATGGAACTAATTTGTATTACTTAGATACTCATTCCTTTTAAAGAGCAAAAAAGAAAAAGAAAAAAAACCTTGTTAACAACAACATTTACAGTAATAAAAGAATTAAGTTCAGGAGACAGTTCAGATCATCCAGCCAAAGATTTGAAATTTAAAGCTGGTATGAATGGAGAAATGTTAAAAAGCCATGAAGCAACTTGTTATGCTGTCCAAGCTGGATACAATGAAATATTGATAGTAACCTGTCAAACGGAACTTTTGTATAGAACTTTTTTTTTTTTTTTTTTTACACCCTGGGTTGGATGGTCTCTTGCAGCAGAAGATCTGTGTTGCAGTCAGAGTCCTGACAGAGACATCAGTCAGAATGCATTAGAATACAAAATCTTTTTTCTAAAAAGGTCTTTAAAAGGGACAACTTTTGAAATAAACACTGCAAAAAAAAAATCTAAAAAATACAGAATAATATCTCACCAAAAGTAATATCTAATATAATATCTAATTTATTATGAGTCATACAGGGTGAAGGAAAATGCTAGAAACAAAGACCAAAGCAGCCTTAAAACAAATCTGGTCTAAATATCAAGACTCTTCTAGGCATTTCATCCAAAAAATATTTTGTAAAACTTTAGGTCATTGTCGTGTTTGAGTAAGACTCATTAGCAGTTCCAAAACCTTTAGCCAATAATATGAATTATAGCAACATTTAATTTCCATTTGGCTTTAAGTGTTTTTTTAATTCAATTGAATTTAGTTGTTTTAAATGAAGAGAAGCATAGATATCATCTTAAGAATAATTATTTTCATTGGGAAAAAGGTAAGTAAGGGTGTTCCCTAATGATCTTCCTAATATAAATATAGTGACATGGGATCCTGTTGAAGGGGTCTCATCGTGTACCATAACTTAACGCGGAGGTCTTCAACAGGGGGTCCGCGACCCCTAGGGGGTCCACAGAGGTACTGCATGGGGGTCAAGAAAGTTTTTTTTGATTAGACTTTTTTTTTTATATTCCCCCCTTCAATGAAATTGTTCTGCTAATCAAAATGTCTTAAATCCACATTAAGATGAATTCAACACACTGTAGTAAACAGATAAATGGAGTCAGAGGATGTCTTTCAGTCATCAATGCTCACATTCAGCGACACACAGGAGCTCTTTCAAGCTGGGCACCGTTATAAATCTCTTTCACCACTGCTTCACAATGTTTATCGAATGTAAACCGAGTTGTTTCTGCTTGCTAGATTAGATGCAACTGCGCCAGAGTGTTGACGTCTGTACGTTACTCTCAATCGTAGCACCTAAATTAGCGTGTTGACCCGGGTCTGATGTTCCCACTGTATGCCAATCAAAGCTGAGCTGTTTTAACCCAGGTCACTTGTTTGACACGGGCCAACATGGGTCATTGTATTTCTGCAGGTAGCAGGACTCTGTCTACTGGCAGTCAGACGTCTACAGAGTAAAAATGAATGGTGAAAGCACTGTCCCATGTGGTGCTCCTATGCTGCTGACTACTTGATTAGACAGTTGACCCTTAAATCTAACAAACTTTGGTCTGTTTGTCAGATATTTATTCTTTCATCTTGCCGATTGTTGATGCCTCCACCTAAGTCTTCTGAAGTTTCTAACATAGTAAGTCGGGCTGAATGTTCTAAATGCACTAAAGAAATCAAATAAAATGATCCTCACAGTGCTGTCGGCCTTGTCTAAATGAGCGTTTATTGAGGCAGGTGTATGATAGCTAACCTGACTCCGCCAGATGGATTTGCTCCGCATATCCATCTGGAAACCTTCCGTTGAAGTAATTTTGGGAAGGGGCGAAAATACTGGTTAGCTGATTGGCCTATGTTGGTGATAGACGGGCCAAATAAACCAATCATATGACGCATATGACGTACTAACAGAGCGACGACGAAGAGGAGCCAATTGATAGATTAAACACTTATCGAAACCAGTCGGGAGAAGAGCAAAAACATCTTTTCCTCTGAGAAAAGCCTCCAGAGCAGTGTTTTGCTCTTTTTTCAGTGAAGAAATACTCTGTAATTGCGATAAAACTTGCTCGATAGCCACGCTAACGCTAGTTTCATCAGCTTAAGCCGCCATGTTCTTTAGACTGAACTAACCCTTCTCGTTGCGTCACACCTCAACCCGCCAAAAAGCCAACGCTAATTGGATGATCGTTTGGTGAACTGCTCCAAATTTTCTTTAACGGAGAGTAGCCAGACTGATCTGCGAGTGAAACCTTGAAAGCTTGCGAGATCAGGATGGTCTCATGAGGCTATATGATAGCATCAACTTCAACTCAAAGGTGATAAGCAAACTGCAGGGGTCCCTATAGCTGCTTGCTTGCTTGCTGAACCAACATAAGTCCTTCTAAGACCTTCATGATGTGGGATGTCAGGGCAACAGGCCTAACGTCACTGAGGACTGTTGGATGAGTCTTTTTTGGCACTGGAACAAGGCAGGAGGTCTTCCACATCACTGGAACTGCCTCCTGGGTCAGGCTAAGATTGAGGAGGGGCTATCCCACTGAGCTGCTCTGCACAGGCCTTCAGGACAGCTGAAACCATCCGACCCAGATGACTTGTTACGATTCAGTCTCTCCAGTTGCCTCTTAACTTAACTTCTAGTAACAGACAGGTAGAAGGTGGACATGTGGCACAATCTTCTGATGCGGCTCATAATAAACTCATAAGAACAGGAGAGTCAACGGCAGAGGAGGGCAGGATGTCCATGTGACTGTGGGCAAGAGAGAATGATGCTGAGCATTTTCTTGAACTGAAGATGCTGAAGAATGTATTCAGTTCATTGGTTCTGTCCAGACTTCCATCTTTCTGATCCTCCCCCTGCTTCAAGCCTCTGGTCTTCTTCTCTGATATTGTTCTGCTGGAGGTTGTTTTCCAGCGTCTTCCTGTATGCGTCCTAACTTTCTCTTAGCAAGCAAGAGGCATCTGATATATATATATATATATATATATATATATATATATATATATATATATATATATATATATATATATATATATATATATATATATATATATATATATATATATATATATACATATATATATCATATATATATATATATATATATAGGCTGAACTTGTACATGGAAACGGAAAAGCTCAGTGATTTATCAGTGATTTTCTGATAATAGACTGACTTAAAAAAAAAAACATGTCTAAGCCTTCTATTTGCAGCAAGATCTATTGTTTAAGATAACTATACCTGAAGCCAAAGGATAGAAACTACAGTGGAAGAAAAGGGTGTTTATGTGATGCTGGAAAAGGATAGAAAATGAGTGCAGGGGCAGATTTTAGTCCATTTTGATACTAGGCCTTTTTTGTGATGCAAATTGTTAAAAGTATTGATGTTTATGTACAACTCTAAGAAATGTTTTGTTTGAAAATATAAAATTATAGAACAAAAGAACTGCATACATAAAAAAAATAGCTCAAAGGAGATCAGCCTTATTTTCTTTTTAATACAAATCTCCTGTTTTTGTTATGACAGTTTTCCAGAGACAAAGATTGTTTGTTAATTATGGGGCACACATTACCCTAACACAAACATAGGGCTGCTGATGAGTCCATTCACTACAGACACCAAAGCTGTGAGTGCATGGTAGACGCTATTCAACGTTTGAGGGACTATAGCGCATTAATAGACCTCTTATTTTACTTATGATGAGTGTACGTTAATTTCCCTCAAAAGACAGTAATTTTATATCTCTATTAGGATAATCCTACATTTCTCACATGGCGGGAGCTAAAACTGCAGAAGCTACCAAACTGATGGAGGCATTAGTAAGTACTGCCTAAAGATGGTCATGGCATACATTTGTCTGCTAATCGCTAGAGGTGAAACAAGTCTTTTTTCAGGCTCCAATAGGACTTAGTAAATAGCATCATGACAGCTTCTTATCTTACACTTTTAACATGAACATCTGATTTTGGCCCCTTAAAGCATTTTTGATCAGAGGAATTGCCCATTAAAAAACAGCTGCTTAAACATTTACAGTAGCTCCATTTTTCTTTTGTTTTTATAACACATATACAACATATACTGTGTAAAATGCACAAATTCTGTTCTTAACATGTGGTTAACATAGTAAAAACAACTTGTGAACCTATATCCTCTACCTTTGTTTCCCATTCAATCATCGAGCTGCTTAGTTAGAGCTTCCAAATACAAAAGTGAAAACAGTTTTAGGGTTCATAAACCTGTTTCAAGATGGTAAACCTGACAGCTTCATTCTCAGGTAATGTAAGCAGAGTCTGGATTCACATACAAACTAATACAAACAGGGGAGTTACCTACTCCAGATGAAATGACCCATGACTGAACGACATTGGATGCATTTAATTCCTAACAGCATGGATTAATTTGTAGGCATACATTTGTAGGTAAATAAAAACAAAAAGAGAATTTACTCCGAAGAACATTTTGAATCCATCCAACCATGTTCTGTTAAATCCTTTAGAGTTGGAATGCGGCCGGTGCCTATTAGGCTACGTTCACACTGCAGGCCTTAATGCTCAATTCCGATTTTTTTGTGAAATCTGATTTTTTTGCGTGTCCGTTCACACTTCCAAGTATATGCGACTTGTATGTGATCTACTGTGTGAACTGAAAGCGTTCAACCGAAGTGTCCCGCATGCCCACACGCTTGCTACATGTGACGTCATCGCGTCCTCAGTGTTTGCGGAAGTAAACATGACTCGTAATACCGCAGCGTATATTGCGTTCTTTAAGTTCTTCTCCAACAGGAGCAGGCACATTACGAACGAAATCTTTTTAAGAAGATCAAAAAGAAAGACCCTCCCCCGGTTCCGGTAAGACCCTTCGAGTTTGGTCTGAAGCGAGCGATCTTTCCAAATATGAATTAAGTCAGCAACCTCACTTTCTCTCCATTGACTGCTCTCTGTGTTATCTTCCGCCATGGTTGTTAGTTTTTCCCGCCTCCGCTTAGTAGGACGCAGATTAGTAACGTTTAGTAACATTTGTCAAGTATCAATGACGTGTAGGTCAGATGAATGCGACCTGGCCGTACAGACACAGGTCGCATTTGAAAAGATCAGATACGTATCGGATTCAGGACCACATATCCAAGTGGCCTTGGTCGCATTTGAAAAAATCCGATCTGTGTGGTTCAGACTGTCATAAAAAGATCAGATACAGGTCACATATGGGCAAAAAAATCGGAATTGGGTCACTTCAGGCTGCAGTGTGAACGTAGCCTTAGAGACTGACATTTTTTCGGGAATCCCACGGGAATCAGTATTAGAAATGATCACATGATTGGGACAGTACAGGATTAAACTTTAACAGGAGCAGACGGGAGCGGGAGCAAACCAATAGTAACTAAAAAAAACTAGGATCGATGCCAAAAAATAAAATAAAATAGAAAGGAAAAAAAATCCAGTACTGGCGCCGCCATTTTGTAGTTTTTTTCCTTGAAGCCTACACTATAGTCAAAAAAACTACACGACCCAAAAACCAACAGTGCTTCCGCTCTGAGTTTTTCACCCACGCTCAAACAACAATGGAGGGACCAACAGTTACTACAGTTAGAAACAGGAACTTAACTGACCCTTCATAGAAATTCAGATTCAATGTATTGGCAGAAATCTTATTGAAGACAACAAGAATGGAAGTGGTGCGGGAGCGGGAGTCATTCTGAATGGGAGCGGGATGGGAGTGGGAGTAATTTCACCAGGAGTGGGACGGGACAGGATTTAGATTTCTACTCTGGCCAGGGATCAGGACGGGACACAATTTTTTTCTGTGGGAGTGGGACGGGACAGGAGTGAAAATCCACTCCTGTGTCAGTCTCTAGTGCCTATCTGTTGCAGTCTATGGGTGAAAGACGGGGAGCATCCTGGACAGGTAACCAGTCCATTTGAATGGCAACGCAGAGACAAACCACCATGCACTCTCCCACTTACAGACAATTTAGAGACACAAATTGACCTAAAATATTTTTGGACTGTGGGAGGAAGCTGAAGCATCTGCAGAGAACCCCCACACACATAAGAACATCATGGAAATGCCATGCAGAATGACTGTAGGCCAGGAAACAAACAGGACCCTCTTTCTGCAAGACAACTGTGCTAAAAACTGTGCCATCGCGCAAACAAACAAAACTTGGTAAGTGTGGAATGTGCATGAACAGGCATTACAGCCACATATACATCCCTTTTGGTCTGAAAGCTGCATCACTCAGTTTGGATCCAGGCCTTCTTCTGGTAAATGCCAATAGCAGAGGGTGGATCACAGGAACACAAGTCTCACTGTGATTTTAAAGAAGGCAGCAATCCCTCATCCAATTCATTAGTCTTCTATTGTCAACTTGTACAGAAGAGAAATATAGTGCCTCCAAACAGTTAATGTCACAATGTGGCAAGAAGACTAGGCAAGCAGTAATCAGAGGAAGTGCCTAGAATGGGACTGGTCTCCATTTACTAAACATCACTGAAATTGTTAATCTCCAACAATGTAATCCTTTTAAGAAAAAGGCATTTCACTTCTACAGTGCCAAAAAACACAAGGGTTACTATACATTTCAGGCTTCTTTGTGCAGGGCATGTGTTAGAATATGACAGAAATTAGATAAAAGATCCACTTTTGTCATATAACAGGGTTCTGACAATGATATGTGTCTATTTTTTTTGCTCATTATTTTAGTTCTTGGTTTTCTGTCTTTCTAGTTTAACTGACTCTGAACAATAACTGCTTTAATATTATTCAGCTAGATTGAAGTTTCTGTGACTGTTAATGTCAAAGTAAAACATGGACAAGACAGCCGAGAGGCAATCAGCCAATAGCTTCTCCTTACTGTAGCGGGAAAAGAACAAAGCAATCCCATTAACAAAGAAGCATTTCCAATTTCCCTGCTTTGGAACTTAAACAGACAAGGCTTTGGTCAATGTTCTCATACATCAATTTTGTCATTTTCGTTCAAACGGGAGAAATGAAAACTGGCATATTAAAGCAGAATTAGGGTCTCTGAAGGGCTGCCGCTGTGATGGGGAATTCATTCAAAGTGACGGCTGTGCAGTCAAAAAGGTCAAAGACTAGAATAATAAGTCCAACAGAATGTGGAAAAAGTGACTGACAAAAGTATTCATACCCCTTGAACTTCTCCGAATTTATCCAAGGTAATGTCACTTCAAGGTTACTTATATACATACACATATATATATCTATATAGATAGATAGATAGATGATAGATAGATAGATAGATAGATAGATAGATAGATAGATAGATAGATAGATAGATAGATAGATAGATAGATAGATAGATAGATAGATAGATAGATAGATAGATAGATAGATAGATAGATAGATAGATAGATAGATAGATAGATAGATAGATAGATAGATAGATAGATAGATAGATAGATAGATAGATAGATAGATAGATAGATAGATAGATAGATAGATAGATAGATAGATAGATAGATAGATAGATAGATAGATAGATAGATAGATAGATAGATAGATAGATAGATAGATATATATAGATATCTTTATTTTATTGATATGGACTACGTTTGCCCATGCAAGGACAAAATCTAGCCTTGAACTTTTGGATTATGAGTCTTGTTTGTTTATTTCAGTTCCTTTGTTCTATCTTGATTTTTTATGTATTTTGTGTTTTATGGGATTTCTTTTTCATCAGTGCACAATTATAGTATCCTCCAGTTGTTTCCCGCATCATCTCATGAACTTACCTGTATTGAACCGAGTAATCACAGCTCCCAGAATAAGTATTGCATGATTCAGTTTCTCCATTGTCAGACCCACTATTCTTCTCTGACCATGCCACATTTTCTGTTTTCTTCCTGAGTTCTGTAGGTTTATGGTTTCATTTAAAATAAAAGCACCTTTAAGCTGCATACTTGTTCTAATCTGCACATCGGTTCCTCTTTGCATTCACAAAACATGACAGAAAAATCCAGCCACCGAGGAATAGAAAGGATCAACCTAAATACAAAATAGCAAGTGACTTATTGGACATGTGGCTCCATTGTTTGCAATCTGAAAACTTAATCTCAATCAATGAAAGCAACATTTCAAATTCTCTCTTCAGCAGGGAAAAGACTGTTTTCAGATTTTTACTGCAGGGATGGAGCAGGGGAGCTTAGATAGGG
Organism: Cyprinodon tularosa; assembly: GCF_016077235.1. Lineage (NCBI taxonomy): Eukaryota > Metazoa > Chordata > Actinopteri > Cyprinodontiformes > Cyprinodontidae > Cyprinodon > Cyprinodon tularosa. The sequence continues at coordinate 762,995 of NW_024039651.1, forward strand.
GCATACGTGATGAGGACTGGCTCCAATAAAGGGGATGGGTACTCAACATGTGTTGATTTCTGCTCACAAAGAGACAACAGAGAGGGCTGTAGATAGAGTGATAGCAATACTAAACAGAAAGCTTTTTAGTCCAAGACTTCCTGATATCTTCCTGTGATTTTCTTATTATGTTCAGGAACAAAGACTTTAACTACCATAAGTTACAGGAAGCTCGATGTCAGATTAAACCTCATATAATATTACCATTACCATCAATACCTACTACAGGCTGGCTGCCTGTTTGTTTGTTTTTTTGGGAACATTAAACTTAATAATCTTACTTACTTATGAGTTCCATCTTGCACAACAAAATGGTGTAGATCAGCATACAGTGTTTTCAGATAATCATTTTCATTAAGCTACAATTTAATACAGTAATTATTAAATAGATTCATTAATATTAAACATTTTATATTTTATAATAGAAATTCAAGTTGTATTTAAAATTTAGATAACAGGAAAGTCATCCAAATTTAGATCATATAAGGTTTTTGCATAGTCACTTTGCAAAGTTACTTTGATTGTGTGCTACAAACCGGGTTATTTTTTGGGAAAAGAAACCAGCTATTTTAAGCAATTATGAATAACTATGTTTACATGTGCAAATTTCCTAATTTTGCTTGAAATGTGCTTGGATTGGGATTAACATCCACGTAAGTAAGTCCGATCTGACCCAATCTCAATAACAAGGGGCGACAGTGCCGTTGGATGTAGGAGTTTGCCCTGAAATCGAAGGGTTGACAGTTCAAGCCCCGACTCCGACTTTCATTGTCGTTGTGTCCTTGGGCAAGACACTTCACCTGCATTGTCTACTGATGGTGGTCAGAGGGCCCGGTGGCGCCAGTGTACGGCAGCCTCGCTTCTGTCAGTGAGCCCCAGGGCAGCTGTGGCTACAATGTAGCTTGCCACCATCCGTGTGTGAGTGTGTGCGTGAATGGGTGAATGAATGTAGTGTAAAGCGCTTTGGTCAAGTCTCCTAACTTGAATAAAGGCGCTATATAAGTACATGCAAAAAAAAAAAAAAACATGATCGGAATCATTGTTTGGATTGGCACTGATCAGATTATAGATCGGCATTAACCTTCCCTTTCAGCTGAATCCGATCACTTTATTCTGGTTGGTGTGTTTGCATGACTGATCTTTAATCAAATCAGCTGTTTATTCTGGTTACTTGTGAACATACCTGATGATCCAATCAAACCACCATGATTTTTCTTTCCTATATGTGGCTTTATGGAAATACAAAAACTAAGACTTTATGAGATTCTCTTCATGCAAATACTCTTCAATACTAGTCAGACCTGTGTAGAGTGTAACTTTTAGCTGTTTTGATGCAAATTTTTCCAGCTTGAGCTGTGGATATCTGCAGCTCCTCCACAGTTACCACAGTCCTTTGTCTTCTTCTGTAATTAACGCTTTCCTCACTCATCGTGTCAGGCTGTCAGACAAGATACATTTTATTATTAGGTGACTTAAATAAATATTCACCTCACATTTTAAAGATTACTTTCTTTTCAACAATCTACTACTTTGTGTTAGTCTGCAAAGTGGTACATCTCTGTTTGATTAGAAACTATCCTGCAGGATCTTTTTCTGCTCTCTGTGGTAGAAATGAACTTCAGGGCAAAAAAGACACAAGAAATTTGATGGCAGCACTTGGTTGAGCTTCTTGTTGAACCCAACGAAGTAAACTTGAATGTTTATAGATTGACAATATTCTGCAGTGATCATGTGCCATTATAATGAAAAAAGCAAACTAAAGGAACCAAAGCATGCAGCAGTCTGCAGGATCTGTCAATAAAAAAGCAAAATGGTTTAGCGTTTGGTGGTAATGCACTGAGCAGCAACAAACCCTCCCTGCTGCTCCATCAATGTGTGAGGCCGTTCTTATACAGGCAGGGGTAAGGCGTGAAGGACGTCTAGCCGCACACACCGAGCAGGAGATCCCTGGATTAGTCACGCTCACAGAATCTCTGCCGATGCTACCCCTCTGCTGCAACAACACCATGCATCCAAATACGGTCTCTAAACACCACAGCAAGGGCATAATTGAACTCCCCACAGTGGAAGCAGGCAGGGAGCTCTGTGCTAGCAGCTAATTATTTTTGTGATAAACACAGCAATCAGCGTGTGTGAAGCATATAAGTAATGTTTGAAAGCATGGCAGGGTACAAAAATGTGTTTTTGCTTTTGGGTTTTATTCAACTTTAAAGAGGAATTTTAGATGTTTTAACACAGCAAAAACTTGAATGAAATATTCTTTGTTTGAAATAACTAATTTTTCCACATATAGATGCTTCATTTTTATATTGGATGTCAGCCTGGGGTCAAGACTGGTTGAAAGCCTGCATTGCCGCTTTTGGTTGAAATTGGTTGGATATGGTTGGATTGAACTGTGCGTGTAAGATGTTCAAAGCTTAGGATAAACACCTTAACCCAAAATGATTCATACCCCTGGCAGATTTAAGTTAAAAGTAATGTTATAACTCTATCAACAGGGCCCAGGCAGAGTGCTCGTGTCAATCTGATAGAGAATCTGTAAAGGAATTCACAGATGGGGGTTTCCAACCTCAAACAATTGGAACTCATCACCCAAGATTATTAACCAGAATTACAGGCGAAAACATGTCTAGCTACAATAGAAAGGGTTGGTTGCTATAAAGATATTTTATCTGATAAGTGACATTGGTAAATTATCTAAGACATCCTAACTTCTAATAAAAAATTTTGTTAAGTATCGATTTAACCTGCTAAGACAAAAACTGAAATGCAAACATAGACTTGAAATGACCATCATGGAGATTTGATGATTAAAAGAGAAAACTCAAAAAACAGTTAGATAAAGAACAGATAGTGAGGCAGTCATGGGATTAGGAACAGCTGTGGAATTACACAAATAGACAATCTAAGGGAAATAATTACCACAAACGCAGCAGAATTATGTAGATGCAAAAGAACTACAAGACAAGAGGAATGCCCTTCCCACTGATCTAAAAAAATAAATGCAAATATGTTAATAACATTGTAAGGCAGTAATAAAATTATAAAAAAGACACAAAGGCTATGATTGCAAAAGATTTAAAACGATAATAAAGAAATCCACTGAAGTCCTCAACTTAAATGAAAAACAAAACCAAAACACCGAACCACCATAGTGCTTCTTTAGTTTGGTAAAAAATGAATTTAAAATCTAAATCTGATTTATTCTAGGTTAAAGGTAGAGAGAATGACCTATTATTTGCAGGTGGATCATCTAAATAATTGGTCCTCCTAATTGTCAGTCATTCTGGTGGTATGTTTACGTAAGGCCATCCTACATGCTTACCCCGTTACCTATCTTTTTCTGTGCATGCACACTTTCAGGCGTAAATCTGTGGTGAGCTACGGTGTCATTGAAGCTCACCTTTCTCACTGCTTTGAAAATGGCCGAGGGTCATAAGAGAGAAAGTGTCAACGAAGTAAATGAGAAGAACAGAAAGGCCTCAGAAGAGCCAGATTTATCCCAGAATGCTTTGCGCAGAGAGCTGTCCTCGCAAAGCATTATGGGATTTTACTGTCCAAGCGGTCAGTTAACTGAGTTTGCTATTATTGCCATTATTTGGTCCCTGCTATATGTGGACACAGTAAGCTTGTATGAGCTATGAGAGCAGCACATTTTAAACAGTGTGCACAAGGAGAAACGGGCTTGTGCATGTTCTCACGTGGACATTTTTTTTAAAGTGGGGAGGGTGACTCATTTAAAAAGTCCTCCACAATACCTTTAAGCTTCTTTGTTATAACCCAGTCCTGCTTTAAAATTCTCTACATCCCTTGGTCTTCATGAGGGGGTTTGTACAGAAGAGGACTCTTAAAAAAACCTCTGAGAAATCAAAGATGCCCAAGCAAGATCTAATTGCATTTTGCTGCCAAAGTTTTTCTGTTTCTCACTAAAAGGCATAAAGAAAATTTATTCTGATCACAGTTTAACTTTAATTGGCAATACAGTTGAACAAGCTAAGGTGAGCTTTACACCGACCACAGTTAAGACAGACTTTACAAATATAATATTTTACACTGACCCCTTTTAGATGCTTTCCAACAGACGAAATGTTGAAAAATAGATTCTGTGTGAAACACCATGGTCATAAATATGTTAATGACTCCAGTCTTTCCATTTGTAAATTGAGATATGAAGATTTTGAAAGGGTTTATCATTACAATATTTAATTTCTTAAAATGATATCACATTCGGCTGAGGACTAAAGCTAAAAAAAAAAACACATTTTGTTAATTCTGGTGTCTAATTGGGGTTGGTAGAGTATAAAAAGCTCCTGTCCCTTGGTTTAAATGAACTTGAATGTATGAAATTATAAAAAGTAGCTTCTAGGTTTTTTTGGCATTAAATAAGCAAAAATGAACAGTAAACAGTATTTGTCTAATTTCAGAAGCAAATGAATGATGTAATAAGAAACAATCCCTCAGGCTTAATGAATGGCATGTTATTTGGGCTACAAATTCACTCCTTGAAAGTATTTCCTCTGAAAAGGAAACCAAACAGGCCAAGAAATGTACGTAGTTAATATACATTAGTATGCTTCATGATAAACACTGATCAATACTGTTCTGGCTTCTCCATAAACTAGTAAGGTGATAACACAATCTCTGCACATTCAGAACCACTGGGGGAGCATTCTCTTAGGTTTACATCACAAACATTGATTTTATGAGTCAAAATGCAGTTGTTTAAAAAGACTTTCAAAATAAAGTTTCAGCAGTTTTTAACATTGAACAGATTTGATATCAAAGTTATCCTGATTAAATAATTCTTATTTCGATTATGAAGGAAAAAAAGCTATCCAAACCATCTTTGTGAAAAAGTAATCCTCCCCCGCCAGCTAACAACTGTGTCATCTATAGCATCCAATATCAACCAGCTAACAACTGAATTGAGACTTTTCTGACTTTATAAAAAATATCTGTGCAGTATTGTGTAAAACGTGAATAATTGATCCTACAATTATAGGATTATAGGATTATTGGACAATTATAATTTTATAGGATTTTGAACCCTTCATTTTGTTTATTTTGCACCATTAGGAGACTGATCTGCTGATCTGCTTTGGTTCACTCTAGTGTTGGGTAACAGAAGAGGAAGATTTTCCATCAGGATTTTTTGGTGGAGAGAAGAATTTATATCTCCATCAGTTATAGAAAGTTCTGCAGGTCCTGACGTGGCAAAGCAATCCCCCAAACATCACATCACCTCCACCATATTCTTTTCTTTTCTTTTTTTTATCATAAACCTGCGATAACCCTGCATTAGTTCTAACAAGAAATAACAGCTGTAGTAACAGCCAAAAACTCAAATTTTAACTTTATTACACAAATTTTGTGAAGTCTTGGGATCATAAGAGGGTTTTTAGCCAATGTAAGGTAACGCCTCTTATTTGTTTGGGTCACCAGTGTAATTGTTGAAGCATTATTTCTTAATTGTGCAACTTAGACGTAAACAAGTGTTGTATAAGCAGAGTCTATACAAAAGTATATACTGGGCATTCAATTGTAGGAGAAAAGAAAACCAGTTTAATGTCATGGTGCAAAAGGCATTGATATGAAAGGTTCAATACAGTGCACAATAAATAAATATGGGGTAAAATCTAGTAGAACATTGGGTTCTATTTAAAGGGATTATGAAAAAAATCAGCCGCTAAGGTATGGTAGTCTATTTAGAAAAAGTTATTGCTCCAAGTTTGAAACTTGAGTTTCTGGGAGCTGTTAATGTGTCTCAGGAGTAATTTTGTCTGTGCCTTAAAACTAACTCTTTTATTTCATTTGCTGTTCAGTTATTTTTTGATAGCACCATATGATTGTTTGCTTTCTTTTGTTGTTTTGTTTTTCATCTGTTAGGCTACTTTTTATTGTCTAACAGGCTCTTTTTTTTTTTGTTTTTTGTTTTTTTTTTAACAGTGTCCTGTCTGGCAAGGTGGCAATAAGAATAATTATCTTGATGCCAAAAGGAGCCCAACAGATTTTACTTTCACAAGTGTAGCGGTATCGCAATTGCCATACTGCTCCACTTGTTTCATGTATATAAATTGCTTTATTATAATTATGCAGGGAGTTTTACAGTTCAATGTAAGTAGAGCAGAAAAACAGAAGAAGAAGAAGGAAAAAGAAAAAGAAAAAAACAGGACAAAAGATGAAAGAAAGAGGAGATAGGAAGGAGACAATGACAAAACATTTTCAGTCTGCTTCAACACCTGTAATGAGATGGAGAAAGAAAAAAAAAAAAAAAGAAAAGAAAAAAGAACAGCACAACCAAAAAACATGGTACGAGATATACAATAAAGCAAACACCTTGAAACTATCGCTAAAGTAATATTATTTAGTCTGACATGTACTCTGTGTTACCTGAAGATATGAATGTGGGGTTTCTGTTTGGAAGTGAATCTCTAAGTACCTGAAGCCTAGCACCTGTAGTTGTTTGTGAGGGTGAACTTGTGCATGTAAAGTTTTAACCATAGAAAAAAATGCTCAATAGTGGTTGTGGAGAGCCGGAGAGGCACACCCCCCAGAGCACTGAGTCCAGCGCCGGGAGACCCAAAGCCCCAGGCGCCCAAGGGGACCCCAGAAGCGAAGGCACCAAGGCGGGGCCAGCCCCGGAAACCAGACCCCACCAAGGCAGGAGGAGAGACAGCCACGAAGAAGCCCCCCAGCCACCGCCATGCCGGCGCCCCGGGGAGCCGCGGGGACGAGTCCGCGGGCCCCGCCGGCAGCCGGCCACCCTGAAGTAGGGCCGGGCACCGAACACCAGCCCCCCCACAGCGCCGACCGAAACGCCCCAGCCCCACAGAGCACCGAAACACGCCCCGCCCCCCCCGCACCAAGCCCCGGCGACCGGCCGCAACACCCACCGCGACCGCACCACCCAGGAAAACACTCAGGCGGCCCCGCCCCCGGCCGGGGCCCACGCGCATCCGCCGCGAACCGGCCACGAGCGCCGCGGGACCCCCCCAAAACGCCCCCCCCGGCCAAAAGCGCAGCCCCACCCCACCAAGACCGATGCCAACAGTGCGCAACGAAACACACCGCGCACAGAATCAGCCCGAGAGCAGAAAAGCCGCCCGGCGCAAAACCGCAAGAAGAGCAGACCGCAGCCGGCGCAACCACCCCCTCCAGCAGCCCGAGGGGCAGCACAAAGCCAGAGCGGAGCGAACCGCGCCGCCCCCCCCACCGGACGAAGCCAAAGCAGCCCAGCCACGTCCGCCGCCCACCCCGCAGCCCGCACCAGGCCCTGACACGCCGCCAGAGCAGCTCCGCCGCCCCGGCCCCCCCACCACGCGCCGGCCATAGCCACTCCAGGCCCCCACCCGCCCCGCAGCCCCACCCGCCGCGATCAGCGGGAACAGAGCAGCCCCGCCATGCCTCCAGGAGGGAAAACCCACCCGAATACCCAGCCAGCGCAGCCAGCCCGCCCAGACCGGCCCCCCAACACTACCTCCGCCGGAGCCGCCCGGACCCCCACACACCAGCGGCGCGCCGCCAGCAGGACCCCCACCCAGCAGGCCCGCCCGCCCCCAGAGAAAACAGACATGCCAAACCCCCCAAAGAAAAAAAAAAAAAAAAAAAAAAGGAGCCCCCACAATGCGACAGCGGACACCAGACACCGACCCGCCCGCAACCGCTCCCCCCCACCGAGGAAGAGAAAAAAAAAAAAAAAAAAAAAAAAAAACATAAATAAATAGGTAAATAAATAAATTAATTAATAATTACAATTAAAATAAATAGGCAAGAGGAGAAGTGCGAGCGGAAAAACCGGAGCCCAAAACAGGACCCAAGACCCGCACCCCACCATGCCGCGCAGCTCCCCCCCCCCGAACCGATACCACAGAACCGGAAGGCACCGGCACCGACCCCGAAAATCCCCGAACAACACCCAGCCCCACCCCGAAGCGGATCCAGTCCCAGGCCCCAGGGATCCGAGGCCCCAAGGGCACCCCATCCCCAGACAGGAGCCCCAGCAAAGCCCCGGCCGGCCGGGGCCAGCGGAGAGGCCGCCAGGAATGAGCCAGCAGTCCCCCGGGTATCCACCCCCAGCTCCACCAGTGCACCGGTGAGCCCCGACGCCAGCCAGCGGAGGGAGAGCAGGACGGGGGGAATGGGCTCCGCACTTAGCGGAGACTTGAGATGTATTTGGGAGAGGGTGCGGTTGAGACCCCAACCTGGAAAAAAAAAAAAAAAACACACCATCTCAATCATGCCTTCCCTCCCTAGTGCCCCCACTCGTACCACAGAAAAAAAAAAAAAAAAATTGAATAAAATAATAATAATAATAAATAAAGAAAATAACAACGCGGACACACATTCACACATAACACTCACATCCAATAATACCAGGACCAAAAACCCGGTGACACCGGTGGTCGGTCCCGGGACTATCGGATGACCCCATAAGTGAACCTAAAATCCGGATGTGAGGGGAGGGGAGCGGCGACACCGCCACACCAACCCATCTCTTTCCTGCTTCAAGCCCGGCCCCCCACCCCGCACACGGACCGTACCACCCCCAGCAAGAGCCCCCCCCGGGACCGGGGCCCACCCATCCCGCGCCGGCCACCCAACCAGAACCGCCCCCCCCCCCCCCCCCCCCCCCCGAAAAGAAAGAGAAAAAAAAAAAAAACTTCAACCAGGCACTTCATGCCTCTCCATCCAACCTTCTTTGGGGAGAGCAGAGGTGACAGCCCCGCCACCAGCAGGCCACCTAGGCCCCGCAGCCAGCCCCAGCCAAAACCACGGACCAGGTGGCCCGCTCTTCCTCCAGGCCCCAGACTCCAGGCGGCAGCCGGAGAACAGGGGTGTGAGAAGACCCCGATCCTCACTGCGCCCGCTCGAATGCGGTGTTGTTGCGTGTTGCTCTCAGATGCAATTAAAACTGGGAGTACCAAGAGGGGGTGTCCGGCACACTCCACCCCCCCTCCAGGAGATAGACGGTGCCAGCACACCCCCCCCCCCTTCGACAACCCTCAACCCTCAATGTCTAGATGCGAGAGGGGATGGAGGAGGCCGACCGTGGTGAGGCCCATAAAATAAGCCCCCCCCCCCGGTGGCCCTCACCCCCACCCCCCGAAAATGCCCTACATAGATGTGTGTTGTGAAAATGATGTAGATGGAAGTGTCTAAAATGCAAAATAAAATTGGGGTGGGGGACGTCATCAGAAGGTGTGGCCCTCCAGTAACCCTCCCCAAAAACCTACATGTGTGGCCGAGTGATGGAGCAGGCAGAGGGAGGATTTCGGGGATGGGGAGCAAAGGACTGGGGTGCTTGCTGCACTCCCAGGGAGCCAGCTCCCCCACTGACTCCAATAGGCACCCCCGTTCCCCGAGAGCCCCCCCAGATAAGGGGGCCCCACCAGTTTCACCACCACAGCCCGGGGGCACGGGACCGGCAGCAGGACCCACCAGCCAGCCGGGCACGGAGCCGACACCACCACCCCCCCCCCGTCCTGTCCATCCAAAAAAATAATAATAATAATAAAAAATAAATAAATAAGTAGATAAATAAAAAAAAATAAAATAAAATAAAAAAAATAAATAAATAAATAAATAAATTAAATTAAAAGAAAAAATAATAAAAAAATAAAAAATAAAAAATAAAAAAATAAAAAAAAATAAAAAAATATAAAAGGAAGATAAGAAAAAAATAATAATAATAAATAAATAAATGAATAAGGGGAGGGACAACCCCAGCCGGCCAGCCAACGCGCAACACGCAGAGCCCCCACCCCGGACGAAGCCCCACCAGGGGGCAGCACGGACCAGGACCAAGACAGGGAGCCAGACCCAAAGCCCTTCAAAGATCTTCTTCCCTCTATCACCACCCCCCACCCCCCCTCCGGAGATGTAATCCCTCCCCTACAATAACAATCAAGCTACTCACCACACAAGCGACAGAAGACATCCAGGCCGAGATCATACCTACTCCCCCTCCCTCCCCTTCCCCCACTTACAGAGTGCAAACCCGTGAGGGGGTAAGCACTTGCCATAGGTGTTAATGTCCATGCCCCCCCCCAGCCCAGCAGGCCCCGAGGCACCCCGGCACACCAGAGGCCGTGGCAGCAGGGACAGACAGCCGGGCGTACACCGGCCCAGAAACCAAGCAGCACTCCCCACAGAACCCGAACCCCCGAACCCCCACCGGGGATCCCGCCCAAGGGCAATGCGCCCCAGGGATCCCAGACCCAAGGAGCCACCCCAGACCCACCCCGCAGTAGGGCCGGGCAATGCCCAAAAACCCCCGGCACCGGCGCCAGCACCCCCACCCCGACCCTGGCCCCCGAACGACTCCCCCCCAACACCGGTCCCACAGCACCAATCCGAAGAAGAAGAAAGCCACACAACACAGCTAAGCGCAAATCCCGAGCCCCACTCCAAGCCCCGATCCCCCCCCCCCCACACCCCCACCCACACAAAAAAAAAAAAAAAAAAAAAAAAAAAAAAAATTATAATATAGGCTCTTTTTAAGTGATAAATAAAGTCAGGTTATAGTTGGTGGAACCAGAATCATAGTTTATGACAATTATTCACAGGAGAGCACATTTAACTTTATATATAGAAATTGCTTTTTCACTTAATGGTTGGCTGTTCGTTTTTTAAGTTCAGTTCAGAACATGTGAATTTTTATCCCGGAGCTCAGACCTTGAGAGGTCAGTTTAGTCCTCACACTGTATGTTCACACAGTGACCGTCAGCCATAATTGGCCCCTTGCCAGTTGATTAAAAGGCATTCTCCGACTATTAAAAGGGCTTTCCTAAGAGGGTTTCTGGAGAATTAATTAAACCAATGACATTTTAGAGCTAAGGATTTAAGAACAAGCCGACCTTGATATTAGAGGGAATGGAAAACAGTTCTGTCCCTATATTGATGCACTTGACCCCTGCTGCCCTGCATTTAAAGCTGTATTTCAAATTGAACCTTATGTACATTAAGCAGGAATTCTGAGCAGGAAAAGCCTAATGTAAAAATGTAGAGGCGATTCTCTTAAATGTAAAATGAGACAAAGACAGTTTAAAAAATCTGCTGTTCAAAATCTCATCTGTTTGAAATAAAGACATTATGATCCTGTCGTGAACCGGTCACCAGTGAAACAGATTGTTATGTTTCTGCTTGTATAATTAAGTATAAAACAAGAGAGGTGATGCATAATAGAGATTTGGATGATGTTTTTATATTGAAAACATATCATCACATGCTCAGTTTCTTAAGGACTGTTTTGAATATAAAAAATGCTGCTTATTGCATCCAAAGTGTCATAAATGTCCTCTTTGAATATTAATGTGATATTCAGCTCGCTGGAAAGAGTCTCTGGAGTGAATGTTTACACCTTACACAGATGTGTATATTCCGAGTGGAAATTAGACATGCAGAAAAGACGTCTACAGCTTTTTTATGCCGTGCAGCTTTTTCCCCACCACCTCCAGGGGGTGTGACTAGCAGAGACCCAAGCTTATAACACAACGCTACTCGAGGGAATGAATCTTACGCGTAAATTCAATCTGGGAAACTCTTATCAGCTGCACCTGAACCACTTGCAATGTCCCCTTCTCATCTCCGGCCAATCAACTTGGGGGCCGCACCTCCAACACCAATCATTTTTCAAGATTCCTTTTATTTAGCTCCTGCCCTAGCTTCTCTCTCCTGGATGCAAGTGAAGTTTCACCCACCTCCAGCCCATCTCCTCCCTCATTCTCAGATTATTATTATGTTACTCACCCTCTGGCTTATTCCACCACCAGGGAAGGACCACTCTAAGCCTTTTCTAGCTTAGTCATCCAAGCGAATGGATGAGTTGGGATTCTGCTGAGGCCCCTGCAAGTGGCCCCTCCTACTGAGCCTGGTTCTGCTGAAGGTTTCGTCCTGTTATAAGGGAGTTTTACTTCTCCACTGTCACTACAAGCATGCTTAGTGTGAGGGATTGCCTTCAAGTCAGTGATGCAATCAATGCAATCAACTGGTTTTCCTTAGATAGAAAACTTTGAATCAATGTGACTGTATGGTCTGGCTTGCATCTATAAAGTGCCTTGAGATTACATGTGTTGTGAACGGGTGCTGGGTCTTCCAACATGTCAATGACCCAAAGTACACAGCCAGGATAACCAAGGAATGGCTTAGTAAGAAGCAGATCAAGGTTCTGGCACGGCTTAGCCAGTCTCCAGACCTAAACCCAATAGATAATCTTTTTAGGGAGCTCAAACTCTGTGTTTCTCAGTAACAGCCCAGAAAACTGAACAATCTAGAGAAGATCTCTGTTGAGCAGTGGGCCAAAATCCCTCCTGCTGTGTGTGCAAACCTGGTGAAAAACTACAGGAAACGTTTCACCTCTGTAATTGTAAACAAAGGCTACTGTACCAAAAATTAACATTGCAGTTGTATCATACAAATTAATAGTTAAAAAATCATATATTCTCCTTACTGGATTTTTTTTTACATTATGTTTCTCACAGTGGACATGCACCTACTGTCAGGGTTATGTTGAGGTTTGAGGACCCAAATGCAGAGGCAGGGAGGCAGAGGTGAGTTTCTTGTAGATTTAATGAGTGATCACAGGTATCGGTATCGGCCATTGAGGCCAGAAAAAAGAGTGAATCAAAAATACAAGGCAAAAATCTAGAAATAATTAAACATTTCTTAAATTAAGTGTATTTACCCTTAATTTTAGCAGGTAAATAAGATGATTTGCCAATGGAATAATTATCTCTACTCTTAAAATAAAATAATTTGATAATATGCACTACAAATAAGACAATGCATTGTTTTTTTTTTCTTATTTTAAATGTAAATTGTCTTATTCCATTGGCAAAGTGTCTCACCTACCAACTCAATTCAAGAAATAATGCCCTTATTTCAAGCAGAAATAACTAATTTCGATTTCCTTTTTTTGCAGTGTGCAGATTGTTGCTAGCGTAACTTGGCTGTAAATGTTTTGCTCTAACTGACCAATCAGAGGACAGAAAATGCTGATTTTTGGTTGGGCCCTCTAGCTGGCCAAGGTGGGCAAATGTGAAATCTGATTGTTTGAAGAAAACGTTCCTCACGAATATTGATCAGACAGCACTGCTGATTCTAAAGGGGAAGATTTGACTAACATAGCAATGCACAGAGGTTGAAAGGGACTGATGGGACAAAAAAATAACAACCACATAAATGTAATGGAAGCAGCACAGCCAAGAGAAACGCTACAAAATTAAGAAAATTGATTTTTAATAAATACAGTTGGAAAGAAGAAAATTAGAGTTTAGTTTTTGAATGTAGGTTAGTGCTTCTGATTGATTCTAGGCCAGAGGTGAAGACCTTAAAGGCCCTCACAGCCTACCAATACTTTCACTTACAGACAGTCCCCTCTCTGTGCCTCTGTTCTGATTTGCATATATACTAAGAAGGTTTTTTGTGTATCTTTGCTAGAAGAAGTTAGAATTACCGTAGGACTGATCAGGTATCGTTCAAATGCGGCGCTCTTTTCATTAAGCTCTAGTCCGAATTGAGTATCTAAACATTTAACACAAGAAGAAGCCTCAAAATAGCACAAACTGGACTTTTAGGATGGATGGAAAGTCAGAGGTGCCACAAACTCAATTATATAAATAGGTAATATTCAAATTTGGAAAAATAAAATTTCAATGTCAGATTAGTGAAACTATAACTGTAATAAATGAAGAATATTTTAATCATATACCTGTATTTGGACTATTCGCCACTTTGAATGACATATTTTGCTTTATGGCCATATTATGAAGACATCAGGGTTTTTTCTATTTCTCATTACAAATAAAAGTAATTCTTATTACATGAAGTTCAGTCATAATACTTAAGGTTTGTGATGTGATCCACAACTGACTTATTTTGTGCTTTTAAAAGGAAAGCAAACATTTATTTAAAATACAAATTTTTAGGCACGACTTGAAAAAAAAATTATATTATTTAAATTTTATATTATATGTTAATAAACAACAGAAGAGAAGACTACTTTAGTAAATAGTATAAAATAGAGAACATGAAATTTAAGCTATGGTTGTTTAATACATTGTAGTTTTTATGGAAATGTGGATCTTTAAATTAATTTGAGAAGGACATTTCTCATACTTTATTGTGAGATGAAAAGTGGGGCTCTGAACGGTCTCAATTAAGTCTCGGCCCCTGCAGGACTTGCCTTGTCTTAGTTTGACTTGGTCTCAGGCCAGGAGGTCTTGACTACAGCCCCATTTCAATGTGCACTAAAACCGGCCAAGAGGAGGTTAACTCTGGCTTTACAAAGTTTGCAAATCTTTAAATCTTCCATTTATTTAAGGTTTTAAAGCTTACATCTGATAAGATGTAAATCCTATTGGAGGTGACAGGATGCAGTTCAGCTGATCTACTGCTTTCCAAGGAAATTCCAACACATTAGTTCAGTTCCATTTAACAAAAAGTACGAGCCTAAAACTTGTTTCAAAGTTTGTAAGTACCTTTTCTTGGTGCCAAACCGCGGCAATGATTTGTTTTAACTGCCAGCGAAAAGATTAACCTGAATGGAAAAGGAATAACAGCCCCCTTGTTAGTCAGAACCTGGTTAATCAGTGCCTAAAGAGAAAAGGTGGTTTATTTTGCTGGGCTTTTTTTCTTCCTTCCTTTTCTTTAACATCCATAAATAGGTGCAACCTCAGCCTAAGTCTCCTTGGTAACCAGCATGAGAGTCAGGTAGAAAGACTTTCCTGAACAATACTTTAATCACTCCCAGACCTTCTTAAAGCAAGAACACTGGTACTAAAGACAGTGCCGAAATACAAAAGATGTAAGTATAGGAAGTGTTCAAGGCATGCAAATACAGAAATGCAAAATAATACTTACTTAATATTTATCATATTCATAGTATCATCAGCTGCAATCGAAGAATTAGGTTCCCCTTCCTGTCTGAAAAGGCCATTTAAATGACCTGACACATTTATTAGCAGTCCTTATAAAGATGTGTGAAAAGGTTTAAAATAAGCTGGTTGGCATAGAGACTTGGTGACCCCAAGAGGCCACTGTGCTACAGTTCTACAGCATGAAGACATTTCCAACCCCAGTACCACCCTCCACTGTGCTTCCAGTTGTTTTAAACCTTTTTACTGTTGCCCTGCAAGTAGATATAATCACATTTAGGCCACATTTTCTTTCCATTTTTTGACATATGAAGGGTAATCTGTTGGACCTAAATGTTTCTATAGTTCTATAACGAATGATCAAAAGAGAGTATTTTTATATCATATATATGTGCCTCAAAGAAACTACAAGATAAAGTATATTCATTGTTTTAAAAATGTATTTTTATAGAAGAGATGTACTCAAAATAATGATGGATATTATATATATACTTTTCACACATCTTTAATCGGAATACCAGTAATTATAAACGGTGCTGCAAGGCATAATAAAAAAGAACCAAATTCACCAAAAACCTCTGCTTAAGCTGATCAATAAATAAGGCATGTTTTAATTCAGCATCCAGAATGAAACGTAAGCAGCTTCTTGTTAAAATACACAAAGACACACAGATGATTCAGCATCTATTGTAAGACTAACATCTGACACATTCTGGTCAGAGGCTAAATTAAAGTGTAGAGAGCTAAAAGCAAAAAGGAAGCAAGACACAAACAGTGTTTCTGTTAAACATATTGAACGCCTCACAGCCAGGGAGGTCAGACACTCTGATAGTGTAATTAAGGTCTTTTCCAGTGTACGACCTGTCTTCCCTCTTTTATTTATTTATAGATGGTCTGCACACACACACACACACACACACACACACACACACACACACACACACACACACACACACACACACACACACACACACACACACACTTGTACATACTGCATTCATCCTGTTTTTACACTTTAGTTGCTGTTTTTACTTTTATACTGTGGGTGATGGAAAACTGTACTCCTTGTTTGCGACATAAAAGGATTAACTTGAACTTTTCAGCAAATATCCTTTAAGACTTTTGACACCAGATCAATTTACAAAGAGTTTTTCTATTAACTGCAGTACAAAAGAATATCATCAAGGGAAGTGTTATATCTTTCCCAACTATAATCATATCAACTCTAGTTGTTTTTCCAATTTCAGATTTCTATATAAATGCAGTGCAAAAATCATGGGGTTTTTGTTATTTTTTACTATTCTATATTGTTGTTTGATTCTTTTCTTTTTTTTTTTTTTTACAAATACCTTAGACCATTTTTCAAGAGGTGTACCAACATTTAAAATTTACCTTTTAAACTTGTTTTTCTCTGGAATTCTAGTTAGGCTTTTTTTCTCATTATATTTATTATAACAGCAGGGTCTTTTTTTCAGATCATAGCTATAAAACAGTCAACATTTTCCTCCAGTCTGACCTGACAGAGACCAATGTGAAGCTAAAGGAAGCTAACTAAAAACATTTCTCTCTGATAAATGCCTTCCTTTTTCAGTGTTTTTTTACCAGCTAAACCACATACTGCCACTAACAAGCCTTTTGTCATAGAAAAGCTTAATCAAAACCTCACAGGTTTGACAAAAGAATGTCGCTACCTTTGGTTGATGAGAATGACCCATACAAAGCTCCGAGCGATGTCACAATCAGCTGCTGTTCCTGCAAAAATCAAAAACATCCTCATTAAAATTGACTTTTATTGAGATAAAATAAAAGAAGGAAGAATAACTAAGACTAAATGAACAAGATATGCCCTTTATAATCCACAATAACCTAACAAGAAAACCTGCACACTGCAAAAACAATCCAGAAATAAGTAAAAAATGGCTTAAATTAAGTATATTTAGCCTTAATTTGAGCAGGTAAATAAGATGATTTGCCAATGGAATGAGTATTTTCACTCTTAAAATAAGATAGTTAGATAATATTTACTTGAAATAAGACGATAAAATAGTTTTTTCTTATTTTAAAAGGAAATTGTCTTGTTCCATTGGCAAAGTGTCTTACTTACCTCCTCAAATCAAGAAAAAACACACTTATTTTAAGAAAAAATAACTTATTGAGATTTATATTTTTTGCAGTGCACACATCTGTTTAAACAGTTAGCAGAGCAAGTAGACCAGCGAGAGAAAAGATGAGGATTTTTGCCAGTGGAACATAAACACAAACCGATTTTTCACGACATGTGCACCCAAACTGGTCAAACCCTGCAGTTCCTGAGTGGATTGTGTGTGAAGGATCAGAATTTTATTCAAAACATTTAGGAATATTTAATCTAGCTTTTGAACATCAGTTTTAGTCATTATTATTATTAAGCTTAGCTGCTTGGTTATATCTGCATGTCTACACTGTCAAACAAAACAAACCTACTTTCAAATGTCCCAAGAGGCACATTATTAAAAAATGAATGCAGCATCTAGCAGCCTCCTTTAGCATTAGGCTGGTTAATATTTCATGTTGTTTTAGAGGTTGGGTTCTTGAGATAAAACAGATATGAGAAGCTGGAGTTCAGTAATCCTACGCTGTGTAATCTGGATGGGTTTTGTCTCTTTTGTTGATTAAGGAAAAGTTTGGGAAGCTCAAGATTCCCTAAGCTTTTTAGGAAACAAAGCTGTTAGAATTAGGGGAAGTTTCCAAGGCTGGAGTTGTAATGAGAATCCCTCATCAACACAAAAGCTTTGAGTTAAGTGTAGGAACTGTGACTTTATGACTGAATTTAGGTCTATAAAAACTCTTCTATTAGCTGATCTCTCATACACAGCCTCTAAAGAGACAGAGAAGTGAGAAAACAGCTGCTCAGAGAGGCTTTTAAAGAGACTATGATCAATTAAAAAGCTATTTGCTCCTCCGATCAGCAGCTCAGCGACCTCCCATCCCTCCCCCTACAATGTGAATGGGTATCTGAGGTGTTTTCCAGCCCCACCTGCTCCTCCATACCCAGGAGTCAGACCCACATCCTCACATACATCCTCTACTTCAGGGGTTCCCAAAGTGGCAGACAGCCGGGGTCATTGTGATGCGATCCCTCAAGTGTGGAGGGCAAAATATATAATAAAATGCATAAATGTCAATGCCCAATAAAATGAATAAATGTACTATGATACAGCTATGGTATATGTAACATTTATTTATTTATCTAATACATGATTCAAACATCCAAAGGGTACCATTAAATTGTAAACTGCCCAATTTAATATTTAAATGTTCAATTAATAAATCAAAATTACATTTAACAATGAATTGAATAATTAAATGTGAAAATTATGAAAATTATTCATCATTTTCCCATTACATGCATAAAAATAATCAATTAAATAATATATTGTAAATTTAAGTTAGACAGTTTTTTATTTTAGTTTAAGATTTACAGCATAAATGGCCCATTAAATAATTACACAAACATTACAAAAACGTTTTTAAAAAATGACTGTGAATCTTCACCAGCATACATATACAAAAATAATAAATTAATGGTAATTTAAAAGAATAAATCAATTCAGTTAAAATTGAATGCAGTTTCTTTAGGTGTAGATAACTATAAAGTGAGGCAATTATGTTCTTTATGGGGTCGCCAGTCTGTGATATTGTTATTTTTGGGGTCAGGGGGTGAAGTATTTGCTCTACTCCCTAGCCTCATTCACAGTCCGATGGGCAACTGAAAAGCAGCCAAGCAGAAAGATCCTAGGACGCCCCTCTGATCAAAGAGAAAAGCTACACCTTATTTTAACAAAACCCACAAAGCTAGAGTTAAAGTCAGACCTGCTGGAACAGAAACCTGGCTGGGTGTGGATGTTCATCCGTTTTCCCTGTGAAGGGAACCTTTCTAAACCCTTCCAGCTTAGAAAACAGCTCCCACATTTTGGTTTCCCTGTTTTAACACTGAATAAAATCACATTAGAACATGTGAATTCTTAAATAATCTTGAAACACCTCTACTAAACTTAACAGCAGGTTTGTGGAAAAACAATAAATTCAAAAGTTACATTTTCTTTAAGCTTATAGAAACTACTTGTCAGGAAAATCCTTCTGACTAGTAAGAAAAAAAATCTGAATATAAATCTGCCCTGGATGGGGTTTTACATGAGAAAAGTAGCACAGAGATCCATTCCAAGATTTAAAGCAGATTGTCTTAAAGTTCTAGTATTTTAAAGAATGATCAGGTCTTTTTCTGTATTCTATTCTAATAATGTGGATCTACGCAGTGCACCTGATCTTCTCCCCTGGTTTCAGGTCATCCATTACTGTAACAATGTCCATAAAGGCTAGGTAAAAAAATCGATTTAATCGATTTTTTTGGGGGGATTTTGGATCGATCTCTAGGGAATGAAATTGATCAGTTTTACAGTGACACGCATGACGTTCACATTCAAATGAGCAGGAAAGATGCACTTAAGATTACGTCAAGCCAGACAGCTGCAAATATAGCAAATCGGTTGACTGAAGACATTAAAGGAAAATTCCGGTTTTTAACACTTTTAGCCCATTTTCTGTAGTGTCCAGGGTGAAATCGAATGATCGACACCAAAATTGACCATTGAGTTCTGTTGGAATAGTCAATATCCCTCCGCCACCGGAAACGGAAATGGGGCCTGTTTACGCTTAGTTGTAGTCTTTTCGCAAGGCCCAAGTGTTTCTGCTCCACTCTGTGTACTGCGACGTCGAGGTGCTAACGTCTCTGTTAAACACTTTAAAAAACTCTGAAAATGGAATACGAAAGGTGGATTCTTGAGGAGGACATATTGGACTTTGAGTTTGACGGTAGAGGATACCGTCGCCAACTAGTGGTCTGGAGTGTGCAACGCTTCAGATTGGAACGGGAAGCGGAAGTTTATAAGCGGTTGTGATGTATCGGAAAAAATTGTTCTGGGATTTACAAAATGCTAAATAAAACAAGACAGGAACGGTTTTTCTTCACAAAACTTTTTTTGGAACGTCATTGAACAGCGCTGACGACCAAGTGAGTAGCATATTTTTAAAAAAGAACGTTTAAGGTTGTTTTAAGGACATTATCGGACATGCACTATGGAAGCCATTCTGAAGCAGCCAGGGGGGGATTCTGCATGAGCCAAATAGCAGAGACAGGACCAATCGTCAAAATTTTGGTGTCGATCATTCGATTTCATCCTGGACACTACAGAAAATGGGCTAAAAGTGTTAAAAACTGGAATTTTCCTTTAACAAATGGGGGCTGACCAGCAAACACCCTGTAGTTGTTACAGACAACGCTGCACAAATGGTTTGTGCAGTGAAGATAATGCAGCTCATGCATGTCTCCTGTGTCCCCGCTGTATCACTTCTGCATGCTCGGGTGAGGCTTCACTTTTTCACTTTTTAAAAATAAGTTTGAATTTTTGAGACAGTTTTGTTCACATCTCAACTTTAAACTGTCTCATTTACAAGTTTGCACTTTGTATTTAATATGACAGGAAAAAATTAAATACATAAGTATTTTGAAACACAGTTGAACCACTTTCATTATTGTAAAAACAGATTGAATCGAAATTAATCGATTTAGAACTGTATGAATCAAACTCGAATAGATTCAGGACTTTGGCGAAAATACCCAGCCCTAAGGTCCATAGCTGTTTATTGATTACTTATTCTCCAGATACACAGTATTTATATTGTATCAACACTTTTCTAAGGTCCACATTGTGTGACCACTTTTGCAATAAACTTTTGCTGCTGCTGTAACACCAAAATATACCCACTCGTGGGACACTAAACTGATTTTCTATTTCTATCAAAGACAACCTGAGTTCATATAAATAAAGGTTTGCAAATCATAAGTTTATATAAAATCTGGCAAATAAAAGTAAAAGCCACATCACTGATTTAAAAAACATTTCCCCCTAAAACTTTATTAAAACCTCTATGTCACTTATGTCAAAGTCAAGGCCCACAGGTAGGATCATAGAGCAGCACAGCAATGCATTTTCAGTTTATAATGCATGTGTTTTCATTTATGCATTTATCTTAATAAGTTTATTAATATAATAAAAGTGTATTAATAATATTGATATTAATTTTTTTTAAAACAATGTGTTAGGTCCTGGTTCAATGGGCTATGTTCATTTCAGTATGTTTTAATAAACATTTAACCAGTCTGGCCCTCGGCTTGTAGCAAATTAGCTTTTTTGGCCCTCAGTGTATTTGACTTTGACATCCCTGGTCTAGATATTAACAACTCGTGTCTGAGATAAATAGTGATAATTCAATTCAATTCAATTCAGTTTATTTATATAGCGCCAAATTCACAACACATGTCATCTCAAGGCACTTTACAGTTCCACCAGATCATACAGTCAAATTGATACAAAGTTTTCTATCTAAGGAAAACCAGTTGATTGCATTGACTCATTGACTCAAATACAATCCCCCACACTAAGCATGCTTGTAGCGACAGTGGAGAGGAAAAACTCCCTTTTAACAGGAAGAAACCTCCAGCAGAACCAGGCTCAGTGTGAGCGGCCATCTGCCGAGGCCGACTGGGGTTCAAGGAGACAGAAGCAGAGATACAAAAAGCAGCTGTAAAAGGCGGCCCCGTCCAGGAAACACACAGCAAGGCAGACGAGCTCCAAGGCAGCTCCCATGCCAGAGGACGAAGAGAGCACATCCGCTCAGTCACGGTCAGAGAAACAGGACCACACTGTAAAACAGGCCGATCTCCAACATCTATAAACAAGGGTGTTTATAGAAGCAGCGCAGCTGATGTTTCTTTCCAGGATGACGTCACAGCCAAACAGGAACAGACTGATAAGAGTATTTTAAATCAGTGTGGACCTATTTCGTGTCAAATTTTATCAGTTTGAGGGTTGAACCAGCCTGAGAAAGCAAACTGCCTGTGATCGGCTACTTGGAAAGGATATCCCCCCTCTTAAGATGGCGCTATTTTCTTTCTAGCTGAAACTAATAACATAAGCAAAGCATCTATAGACTAATCGCTGAGGATAGAGTACAATTAATTTTTTTTATAAACTTTAAAGGGTGCAAACTATATAAATATTTATTTTTGGTTACACCAACAGAAAAGAATTAGATTGAGGTTGATGGAGCAGTTGATTAGGTTGATGGTGCTAAAACATGGCTTCTTCTTGACGTTACTCAGAGTCAAGCAAATTTAATATGAGGCATAACGAGGGTGAACATCTGTCAAACTTTTGGTTTTCATGCCGACTTGAAGAAGCAAAGGTGCTCAGAAGTCAGGCAGAGGTTTCCACTTTCCTGCTGGACAAATAAGTTAAATGTTTGCTAATGTTAGCAACCGACTGGCAAAAGGTACAAATGAGGATTGGAACAGGAGCAGGTGAGCTCCAGTCCGCCACATACTGGCTGGGAGTTGTTACACTGTATCTACACCAGGTAGGGAGGACAGAAAATTAGACTTGGAGCTTTTGGATCTTTTTTTTTACCCAGCTGATCCTTTTAAACTTGCATCTACAATCTAAAGTAAATATATTAAAATCATTGCATTTCATGTAGAATTGAGCCATTATCGAAAAGTTTTAGTGAACACTGACCTAACATGGTTTATCAGAGGCATCAATTACGCACTGATGGAGGAGGTCAAGCAAAATTAAGACACCTACAACATAACGCTAAACATTCAATCCTTTAGTAGTACTACAGCAGTTTGTTTAACTTAATTACTAAATAACTCTGCAGATGAGTTTATTTGTTCTTAAAAAAAGCATTTCACTCGATGCATTAATAAAACTACTTCAATTGACTGTCCTTTTTACCTTTTTCTGTAGCAGAAGGATTCTCTGTAGACTTCAGATCCAGTTGTCAAATTATGAAAGCTTTTATATTATTTAACCTTTTGACCTCTGTCTCCAGAGGGATTTTAAGACATGAATTATTAATTTTTTCTTTTATTCTCATCCTAATTACAGTTTGACTGCTGGATTTGTTGAAAAGAAAAGTTATATTCTTCTTACACAAGCTCCTTTTATATTTATATGTTTAGGTTTAAAATGCCGACTGCAAAGGTGAAAAGTTCATAAGGTTCAGTTTCCCCAGTTTCCCCAGCTCCAGAGCCCAGTGGAGGGCCAGTTTCCCCAGCTCCAGAGCCCAGTAGAGGGCCAGTTTCCCCAGCTCCAGAGCCCAATAGAGGGCCAGTTTCCCCAGCTCCAGAGCCCAGTAGAGGGCCAGTTTCCCCAGCTCCAGAGCCCAGTAGAGGGCCAGTTTCCCCAGCTCCAGAGACTCCTGAGCCCATTAGCGGGCCGTTTAGCCTAGCGCCAGAGACTCCTGAGCCCATTAGCGGGCCGTTTAGCCTAGCGCCAGAGACTCCTGAGCCCATTAGCGGGCCGTTTAGCCTAGCGCCAGAGACTCCTGAGCCCATTAGCGGGCCGTTTAGCCTAGCGCCAGAGACTCCTGAGCCCATTAGCGGGCCGTTAAGCCTAGCGCCAGAGACTCCTGAGCCCATTAGCGGGCCGTTTAGCCTAGCGCCAGAGACTCCTGAGCCCATTAGCGGGCCGTTAAGCCTAGCGCCAGAGACTCCTGAGCCCATTAGCGGGCCGTTTAGCCTAGCGCCAGAGACTCCTGAGCCCATTAGCGGGCCGTTTAGCCTAGCGCCTGAGACCCCTGAGCCAGCCCTGAGCCGTCTTGAGTCAGCTCTGTGCCTTTTAGAAACCCCTGAGTCAGCTCTGTACCGTTTAGAGACCCCTGAGTTAGCTCTGTGCCGTCCAAAGACCCCTGAGCAGAACTTAAAGGAGGTGTCTGAATTCGAGGTATGTGGCTTTACGCCTCCTAGGACCTCTCTGCAGGCGCCCCAAGCCGCCCAGAGCCCTCTGCGGGCACTTCAAGCCACTTCAGAGACTGAACCTTTGCGGCCATGGGTGGTTTCCCCCATGCTGGATGTGGAGCCACAGTCGTTGGTCTCCCCTGTTCCTGAGGGTGAGCCGCAATCGGCGGGCTCCCCTGTTCCTGAGGGTGAGCCGCAATCGGCGGGCTCCCCTGTTCCTGAGGGTGAGCCGCAATCGGCGGGCTCCCCTGTTCCTGAGGTGGAGCGGCAATCGGCGGGCTCCCCTGTTCCTGAGGTGGAGCGGCAATCGGCGGGCTCCCCTGTTCCTGAGGTGGAGCGGCAATCGGCGGGCTCCCCTGTTCCTGAGGTGGAGCGGCAATCGGCGGGCTCCCCTGTTCCTGAGGTGGAGCGGCAATCGGCGGGCTCCCCTGCTCCTGACCCGGGGCCGCAGTCGGCGGGCTCCCCTGCTCCTGACCCGGGGCCGCAGTCGGCGGGCCCCTCTGCTCCTGACCCGGGGCCGCAGTCGGCGGGCCCCTCTGCTCCTGACCCGGGGCCGCAGTCGGCGGGCCCCTCTGCTCCTGACCCGGGGCCGCAGTCGGCGGGCCCCTCTGCTCCTGACCCGGGGCCGCAGTCGGCGGGCCCCTCTGCTCCTGACCCGGGGCCGCAGTCGGCGGCCACCTCTGTTCCTGTTCCTGAGCCGCAGTCGGCGGCCACCTCTGTTCCTGTTCCTGAGCCGCAGTCGGCGGCCACCTCTGTTCCTGTTCCTGAGCCGCAGTCGGCAGCCACCTCTGTTCCTGTTCCTGAGCCGCAGTCGGCAGCCACCTCTGTTCCTGTTCCTGAGCCGCAGTCGGCGGCCACCTCTGTTCCTGTTCCTGAGCCGCAGTCGGCAGCCACCTCTGTTCCTGTTCCTGAGCCGCAGTCGGCGGCCACCTCTGTTCCTGTTGCTGAGCCGCAGTCGGCGGCAACCTCTGAGGCTGTTCCTGAGCCGCAGTCGGCGGCCACCTCTGAGGCTGTTCCTGAGCCGCAGTCGGCGATCCCTCCTGCTCCGGTTCCAGAGCCGCAGTCGGCGATCCCTCCTGCTCCGGTTCCAGAGCCGCAGTCGGCGATCCCTCCTGCTCCGGTTCCAGGGCCACAGTCGGCGATCCCTCCTGCTCCGGTTCCAGGGCCGCAGTCGGCGATCCCTCCTGCTCCGGTTCCAGGGCCGCAGTCCACGTTCCCCTCTAAGACTGTTGCTAAGCTACTGAAATGGAGATGTCGTCCTCCAGTGGTCCCCCTTCGTCGCCTGACCCACGGCCGGCCACCTGAACGTCTGCCGTGCCCCCGGTCCCGTGGCCGGTCACCAAGGACTCTGCCTCGCCTCCGGCCCCGCGGCCGCCCTCCAGAGACTCTGCCTCGCCTCCGGCCCCGCGGCCGCCCTCCAGAGACTCTGCCTCGTCTCCGGCCCTGCGGCCGGCCTTTCAGAGACTTTCGATTGTCCTCGCCCACTCTGGATGGGTTGCGTTTTGTTTCTTGGACTGTTTTTGGCTTCTTGCCCTCCTTCCTGGTTCCCCCTCCGCCCACCCTGGGTTGTTTTTTGTTTTTTGGACGTTAAAGGGGCGTCTGGAATCCGCCCTTAAGTGGGGGGCTCTGTAATGATCTTGGTTCTGTTGTTTTTCTTTAAGTTTTCTGTTTCAAGTTTAACCAGGTTTTTCATTGTTTTCTAGCTTTTTTTGGTGTGTCTGGATTCATTTAAGTTGCTTAGGTTTTTCTGTCTGTCCTCTGCTACCTCCTTGTGTTCTTTTCCCTTGGCTTCCTCATCAGCTCTAATCACACCTGCTCCCTATCAGCTCATTAGCTCTACCTTTGTTCAGTCAGCCATAAATACACTCCCTCTGCAGTCCCTCTTTGCTGGTTCCTCGTCTTACCTTTCCTCACCCTGGCTCCTTGTCGGTTTTTACCTGATGTCTCCATGGTTCTGGTTAGTGTTTGATTTTTATGTTGGATTTTTGGATTCCTGTTTTTGTTTAACATCTTTTAAGTTGGATTTTTGGATACCTGTTTTTGTTGCCTGATCTTGTAATAAACCCTCCAAGAATTCACCTCTGCCTCCCAGCTTCTGCGTTTGGGTCCAATCTAAACCTTTTAACCAAATCCTGACACAATTGAAATCAAATATAATATATATATAATAAAACTCTCATAACTTTCTTTTATTAAAAAATGTTTTATAGTTGCATTTCTGGATGCATTTTTTTTTTTTTTTTTCAAATTTCCATTAGCATTTGCTTGCAACAATAATGGAACACAATTTCACTCCATATAACGCCAGCAATATCCGAAATGATAGTTGCAAAACACAGCATTAAACAAAAGGTACAAGGGGCGTTCAATAAATAATGTATAATTAATCTCTGCCCGACACTCATCAGGATCCATTTCAGACTTGACTCAGTTCAAACACCTGTACATCAGAAACCACTATTACTTCAGAGCTGTAATTTGCTACTTAATCTATAGAATTATAAATAATTGCACATGCAAAATTTCAGCTAGATCAAACAACTGGAAGTGGGTCAGGGGCATTACTTATTGAACGCCCCGCTTAGGTGGGGTTGTAGAAACTCGAGGACAGCAATTATATCGTTGAATACTTTTTAACTGCAGCCAAACACATTAAAAACAGCTACAAAGTTTTTCACTGCATCAATTAGTAATTCTAGTGCCGAGCCAGATGTTTTTCTTTTAGGACAAAGAATACAAACTGTATCTGAATACATATATTTAGGAGTTGTCTTTGATTCTAGGTTGTCATTCTAATCAAAAACAAAACAGGTCTGCAATACAGATAAATATAACCTCAGTAATTTTCGACAGATTTTCACTTAGGCTGCAATAATGTAAATGCTACAACTCCATAACATCTGCAGACTCTCGATAAACAAACTTGAAATGCTGGATAAGAAACCAATCATTTGTCATCACTGTCCAGTATGGCAAAAACACAGATTACTGAGCTTTAGATAATATTATGTAATATTCAAATATACCGGTATGTCTTATCTATGAAATAATTAATGGTTTATCTTCCCGCTCCCCTTCACCAGTCTGTCTCAATCCAAACATCCGATCACAGCGGAACCAGAGGAGCAGTGGGGGGAGATTTTATCCTTAGGAAAAAGTTTATCTGAATACACTTTAGGAAAAGTGGATTCAGACAAACTGCCTTTACGGTTCGAGCAGCAGCTGATGGGATTCTCACCCTCACATTCATCCTAAACCTCAACACATACATCACAGCTAAGATTCAGTTAAAGAAATAAGAGCTGTCATCACTAACTGACAACAACAGCCTCTTTTGCTGCCATCTTGCTTTATGTTTGTGTACAAGTTCATGTCTTTTTTCTAATGATTTTTTGATCTTTTGTGTTTTTTTAAATTCTCCTTTCAGCTGAATGAATCTATTGTCATGATGTGATGTGAAAATGTAATTTTACTGCTAGTCTTTTAGGGTGACTTTTAGCCTCTGTCTATAAGCACAGCAGGTGGAGAAAAGCCTTCTGGCTAACTCGGGCATATTGACAGACATGTTTATTAATATGCACTGTCCCTGCGATGAATAAATACATTAAATTACATTAAATATTAATACAACCCTACCCATACTGCTCGTTTGTGGCACTGAAACGGTGCAAAAAACATTTCAACAGTAAATAACACAAAATAATGTCTCTTTCTTCATGTTCATGCATGTATAAAAAACCATGTCCAAGTTCAATAGATTAGGTTTTATCTTGCAGCAGAGGTGTGCTCCGTACAAATATGTGTCAACTATTAAGATCATTTTTTGCTGTTTGTGTAATAAGATCTAATGGTTTAAAATCAAAAGTACCATTCATTAGTACAAACAAAAAAAAATAATTTAATTATAGATTAGTTGATTCCAGAAAAACATTGCTACCCAGATCCATCTGATCTCCTCAAGTTCCACCACATTCTTACTTTATTTAATAAATCTGACCTCAATCATGTAAATAAAAAAGGTGAACTGGTCTTGAAAAGCAGCAGAGTATTTCCTGATCTAAATGATCTAACTGAAACCATTCCATCTAAGGAGGGAATTCCAGCAATGACAGCCATTATTTGATAATAGATAAACAGTCTAATAAAAATGACTACAGTGGGTTATGAGTGGTACCTAGAAAGTTAGAAAGGCTCCCTTCCCATCGCAGGTTCAAATAACTTTTGTGTGAGGTCATGTCACCTTTATCTTACTCCTGTTGATAACCATTTGCCTTCACTGACCTGTGTGAGAAAACAATGATAATGTCATCACACACAGCAGGCTTTGGCCCATAGTTGGGTCTATAGTTTTCAGTGTCCTAAGAAAGCCATTTATTGTGTCAGTGGCAGCTTAAAGGGAAACATACTAATAAAAAGCAACTGAATTTATTCTGGCATTTTACTGAGCTATGGCTGCTAGCTCACCATAGAGGTCTAATTTGTTGCAGACAATCAGCCAAGATTGGAGGGCTAAAGATGTCAACAACTTCAGAAACCAAGTTCATTCAGAACTCAAGGATGTTGAGGATAACTTTGAATGATTTGCCAGCACCAATCCTCTCTATTTCTAAGGCAAGTGGCCCATTGAAAATGCAGAGTGGTCTATTCAGCAACAAAAATCCTTTCTCCAGGATTTCAAACAAACTTCTCTCATCATCCAAAAGGCTCCTATAGCAGCTTTTCAATCTTTCCTAAATAGAGGATCCGCTCCATATATTGATGTGATTAAACATCTTGCTGTCCCTCCACTGAGTGCTGCTGTCTGTCTTCCTATCACTTCCCAGTAACGCTGAGGAAAACTTCTAACTGAGGCTAATGGAAAGTGATGTCAAAGTTGCATCAAATCCTCTAAAGTGGCTCAAATAAAATCTGATTTGAGCATAACGAGGGGAACAGAACCCTGAACGACGTCAGAAGCACTTCTGACTTCAATTACCTCACTTAAGGCAGTTTTTATGATTCAAACAGCGTAAGATAAGCTTGTTTATAAAACACGGTTAAAGTGAATCTATTGAATTACTGAAAGAAGTAAAAAGTATTTCAAGTTTTAAGACAGCTAAATGAAATAGATATCCCCCACACATCATTAATGTAATGTTTCAGTTTGTAGAAACCAAACTTTGGATGTTTTGGAAATTTGCCCGGACCAAGATAGTAAGGAGCCTGGACCAAACTGACAAAGGATGACGTTTTTAAAAGATTTATTTGAAGGTTATTGAGCTGGTGTTGAAGTTTTCCAGCTTAGCTCTGGTGACTCTAGTGGTTCTGGAACACAAAAACAGGGATGTGTGTCCTTACTGGGTGAAAGAAAGGAAGAAAAAATGGTATTGCCAGGACTGATGCTGCCTTCAGATGATATCGTAATTATGGTAAATACCATGAACACCCACTCACGTTCTAATTTCCACTGGAAAGCTGGAACAATCTTATGATACCCGAGTTGCCCATATGATGTAAACTTTGACCTTCAACCTGCAGAGAGCAGAGAAACTACTGCAGATTACTACATTGGTAAAGGTTCTCGCTGGTGTTTTGTATTTTAAACAGCGCTGCAACATACTTTTTTTTTTTTTTACAATATCACCATATAAACTTGTGTTGTTTTTAAAACAACAATTGAAGTTTGATTTTATCTGAATTTATCAGGCACTCCTTGGGATAGCAGCCAGGGATAGCAGGATAGCAGCGAGTAGAGTACTGTTTGAACTAGGGCTGAAATAATGAATCGGATTAATCATAATTAATCGGTTATTTAAATAATCGTCAACTAATTTATCGATTGAATAATTGTTAACTGGAGTATAGAGACTGTAACAAAAATGTAAACATTTTGCATTTAAAAAAAACTTTTTGTCTCTCAATGTGCTCTATCCAGATCTCCTCAAATGGAAAAGTTTGAGTTTCACCTGGTTTCCTTTCATAAAAAGACTTCTTCAAGGAATCTTTGGCTGTCCGATTATTAATCGATTAATTGAAAAAAAATATCGACAGATAATTAGATTTGCAAAATAATCGTCAGTTGCAGCCCTAGTGTGAACTGTGTTCTGATCTAGACAATTCATCTGTAGTGTGCGCCAGTGAGCACATGATTTACCAGAACCAGGACATGACCCAATAACTGTCTTGCACAAGTGTCAGGTCAGGATAATCTGTGGATCAACCATGTTCCTCTTCTCTGCCACAAATAAAGCACTTGAACAAAATGTTAGCTGAATTATTGGTTCCTTAAACCAGACATTTTATTAAAAAGCTGCCTCTGATTGGCAAGCAAAATGTGGAACTTTTTGAAAGAGTGGCTTGAAAATATGTACCCTTACAGCAACAGTCAAACATGGTGATGGTGGTATGATGCTTTGTGTCTGCTTTGGTTCTTCAAAACCTGCTCCCTTCACTCCACTAATTCAAACCTTCTTCAGATTCCCAGAACCAGAGTCAGAACAACGGGAGATAGAGCATATTGTGCTGCTGCCCCACATCTGTGGAATGTCATGACACCTTGAGGGCACCTCAATCTACTGAGTGTTTCAAAAAAGGCAGTAAAAAATGTCTTTTTAGCAAAGCTTTTGGTCCCCTTTAGATGTTTTTCTCTCTTCTAAAAACATTTTTTTCATGCTTTTCCCTTTTTTTCTCTAGTACTTTGAGGAAATGGAAAGTGCAGTATAAATTAAATGTATTATTATTAATAATATTATTATTGTTATTATTATTAGTAGTAGTAGTATTAAAAACCCAACTCACAGAATCATTCATTCTGTTCTCTCCTTGAAAACCATGAAAAGGGATCATAAGCTCAAGCACACTTGCTGAATGAAACCTCTGAAAGATGAAAGGAAAGCTGTTCATCCATCTATGATTCTGTAAAGGGTATGGATGTTTCACAGTGATCAATCATAATTTACAAACAAAATAACTGACAAGAACTAAAAAAAGAACCAGCTCTGCCCTACTTTGCTTCTTCTTCTTGCTTTGTAAACTTCTCAAAGTTACAAAACTGCTTATACAGACCTTTCTGGCATCAGTGCAACCCTGTACACATATACATCTGAGCCTGGAGACCATCCAAGGGTGGTAAACACCCATGCAGAAGCAGCAGCGCCACATATATTTGTATTCAGCTCAGAGGCTTCTATAGCTGAAGCGGCAAGCATTGGCCAAACCCTCATATAAAGGTAAACGAAAACACATTGTACCAAATCATATCAGCTGTGCTGCAGCAGGTATGAAAATTGCCAAAAGTAGCTTCTAAAATGAAATACTATTTTTTAAGTTGCATTTTCCTTGGTCTTTGTGGCAGAGCACCGGGAGGGAGCTGCATAGCACAATAACAAAGAGAAGAGTGACTGTGTGTGTAGTTTAAGGATGTCAAAAAGAAAAAAAGATGAAAACTTCCTCAGGTTACTTAAAGGTGGCTATGAAGGTTTGGGCTGTCAGCAACCTTTGTGGCATTTCTTTAGTGTCAGCCATTAAAGGGCGCAGAAAGCTCTTTTACTATTACACCATTTCCTAAAATATGTGGCTCTTCCATGAATAATGAGGCTCATCATTAAGACCCCCACACTAAGAGCATCTCTCAGACCTACAGGGACTGCTGAAGATGTGGGAATAGCCTTTAAATAATGTCACTGTTTATTGTAAAATGATCATTTGACATAAAAATACATTTATTCCGAATCCTCAAGAAGTAATATTTTTTTATTTTTCTCTAAAAATCTCTAGTAATATTATTTAAAAAACTTTAATAATGTTAGGAATCCATTTTGTGTGGGTTGTTTTTGTGTTTGTCTCTCCCTCCACCACCAGCTGGTGCTCTGTCCTCGTTGGTCCTCCTGCACACCTGCGGCACATTGGTTCATCACTGAGGAGTATTTGAGCAGTTGACTGTCACTTCCTCAACGCCAGAGTGTTTGCCAGTTTTGGGTACTCTGGCCAAGCTGAGATTAGCTAAGTCTAACCTGAGCCTTTGTTTCACTGAGTTTAACGTTGCTTTTTTGTCTTTGCCTTTCGGCAGGAAGCCTTCCTGCAAACTGGATGTTTGGTCTTCTCCCCCTGGAAGGATCGTTTGTGTTCTCACTGAGCAGGGGAAAAACCTCCACACGACCTGTTCAAGTTCCCACGGAAATCCAAGTGGCAGTCCGCTCAAATGCTCCTCAGGGTCCAACCAAAACCAACCTGTCCGCCCTCCAACGAGTTCCCCTTCCTTTGGATAAACCCACTTCTTCTGGATTCAAGGAAAAGAAAGAAACCCCCTCCAACGTGAGTCCCGTTTCCACTGGCCCCTGAACTAATCGCTGTGACTCCCCTTCTCACTTTTAGTTCCAGTTCACCAGCTCTCTAAGTTCCAGATTCCACTCCCTGTGGTTAACCTCAATGAACCTGTTAAACTTTCCCCTGGTTCTCTGAGTGGTTTTCTGCATGTGGGTCAGATCTCTTAAAAGCATCATGACAAATAACCAGCATAAAACAAATGTAATTAAGGCCCTTTATTTAGCCTTTACTTCGGAGCAACTACAGGTTTGTGTGCATAAAAAGAATAAAAAATGAATTGCATAACAGAGGCTGACCTATTAACTTCTTGCTCAGAATTATTTAATCTGTTACAGGGATCCACAATAAGTTGTAACAATTGAAGTAATTTGAAAAATATTTGTTTTTAATGTAAATATGTCCCAGTAGAAATTACTGTAAGCTTTTTAGTTCTAATAAATGTTGATAAAATACTGTCAAGTCTGATTAACCCCTAGAACCCTACGGACCCACCGGTGGGTCCAGCTGCTACGTGACCTCGTAATTTTAACAAACCCCGAGTATTGATGTAAAAAACACATTTGGCACAGTTTGGTGACATTTTTGGATAAATGTGCCAAAATGGCCTCTCCGCCTAAGAAATTTCTCACTAATACCATTCTAAAATAAATATGATTCATCTGATTGATACCAAATTTGGTATATTTTTACACAACATTTAGATTTAAAAGTCTGTACTACTTTTTTGTGCTATAAATAATATTTTGGTAGTGTTTTGCAATGTTTATTTCAAAGAAAATTTTGGCGAGGTTCAAAAAATGCAAAATATTTTGTATTTTGTCCCTAATATTTCAGGCAGGGTCAAAGCTACAATGGTGCTGACACCAGAAAACCATTCTATGACATCTTACCTTTACAGACGTACCAAAAGTTTCTTCTTAAATCTAATAGCTGTGAGGCTATAAGTGATTTACTTTTGTGTGTTTTTGTCAGGCAGAAATTTATTTATACCCCCTTAGGGTGTAAGAGGTTAATGCTACTATGCATTCTGGGTAAGGTGCTGTAGTTCTAGCTCTGTCCACCCAAAACTCCAGAGAGTGATGTTAAACTTTTCCAGAAATCACAAGAGGTGATGATGATGAGGAGGACAAAAATGGAGCAATGGGGTTCCATTTTAAATTAAAAAAGCTTGTCTCATCTGCTCTCCTTCACTATAGCTCACAGCCATATCTAAACCCCTACTGGATTTCATGATGCAAATGTAAACAAAAGTTCAGATTTTTTCAAATTTCTTTGCAGGCGAGGCGGTGATCAAATGTCACCAAACTCGCCAAAATTTGCTACCGTCGCCTCAGTTTGGAGCAAAATTTTCTGCTTGGCGGAGGTCTGCGCTCTCTGAGTGCTTTTCTGGTTTTATCTTTCTTTTGTATTTGGTTGCATTTGTCAACAAACAGAGCATTTCTTTATTTTATTGCCTCAGTATGATAATAATTGACAAAATAAGGCCAAATAATTGTATAAAAATACTTTACCAGCAACAAAATCTAACTAATTCCCTGACTTAAATTCAAGGACAGATTGTGCATATAATATGGTCGCTATATTCTGTAAATTTTCTTGGTAAAAGCAAGATGTTATCCTCAAAAGAAGGTTGTACAAAGAGACAAACTGACAGCTAGCAAAATGGCAAGGAAAAAAATTACCTCCATGAGATGTCTTTACCTACAGAATATAAACCTTAAAATTCTAGGTTACATTTTTCGGGTGGGGGGGTGGGGGGGTGGGGGGGGGGGGGGGGGGGGTTGGAGTGGGACGTATTTCATTGCAAATGACACATCGCTTGCCTTCCCCTTTTTGCTGTGGCTTTCAGCTGCACACACTCAATCTAATTTTAACAGCAACTTGAGGCTGAAATGACAAAATCAAACATTTCTAAAAACAATGCATGAACAGGTAAAGCTGTGACAAGCAATGAACAAAGACTAAAGATGTGATGAGGAATAAAGAGGCAGAGAGTGTTTGAAAATGCTCAGAGGGATTTAGGTAGGAACATTTCCTGGTTTTGCCTCAGGTTTTGGCAGACTGCCACTGAAGCTATCGAACTGCCCCAGGTCAGATGCAGCATGGGACTTTTCTAACACTATACAATGAGTTTGCAAAAATGCAACTAAACACAGTTTAATTTTAATCAATGCTTTGCACATGTTGAATTCCCAAAGCAAATGTAAAGTTTTTATCCTGTGAAAAAGTCTCCATCAAAAGGCGCTATGCTGTATATGCATACTTGCTGATTACCAGAAATCTTTGGTGCATGACAATTGAAAGGCACTGATTGACTGCCTGGATAAAAACGAAATCCCTTTGGAGGATGTCTTGAGATGGCTTTGACTGGTTCCTCCATTGCTTCTTGTTTTAATGCAGACATTCACCACATAATATTAAAGGTGTCCTTTCTGAGCTTATATAGAATAACAGCACTGTGTGCGATTAGCAAAAATAAACAGATGTGGCCCCATCTGCTGGCAGTACTGTGGAACAAACAGGAAGACAGATGGGGACCATGGAGGCAGCTACTTAACAAAGCCCTATACCCTATACTGCCACACTACAATGGCAGTCCTAGACCAATTTTAGCACAGGGGGTTGGGTGGCGCCAATGGTTTGTTTTTTTAAAGTGGAACAGAACAAAATATTTAAACCCCAAAACACGGCAAAAGTTCACCATTTAATATATTGCGTTTTCCAAAGTGCCTCTTGCAGATTTGGAGCTGCAGGTTGCAGACCTCTGATGTAGCTAGATGACAACAGTGATCCTATCTTAAGACTAGACTTTGGACTAAGAGGACCTTGATGTTAAAAGCATTGTTAAAATACTAGTGTAAAAATAAATAAATGTAGTCCCAGGAGCCAATTAATTAACATTTCTTTGCAAGCGTCATAAGAGGAAAATAATTTTGTATAATTTTCCCTTTTTTCAGTTTTCCCTTTGGGGAAACCAAAGTTCCCTTCGGGCATAATAAGGTGTAATTAAATTGAATTGATTTGAACTGAATAACGTCTTCAGCTAAGGGGCAATATTAAGGACCAGGATCAGTTCCACAGTGGAACTGGTCCCTGTTGGCCCCTGTCTACAACCATACATTCCTCACTTTAAAGCAACAGCCTGGGTGCAGTGGGAAAAAAAAACTGTTTTAATTAAGGAGACTGATCCAAAATAAAATCTTGTTCCTAGCAGGCACAGTTACGCACTGTAGAGAAAAAGAACTGCATCAAATAAGGATCCATCAACTCTGCAGCCACACCTCTGCAGCTTTAGCTTCCTCTTCAATAAACACTAATGTTCATACTGTATTTTCAGTCTTAACCCCCTGGATTAAAAAATATTTTCGTGTTTGTTTTTGTTTTGTTTTTAAACTAGATATTTTACTTTTCCTCATTGTTTTCACATAGTTGCTTTGAGGTGCTAACAGTGCTTAGCCAGGGTTAACTAAATCTTTCTATCATAGAATTTAACCAAAACCCAAAACAGCAAATGTTATGGCATGTTTATTAACAAGCAAAACTAAACATTAAGATCCACCAGAGATAATTAAATCAATAAAAGGATAAAGGCAAGGGCATTATACCATGGAGGGATTTCCTGATTATTTTATGATGCCACAGACTGTAGAGTTTATAAAAAGGGACTGATAACATTTGTTTTTCAGGTTTTATAAAAATATACTTTTCCAACTTTGGCTTTCATTATTTTAATATTTACTTGTAAATTTTGTGGCACTTTAAGATTTTTGCATGTGAAGTGCACTATTTATAAAGTAGGTTATAATTACATCAAACAACATGCCTTGAAACATCATCTTTCTTTAACAGTCACTTCAAGACTCTCAAAGAGTCCATAGCACAGGCAAAACACTCATTAAATTAGGGTGGTTCACACCACTTTTGCACCTTTTATTTATTGAAGATGTAATCTTAGTAAATTACACAAAATATATACACTGATTTTATGTGCAAAGTTTAGTTTGTACAGTAATTCTAAAACTCCCTATTTGGAATGTTATATAATTTGCTAAATGTTGATTATTACCTGAAAACGTTATTAAACCAACTGCATCTGGTTTATTGGAGGAAATACATGCCTGAAATATGCCGGACATTCAGCCTTAATTATTGCAATTGGACACCACTTATCTTAGTGATTAGATGCACAGCTGCAGTGGCTTAGTAGCAGGTCCAGACATTTTGAAAGGGCAAACCCTTCAACTGAACAATGAAAGACGCTCATGTTTCAGAACTGGATTACAGTGTTTGAAAGTTCATCTTGAAAGGTAAAAAATTGAAGTGGGAACAAACAAAATTTGTGTGAATCAGGGATTGTGTCCATCCCATGGAGATAATATTGTGTGGAGATGTGAAGAACTGTCTGAATGTATCAGCCCTTTGATGGCCTGACAGAGCGTACTGGATCTATGAATGAATGAGAGGCACAAGGTAAAGATGCCTGGATATGCACATCGTATCAGACACAGCACTATGACAATCATTACAGAACTCTACTAGAAAAAAGAAACCTTGATTGACCGCATTCAGTGTCTACAAACTTCTAACCTTTGTGTTAAACCTCCCATGAAAGAATGTTGCTTTGCAGCACTAATAGTAGTGCTGAGATTCAGAAAGGTCACCGCTGCCACCTGCTCCCCTTCAGTTTGATCTAACCCTCACAGCTATTGTCAAGAAACAAATTTATACAACAGGGAGTTCAGTGGAACCAACATGAGACTCCAAGCTGTGTTTTCTACTCTTCTACAACCAACAGTATTAATGCAAATTACTGTCTGATTAAAAGCATATTTGCTGTAATTAGAAAGTATGTTTGTAAAGACAAGTGTTTTTGTGCCTGTATACTTAAGATCTGTTTATAGCACATTTTGATAAGAGTACAAAAATGATAAAACTCTGGATTGTAAGGAAAAATATAGCCTTTTAACACTACATATTATAAAATAGTGTGGCATGCA
Organism: Cyprinodon tularosa; assembly: GCF_016077235.1. Lineage (NCBI taxonomy): Eukaryota > Metazoa > Chordata > Actinopteri > Cyprinodontiformes > Cyprinodontidae > Cyprinodon > Cyprinodon tularosa. Next base: position 800,047 of record NW_024039651.1, read on the forward strand.
TTTAAATTTACCACCTTTATGGATCACAATCATGGATCAATACTTGTCAGTTTCACCTCAACATGGTGGACTTTGATTTTATGGAGGGCTGTGCTGGAGTGAAGGTACAGCTATGAACAGTCATTCTAGGCCTAATGAAAACTGCTTTTTTAAAAGCCAACTACAAAACTCTTAAGACCATTCCCTACTTCATAGTTGATATTTTTTCTATCTTCTATTTTGATTAAAAAACCTTGTCTCCACTGCTCTCCTTCATCCTATGTCACAGCCACATATAGTCCATGATTGGTTTCAGAGGATGAAAATATAAATAAAAGCTCAGATTTGTTTTTTAAAGCAGGTGATGGGCCATTGTAATTTTGGAGTAGAAGTAGTGATATAACGTTTATAGAGACTTCTTATATATAGAGACTTCTAAAACATATTAGGCATTTAATGCATTTTTAAGTGTGGCATAAAGACGTCAACATTTGACAGAGAATCATAAACACTTTAATTTGTAGTTGACCTCAAGCCAAACAGGTGTTGTGTATTAATCTGCACTAATCATAAGATAAAATAAAGTTAATGTTTTATAAGTTTAAAGTTGTTTTCCCAAATACTGTTATAAGAGCAATTCAAGGCCAAAAAGGAAAAGAAAAAAACAGAGCAATGAATGGAGCCATTCAAGGCCAGAGAGGAGAAAAGCAGAGCAGTGAGTATGTGTAACTGTTGCACCTGGCCCCAATAGGAGTGAAGTCTGCAGGACAACGCAGGGTTGAGGCCCCTTAGTGATAAGAAAGCACACTCAATAAAAATGAAATATTTGACATCTCAAGGTTGCCCAGCTCAGCAAAATTTGGCCATACAAAAAGAGTTGTTATTTTCAAGGCACACGGAGCGGTAATGGTCCCAGAAAGGGTGATGCTTTGACTAAGACACGAGGGGGGAGCAGTAGGCCAGACTGACATGGCTTGAAGCAAGGGAAAGATGTGTTCTGACATGTTTGTGACTAAACCGTCATAAGTTTCTGATTTGAATACACCAGATGTTTTCATGGCCTGAGAGATTGCTCTCACAAGAATGAGATGTGTCTATGAATGTCACCGTGTTTTGCAGATAAATATCAATGTGACCTTTACCAAAGACTGAAATATGTTCTGAAGGGGGTTTTCCACCGATAAGAAATGTATAAAAGGGAGCTGTGTTCACCATTTGTTCAGCTTCGGCTCACCGGTGACCAGCTCAGTGTGAATGTGTTGTGTTTAGCAATAAACACACTGGACCCGGACTCAGCTGCCCCTGCCTGAATTTTTTGATCTTGGTTTGAGTCTTTTTCTGCTTTTTTAGAACTTTGAATTTTTATAAAATTTAGCTTCAATTTTAAGTCGTCAAGAAGAGAATTATAGACGACACAGGGGACACAAAAAGGGGAGAAAGATCACTGGTTGATTTGACTTTGTAAGGAAAAATGTCTTGCCTGCAAAACTGTACAAAAAATTCTTTGAGGTTTCAATAGAATAGAGACTGCGAATGCGGGTTAACTTTGCAGGTTTTTTGTTTTGCAAATTGTTGAGGGTGGGGTTCTAAGGTATAGAATCTATTATCAGCAAAGATTGTCTTTACTGTAAAAGAAAGGTATCAGATCTCTCTGAGAGGTTGATGAAAAATAAAAATTAGAGCTGAAATGGAGGCTAAACAGATGTTTAAATTTCTTTACATATGAGAAACAAAGAAAATATTCATAAAACAGACCCAACCTAACAGTTTCACATAACTGTTGTTGTTTAATGTGCTGATTTGTTAAGAGCTCCTTTGAAAGTCACAAATGATATCTTCATAGCCTCAGATAATAGACTTGCATCTGTACTTGTCCTGTTAGATCTCAGAGCTGCATTTGATACAGACAATTATAATATTCTTTTGCAAAGGCTTGTGTATTTTGTAGGAATTAAAGGAACAGCACTAGGCTGGTTTAATTCTTGTGTATCTGACAGATTTCAGTTTGTTCATTTTAATGATAAATAGTTTTCATGCTCCAGGGTTACCTGTGGAGTACCACAGGGAACAGAGCTAGGGCCAATTCTCTTTATTATATATATGCTCCAAATTGGTAGAATTACTGGACAGAATTATATTAATCTCCACTGTTATGCTGATGATATTCAGCTTTACCTGTCTATAAATCCAGATGAAGCTAACCCATTATATACAGATTAGATTAGATTAGATTAGATGAGCTTTATTGATCTCACAGTGGAGAAAATCACTGGTCACATATTAGCATAGTAACTAAAGGTGCATTAAGAATAAACAAGCAAGCACTGCATATGCAGGCATGCAAACATAAAAACCTGGATGACTCTTAACTTTCTACTTCTAAATTCAGACAAAACAGAAGTTATGATCTCAGATAATAAATTCAAAACTTATGTTATTTTTCATCAGGACCTGTCATTTAAATCCCATATCAAAGAGGTTTCTAGAATTTGCTTCTTTCATAGACGGAATATAGCAGAAATGACAAATATCTTTTCCAGGGATCATGCAGAGAAACCAGTCCATGCATTGGTTACTTCAAGGCTGGACTATTGTCATTCTTTACTATCATGAAGTCCTATATATATTAATATACACTCACCGGCCACTTTATTAGGTACACCTGTCCAACTGCTCGTTAACACTTAATTTCTAAGCAGCCAATCACATGGCGGCAACTCAGTGCATTTAGGCATGTAGACATGGTCAAGACAATCTCCTGCAGTTCAAACCGAGCATCAGTATGGGGAAGAAAGGTGATTTGAGTGACTTTGAACGTGGCATGATTGTTGGTGCCACAAGGGCTGGTCTGAGTATTTCAGAAACTGCTGATCTACTGGGATATTCACGCACAACCATCTCTAGGGTTTACAGAGAATGGTCCGAAAAAGAAAAAACATCCAGTGAGCGGCAGTTCTTTGGGCGGAAATGCCTTGTTGATGCCAGAGGTCAGAGGAGAATGGCCAGACTGGTTCGAGCTGATAGAAGGGCAACAGTGACTCAAATAATCACCTGTTACAACCAAGGTGGGTAGAAGTGCATCTCTGAACGCACAGTATGTCGAACTTTGAGGCAGATGGGCTACAGCAGCAGAAGACCACACCGGGTGCCACTCCTTTCAGCTAAGAACAGGAAACTGAGGCTACAATTTGCACAAGCTCATCGAAATTGGACAATAGAAGATTGGAAAAGCGTTGCCTGGTCTGATGAGTCTTGATTTCTGCTGCGACATTCGGATGGTAGGGTCAGAATTTGGCGTCTACAACATGAAAGCATGGATCCATCCTGCCTTGTATCAACGGTTCAGGCTGGTGGTGGTGGTGTCATGGTGTGGGGAATATTTTCTTGGCACTCTTTTGGCCCCTTGGTACCAATTGAACATCATTGCAGCGCCACAGCCTACCTGAGTATTGTTGCTGACCATGTCCATCCCTTTATGACCACAATGTACCCAACTTCTGATGGCTACTTTCAGCAGGATAATGCGCCATGTCATAAAGCTGGAATCATCTCAGACTGGTTTCTTGAACATGACAATGAGTTCACTGTACTCAAATAGCCTCCACAGTCCCCAGATCTCAATCCAATAGAGCATCTTTGGGATGTGGTGGAACGGGAGATTCGCATCATGGATGTGCAGCCGACAAATCTGCGGCAACTGTGTGATGCCATCATGTCAATATGGACCAAACTCCCTGAGGAATGCTTCCAGCACCTTGTTGAATCTATGCCACTAAGAATTGAGGCAGTTCTGAAGGCAAAAGGGGGTCCAACCCGTTACTAGCATGGTGTACCTAATAAAGTGGCCGGTGAGTGTATATAAATATAAATATCCATCTATATAAATACCCATGTAAACACCCTGTGCAATAACCATGTATAATAATCCTGCTATTAAAAGCTTTCATATGTGGATGCACTGTATATTCTGTATATATCCCATGCACCTTTTTCTTCCTTCGATACCTTCTTCTTCTCCTTTGACTATATGAGCAGAGGTAGTGAGTAAATTTCTCGACTGTGAGATCAATAAAGTCAATCAATCAATAATCTGTAGTTAAAAGCCTTCAACTGATCCAAAATGCTGCAGCCAGGGTTCTGATGAAAATTAAAAAGAGAGACAATATCTCTCCTATACTAGTTTCTCTTCATTGGCTTCCTGTTAAATCCAGAGCAGAATTAAAAATCCTCCTTCTCACATATAAAGCCTTAAATGGCCAAGCTCCATCTTATGTTCCAAACAGAGCACTTTACTCTCGATCTGCAGGTTTACTAGTGGTTCCTAGAATTTCTAAAAGTAGAATGGGAGGCAGATCTTTTAGTTATCAGGCTCCTCTCCTGTGGAACCAAGTACCAGTTTTAGTCCGTGAGGCAGACACCCTGTCTACTTTCAAGGCTAGGTAAAACTTTCCTTTTTGATAAAGCTTATAGTTAGAGTGGCTCAGGTTATCCCAAACTATCTCTATAGTTATTCTGCTATAGAATTAGACTGCTGGAGGACAGAGGGACACCGTTTTTGTTATTCTGCTTCAATCTATCTCTATTCTCCCATTCTGCCGTATTTGTAGATGTTTAAGTTTGGCCTGTTTTTCAGTGTGGTCCGGTTCCAGGCTGTGTGTTTCCTGGGCGGGGCCACCCCTGGAGCTAATTGCTAGTTACCTTTTGCATACCTGCTTCTTTTTCTATGTCTGCTTCTGTCTCCTCTAACCCATGACAGCCTTGGTAGATGGCCGCCCACACTGAGGCTGGTTCTGCTGGAGCTTTTTTCCTGTTAAAAGGGAGTTTTTCTTCTCCACTGTCGCTACAAGCACGCTTTAAGGGATTGCTTTTGTGTCAATGTGATCAGCTGGTTTTCCTTAGATAGAAAACTGAACAAATCTGACTGTATGATATGGATGAATTGTCTCTGTAAAGTGCCTTGAGATGAAATTTGTTGTGAATTGTTGTTATATATATAAACTAAACTGAATTGAAAATGAACATCTTAATAACTAAAATGACCTTGGTTAAGCTTTTCGGATGTATTAATCAGTGTAACTAACTTTACAAAAAACTTAAAAACAGCCTAATGGTGTTCACTGCTCCAACAAGTTCATTGCAATCACCTTAAGGAAAAGGAAACAGTTACTTCTACCTTAACAAAACATCGTGCATACAGTTCATTGATTGGATTAAAAGCATTTTCAAATTTAAGTCACCATTTTTAGAATCCGTGGTGATTTACTGCAGCTTTTGCTCATTCACAAGAATGAATGGAAACAGCAAACAATGTGGGTTTACAAAATGTTGACTTATGGGCATGATAAAAAATATCAAATCCATATTTTTTTTTTTGTCATATAGAAACTTAAAATTCTCAAATTTCCTTCATTCCAAAATTGCATATATCTTTGTGTAGCTTTTTAAAACCCTTAAACACTTAATAAACTCTTATAAAATATATAGAGATCTGAGTAAATAAATCATGGCAGCGCTTGGCGCCTTGTTTACATTTGATCACTGCTGCACCTTAAGAAATACAAATTTCATGAAAATTTAAAGATTTTACGCTCTATGTATATGTGCATACAAAATGATAATTAAAGTTTTCTAAGTCTAAGTAAGTCTAAGGAAATATGGGAAAGTGAAATACTTCAAAGCATAAACACAACACATAATCTGCTAATATAACAATGGCGCTTTGCTTTTTATCTCTTACAGATTTGCATTTTATTAGTCAATTTTATGCTTTATAACAACAGGCCTGTCAGGCAGAACAGAGAATAGCAGAGATTCAGAGTCTCTATTGGGTTCAGCTGGACGGGGGACAAAATGAAGCTGATTAATTTATAATACAATGTAAATTAGGGGGTTATGGAAAGCTCAATCGTTTTTTTTTTTTGCATGAATTATGAGCCACAGAATTAAATAGTCAGAGGAGAACCTAACAATGGGGAGTCTGGGTCAGGGCCAGGATCCATTAGAGCTGGAACTTCAGTCTTAATGTGATATTGTTTGGTTTATTAAAGTCATGCTAAGAGTCTGATGTTGGCTAGTCTTTCTTACAACATCAAGTATGCAAATCACTGATATGAGATGCTAATGAATTTATAAACTACAATTGTAAAAAAAAATTATAATTTTTGAAAGATAATCGTAAAAAAAAAAACCTGGGTAACAGCAACTGCTTTCTGGTAGCTACAGAGGAACATTTCTGCTCCTTAAGAAGTTTTTTAATTGCTGATGGCAGGACATCGATAGAAACCATTTGTCATATCCTACTGTGAGCAGAATCAGCTTAAAAGAAGATTTAACATCCACAGCTCTGCAAATGCTTTATCGTAAAGTATGAATACTCTTAGTCCCAGGTACTTTGTAGAATGTTGAGTTGAAATGTTTTGTTTTTTGTTTTGTTTTTTTTTTACTTTAAAATGGCCAATTTTCCATCATTCCTATATTTGCTTTGTCAACCATACAATCTAACCAATCCAAACAACATCTTAAGGCAACATGCTAACCAACTGCAGATAGAGAGACAGGTCACGGAGGTGGCGATGGTCACCATAGCTACTGCAACTTTTTTCAAAAGTGCAAATGAAGCCAATGAGAGTCAGCAAGAAGCTGCATGATTATTTCTGATAGAAAACAAATATTTGAAGACAGCTATGGACAGAACATTCATGCTTCAGGGGTTAGCTACAAGGGAGCAGAACCAAGCACTCACCACCCTGAAAAAATGGAATGCCAATCTTTTAATGTGTTCTCTATCATTCCAACATGTTGCTCAGAAACATATCTTCCTATTTAAAATTTGATAGTGGTGAAAAAAAAATGTTATGTCTATTGTTATTAAAAGACACACTGCATAACTTGGTACTAACTGCAATAAGCCTTCCCTAAGTAATGAGAATGAATTGTTTTAGCAATCTAATATAAAAGTGTTGTTTGTCACTATAGCATTGGGGGGGATGGCTGAATAACTTCCACCCTTACAGATGCAGAGATCAGTTAATGGAACAAGGCTCTGACCTGGCGGCTGCCTCTCCAGCCCTGTCAACCGTAGCAAAAGATCAGCAAGGGGCTGCAGAGAAGTCTAGGAGCTGTCAGGTTAGAAAGAGAGAGCATGCACAAGAGTTCACAGGTTTGTTTATCATGTTTTGTCTCTAACAAGTAACACTGCAAACTGGGAGTAAAGCACCATATTACATTATTGCACCAGTTATGGCAACAACTGCTCCACTACACTGGAATGCAGATAATCAGGCTGCCAGAAAACATTAAACACATTGCAGAAATACTCTCAACGGTGCCAAGAGACAACACAACCATAATAATGAATCACCGACTCATTCAAACATTGGCTCATTTGTTCAGTCGCCTACCCACGCAAAGAGATAAGTCACTCGCTTACTCATCAAACTGTTCATTCATAAGCTTGCTCTGTCTTACCATTGCCTAAAGTTTAATTCAACCGATTCAATCCACAGACACACAATGGAAGATGCACAAAATATGTTCAGAATGTGTAGACTCATGGAGGCCTGTTCTACGTGATGTGTAGATTAGCTGCACTTTAGCCTTATTTACAGACTGTATGAATACGCCTGCAATTCAAAATCCTTACAAGCAAAGTTCGCTTTACTTCGAATCTTTGCTTCTTTTGTGATAATTAATAAATACTCTCCAGTGGTGTATTTTTTCCCAGTGAAAATTTTACACTAACGGCAAAACACAGCTGATCAATGAAGGATGAATTTGACAAAAACAGTAAAAAATACCAAATCTACTTCAATCATCAGCAAACACTGTGGCACACGGTGGGTTTCTCACAGATTTTAACATGACTTTGTGCTACAGTTTGTTCCGGATGAGCTTCTACATTCCTCTTGAATGATGGAAATCCTGCACTGCAAGCAGGCCTACATCCAAAGGGGGAAAAAAAAATGTATGTCTCTTTTAATGGGATTTCCACTGCCACTACCACCTGGTTATCTTAACCAGCCTTGCAGCCAGAATGGCCGGTCAGTCAATCACGACAGTCTATATAGATGATGTTTTTGTACCTTCTTGCTTGAAAACATCTTAAAACGTTTTTTTGTTTTAAATAAAGGATGGGCAATGACCAACTGAACGATATTATGGCTGCAGTTAGCTAGAGATTATAAATAATATCACAGACAAGAAACTAGAAACACCAGCCTGAAGAACCAGGGCTCTTCTGCTTTAACACCACTAGACAGAAGAACTTTTGAAATGTACTTCTTGCATAAAAACATCTTAAATGTTATTAAGTAACAAATCAAACATATAAAAAAATTTGCAGACTTAACTTTGGCTACTCCTGCCACTCGGTGAACAAAGCACTGTAGCTGTACAAAGCCCACCCCTCAAAGGGGAGAGCTAGAAAACACTGGGTCTGTCATAGGCTCAAAGTAAAGCCCTGTGAAAGTAAATTTGCACAGCTATATGTGTATAGAAACACCCAGGCTTGTGAATGGCAGTGGAAAAGGGGCAATGATTCCAAACACAACACTTGGGCAACAAAGGAGTGGCTCCGTAAAAATAATTTCAAGGTCCTGGTGCAGCCTATCTAGTTTATAGACCTCAACCCCATTGAAAATGTATAAAGGGAGTGGAAACTCCATGTTGACTAGCAACATTGCCTAGCAACAACCGGAAAAAAAAACATCATTGCTCTAGCCTCTCAAAACTCACCGGGTTGCCGGCGACCCGTTTTAAAGCATTTACATCTAACGACTCAGAATGCATGAAAATTACACTGGCAAAATATTTACCAATATATACATGTTAGACATCGGTGGAAGCTTAGATTCTCCACAATTCATCCAGTTCACTTTATGGATACAGAGAGCACCAAAGCACAATAAACATATAGCAGCATGTCAAAATGTAAACATGACAAAGCAGCCACAACAAGCAAGCATGTCTTTATTACTAATGTTCAAAAAAGATCTATTATTTTCGAGTATAAAAAAACAACTTTGAGTTTGAACTAATGCAGCTTGGGCTGTGTTTTACTCACCCAATGTATACATTCAGAAATTAGAAGGTGTTAGTTTTAAAACAATGTATCACACATGTAATTTGGGCTTACAGCTCCTAAGTTATTTGCTTTTCCATTTGAGTATGCAAAACAGGCGAGAATTTCCCAAAATGAAGTGGATGCTAAGAGGCTAGAGGAGATCTGCATAGAGGAATGGTCCAAAATACCAGCTAGTGTGAGCAAACCTGTTGAGGACTTAAAGGAAATGAGTTTGCTTGCAATTGCCAACAAAGCTTATGCTACAAAGTATTGATTTGAACTTTTGTTATCGACCAAATATTTATTTTTCACCATAATTTACAAACTAATCCTTTAAGAATCCTAAAATGTGATCTTGTGGATTTTTTTCTAATTTTGCTTCTCATATTTGAAGTTAACCTATGATTCAACTTACAGACCTCTTTCATCTTTCTAAGTAGGAGAACTTGCCTGATCAGTGATTAAATGCTCTTTGCCTCACTGTACCTGGTGGATTGAACAGATTGTCTTTCTAGCTGGCTGTATTTTTAATGTAGTTAACAGGAAATATTGCTGGAACTTTCAAAATGATTTATTGGGAAAAACTTGGTCATTTTGAAATGACCAACAGTCACACAGACAAACTTTGACCTTAACTTTGCAATATAAATATTAATTTTATTCAATACCTGAGATTATATCAACTCTTTTAGTCATGTCTATAAATTTTGTCAGTGAAAACCTCATGAGCAAAAAGGACTTTGATGCAAAGCCAATTTCAATCAGCGAGAGCCCCGACAGGTTCTCCTTTCATCGCCTCTTATAATGATACTCAAACGATCGCTGTAATATAAAGTTTCAGAGGTAATTATCTGCTGAGGATCCTCCTTCTAGTTTTTTTATTTTTCCTCAAGGACAGTCGGGAAGAGGGCTGTGACTGTTTTCACATCAGTGTAATATCTAGACTGGAACAATGAAAATAAACAAATTGGACATAAGGGAGCTCTTTCCTTAAACGACAATGTACAAAACAGTCCCAGTATGGCCCACAGAGGAAGATTCAAGAAAAATATAGGAACATTCAAAATAATCATCTTATATTTGTGTCCATTTATCATTATATACTCTATGTGGAATAGTGGTTAAAGGTTTATAAGTTTCATCCTTCCGAATCCAAAGAAGCAGGAAAAAAAAATAAAAAGCTTTTTTGAACAGCTTTGAGTATACATCATTGTTCTGTTATACATCAGAAAGGTATTGCTTAATGTAAGCCTGAACAGTCTCCCAGCCAGAATCCTAAACATGATAGCCACATTCCATTACAGAGCGTACTGGCCTGCCATACATTATTCACATCTGTATCATATTCTTTTTCTCTTACAGCCATGAAAGGGCCTGCTAGAAACTCAATAATGATAATGCATCCTAGCAGGAACCCCGTGCCTTAAGCACATCTAAGACCTTATTAAAAGAGGTCAAACCAGGTAAGCTATGAGAACAAACTCTGTTTTTTTTTTGTTTTTTTTACAATTTTCCATTTTATGTCAATTTGACTCTCATAAAACACAGGAAGTAATTGACATTTTAATCAAACCCCCATCCAGCTGCTTAACTAAAGCGGCTAAGGCATCACATTAAAACCATCCACTGAATAACAGTTCAATCCCATTTTCAACACTTCCATCTTTTTAATGAACTCCAAACTTTGTTATAAAAAATGACATTTTAATCTGGGTTACATTATATCTGTTGCCAGAATCCTACATGCTCAGACATGCTCATGGGGGTCAATTTAAATAATTTCCAATCTGAGCAGTTAACTTGTGCAGCTTTATCAGAATCAGCTAACTTTCATGATTATCAAGAATTCACCTTTTGATTTAGTCTAATTGCTGTTGGCATTAATGATCCATCAGTAAAGATTTACTTAACTATTTGTAATAATTTGACTTAGAGAGCTGATCTAGGAATAGAAATGATCTTTCCAGCGGAGAAAAGAAAACTTGACATCTGGGTCTGAAATTCTGCTTTCTTCCCGCAAAGTGCTTTAAGGTGTGCCTTTTATTTTTTCAATTCATACGTCTTACTGTTACATTTGTAACTGCTTAAAAAGTTAATACGTTTTTTCTGTGCAGATACAAATCACTCAGCCTATCTGGGAAGAGGAGCAGCTTCCTGCCAGAGGACAGTTCAAAACACAAGGGTCCTAGGCAATGAAAGGTGACCTTTTTATGGGAGTTTGACCCCAGTAAGTCTCTCCTTTGCAGCAATCTATTATTTGCAGTAAAACACAATTAATCTTTCAGCCAGCAGCACAGATTATCTAGACCAGGGATGTCAAAGTCAAATACACTGAGGGCCAAAAAAACAAATTTGCTACAAGCCGAGGGCCGGACTGGTTAAATGTTTATTAAAACATATTGAAATTAACATAGCCTATTGAACCAAGAGCTAAACCATTGTTGTTTTTTTAACAAAATATATCAATGTTATTAATAAACTTTTATTATATTATTAAACTTATTAAGATAAATACATAAATTTAAGTGCATGCATTATAAATCGAAAATGCATTACTGTGCCCCCTCTGATCGTACTGATCACTGCTTTCAAATAGTAAAATAAGAAAAAAATCGAATCAGTTGTATTCGCTGGCTCTTATTTGCATTTTTCCCTGAGTCCATTCAGCTGAAAAATATGAATAAATAAAATAAAATACAAAACTCTATGACACAGAGACAAAACAACACTTCCTTCAAAGAGAAATCACGTTTTGTACAAAGAAATGTAAAAATGTTGTGATGAATCACGGCAGCGGACCCAGAATTCAGCCAGAGGTTCTTTAGAAAGGGAATTTATTAAACAAAAGGCACAGCAATACCAAAAAGGAAATAAGAATCAAAAAGACTACAGACTACAGGTGTCAACAGAGGCTGATTGAAGCCAAAATAAAAGGAGCCTGGATGGAGGGAGGAGGAGCTGATCCTGCAGGTAAGAGACAGACATGCTGCTGAGCGAGGGGCAGGTGTGATCGTATCAGAGCTGTATCTGGATGAACCAAAGTGGTCTCTTTTTTTAGAGCTTTTAGGGCTTATCCAAAAAATGATGGTCTCCACAAGTCGATTCAAAGGTTTTTTATAAGGAACATTTTAGCATAACCCCATGATGTTAAGTTTCACCTGTGCTTTTACTGTAAAATGCCTACAGACAGCTTGACCTTCACAGGAAATGACAATGGGTTGCCAGGGGTAACAGCATGTGAAAAGCAGAAAGTCTGGAAGGCTGGTGATTATCTAAATATCTAACAATCATTTAACCACTATATAAGATAAAAATGCCCATTTTTATATTCATTGCAAGCACAGGAATGACATGGAATTTTATGCCATAACTTTATATCAGGAAACGAATGCAGCAATAACGTCTGCTGGGATGGAGACATCATCGGCCATAATTGAAAATGATTCTAAAAACCAAATCTGCACAAACCATAGTTTTACCTGTGCAAATAAAGTAGCACTGAAATAGTTAGGCTGAATAATTTTGATTCAATTAAATCTTAATAGACAGATAGTAGACCTCTGAATGACCTAAAAAAGAATCTTTAATATCCCTGAAACAACAGCAGCTTACTGTATGTTTTTTTTTCTTCAAATAACTATTTTAAATGCACCAACCTACTATAAAGAAGCAATAACCACTTAGTCTATTTGCTGAGTTTTTTTCACATCAATAGGGTGTCAGTTTCACGCAGCTGAAGCTCCTCCTATTTGATGATGCATTCCATGATGTAAACACTACTCATCTGAAATGCAGAGCGATAAACTACCTGCGGAGCTTGTGGAAATCACTGCATTCAATGCCTGCTGTGTGAACGCACAAAAACTGATTTGACAAACCACCTTCAAGAGGCAAATACTTTGAATTAAAGTAACATTCTAGAGAGATGATTGAGCATAACACTGTATTTTGGGACCCACTGTCCCCAAATACTATCACCATCTCCTATTGTGCCTGTTGCCTTTACTTTCTTCCAAAAAGAATTATGTTCTTCATGGGTTTTTTACTGAACCTTTACATGTTTAGGTCCCAAACCGATAACCACTTCTAGATATGTAAGAACCTATGAATGTCAGTTCCTGCTGTATTTCAAAACTGATGACCTCTGCTTCTTACTTAAACCCTCCAGATGGCTGATGTGCCAGAAAAATCTAGAGCATTAATAATGGTCCAATGATTTGCCGCCTGTTAGCCTGGCTGATCTTACATAACTTAGTGTGGGAAACAAACCAAGACAAAGACTTAAAAGGAAGAACTGTGTAAAGTCAAATACACATGACATGCATTAATCATGCACTTGAACCTGTTGAGTTTCCAGATGTCCTTAGTGGGTGCAGCGGGGCTTTTGTTTGTCAGTGTGTGCAGGACCAGGTGGATAAAACAGATCGGAGGGGAAGTAGAGTAAACGTTCAGTCAATATTGTTATGGTTCAATAATGGGTGCGTTAAATCCCTGAGGGTCACTCATTCTGGACCTTGCATTAAACTGTTAAGGCATCTCAATTAAGCAGATAACATGACAGGCAGCTGTGGCATAACTGTTGAGCCTAAATGAAAAGGCAAATCAGGAGCTGCTACTGGTTTTTATTAAACCTTCTCCTTAAGTCAAATGTAGCATATATAGGTAATTGCAGATAAGTAATTAGAAGGTCTAAGGTCAGCTCTGAGAGAATGTTGAATGTATGCTTAATGAGACTCCACACGGTATTTAAGTGCAAGATTGTGTAATATGTTAAAAGGAGAAAATATTTAATTGTACACAATACGGTCAGACAGTCAGTGCTATTCTGTGTGGGTTCCAGTATCCAGTTCATATAGCCCCACAAGGCTGTATAATTGTCCCAAAGGTTTGGTTGTGAAAAATAGTGTTGCGCCGATGCCATTTTTTGGCCCCGATACCGATACCCGATACCTGGCTGTGCAGTATCGGCCGATACCGATACCATAATAATGTAAAATAATTGCCATCATGGTTTTGTCAAGCTGCTGCCTACCTTTGTGAAGCAAGAAAAAATCTAATACAAAGTGAATCCAGTAGAACTTTTTATTGCCTACCAGGAGTCGGTGATAATAGTTGAATAAACTTTTGGATCTCAAAATGGTATCGTGCCCTATTTGTTGGTACTCGCCGATACCGATACCACCATTTTAGGGCAGTATCGGGGCCCCGTTGATACTGGTATCGGTATCGGTGCAACACTAGTGAAAAGTGATCAATGATATTGCAATGTTGGTATATGGAGGAGTGTGGATTGGGGGAAGCAAGCTTAAGCGTCTGCTTCCACACTGATGGAAGTTACAGGTAGCTTCTTTCGAGCTAAGACATGATGCCTACTTCTAGCTCGCCACCCAATGAATGGGAAACTATGAACCTGGTTAGTTCTGTTTTTAGAGCATTTCACAAGGCTCAAACATACATTGACTTTTCAATGGTAGGGGCATCTAAAATCTGCAGAAGCTCCATACAGTCACCAGCTCCACACTAACTACAACACAACAGTGTGCAGCCATACTTATTAACTCTCATTGAAAGTCTCGTGGGAAAACATCGCTGCAAGTTTCGCAATGTTTCAGACTAAGTGCATGTATGGAGAGAAGAAAAAATTGGAGGGAGGGGAGCCTAAAACAGCTTGGTTACACAAACCTTTGCTTTGAAGCCGCACAACATAACATGTAACTATGATTGGAAAAGGAAATACAGTAAAAATACAAATGGCTTATTTCCAACCTTGTGGTATTTTTAATATTTTAGCCATATTCCAGACAGTTTATATGTTCTGCAAGCCTAAAAGCTTTTAAAACCACTGAAAATATCAGAAAATATCAGAACTTTCCTTTATAACAAGCAAAACTGAGGAAGATATATTTATACTATAGCAAATACTTGGTTAACACTTAATAAAAATGCAGTATAATTTAAATAAATAGCCTTAGATCCATGACATGCAGCTTTTAGACGCATCAAAACAAGAAAGCCATTTCATTTAAAGTCATTTATCATAATCTATTCATTATATAAACTAATATCAGTCATGAAAAATGAAAGGAATCATTTCCAAAAGGAAATTGAGTGTAATAGTGAAACTTCACAACAGAAGCATAAAGCAGAGTACAGGCGTCTGGTGATGTTATAAAATATGGGAGCAAATTAGGCAGAGACAGACGAATCATAATCTCACACCCACTCTCCCAGATAATAGAAGAAACTCAACACCCATTTGATTAGAAGATTAATATAATTCCTCCAACATTAATGTGTTTACATCTGAGACAGGGCCTTAAAAGTTACTAAATTTTAAAATGACTACGACGAGTGACAGTTTAGCTCTTACATATTTTGATTTCAACTCTGGACTGGCGACCTGTCCACCCCGCCTCTCGCTCATAGACAGCTGGAGATAGGAGATGGATGGATGGATGGATGGATGGATGGATGGATGGATGGATGGATGGATGGATGGATGGATGGATGGATGGATGGATGGATGGATGGATGGATGGATGGATGGATGGATGGATGGATGGATGGATGGATGGAATTCAACTCTGAAAGAAATGTATCCTTTCCTCACTTACCAATATAAATACCTATGTAAACACCCTGTGCAATAATGATCCTACTATAAAAAACGCACTAGACGCACTGCATATACTGCATATATCCCATGCACCTTTTTCCTCCTTTATTCTTCTTCTTTGACTATTTGAGCTGATGTAACAAGTAAATTTCTCCACTGTGAGATCAATAAAGTCAATCAATCAACAACTGCAAAGTCTTATACTAGTTTTGGTTAGATGGAAGTTTAGAGCAGAAGAAAAAACATAAGAAAGCAAAACAGAAATCTATGTCTATAGCATTGAAGTATGATAAGCTGCGGCTGCTCTGTCCAAGAAGTTGAAACTTTCTAACATTCTTTATCAAAGAATGCAGATAACATTAAAGAGACCAAGTATACACACTAGAGATGAAATCAGCTGATGTCAATCAGGGTCCAATATGTCCATCCATCACCTGTGACCCTGTTAGTTTTTCAGTCTTGGGTTGCTCCACTTCCAGTCACTCTGAGTGGAAATTTCAACACACACACACCTTCTCTGCCAAAGCTTTTAATCCAAATAATCTCTGCCAAGGATTTCCTATCACTCTGCTCTATATTATCTAACCTGCACACAGGAGATACAAGACAAAATATTTTTAAAGATAATCATAAAATACCTAACTTCTGCGAGAAAGCCATGCTCTAAACAAACCCCTGCTTAAAACCTCCAGTGTGAAGGAAATGTATGATGGTGAGTAAAATGTTCAGTAGAAGCATTCCTGGAAATTTGAGGGCAGCAGCGTGAAAGAAAAGGAAGAAATGAAAAGAACCGAGCTTGTCTCTACAGAAAAGGCGAGAAAAACCTTGCACCGTCTTAAGAAGAAAATCCTTGTGAAGCGAGATTTCATCTCCGCACGATAGTGAGCAATTTTAAATGTGATCAGCGGCAGTGTGCTGGAAGCTCCTCTAAGGAATGACAGCAGAGCTGCGGTGACATAGAAAAGTAGAAAGGTGAAGGACAGATAAGGCAGGGAAGAGACAAAAGAAAAAGAAGACCAATAAAAAAAGCGATGCTGGAGGTTCGGACCTCGTCTTTAATCAAATCAATATTTCTAACCAAAAGCATCAGTTGTATCAGTTTAGTGTTGCACATAAAAACTGACTGCAGAGCGAAAATAGAGGAAGGGCTAATTACTGGTATCATTCTATGTGGAAATCACCAGAACTTAAACTAAATTATCACTTCTGCCATTTCAATGATTTGCCACATCCTTTATACTGCTTTTTTCCACATTTTGCAACATCCCAAAAAGTTCAAATAATCTTTGTAGAATCTACAACTTTGAAAATCCGAAAACTTTGTAGCACCAAGTAATGAGGAATAATGAATTCAGGGGCAAGTTTTTAAAGATTTTGAACTAAAAGTCATCCAAGTATTCCATGCATTAGTAATATGCTCTTTTCAGTCAGTATTTTGAAAAAAACACCAATAGCAGCTGCTGCAAGTCTACGGAAAACGACCGGTACACAACTAGATTTTTGCCTTTTTTTTCTGAATCAGCTCAAGCTGAGTCAGAATAAATGTAAAGTAGGAATGCAAGTTATTGATTAATCAATGAATCAAAAGTTGATTGAACTTATATATCAACTCGATAAGCTGGAATTGTCTTAGAAGTTTGAGTTTTCACTTCTATCAAAGGGAACTTTCCATAACATGAAGGGCTTAATATTTTTGTTAGGAGGATTTGTGCATTGTATTTTGACTATTTATTGCGTATTAGATACTAATAGAATGAATGAATGAATTAGAACAAAATGAATGTGTTCTTACACCTTGTTAAACTTACTTATAAGATATAAAAAAAAAACCCAGAAACCTATTAGATTTCTAAACGAAGATAAATATGTGAAACACTCAGGATTTCCAATGTCCAGAGATGTAAAACCATCATGGGTATGTCTCTCTGACATACTGTCAGACTATCTGTTACTTTGTTGCAATGAGACAGTAACTTTGATATAGTTCTGTTTTTAGTGTCATGTTACAAATCTGGGGCGAAGACGCTCTGCTGTCATCAGGGCTTTTGAACAGGAGGTTCTGGTTGCTCTCAGAGGAATGCTAAAAGTCGACTCGATGAAGTCCATTAAAATCACAAAATCCTCCCCAGTCTACCATGCTTGTTGCTGCCATGTCTTTTTCTATTGTGTTGGGATTTTTTTGCATAACATTTCCTTTTTTAGTTTTTAATGTTCTTTTATGTTTCTGCATTTTCTTTCCTACTTGCTTTGATTCTGTTTTATTTTCCTATATTTTAATCATGTAAAGCACTTTGCATTGTCTTTGTACTGAATTGTGCTATACAAATAAATTTGCCTTGCCTTGCCTTGCCTTGCTTTTAAAGCAGACATTATGTTTTTTTTCTTCATTGGAATACATTTTAAGCGAATAAACTTAAAGGCATATCGTGTAATTTCTAGCCACTAAGGGAGCTAGACCTGTAAGTGCCCATATTTTGCTTCTACTAAACATCAAAAATAATAACTTAGATATATGACTTTGTACCAGGAGAAAAGTGTTAACTTACTAGTCTAATAATAAAATTGGGAAAACAGAATCTGTTTTACATCCGGCTTCTTTTTTCAGCCTGTGCGAACGAACAAACTCCTTTCCAAGATTGACACCCGTTTTCTAACATAACATGATCCCTTTCATATTTGCCCTTTTTAGCTCACTCGGAAGGTTTAAACTTTTTCCTTGCCTCAGCCATGACTGTCACAGTCTTGGTTTTGTTATGTTTATTTAGAGTATTCGGTTTTACTTTGCTCCTTGTTTTAGTGTTTAATTATTATTTTGTTGTTTTCTTGTTAGTTCCTGTCTTCCAGGTTTTCCATTTGTTGTCCTCTGCTGCCCTCTGGTGTCCTCTATCCCTAGCTCTGTTTTCTGCTCTGTCCTCACCTGTTTCCAATCCTCTGGTTAGCCCTCTCGTTGTCTCTGTCCCCTTTAAAAGCCCTCCCTCTTCAGTTCCTGTTTGCTGGATCCTCGTCTAACGTCTGTCTGCTTACCTCGTCTCTCCCTGGCTCCTAGAGTTTGGTTTCCCCTGATGTCTCCTTGGTTCTGGTTTGTTTGTTATTTTTGTTGGATTTTTTGATTCCTGCCTCTGTACCTGTGAACCTCATTAAACCCACCTAAATTCACCTCTGCCTACTTGCCTCTGCTTTTGGGTCCTCAATCCAACACCAAATCGTGACAATGACCAGTAGTGGAGCAGAAGGAAAAATAGTAGAGCAGAAGCCTTAGCTCCATGACTATATAAGAGCCTGTGGCCGTAAAGCAATATGTTCTTCCAGGTCACATGACCTGGCCAACGATGGCCCGTCATCTCCCAGCTTACATACGCAGTATTTCAAGAGCTCCGCTCGTGGCATTGATAGTGTCAAGCCTGTATATTGGCCTGAGAAATCATTTAAATTACTCGTATGCATCAACTCTTTAGGTCACAAAGGTCGCGGTGTGCCTTTAACCAAAAGTGATTTATAAGCTAGTTACTTGTTCTAGTCCCTCATATAGAGTATCTTCCCATCAACTCTGAGCAGCTTCTCTCTCCCTGCTTAAGGAAAGTATTCCAGCAGCATGATTCTCACACCACCGTGTTTTAAACTGTTGATGATTCAGTTTTCAGGGTGAAGTAATGCACAGGATTTATACACTTCCTCCTTTTCACTTCAGGCCTGGGTAGGTTTATCGTTCTGCCGAAATCATCTATTGTTAGATGATGAATTATAAAGTGATTGATGAGCTGCTAAAAGCTTTGAACTTTACTTTATAACCTAATCCTGCTCTAAATGTCACATTTTCCTTCCTGATCTTTCTGGGGGTTTATTGATAGAATCACTTCTGACACACTTCATAAAAACTTGAATGTAAACCAACTTAAATAAATAAAAGAACATTTATTTTTACTATGTTACCTCTGAAACCAGCTGGTTAGGTACATATTTCACCTATTAGTACAAAACTCTAATAGTTGTAATAAATGTTCATGGGGTTTGAATACTTTTGCAATAAATGTCTAAGTCATGATTTCTGCTAGATAATACAAACATAGGACAAGACAGTGCTTGGATGATTATACACTGTCTGTAGTTTTAGGTTGAATATAATCCATTGTTGCTTAATGCTTTAGGACGAGAACAGATTTTTAACCTTTTTCAGAGCGATGGGAACTTGTGGGATGATTTTCCTTAACCTCTTACACCCTCAGGGGGTATAAATAAATTTCTGCCTGACAAAAACACACAAAGGTAAATCACTTATAGCCTCACAGCTATTAGATTTAAGAAGAAACTTTTGGTACCTCTGTAAAGGTAAGATGTCATAGAATGGTTTTCTGGTGTCAGCACCATTGTAGCTTTGACCCTGCCTGAAATATTAGGGACAAAATACAAAATATTTTGCATTTTGAACCTCGCCAACATTTTCTTTGAAATAAACATTGCAAAACACTACCAAAATATTATTTATAGCACAAAAAAGTAGTACAGACTTTTAAATCTAAATTTTGTGTAAAAATATACCAAATTTGGACTCAATCAGATGAATCATATTTATTTTAGAATGGTATTAGTGAGAAATTTCTTAGGCGGAGAGGCCATTTTGGCACATTTATCCAAAAATGTCACCAAACTGTGCCAAATGTGTTTTTTACATCAATACTGGGGGTTTGTTAAAATTACGAGGTCACGTAGCAGCTGGACCCACCGGTGGGTCCGTAGGGTTCTAGGGGTTAAGGCCTGCTTGTCAGAGAGTTCCCCTTTTTCCCCTCCAGATACGATGGACCTTTAGGAGTTCAATGACTGTCAAAGCATTCATGTTTTCTTGCTATGCTTCAAGCTGTTTTTATATAGTTGGGTTCCACCATGCATAAGAATCAGCAATGCATTTAAGCTGACAGACTAACTGTGAGCTGTGCCATAAGGAGTTTGAACAGTCTGAGTGGTCTCAGGGGAATGGCCACAGTGGGTCCATATGCAGATCTGAAGACGGCTCAACCTGGCCACTTGCTTTGCACTTTCATGCACTTTTTAGCGATGTCCACTCCAGCAGTGCAGATCGGCCACTTTTTCCCACCAAACTGAGTGCAGCAATTGAAACGAGACATGAGAGAAAATGACACAGTCGCTGAGAGTCGTTATGGTCCTCGCCTCCGGCTGGGAGGAGGGAGGGATTTAGCTGACACCATGCGCTTTCTTCACCTTCCACGGCTGCGGTGTGAACCGCATTTCTACTCTCTGGAATTTCTGATGGGTGCTATACCTTAGAAATCACCGTGGAGGAGCTTACGTGACCTCAATATTTGCAGACAGGCCTCATGGATGGCTACTGGATGAACAGAACAGAAATAAGCTGGTTTTGAGCAACAGGATTGGTCAACAGTGGTCTAAACTTTCCAGATATTGGCACCTTATTTCCATCTTTCACATCAAATTAAAAAGTCTATTGTACATAGTAATAATAATTAATCATTTTCACATTAAGCCTTTCTGGCCTTTGTAAGAAAATAAGAAACAGAGGCAAAAGCTCAGACGTAATTTAAATTTTTTTATTTTTTTGCAACATTTTACAAAAAATATTTTTAGGTAGTGAGTGTAAGAAATCATATAAAATGAGCATCGTCATCACAAGGCTTCTGAGGGATGAGAAAAAGATTTATGACTGGATTCAAAAGGATAACAAACTGGCATATCTGCCAAGTACAAAAGTAACTCATAAATGGAACATAAGCTTTGATGCCTTGAGAGGCAATTTATTAAATACATGCACTGCAAAAATGATCTAAAAATAAGTCAACATTTCCTAAATTAAGTCTATTTAACCTTAATTTGAGTAAGTAAATAACATGATTTGCTAATGGAATGAGTATTTTAACTGTTAAAGTAAGATAATTAGATAATATGCACTTAAAATAAGACAAGGCAACTTATTTCTTATTTTGAATGTATATTTTCTTGTTCCATTGGCAAAGTGTCTCAATTACCTCTGCAACTGAAGAACAAAATCACTTATTTTAAGAACAAAATGACTCATTTAGATTTAGCAGCGTGCATGGGTAGATGTTATCTTATTGCATGGAATGTGTCTGTTCTCCTCTTGCATGCTTTGCATGCTGTACTCTGCTTCCCTGGGCGGTGAAAAGGATATTTAAGTTTAAAATAACGGCCAGTCCAAATGGAGACTATGAATGACAAGGTGTAAAATGTTGACTTTACAGCATTATGGTTCTTTTTTTGGGCTTCAGTTCACCTTTAAGAAAAGAAGCATTGACCGAGGGGAGCTGCAGCACCTTTAAAGGAACAGAAACCGAATTAAGTTCAAATTCATTTTCCAGGCTTGTTTTCAGATGAAACAGATAAAAAAGAGTGATCCCTGATGCCGAGAACTGTTGAGAAGGAACAAGATACCAGATTGGGATGGCTTTTGCACTGATGTCCTCATTTTTATATAAGAAAAAAAATGATAAGAGCAAAATGGTGACAATGCACTTTTTCATCCCCTGTTCCTTAAATTATAAAGCAGGCATAGAATGAGCCTTGCCTTTGAAATATGATTACACTGCAGATGCAATGAGCAAAATTATCTGATTGGAGGAATGAAAAAAAAAGATCTCAGCAAACTGAAAGTCTTTAACTTTTTTAATCTTTAATATCAGTCTATAAAACTCTTTCGACTAATTCCGATACTCCTCCCTTTAAGCTAAATCCAACCCTCTGTGTTTCTGTCTTTAACTATCAGGCTTTACTAAAGTCAGCATTGTGAGTTTAATATATGGACTGTAATCTAATTTTCAGCAAAAGTAAAACCAAGAACATTTTAGTCAAGTCCAGGAATTTATATAAAGTTACCTAGATGAAGCATTGGTCTCTTGTCAGATAAAAGTTGCACACATTCAGTACCACAGCAGTGTTAAACCCTCAATGGGGCTGAAGCACAAAATCATAACTGATTACGGCATCCTCTGTAAAGTGGGAGGAAACACAAAGCTGAAAAGGAGGACTTGGAGCTTTTCATATACTCTGATATTAAAACAGAACTGCTTTCTGATTTTAATAATGTTTCTGTCATAACAGTGGAAATAGGACAAATGGCTGCCCTTTTGTGAATCCCGTCTCACAATATTGCTTCCCTCTGCGTTTGTGTTAATTTGCCTTATCAAGCCCAATTTCAATGTCGCACAGCAGAAGGAAAATCAAAGTAAAAGCCGAGTCTCAGAAAAAGAAAAATGAAAGGATTTACTTGTTGGTCTTTAAAAGAAGAGAGAATTGATCCTTTATTTGCCACTTATGGCTTTTAAACAAAGGATTCTATTCTCTTTCCTTAATACATCCAGAGTGATAGAAAAAAGTTATTTATTTTGAATGTTCCCTTGATTGAGGAGACAGCTGTCATATAAGCATGCAGGGAGGGGCTTAGAGACCATAGGAGGGGAAATTATTATAACTCTGAACTTCTATGCCTTTATTTTAAATAATAATACATTCTAATTAAGACAGTCATTTCCTTAAGCTGATAGCCTTTATGTATCCACTTATGTATGCATTGCAGGAAGTTGAATTATTTCTTTTTCACTACAAGGACAATGTTCAGTTGATTTTATTTGATTACTTAACCTATTTTTTGTATAAACGTCACAGAAATAAAACTGAAAAAACTAACTTGTATGACTAAGATCATTATACCATTTGTTTAAAACTTTCAGAGGGACTGAAAACAGATAAAATACAGGATGAATATGATTATGAATAACACAATGCTTCCACATATATATCTTTAAATGACTGTAACTTTATACTCACACTCCATATTCTGTTGTATATACTCTATTTCTGTAGTCATCATTTTGCAATCATATACATCTATACAACAATTATGCAGGTTTCTGGCCCATCACTAATTACTAATCTTTAAAAACCCTGACATGCTGATTCAGATTTTAACCAATATCAATGTAATTTTTTTTATAACTGACACCTTCAGTTGCTGTAAGGCTATCTTCAATATCTCAATCTAATCTTAGTAGAAAACATTAAACAACCCATTTTAATAAAAATGTGCTTAACAGCCCATTAGGCTCAAACAATGTTTTGTTTTTAATTAAAATGTTTTTCAAACTTTCTTTTTATTGAATGCATTTTTTATTATAATTCCTGCAACAACAATAGAACAAAATTCACGCCAAACTACATACTAGACTTCAGCTTTCTCTCAACTTTCCTCTCTATATTCTCTTGTCTGTTTCTCTGATTAAAGCTTTTTTTGCCAGAGCTTTCTGTTTAGATGAGCAGCCATGTTTTGTTAGGTTTGCAGTTTTGTTATGTACTTCCTGATGTCGGATTCTTCTTTAAAACCTGGATATTGTTTTGTAATCCAGCAGTAGTTTAGTATTACCCAAAACTCTCTCCTAGACTGATCTGGCTGCTGTTATTCTGTCTTCATTATTTGTTCTAATAAACAAGAGTTTATCATACCAGCATTAAAGATTAACAAAGAGAGAATATATTTACTAAAAAGGAATGCTGACTGGATGCATCTAGTTGCTCTGGATTTAATTTAGAAGCATCCAAGTAACAGGGATTACAAAATTTGTTTCATACATTTCTGAGTTTTGAGAGTAAAAAGTTATTATCCATTTCACAATTATCTGCTTCAATCGCGTGCATGTTTTTCTTTTCTTTTCTTTTTTTTTTTTTTAATTAAAGAGGCCTTGAGTTTCTCATTAATAAAAATTTGAAAGAGGCGAGTGTGGCCTGAAGTACTGGAACCGAGCCTGAAAAGACAGAGACAGCAGCAGACGCTTAAAGGAATAGTACACCCAAAACATGATTAGCCTTCATTTTCTACTCACCCCCATGCTGAACAACACTCTGGAGTACTTTTTTAATATCTCAAATGCATCTGGAGATCTGGGAGGCTTCTTGCTGTCTGCTGACATTCAAATAATGGAGGTCTATTGTGCCCGAGACAGAAAGGTCCATAAAAGTCCACAAAAACGTGTCAATATTCCTCCATGCTGCTCGTCCAATGTATTTCAAGTGTCCTGAGTGGGTAGCATCCAGAATTTACTCGAAACGAAGTCATTTAGAATGTTTTTAGAGCATAAACAGTAGTGTATAGTATTTCCTAAAAGCGCGTTCACGAGTCTACGGAAACCGCGGCAGACCAAACCAGCGCATTCAGCTCGGCAAAGAACTCATGCTCTTCCTCAACACTGAAGTCCTCAGACATTTTTCTTTCGTTGTTTCTTTCTTTGCACAGGTAAACAGCACATTTCTTCTTCTACGCTTGCATTATCAGCAGAGCAGACGCTGAATGCGCACTTTCATCTGGTTTGGTCTGCCGGCTTCCGTAGCGTCCTGAACGCGCTGGCGCGCGCTTTCAGGAAATACTATACACTACTGTTTATGCTCTAAAAACATTCTAAATGACTTCGTTTCGAGTAAATTCTGGATGCTACCCACTCAGGACACTTGGAATACATTGGACGAGCAGTATGGAGGAATATTGACACGTTTTTGTGGACTTTCATGGACCTTTCTGTCTCGGGCACCGTAGACCTCCATTATTTGAATGTCAGCAGACAGCAAGAAGCCTCCCAGATCTCCAGATGCATTTGAGATATCAAAAAAGTACTCCAGAGTGTTGTTCAGCATGGGGGTGAGTAGAAAATGAAGGCTAATCATGTTTTGGGTGTACTATTCCTTTAAACTCTTACCTCCAGCGGAAGCATGAGGTAGTGGTGATTACACATGTAAACCCACGCGATAAACTCCACAGCATCACTATCTGGCACATAAACAGAACCGGGCTGCATGGTAAAACGGCTTGCATACAAAGCATCAAAGCCAGCAGGCATTTGAAACATCAATAATGCTTGTAGCAATTCAGACCGTGTTCAGAAAGGCTAGATCTGTAGTCCAAAAATTTGATGCAGTCTGCAGGACTGAGGAGAAAGCAAAGGAAACATTTGAAGTGAGGAACAAAAATCAGACCACGCTGAAAGGAAAGTGCAGCAGTGGAGATATTTTGCGATGAACTGGCCGGCTGCTCAATCGACAAGCAATCTTCCCCTGAAATCACAGTCACTTCGCTCATGTTAAACTTGGAATTAAAAGCCGCAGGAGGCCTATTTCAGGACCCAATTGTAAAAATAAAAATAAAAAAATAATACACACGTGAAAGACCTTCTGTATTAACTTAATGGCTGCACACAGTGAATAATCTAAAAGCCATCCTCCAAATTTCCTCTTACCGTTACCAGGGTTACAGAAGCCCTCAGATTTTTACATGCGCTGCTTTAGTTCCCATTGTGTGCCACCAAAGCATTAAACTCCAACAATGTCTAACAGGAAACGGGTGAACAGTGGTGTAATTTGGTTGAGGATTGAAAAATGCCAGCTTCGTATTCATGTTCATGCCCTACTTTATGCACAGGGAAAATCTGTATTGCCTTCAGCGAAGAACCTGGATGAAAGGGAGACCAAAAATGAGGAGAGGAGACTGGAACTGTTGCTCTCCTGTTAACAGGTCTGCAGGCTTTCCCTGTACTACAAGGTGAAGCTCAGGTCATCTGCACTTATTCATTTAACGGGGCATCACACTATTAATTGCAAATGTGAGATGACAAGAATTCTCCAGGGATTTCAGAGGCTGCAGTGCATCTCAGAGAGAGACCAGATTTCAGTTATTGCATCAGGATTCAGTGGTAACATCTGCCCAGTTACATGTGAAGGCTGAGCTCTGGGTTGGAGAAAAAGTAACAACGAAAACACTTTCCTAAATCATTAAGCTAGAAAAAAAAACAATGTATTCTATGTATTTATACAACTGACAGATTGAGTTCTTTTCATTCAACCAATAAGTTTTGTGATTAAAAATGACAGCAGTAATTCTCAAAAGACAAAAAGACAACATTGAAGGAGGGGACATCATATTTTTGTTTTTATGATGTTTGAAGTTCCAAATATTTGATACTATTTTTAATAATCGATGGGAAAGCCTTTTATATTTTTTTTAAACATCAAGCATCATGCATTTTTACGATGGAGTAGTAGGGCAAGGCTAGATATTTTTTTTCTTCTTCTATTTCAAGAATAAATTCGCAACATTACGAGAATAAAGTCGTAAAATAATGAGAATAAAGTCGCAAAATTAACCGAATAGTCGTAAAATTACAAGAATATTGTCGTAATATTACGAGATAAAGCACAACGAGAATAGTAATAAAATTACAAGAATAAAGTCGTAATTTACGAGATAAAGCACAACGAGAATAGTAATAAAATTACAAAAATAAAGTCATAATATTAGGAGAATAAAGTCCAAAAATTACGAGAAACTCTTACAAGAAGCACTTCCTTCCCTAAAATGAGGAATGTTTAGTATTATTTGAAGTTAAACTTTGGCTCTGATTTGACAAATAAGGAAATCATTTATTACACCAGCATTAAACTGGGCAGTTTGTCAAAGTGGACTCAGGTTGTTGTCTGGTGGTGCTGGTCTGCCATCATATTATCATAGCTCGATTATTTTTTTCATTCCACTGGAATTTTTTTGGAATCAGGTCCTAATCTTTAGCTCCCTCCACAGAGGACTTTGGCTGGGCCACTGCAAAATTACACATTTTATTTGACATATTAAATAATAGCAAACCAGGATACAAAGCTGAAATAAAATATTTCAGACACGTAAAAAATACTTACTCTCAAATGTTATTCATATGTTAACAAAACCCCCAAACAGAGAAAAATCAGATTAGAATTCAAATTTTACTGTTTTGAAATCCAATTTCAAAAATGGCCAAAATTACAAAAGCTACAAATGCAACTTGTAATTCAAGAAAATCTACAGTTTTTTTAATAGATGGTGTAGCTGAGCTGAAGGGGGCTTTAAAGGTACATAGTCTTTTTACATGCCTAATCCAAAAAGACAAAAATCCAGTTTATTTGAATAATAATAATAATATAAATCTATATAATCCAATTGTCTGTCCTGATAGTGTTTTTAAAGACCTTTTTGAGCCTAAATAAAACTCAATCACCAGGAGCTGACATAAAAAGACACAGCACCATCTGCTGGCAGTACTGTGGAACTACCAGAAAGCCGGAAGGTGGCCTCTAACGCAGCTGCTACATACTAACAAAGGCTGATTTATACTTTGAAACCAGGTCCTCTGAGTAGGTGTCGCAGTGAACAAAATGCTGCCCCCTCCGCACACTCTGCTGCACCTCTCCTAAATTGTAAGTGACCCCAGACAGTGCCGCATACAAGAGGCCAACTTGTTTTGTTTTTATGACCGAAATTGCGGAAAACAACTTGTGAAGTTTGACCAGCTAGAAGAGCAAGGTGTCGAGAACGCTGGTACCCTTTTTCCACTTGTATCCCCGCTCTATTTAGCCGTCATGTCACTCCGTTGTCGGCCATATCTAGACACACAGTGTGTAGCACAGACCACGCTTCAAATTTGAGCATAAATCAAAAATGTCTGCGTCAAGCTCACTGCGACACACTGCTGCCGGAGTATAACCAGCCCTTAAGTCATGACTGGGTTGCCAAACGTCGCTTGATTGGAATCGTTCCGTATTTAAAAATAAAAGTACCTGTCCCGTATTCAGTGGAAAAGGAACGCACTGTGTCCTGTATTAATGTGAGAGTAAAAAAATAGTCAGTAAAAAGCCAATGGAAAATGAAAAACAAGGGCACATTAGATACAACACTTCCGGTGTGATTTAAGGACGGCCGGGCCTCGCACACTAAAATTAGGCCCGGCAGATTGCCAGACCGAGCCTGGATCACTTACACGTCTTCGTTAATTTTAACTTCAGCTTCAGATATTTTGTTGAATTAGTTGTTCAGAGGACAAGCTACGCTAATGTCCCCCATTTTACATTTTTGACATAAGAGATGATTAGCTACAAAAATTGTGCCTCTATTCTCTTCATTAATCAGTGCAGAAAACAAAAGAGTTTCACATGAGCCAAAAGGCTCAAAGTAACAAAAATTTGAGTATTTCCTTAAGCTTTCTGAGCTTTAAAGAGGTGGAATGTTGCTTCTGCCATGAACTGAACACTGTTGATTCTAAAGGAGTCTGTACATAGACTGACATGTAAAGGATCCCTCGCAGACAGTGGAATTTAGCTAGCGTGGAACACAGACATGGATCAAAGAGTCTTGTAGTGGAAAGAGGAAGAAGCCTTTGTGCCCTCACCAGCCGTGAGGGAGGGGGAGCTTTAAGGCGCCATAGGCTAGAACCCAAAAGAGCGGATTATGAAGAAACAGGAAGAAAGAGGATATAAGGGGAGGAGAGGGGTGGCTTTCGTTACAGAACTGGACCATGTTGAAGGCCTGGCTGCAGTGATGATTTCATGTCAATCCATCACACATGACATGGGCCATTGCCTTTCGACATGCGTACAGCTGCTCTCTGTGTGCATCTTTTAGCGAATGCCTTCATGACAGAAGGATGCAATGCTGCTCTGAATGTTCATATTATGTCAAAACAGCCGAACGCCGATTGCAGACCCAGCGGGAGCAGCTACACCACGGACCCTCTGAGAAGATGGCAAGGCGTTCGGTAGCAGAGGCGAACTGCACTCCCTGCTGTCAGTCACAAATTATTTCTGTAGTATCATTCTGAATCAGCGCTGCTTACGCTGGGGCCACTCAGAACAGACAAAAAACTAAACATTAACATCCAAGGTTTTCTTCGAATATGAGATTATTTGAGGCAATTACAAGATGGAGCCGTTGTTGCCAAGAAAATTTTCGGGCAGACACAGCCTTAAGCTTTTCTCTGCAGAAAGCAGTTGGCAGCACAGTAATGTGGGGCAGTTAACTTAATCTACAACATCCCGAAAACAAACTTTAATCATAGCAAGGCAATAAAAGACAAACAAATTGTACAGAGAATAAATTTTTTAATGTTCCTGATCCGTATGAGAGAAATCAATCTGAAATTGGCTTTGCTTGAACACTTGTTTTGCCTTCAAAAAACGTTAACATGTGGTTACGAAAAACAAATTTCAAAGTGTTTCTTACTGGATCTCTGCACTTTTAATATTTTAGACTAAGGAACATCAGGAGGGTTCGTTAGAACAGAGCAGAGTAAATGTAGGAGCTTGATTAGCTGAATGTGCTACGACATCTTCAATTAATATAATCCTCCACAGTCCAAAGGTGGTGAGGCTTCACAACCTTTCTCCTCTTTTTAATCTCTTGACTTGGAAGAGATTAGAAAACATAAGAAACATTTGAATAAAGCTGTGGGAAAAAAATCTTACTGGAGAAGCAAGAAAAAGCTTTGGAAAAAAAATATATATATACTGCTATAATATATCTTTAATGTCCTGATACACTTTCAAGGGTGACTTGGAGAGGAAATTAAAACAGAACATTCAATGAGCTATAAAATGAAAAATGGTGGGTTGATCCTTCTAAGGTTGAGAGTCAGGAGATCATATTTCTACAATAAAATAATAACCCCCATTATAAAACAGGTGGAAACTGTTGGATGCATGTGCCTCTGTATCCTTGTCCTGCTGCTGCCATTTACTGACGATAGTTATTAGTATCTCTTCTTAGCACTGATGACCCTGAACATGGAGGCAGTTATCAGGGTGTTTATTGACTGATTTCTACAGATTAACGTCGGAAAAATAAAGAGATGGGCTTCAGAGGGAGTTGAACTAATCTGCAGACTGTTGTCATTTCTGACAAGTTGCAGGCATAATAATTACAGGTTCCTGGTGATAGTAATTGATGATAGGCTGACCTTTGAACTCCATGTGGGCCAGAGGATGTTTTTTTTTCTGTATGTGTTTGCTTTGTTAGTCTGTTCTCACTTTTAACATTGTCTGCTGGTTTGGTGTTTTAACTGTTAGGAGACAGAAATAGATTTTTTTAAATCAAAATATCAATTTTTGTTCAAAATTTGCAAGAATTAATTTATGGAACATATCTCTTTGCATAAGAGTCCAGCTCTATTCTGAAAGGTAAACTTCTTAAAGTCATAAGGAAGTCATATTTAAGTTTTAAGTCATTCTGGTATCCCAAGCTATCTCTATAGTTATGCTGCTATACTGTAGGTTTAGACCTCTGGAGGACATAGGGACCCCAATTTCAATCAGTCTGCTTCATTCTATCTCTATTCTCCTACTCTGCAGAATCTGTTAGTTCAAACTCTAACGTTATGCTCTCTCTGCTTTTTCTCATAGTAGTTTTGCCTCGTCTGTTCCTGTTTGGCTGTGACACCATCCTGGAGAGAAACATCAGCTGTGCTGCTGCAATCAACACCTTTGTGTATAAATCTTGGAGATCTGCCTGTTTTTCCATTGTAGTCCTGTTTCTCTGACCGTGACTGGCTGGATGTGCTCTCTTCATCCTCTGACATGGGAGCTGGGTTGGAGCTTGTCTGCCTGGCTGTGTGTTTCCTGGACAGGGCTGCCTTTTACAGCTGCTTTTTGTATCTCTGCTTCTGTCTCCTTGAACCCCAGTCGGCCTCGACAGATGGCCGCTCACACTGAGCCTGGTTCTGCTGGAGGTTTCTTCCTGTTAAAAGGGAGTTTTTCCTCTCCACTGTCGCTACAAGCATGCTTAGTGTGAGTGATTGTATTTGAGTCAATGAGTCAATGCAATTAACTGGTTTTCCTTAGATATAAAACTTTGAATCAATTTGACTGTATGATCTGGTTGAACTGTAAAGTGCCTTGAGATAACTTGTGTTGTGAATTGGCGCTATATAAATAAACTGAATTGAAGTGAATTGAATTGGTATAAACATGTATATAAATGTACTCTTTATCAGACTATATTGTCCAAAAATGTAGTAAATGTCTTTTCATCATTTTATGCAGGCCAGTTAGTTATACGTCAGCTTGTACACCTAAATTTGGCCAATCATACATCAACGGTCATCTGCCAATCAATTTTTTTCGGTCATAGCATCTTGATTCATATGTCGCAGCTAAAATACGCAACGATTGAAATAAGAATAATTTCCTTTCCCATTCAGTTCAGTCCCAGTGTTCACAGGGATGGACGTCTGTGTCTTCAGCAGGCGTAGAGCTAACAGAACTGGCAGCGTTGCGAGGCAAGGGCTCAAACATGTACGGCTGTAAGCCTTCTACACCAAACCAAGCTTCTGCCGCCCTGGCGTCCTCTTCCACAACATCTTCGGAGGAGACTCATCCAAGACCTCCGACACAAAACTCTCCTCCTCTTGCATTTTTCCGCTGTCCATAGCGTTTCTTGACAGTGTTGTTTCTATGTCACCAATTTAGTGCTATATTGGTTCCAATGTAATTTCCCATTGGGAACCTACTAGAACTAAGTTGCTAAATGGTTAGCAAGATGCTTCCAGGAAACCGGCCACAACCAAACTTGCTTGCAAACCTTCCGCCACAACAATCCCCCTTGATAAACAACCAACCACATTCACTTTATTCACTCATGTAAAGTCGGGCACCACTCGAGAGAATTCAGAAATGCAACGGTTCCCTATGACATTAATAATGAATTCCCTCTGGATGGTGACATGTCTTTCCAGAGTTTAGAACAAGTAGATAAAAAAAGTGTTTTGCTCCGGTAGTTTTAAATTTCCTTAATGATCTCTAATGACTTGATGCACCTGGATATGTCTTTCTGCCTGAGGTATGCCTACATGATATGGGGTCGGGGCTTGTTTTTTTTTTTTTTAACAATTGCTCCTCTGGGATCATAAAAAGAAACTGAGTTGAAGTGAATTATTATATATAGTATTTTCTATTACTATTACCCTTGTTACTATGGAAATAATTTTCTTCAAATTTTTTATTGCAAATTATTGCAAGCAAAGAGCATGTTTTCTTAATAGAAATAAAAAAAAAAACACCTTTTGTCACCAAGCAAGACAATCTCTGGTACAATCCTCTCAGTCTGGATTCCATAAAGGACACCTTTCCCTGGAGAAGTGAGTCTGCAACCTTTTTCTCCAATTCTAAACCTAAGATTCTAATTTCCCACTGAGCTTGAACTAACAGCAGTGTCTTCCCCTCACCTTTCAGTCCCTGTTGAGCAGTGCTCAGAGCAGCACTGGATTCATCACATTTTTCACAAAAAAAAAAAAAAAACAGTTTAAACTTTTCCCTGGTCTCTCTGTTAGGTCTTCTGCATCTTGGGGTCAGACTTTAAATAAAATCATGACAGTTTTCTATTTCTTGCAGATTTGTTATTTTCAAACGTCTTTTTTCAAAAACATTCTTAGCAAATTTTAAATGTAGATTTTGTTTTTTAATCGGATTTCTGTTTTCCAAACTGTATTTTACATACAGCCTCACACTCTTAACATTTGGAGTCAGGCATTCTTCTGGGCCGATGAGCAAAAACGCTTTTCTATTGTTTTGATTAATTTGCACGTGAAGATAAACTGTTGAATAGCATGTCATGTGTTTACTGCTTAGAGTTGCTATTTTGGACACTTATGATAACCCCTATCTTGGCATCTGATGTTCAGGCTGGCTCATTGCTTTCTGCAGGTTTACAAAGCTTCCAAATACCTCCTACAGGTTGTCCAACCCTGACAAACAGCTTCATAATTTGATGAGCATCCAGAAACCTCCCTGCTAAAGACTTTAATAAAATCATCCAAACCCTGTAGTCACACTGGTTCAGTGAAGCTGAAGTGTTTTAACTCTACATAACTAATAAATCAACTTTTCATTCCCTCCAGAGACCTCTACATCACTCTCCATTGTGAATACGTTGGAATGAGCTGGGTCCCTGGGGAAGAAGACATTGTCCTTTGAAAAAGGAAAAACTTAGGAATCACTCTCTGGGATTGGAGTCTGATCCCCTAACTCCCTCTGGGAATCCTTTCTTCCTGTCCCCACAGAGACCTGCCGCAGCCTGCTTCCTCTATGATGTTAGAGCAAGCAGCGACTCAGAGGAAGCACAGGCCAATTTGTCTGCAAATTAAAGATCACTCATTTATTCATAAATCCATGTCATTGACAATATTATCTACTGGTCATGTGTGGAGATACATACAAGGAGGCAAAACCTGGAGAGAGTTACAGCCAAACCCAGGCTTTCAGTTGGAAAGCGGCTTTAATAAAGCTGCTTTTGAAGCCTGGTTTGGAAAACCCATGTTATTCTAAACCTAGTTAACCTGCTAACAATTGACCTTTTTTTCATTTGACCGAAAAGCCAGGCTGGCAAGCTAATTGGCCACTGTCCTCTGTTACTATATGTCTGATGATGACATTAAGCTGGGTGAGCCTTAATGATGTCGACGATGCAACGGAAATCAGGGAAGTAAATAATGGAGAGCAACATGGACAGAAGCCATGTTGGGGGTTTTTAAACAGGTTTTTCGGCCAGTGTGAAAGAGATACAACTATATTCTTAGCACAACCACAGTTCCTTTTTTTTTTCTACTTGCCACCAAAATACGTTCACCTTGGCTGGGACATCGGTTTCCAGATCGGAGTCAAATCGAGTGAGCATTGCTGTTCATGTATCCTCGTACAAATGCCGCACGAGTGCTGATGTCCAAGGGTGTAAATTTGGATTCAGCCTGATGGATGTGTATGGGTAGGTATGTATTTATTTGTTTACATGTATGTATTTAGATGTAGTATAGATAGATAGATAGATAGATAGATAGATAGATAGATAGATAGATAGATAGATAGATAGATAGATAGATAGATAGATAGATAGATAGATAGATAGATAGATAGATAGATAGATAGATAGATAGATAGATAGATAGATAGATAGATAGATAGATAGATAGATAGATAGATAGATAGATAGATAGATAGATAGATAGATAGATAGATAGATAGATAGATAGATAGATAGATAGATAGATAGATAGATAGATATTGGGGAAAAAAAACATTTTAAAAGGAAGGTTACTCTACTTTAAGCTAATTTAAATGAACTTCGAGTCTTTCTTTTGGGTGGAGGGTTCTGTTTCTACTTATGTTCAGGTGAATTTAGTTAGTTTGGAAATTGGTGTTTGGTTTGGTTGATGTTAACTAGACTTTTTGTGTGTATTTGGATTATTCATTTATTGTTGTTTGTCAGATTTTCTCTGAAATTGTCTGAAATAAATTCCTATTCATTCATTCATTCATTCAATCATTCATCCTTAGATCAAAATGGAATGAAATTAATGCTGTTTTTTAATATCACTACATCAGGAGAAATAATAGAGGCCTGTTAATATAAGCCCGTTTATAGGCTTTTCCAATTACCTTGCAGTACATTTTAAAACTGAAAAAAATAGTAATAAGCCATCTAAACTCTAAAATCCGTATAAACACTAAATTTTTGTTTGAAAAATTCCAGTTATCTTCAATTCTAGGATGGATTTTCACACAAGTTGAGACTGTTAATTCTCTTATTATCCTCTTTATCTAATGCAAAGGAAACAGTCTCAAGCAAAGAGATTAAATCTCTCCATGTTTCTCCCTATAGTGCTTCATCCTTCTCTCTCTCCAATGGACAAATGTAAAGCTCAGAGTGGAGCTGCAAAATAATCACCCTTCACCTACTCAGCATTAAGAACAAGCCTACAGCCCCCCCATGGAGAAGAAGAATGGAAGAACAGGCTGCAGGACAGACACTAAAACCGAGCTTGTCATTTTACACAAGCATGGACATGCAAACCTGCATTACATATAAATTCACATCATTTCATCCAATAAAGCTGCTTCCATGGTGATCTTTGGTTGTAAATACAGAAACCTTGGCAGAAGCAACAGGCACCAATGTAGCCCCCACTTCCCAAAGGGACGGGGACAGGGCCATGCTGGAACCAAGGTTCTGAAGTGGGGCAACTACCAGAATAAGAGGATTACAGTGTTTAAGGCATATAAGATGAAGAAGGGGAGTTTGCACTGATACCATAGCAACAACTGAGGAAAGGCATTTGAATTTATTCAGCACAGTTTTTAAAGTAGAGAAGGACAAAGACAGTCACTGCTTCTCTAGAACCAGCAGCAGTTAGATCTATTCTGTTAAGTCTGAATTATTCTGTAAATCATGTGACATTATTACCCAAATCTCTGTTTGCAGCACAAGTTTTTCAGCCCCTAAAGATGCTATATATCCAGAGCAGCTCTGCCCTCTGTGCTGCAAAGAGCTGCAGCAGAGATAATTATTTGGACAAAAATCACTATGCTGGACACAGAACAGACAACGAGCTTCATGTTTCAGGCATTTCTAACAGACCAGCCAAGGACATAAACTTTAATTGTGCATTAAAGACTCAAAACTCAAACGGATTGTCTTCCAGTCAGCAGAGCCTCTCATAATGAAATGGTACACTTCATTATCACGGTCTGGTAATCTCTTGCCAAGAACATTTTGCAGTAGGAGGCAGGAAAAGCAGCATGCATCCACCAATCGCTCTGTCCCAGCTGGGCAAAGCTCCTGGCTTCCACAGTCCACAGAGGACCTCTGCAGCACAAGTCCTGCACATCAAAAACCCTCCCACACATAAAGCCTGGCATTGATGAATAAGCTGGCATCTCCTTCAACACATTCATGTTGTGACAGTGCGCCTCTTTACTCAGTGCCAGCTCTTAAGTAGGGGAGAAAAACATCTTCCTGTCTTTATTTGACAGCCTCTTCATGAGGCCGTCTCACATGACCCCAACATAAAATAGGAGCCATGATGCTGCTTGGCCACAACATGGAAATCAACAGAAATCATGTGAGCTGGATTTTAATATAAATCTGATCAAACTTTACTTTCCTTTCACGGATCTTGTTTTGTTTTCATCTTCAAAGGTCCAGTAACACTTTATTTAGATCAGGAGAGGCTGTCCTAAACACTGAAAAAAGAAATGTGAATATTGTGAAGAAAATTGATCACAGATCCTTCCTCCCAGCAGCTGTAAAACTTTATAACCATCACTGTTCCCAACAACCTTAATAAGTTGTTACAAAGACGTTGTGATTCAATAATATATGGGGAGAGGCGGCCTAGTGGTTAGGGCATAGAGCTTGGAAACCTAAGGTTGTGAGTTCAAAACTCACTCCCACAGACTGCCAATTCTGGGTGTCTGAGCAAAACCCTTAACTCCTGGGGTGCCCCACGATGCCAGTCCACTGCTTTCCTGGACCTAGGGTATGGCTTAAATTTGGAGAGTTTTTTTTTTAATGCTTTGTACTTGGGAGAGTTTAATTACAATAAAAATATTGGTCATTTATTCTCCAGGTGGACAGTTTTTATATTGCTAAAACAATTTACAGTGCATTTTTCTTTTTTTATTATCTTTTTGCTGCTTTAAACACCAGAATTTGCCCATTGTGGGACAATAAAGGGATTTTCTATTCTATTCTATTCTAAGTCCAATATTTCTGAACAACCATTTCAGACGGTAAAGCAGATCTTTATTTCCATAATGTGACAGTATTTTATGTAATTTTGATGATAACTGCTTACAGACAATAAAAAAATAATAAGTTGGGAACTAAGGGTTTCAGTCCCGTATCTTGAGCCTCTGAATGAGCTTCAATGGACCGTAGAGGTCATTACCCACAAACCTATTGTAGGCTACACCTGGGCCCCTTAAGGAGCAAAGACAGCAAGAGAGGCGTCTCAGCTGGGTTAAAAAAGAAAAAATGCTTTCTGGTTAATGTAATATCAGCATTTTCATTTGGTAATCACAGTCCCAAAGTCCAGATGAAGAGTGGGGAGGAATGTATCTGTGTCTCTGGACGTGCATTTTAAAATTTAAAGTAGGGATGATTTGGAAGGTTCCATGTCATCTGCTGGTTCGGATCCGCTCTCTAAAATCTACAGTCAA
The DNA here is from genome assembly GCF_016077235.1 of Cyprinodon tularosa. Lineage (NCBI taxonomy): Eukaryota > Metazoa > Chordata > Actinopteri > Cyprinodontiformes > Cyprinodontidae > Cyprinodon > Cyprinodon tularosa. The sequence goes on from NW_024039651.1 coordinate 837,516, forward strand.
TGCAGGAATTTATGGAGCACTTCATGCAAGCAGAAGGAGGTACCAAAGGTACCAAAATCTGCTTCCAGGGACCGTATGCTGCACTGGATTGGACATAAAATGAACCTACCATGTACCCCGCAAATAATCTAAGGATAAATGTTAAAAGGAATAAGACCGAACAATGCAAATGATTGCTTTACTGTGTTCATTTTTGTAGGCCTTAAATATTAAAATGACAAGAAATAGACATGAAATATTTTACTCTGTAATTGAATCGTTTAATCCATTTAACGTTTTGGTTAAACTTGTTTTGAGATATTTGAATTATTTTAAGCTATAATGCCACATGCATCCGTCCATTTCCTACTTACCTAAATACCACAGGGTTGCAGGAGGGGTGGGACTTTCAACCGAAAGCAAACAGCTGACATCAAAAAGCAAATAATCTGCTGTTAACCTATCAGGAACACTTTGAAAGCTGGAGTACTTGGGAAGATCTCATGCATAAAAACAGGAAACGTTTATTCAGGAAGGCCACTGGTTGGGATTCAAACTCAGAAACAAATGGCTTTAAGTGGTGGTGTTTGAACCCCTTTAGTGGTCTTTAAATGGAAGAAGAGTGAACTGCTTCTGCTTGAAATCACATGTTTAGTTCATCAGTAAGTCAGAGCTTTACACACAATCAGCATCGTCATGTACAGAATATTAATTTAGGGCCTTTAATGGCATATTTATTAAATTTTTACCTAATACAGTAAGAATAGAATTACAATATCTCAAACATGAACATTGTACGTTTCACAAAAAAAGTTACAGGGACAGCACCCTTCTTGCATAATTTAATCCAGATGTTGGACCTTTGTGCCTAACAGAAACTATCTGTCTTTTTTTAAACTGGTTGGTTTTAAGGCGGCGTGATGTGCTGCGTGATGTGCTGCTATGAACTTAAAGCTTAATACACTAAAACTCAGGGCTTTGATTTTCACCCATAATCCCTTTGCTGCATGTCTATGACCCCGTCACTCCGTCCAGTTCCTTTCCTAAAAACAGAGGTGGATAAAGTATTACACAAATTGTACTTCGGTAAAAGTAAAAAGTAGCCATCTTGAAAATTACTCAAATAAGAATAAAGAAAATATTTGATAAAAAAAGAGGCTACTTAAAGAGCTGAGTAATTACTGGATCATAACGTCTGATTTGTGCCGTAAGCACAAAATAAATTTTTGATCCAAAGGAATCTTGTTCTAATGAATTAAATGATTAATCATGTAATCTTTAGGGATGGTTTAGTCATGCAGACGTTTTGCCCACCTTCTGCTATTTTAAAGACTAAAATACATTTTAAAAAGTACAAATAAATAACATTATGATAAAATAACAACTTCCTGCAGAGGAAAGAAAAGAAACGTTTCCAGATCCAAGTGCCAAATCCTTCCAGGGAGAATTGTGCATATAGGACAGGGTAAAAAAACTTCTTCTGACAAGATCTTCTGTTTACTGTATATTTACAGCAACTAGAAAAGCTCAAGTTACAGTGAACAGAGCAAACAAAGGTATTACTCGAGTAGCAATACTTTGCAATAATATTACTCATGTAAAAGGAAAAGTTACTGTTCAGTCAAACTTCTCCTAAAAGGTCATTTTTTCTAAATATAAGTACATGTAAGAGGATAAATTACTGCCCAATAAACGGTATTAATTAAAGGATACTAGCACCAGAAAATACAGGTATCATTGGCTTGGTGTAGCCCTGTTTAATACTTTTTTTAAATATTCGGTTTTAAAGTGTAAATGGGACCAAGGGTCTTTTTTTTTAAACAACTAATTGCACTGGTTTCGTACAAGTGAAATCATCAAAATGAAATCATCCTTCTTTGTTATCCTTCACGCTTTGATTAAATCACCAGTGTCCCCAGCAGTCAAGCAGACCTTCAGCATGACATCCACCAACACCATAAAGGTCTTGGGTTCATCTTGTCTCCTTTAAACATCCTTCATGTCCTTGCAGCCAAAAAGCTTCATCTTTTTTCTCAGATGTTGATAAACTTTACCCCATAAGGGATTTGGATAGTCCATGTAAGGAGCTTCCAATCAGTATCAGACACATTTTATGGCCATATACCATTAAATAAGATAAACTTAGAATTACAGGACCAAAAATAATCATTGTGGTGTATGGTTCTTAAAAAAAAAAAAAAAGAATCAAAAGGTGCACAGATTGAAAAGAAATACATTAGATAAGCGACAGTCTGAAATTTGATTGACAGATGACTGTTGATATATGATTGGCCAGATTTAGGTGTACAAGCTGACGTATAACTGGCCAGCATAAAATAATGGAAAAAAACACAGATTTTAAGACAGGATTTTTTTTTTTTTTTTTTTTTTTTTTATTGTCTAAATTTTGCGACAATGCCGTGTGATAAAGAGTACATTTATATAAATGTTTAAGCCAGAATGATTTTACATTTAAATATGACTTCCCTACGACTTTAAAGGTAATTTCTTGTCTTCTGCCTTCTCAGCCCATAGTGGGATGGAATTACTGCTAAATTATAGCAGAAACCAGTTTGTATTTGGCTTGTTTTTAGTTCGTAGATTATTTTTGAACATCCTTTTTTTCAACAACTGGAAACAGAAGACAGAACTTGGACACAGCTGGATGCTCCAGCCGGACAGCGATTTCAAACAGTTTTTACCAAATATTAGTGGGGCTTTATGGATATAACTCTGTACTGTGACAAGTACTTTCCAAAATTAAGTATTGGTAAACCAAATTCTTTTCTTATAAAAAACATTGTAAAATTAAATGTTTTTTTTTTTATCATTCCACCCTAGAAAGAGTGTTTCAGATGTAATTAGATCTGCCTACATCAGTAAATCTGACATAATCAGGGACATCGGAGGAGAGTTTTCCTAAAACAACCTGAACTGAAGATACGGTTTTGAATGTCATCCAGGTGTATTTTCATAAAGAGGAAAAGAGCCTAATCCCCTCTGAAGAATCAACCTGGGACTCTTCAGGTTTGGTGAAAATAGATCTGCTCTCTTGTGCTCATGTCATCCAGAACGATGAGTAAAAACAGGCATAAACAACGGTTGAATGTGCTGACAAGGAAGCCTGTTTACTTTCTTTATATGAAGACAAAAGCACTATTGCTGCTTCCTATTTTTATCATGTTTTCTATGCAACATTGTACCAAAGGCTTTCCTCTGACACACCTGCATAGAAATATTTTTCACACGCAAGTCTTACACCTCATTAAAAATAAAAAAAACAACAGACGGTTGTAACATTTCAAAATATTCTGTAAAACTGATCTAATTTCAGCCTAATTTCTCAGATGTTTGTGCCATGATTTTTTTCTTGCTAATACCATCTGAAATGACTGAAGCTCTCTGTCACCGTTTCTCCCCTAAATTACACCTGCTGTGAACATTCGGGGGAAATGAACGGCACAGCAGGAGAGCAAACATCAACGAGGTGAAGAGAAAGACCTGAGTCTCTAATGAGGTTCTGAATCTGCACTTATTAAGTCCAACCTGTAAGGATTTATTTGCCATTTATTTCAGTCAATGCTGGCCTGTGTGTATCTTTGTGTTACTGTAAAATACTTAATTTAATTATAAATATTCATTCTTCGTTCGTTCTCAGTCATCCAGGTCATAGTCATTCCGTAAAAATTCAAAAAATATCCACTGGACTTGATCTTGAAAACCAAGTCCAGTGGATATTTTTTGAATTTTTACGGAAAGAGTTATAATATAGTACTTTTAGCCTATTTACTAGACTTCTTTTCATCTCCACTCCTTCAGAAAGCAGATTGTATTATTACCTCAGACTGACTCACTGTTAGTCCTTCATAGAAAAGTGTAAAAAAAAAAAAAAAAAGACAAAAAAATTGTTCTTTTGTGGGAAAGGGGTTTGAATCGGGCGATGGAGACAAACATGTCTAATGAGGAGTGCTGGGCTACTCGGTACCCGGTTTGAACCAAACCTTCAGAAATGTTTGACTGAATTTTAATCATCGGCTCTTCGTGTTCCTCTAGCATCATTTCTGAATGTTATTTCAGGAGTGTTTGTGGATTATTTTTTATTGAAATTTTTATTTATTTTTTCTGTCTTAGCATTTTTAGAGTTGAGGCAAGGGCCTTCCAGAAACTGAATGTTAGCCTTTGTTATCCATTTTTTTAGTCAGTTTTTTTAGTTTATCGTTTCATCATGTTTTAACAACTTTTTATTAATTTCTAATAAGAGTATACAAAAACACGTTGACACGTGCTACACCATTTGCACAATAAAGAGCAGGCAAACCATGTTGCATACACACATACAAAACTAAATAAAATAAGTAATTAATTTAAATTAAATAAAATTAAAATTTCAAGGAGTACATACATAAAACAATAACAATGATTAAAATTACCAAATAATAGTACAGAAATAAAATGAATAAATAAAACTATTACACTCAATAGCCTTGCAAATAAATATAATCTACCGTTGCTAGAGAAAGTCCATTGAGGGTGTCCACACTTCATCAGATACTTGCGCTTTACCTCTGACTACATAGTTTAATTTTCTAATGAGACACATTGGCATTTCTCTGATGCAAGATTTTACAAAGGGTATTTAAGTCTCTCTCCAAGCTACTGCAATCATCCTCCAGGAGGCCAAAGTTAATCTTATGCTACGTTCACACCGGACGCAGCAGGCGCAGCAGAAGCAGCTAGTTTACATGCAAAGTCAATGGTTGACGAGCGTCAAGGCGCAGCAAAAGGCCCGCAGCGCATTTTGAGCAGCAGGCGCAGCCCGTCTGAGCAGCTGAAGCAGCGCGTCGGGAGCGTTTAAGCATCTGACACGTGTGACGCGCTGCAAACGCGCCACTGCTCGAGATGGAAAAATTTTACTTTTGCTGCTCAATGCGCCACATCAACCAATCAGAGAAGCTGATCTGGGAGCTGGCAGAGAGAGAGACACATCGCTGATGATACAGATCCCTATGATCCCTCCTCTGAAACAGTTTATTAACGCCTAAATTAACTTAAAATGCAGAAATCTGCCGGCAGAATATGTTCACTTTTATTATCCTGGTGCCTGCAGATCGGATTATTTAGATGAAAAACACCTACCAGCCACCACGGTGAACCGCGAGGAAGCGACCCGGCCAGAGGCTGCTGTTGAATGGGATTCCTACTGACAGCGCACCGCTGGTATGTGGGGCTCTGAGCGGCTCTGACAGAAATGGTAATCTGGATGAACTGACTGCACTGATTAAGTTTTCAGGTGGATTTTCTCACTTAAAAACATATTAAAACTACTTTATTCCCACTGATCACAGCAAATATAGCTGCAAGGCAGAGAAAAGATTGTGAAGCTCCGCCCAACGCGCGTCAGACCCACTTTTGCACCGCGCAGCCAGAGCAGCAAAGCTTCTTCAGCCGCGCGTCAGAACTAACTGGTACAAGCAGCAAAAATGAAGCAGCAGACGCAATTTTGCTGCTCTTGCTGCGTCCAGTGTGAACATAGCATAACACTTAGAGTTCACATAAAAGCAACCCGGGTACACTCCTAAAATACAGTTTTGCTATGCAAGGTACCTGAGTACCTATGATTATATTCAAAGTGCAGACTACCCTTTTCCAAAAATCCAATAACTCAGGACATTCCCATACACAATGGATGAAGCATTTTACTCACATATCTGGAACCTCAGGTGACCATTTATTCAGTTTCTCAGGGGTTATATATGTCCTCATTAACCACTTGTGTTGCAGCAATTTCATTCGAGTATTAATGGTTTTTGATTGAGTTTTTAAACAAGCCGACATCCGCTCAGCTTCTCCAATTTCTTTCTTATGTTTCATCATGTTTTTGACTTAACTTGATCTTGAACAATTCTGTCTTTAATACTGTATTTGATTGTGAATTTCACCAGCACAACTGCTACTAAAACAGGTCCTACACTGTGTTCTTAGATCTCTAGCCAAAGCTAAAGAGCTCAATCTTTGCCCACGTCTGAAGTACAGTGAAAAAGAATTCAGCTGATCAATTGTGAAACACGATTTTAAGTGTAAAGATGTTCATTTTGGATTGAGCGCTCCTTCCAGGTCACGTAAAAGCAAAGATGCTTCGCTGGGTCTCGCGTCTCTGATATTTTGCTTAAAAGCCAGGCTGTATCAAAACAACTGGTTTAAATTACTTCCACCCATGCTGCCAATGAGAGTAGTAAAATGTCCAGTGGAAAAATGTCCAGCTGGTCCTATTTCTGAAGCATGATCATTCTAAAAATGCAGGTACTGTACTTTCTCTGCAACTTACGGCACCAAAAGTAATAGGTTATATGCATATACTCCTCTAGAGCCTCTGGATATTGTTTCACATAGACTAAATCTTCATAAAGTGAAGAACATCATGGACAACAGAGAGAAACCTCTTCAGAGGACTTTTAAACACAACAGACCGTCTTTATTAAGAGAATTCTCCAGATCTGGTGCAGGACAAACCGATACAGAAGATTCTTCCTGACTACAGCTATTAACACCTACAACTATTGGTTAAAAACATAACTTATGAATTACTACAGAATTTAATTTACCTTTGGGACTAATAAAATATATTTAATTGAATTTAATATATTTCAGTATGCATGTAATATAATAACGCTTATAATTGTGTATATTACTAATCCACAACTAATTAACGACTTTCTAATAGATAAAAAAATATATGAGGATGACATTTATATCTATTATAAGGAACCTCCTATCTTAAATTTAAAGGAATCCACAACTACTGAACATGTTGGCCTAAATATGATTAACCTAAAAACTGGTCATTTGTAATATGTAAAAATTAGCAATTATTTTTGCCATTGTCATTATTATATATTATTATATTATGTTACTTTGTTAAATTATTCACCCATGGAGCCATTCTTTTCACCTGCACAATGTGTGCTGGGTTGATAATACGGTTAGGACCTACTGGACTGGAACCTAGCGAGTGAACACTGCCTTTTATTGGTGTAAATGATGCAAAGTTTTCATGAGGCATTATGCATGAGACATATGTTGTAACAAACAAGAGAAATTGGCTTATGATCCACTTTTTACCATATTAGCTAGAGCTAACACCATTAGCAGAGGCTAAAGTGAAATCCAAATCAAAGTGGAGGATAATAAATGTTTAAAGTGACAGTGAAGCATTGTCACACCTCATTCTAATCTGGGATATATCTGCTTGTCTAGGGACCATGGATGATCACTACTTTTCAAGGTGCATTGTGGGAAATTTCGATTCCCAAAATTGTATCCACTAGAAGTTTGGACACTAAATCTAAAATGGCATAATCACTATATAGTGATTAGAGCACATATTCGGACACAGCCACAGGCTACTTCATTTACCCAGAGTTCATTGCAGTGTAAACAACATGGCAATGTCATTTACAATTTTTATTAAGATTTATCATTATTATTATCTACAGTATTTCTACTATATTGTATTAACATAGAAAATAAATGTCTGTTGTTAGAGCTAATCATTGATCCCTTCAACATGTAAAAATTAAAGAATAAATACATTTCTTGCACCGTACCTGAGAAAAAAACTCTGAGATATGGCATTTCAATTAATGTTATATTGAACATCCATCCATCCATCTTCTGTCACGCTAATCCCAAGTGAGGTCTCAGGGGGTGCTGGTACCTATCTCCAGCTGTCTACGGGCGAGAGGCAGGATACACCCTTGATAGGTCGCCAGTCCATCGCAGGGCAACACAACCATTCACGCACACACTCACACCTAAGGAGAATTTAGAGAAACCAATTAACCTAACATTCATGTTTTTGGACTGTGGGAGGAAGCCGGAGTACCCGGAGAGAACCCATGCATGCTCAGGAACATGCAGAAAGACCCAGAGCCAGGAATAGAACCCAGAATCCTCTTGCTGTGGCAGAGCTGCCCACTGCTCCACTGAGCAGCCTTATATTGAACATATAAAACTTAATAGTTTCATATAAATTTGTAAATGCTATGGAGCCAAATTTAGGACAAAGAGTGATTCAGCTTAACTGCTCTGATCATTAGGGATGTCCTGAGCTGATAATTATATTGGATATTGGTCTGATATAAGCAAGAAAAAAAATATATAGCATTTTACTGGAAGACATCTAAAATCTCAAATATTTTCATGCTGATAGAAAAACTCTGCTTTAGTTACAAAATTCTGTAAATCATTGATTAATATAACATAAGTCAGTTGTTTTCAGACCTGTTGTTGTTGACTTTTGTTACCTGTAATATTACTTGATCAAGTCTTTTCTAACATTCTACAGTATGAGTAATAAAAGCCGTGTTAAAAATCTTATCGAGTCATCATCAGTATTGTGCAGTTCTCAAAGCTGCATATCTCTATTGTATCACAAAGGAAAAAGTTGTATAGGGACACCCCTACTGATCATAAATATCTTTTTTTCTGTGGAGTAGAGATTTCAACGTGTTTTTCCCCTGTCCAAATCCAGCTTTAGGTCTTTAATGACTAAATCCTGAGCCCTGAATGCAAAGTCAGTAGAGGTGGCCTCTTACATAGCTGAAATCCAAAGGACACAGCAAACTTTTGACAGGTTGTGAGTTTGATTCCAACTTCCCCCACCATGTATAATAATGCATACAGTGTGAGCATCTCTAAGTATTGTTGGATGAACGAGAGTCTTAATAGAAGCACTTTATGTGGTCAGACTCGAAAACTGTGACACAAGTTCAGCTCATCTATTTTACCACTTTGGTTTTTACATGTACCATTAAAGATCTCAATATCTTTAAACAGAAGCCACCTGCTCTTCAACCGATAGCAGAGATTTCAAAATCAAAAGCAGATTTAACGACAGTTAAAACCTGTAGAGCGAAAAAAAACTTCAAAATTAAGTAAATAAGTAAAGACCAATCAGCAAAAAAAAAAATACCTAAAATTAAAAATTCTCTTGATGGGATTTGGAGACATGGACCTTAGGAAAACGGAGAGTGGAGCATCTCTGCCTATGCAACTGAGAATTATTAAAAAATAAAGTCTTCCCCAGTAAATTAGCTCTGTTTCTGTTCTTTGAAGCAATTGATGATTAAAGCAGACAAGATGTATGTATCAGCCAGACGCTTTATGCTGCACTCCAGCAGGAAACCATTTGATGATGTGCCAACATCATTTCACACTTTTAAGCTTCAGTGCAGAAATCAAACAGGAACAAAGTAACTATTTATCCAAAAGAAAGAAAGGTAGCAGCCACTTAAAGAAACTGAACAGTTCAGATTTCTAATGAAAATAATCCAAAAGTTAGAAAACCGAAAGACACAAAGAGAGCAGATGCTAGAAAGTGAAAGAAGCCTAAAACTGTTTATGGAAGAGGAAAAGCTTAGTGAAAAATCTGTGATAGACTTGCTCTGGTATTCCTCCATGTGCTATACAGCTGTTATAAAGCTGACCAAAGGAGGACAGAGTGATGGAATAGAATTGGTGCAAAACAGAAAGTCTGCAGGCACTGATGAAAGATAACCTGCACATCTTACGTCTTCTTATTTCTATTCAATGCAAGTTCTTTTGACAAAGCTAAAAATTGGGTGTTAAAAATTCAGAGTCATCCTATTTACTGTAAATAGAGTGTTTACAACTATATTGGGTGTATATCTGCTCAAGTGTTGGAGTTAATAATCAGTGTAAAGTTTGACAGGCGTGCAGTGTCACTCTATTTAATGTTTTACCCGCCAGTCTCTGAGGTCTTCTGGATCTAAGTACATAAAATTAACTAAGAAAAGTTGACACTTGGTATAGAGTTAATTTTACACTAATTTGAATTAGCACCAAATTTTCAATTCAATTCAGTTTATTTATATAGCGCCAATTCACAACACATGTCATCTCAAAGCACTATACAGTTCTCCATATCATCCAGTCAAATTGATTCAAAGTTTTCTACCTAAGGAAAATCAGTTGATTGCATCGACTCATTGACTCGAAGGCAATCCCTCACACTAAGCATGCTTGTAGCGACAGTGGAGAGGAAAAACTCCCTTTTAACAGGAAGAAACCTCCAGCAGAACCAGGCTCAGTGTGAGCGGCCATCTACCGAGGCCGACTGGGGTTCAAGGAGACAGAACCAGAGATACAAAAAGCAGCTGTAAAAGGCGGCCCATCCAGGAAACACACAGCCAGGCAGACGAGCTCCGAGCCAACTCCCATGTCAGAGGTTGAAGAGAGCACAATCAGCCAGTCACGGTCAGAGAAACAGAACTACACCAAATGTTTTCTGAAACAAAGTTCTATTCAATTCTGTAGGTGTTAAAGTAACATTTTGTTTTTTTACTGTGCGTGCAATCTGCACAAATAGTACACAATTAATGTGCCTTTGCTGGAACATTCCCTAAAGCAAAGTGTCTCTGAGTAATAAATCCATCGGAAACATAATCGTCTTTAAAAGGAAGAGTGAAATATTTAGTCATGTGAGAAGGAGTGTTGCTTTTTCCTGTTCTTCATACTGTGCTTCAGCAGGGCACCCTGAACTGAGCCGTGCTCCTGCATTTACAGTGCCCAGGGCAGCTCCAGTGATTACAATTAAGCGGCTCTTATCCCTGGACATAATCAAGGCACACCAGAGCGTAGAGGGAGGGGCTAATCCTTCAGTGACACAGAGACCCAAAGCCTGGGAGCAGAGCTGGGAGGTACTGCATACTACAGCAAATATGGAGAGCTAACGGGACAAGTAGACATACAGACACACAAGTGGATGTTTACAAGCTTCAAAGCTAGCAGCAAGCTGATAAATAACAATTTATCATCCAGTCAAGGACAATATTAAAAATAAAACACATCTCTGCATCTTACTGTGAGTGTGTGTGTGTGCAGAATTAACTGAGATGTAAGCTTTTGTTTTAATCTAGGAAGAGAGAGAGCAGCTAGGAAGGTTGGCAGAGTTTGGAAATATTCAGGACAGGAATTCAATCAGTGGTATCTGTTAATACAGAGCCCTGACACTGCAGAGGTGTGGGGAGTGGATTATCAGCGAGTCAGCATAAAATAAAGCTACAGCTGCTTGTTGCTCTAATAACAACGCAGACGGAGATCCCAACAACCGGGCATTGGAAGGATGCTGAGGAAATCTGATTTAAAACCAATATCTAAACAAGCATCACTGTGTGTGATGGAGGGAGGGTGTCTGCTCTGACCCTGCAATTTAAGGACACAACCACTCAATGAGGAAAAAAAGTAATCCCTCTGAGAATATGACTCACAATAGCAGCAACAGTAGAGCCTAAAAGTGATGCCACTGGTAATAACAAAGATGTGTTGGAATTGAGGCGGAGTTTTTATAGTCCTTGGGGGAATATTTATCATTTATGGTTTGCATCCCAACTTCCAGCGTATGGAAATGTGAAAAAAAATATATATTATTTTGATTCAGAGCGTGACCACATCCTTTCCTTAGTAAATTGTCACCTCTAATATGAGATAAATAAATATTTTCAATTCAGTTTTTTAAAGCATCAGGACCTGCATTGTTAGTTTTTGCAAAGTCGTATTAATATCTTATAATTCTAATTTCTTGTTAACGCCACATTGTGTTACGTTTCATTAAAAGAATGTAAAGAAATTAGGAAAGGAGACAGAATTATAAGAAAAACAGGAGAACATAAGCCAAACAGGTAATGTAAGGAACTGATGAGGGAATGGAAACTAGCTCAAATCTGCTGGGGAGGTGATGAGGAGAGAAAAAGGAGGTAAGAAGTAAAAACATAAAGCAACACACAAAGAAGCACGAGAAATAAGTAAAATAAAAAACTAAAAAAGGAATCCACATCACAGAACCTGATGGATTTAATTTAATTTTAATTGGGGAGTGTTGGCCTACTGGTTAAGCCGGGCATACTGTGCAATCTTTTCAATGATTGCATGCAGCTACAGCTCACATTGTACGGCGAAATCGTAGGGTTTGGTCATACAGTGTGAGTTCACAGCTTATGATGCATCTTCTCACATTGTGCAGCACGACGCTCTGATGCGATCTACCTGCTCACACTGTACGTCTAAAAACCACATCGGAATCAGCTCCGCAGTAAGACTGCTACTCGGACTCATCTATCCGGAAGCCAAACCAGTACAAGAGGAATATGAAGCTCACTAGAGTGAAATGCGCTGCCTTGGCAATTTGTGCAATTTTGTGCCCTGAAAGCCCCAAGAAGAAAAGCCATCAACCTTTTTCGACAAAGACATGGCTCAGCAAACCTGGCTACTACGGTCTGTCAATTTTACAGAAAGAACTTAATTTCACTTGTACCCCTGCCATGCTTCTGTGTTTACATCTGACAGGAAGAAGAAGAAGAAGAATCCTTGTATGTCCACTGAGCAATTTGCCCACGACATTCGGAAGAAAACATGTTTGATTCTCTTCCGATCTCACGATTCCTGATGGAGGTGATCGTGAGAGGCTGATCGCCCCTTGTTACCCCCCGTACACTACACGACGCACAACGCACAATTAGGCTGAAATTCTCGCCTGACTGGAAAGTCGCTCCGAAAAGGGAAAAAAATCGTACAGTGTACAAGTGCAGTGTACTTGTGCTCTGAGAGAGTTTCAAGTACCCGTAGCCTCCACTTTGGGTTCCTGAGCAAAACCCTTAACACCCACACTGCTCTCCAGGAGCCACACAATGGCAGCCCACTGCTCCCCAAGGGGATGGGTTAAATGCAGAGGTACATTTCTCCAATGTGAGATCATTAAAGTTAAATTTAAAAAAAAAAGAAACTCTATTCACCCTTAATTTGAGTAGGTAAATAATATTATTTGCCATTGGAATGGGTATTTTTTTCCTCTTAAAATAAAATAATTATATAATATGCACTTGAAATAAGACAATGCAATTGCTTTTTCTTATTTCAAATGTAAATTATCTTACTCCTTTGGCAAAGTGTTTCTATCACCTCATCAATTTAAGAAGAAAATGTACTTATTTTAATAAAAATTACTTATATTGATTTCAATATTTTGCAGCATGAGGAGCATCTTTTACCACTTAAAAAGCATTTTTGTTTATCTCTCCCTTTCAATCAGTAAAACAAGGTTAGTTTTTAGAGTTACACTTTCGGAAGAACTGAATATTTATAGAACGCAGTTATTTTCATGCCTGTACATCTGCACAGGGAGGCAGAGTCGTTTAAAATGGGTCACATGGGAACTTTTTCACAGATCCAAGAGCCTCACTGTTGTTTTCAGTTTGCACAGAAAAGAAAAGAGGATCGCTGATAAGTTGTGTTATTGCACACAAGGATCTCTGTTATATATTTAAACACAGAAAAGTTCCCTAAAAACCCCAACTGTTGAAACCAGTCATAGCAGGCTTCATCTATGCTCCTTTAGCATTTTAAATGAAAGATAGATCAAAACTGTGACCAGCTGATATTTTGGGGCAATATAAGTGTGTTTTTTCTTGTACCAGTAGAATAGAGCTTTATTGATCTCACAACAGAGAAATTCACTGGTGACATTGGCTCTTATAAACAAAAAGAAGATGCATGAAATATATACAGTGCATCTGGATATATACAGTGGATGGTAACAAATAAAGAAGGAGAGATTTAGGCTGACTTATATATACAGTATTTTATGTACAGTATTCCAAAAAAAGTTAAAAACAACCACTGGATTGAAGACGTTTCACTTCCCATCCAGGAGGCTTTTTCAATTCAAAATGTCAGGAATAACGTTGAATTTGAGGTTTTATACAGTAGCCCATCAAAACTGTGTTCTTGTTTTGAAAACATGCAAATCGGAACAGACGAACCCAAAGTTATCTGAATGCACCAAATGAAACAAAAAAGGACAAAGCTCTCTGTTAATTTATTTCTAGTTTTATTAAGCATCTTTTCTTCAGCAGCTGCTTTATGTGCACCCAAAATAAAAACATACCAACTTCTAATTAAACCAGTAAAACATTAGTTCAACAGCTTGATTTTACAGAGTCAGGAGATAATTTAATGAACATGGTTTTGTGATCACTATCTAGAAAGAAACAGGAGTTATGGGCTTTGTACGATGGCTGATGCCGAGCAGGTGCCAAGTCAACAGAGTAGAATCAGGGTCAGTAGCTGAGGGGCTGCAGAGTGGAAAGAGCGCAGAGTTTGGAGGTGAATGTTAATCACTTCAGGAGCAGAAGGCAGAGCCCTGCAGGTGCTTCCTCCACAAAGAGCCATTGACTCTGGGCTGCGCTGGATTTACCCCAACCGCTCTCTATTACACACTGTTTTAGTCAGCTCACAGCCACCGGAACACACTTCTAATGCACAATCCATCACAGCCAAGGGACTTCTGAAACACAATCACTTCAGCTTCCACATTCTCAAGCCTGCAGACGTTCCTGTCAGACAAAGTTTGATTGTTTTGTTTAATAAATGCTCTACGTGAATCAGATTGCACCTTGTTTCAACACATATTTCCTACACTTTTCAAAGCAACTACATTGCACTGCAGTTGCCCCTTAATTATTATTTACAGTTGGATATAAAGAACAACGCTGACAATACGACTAAACTGATATAATCATAGGCTTATAAAAGAAATGTTGTTTTCAGTTCTTTTTTCAGTAAACTATATTTAGGAGCCACATTGTTGGTCATCCATGTCCAAACCCAAGAGATAACTTCTTATACTCCTGAAGAATCCCTATATAGATATATGGCAGTATAACTCTCTGAATAGAAACTTCAAAAAAGTTCTCCTTTAATTGGTAAGTCAAATACCGAAATCAGGGCTTTCAATTATTTTGAGTTCAATAATTATTTTGATCAAATGTATGATGTTCTGATGCATAACGGGGATGTAAAGTTCCTTCTATTTCTGTCGGATTAAAAAAGGACAACTTCTAGTGATTAACCTCCCTTTTACAAAAAGAAAACACAAGTGTTTAAAATTTGGAAGTCAAGCTACAATGAAACTGAGAATTGGTGTGGGCAACTGAAAGCCTGACAGGTGCGTCTTTATTTGGCAATTCAGAAAAAGAGGAACGAAGGAAAGAAAAAAGTCTGATGTGATGAACAGAATGAACAGGACTTATTCACAGGTTAGTGTCCAGAGCCTCGAGGCGCTACCAGGAAAAGTGAAGGACGCCATAGGAGGGCAACAACCCATTAGGAGGACCTGTCTTTTTGCACCCTGCAAAATGACCTGCAGCAGGCCACAAATGTGCATGCGTCTGCACAAAGGGTTAGAAACTGACTCCATGTGGATAGTATGAGGGCCCGACATCCACAGATGGGGGTTGGGCTCACAGCCCACCACTGTACAGGATGCTTGACATGTGCCAGAGAAAAACAGGACTGGTAAATTAGCGCTGGCGCCCCGTGCTGCTCGCAGATTAAAGCAGGCTCACACTGGGCATATGTGACAGAGTCTGGAGACATCTTGGAGAGCGATCTACTGCCTGCAACATCTTCAGCATGACCAGTTTGGTAGTGGGTCAGTAATGGTCTGGGGTGGCATATCAAGAGCTGCACAGCCCTCCATGTGCTTAAAAGAGGCAGCATGGCTGCCATTATGTACTGAGATGAGATCCTCAGACCAATGGTGAGACCATATGCTGGTGTGGTTGGGCCTGAGTTCCTCCTAATGCAGAACGATGCTAGATCTCATGTGGCAGAACTGTGTCAGCAGTTCCTCCAAGATGAATGCATTGAAGCTATGGACTTGCCCACCAGTTCCACAGACCTGAATCTGTTTGAGCACAACTGGGACATTAGAGCCCTATTTACACGACCCTCTGAAAACAGTACCGAGCTTTGCTCCTTAAGGCTGTGTACACACCACTCTAGCACAGTTCTTCGCCTCCTAGTGATGATCTACGGTTCTACTGCTCTCTAGAGGTAAACAAGCAAATCAACATGGCGGCACCTGAATCGGCACCTGAATCAGGCGAAGAAGGCAGCTTTTGGTGAATTAACTTGACAGAGTCGGTTTATGGGAAGTAGATACAACAAACGATAGTCGAATCAGGGCTTACAGACACAGGAAGCAGCGACAGGAGTTGAGGTTCATCACACTACTAAGAAGAATCATCACTGGAAATCATTGGCACAGTAGGGAATCTAGTGTTTTTATGAATGTCTAAAATTTCATGATTACGGAGGCTGACATAAGGAGATGACGCCGTCTGCTCGTGCGCTCTTTGTTATCAGAGAACTGCACCAGAACTGAACAGCGCCGAGCCCTACTGATGAACTAGTACCATGTTAGCACGGTTTGGTTGTGTTTGGCGCGGCCCGGTTCAGGTCTGCATGCCATTTACACTTAACAGTTATCTCGGTTGCCGTGCTCGGACCAATCACTGCACGATCATGTTGCAAATTGGCTTCTCTAAATTCTCCTATGTGCGTGAATGGTTGTTTGTCCTGTTTGTCTCTGTGTTGCCCTGCGATAGATTGGTGACCTGTCCAGGGTGTACCCCGTCTCTCGCCCATAGACAGCTGGAGATAGGCACCAGCACCACTCGCGACCCCGCTTAGGGTAAGCTTTTAAAAAAATTGATGGACTTTGTATGATTTTGTTTTCAGCTCATTCAACTTTGTACAATTCAAGGGGAATATTTCATTGATTTAGATCTAGGATGTGTTATTTATTTGTTATTTTGTTGAGCTGTGTGTTTCTTCAGCACACAAGATACAAGCACACAAATGCTTGTATCTATTTTAACATCAGTATTCATGTCTACTCCTCCTCTTTACTGGAGCTTTGCTCACTTTTAAACACTCATAGATTCTGGTCATGTCCAGAAACTGCTCTGCAAATATTTTATGCTCTGAATGAGTCGCCCCCTGACTGCAAATGATCCAAAAATGTATCTGATTAAAATGTAAATGTGCCAACGTAGACTTTAATTTCAGTAGACCAATTAACAAATAAGAGATCAATAATTTTTAAGGCATGAGTCTATACATATTGGGTAAAAGCCAGCAGCCAGAGGAAATTAGATATTTGTAGAAAAAAAGAATACTGTTTAAATACAACCAAAGGCCCTGGTTTACAAAACAAATCTTTACCAATAGCCAAAGGAATTAAACATTGGTTGCTGATGGTGTAAAAAATAAGCCATAGGGTCCTGAGTTGTTCTGAATTGTGCTCTTAAAGCTGCAAAGTCTATCACAATAATGATATCACAAATCAGCAGTACAATACTTCTAGGCTATAATGTAACAGGTTTCAAAACTGCATCCTTGATTATTACCGGGTTCCACACCTGACAGCAGATAATGATGCCAAACATCACTGGGTTAAAAACATAAAGATGAATGAAAAAGATAGAAGTTAGGAAATATGGTTCATTGCAACTAATATGGGTATGGAAATTATTACCCAAAATACTGGACAGCATGATTTATGCAGTTTGTTATATCAGAAAGTACAATTTCAGTAATCTGGATGTATTTCCCAGCTTACTGAAATTGTATATATATATATATATATATATATATATATATATATATATATATATATATATATATATATATATATATATATATATATATATATTTATATATTTATATATATATTTATATATAATATATACAATTATTATTGAATAACAAATAAATATTACATTATTCTAATACATTTATGGAAAGATAATTTCAGATAAACAATCTATCTCTCTGTCTCTCTCTCTCTCTCTATATATATATATACATATATATATATATATATATATATATATATATATATATGTATATATGTATATATATACATATATATACATATATATATATACATACGTATATACATATATATATATATATATATATATATATATATATATATATATATATATATATATATATATATATATATATACATATATATGTATACAGGGGCGTTGCTAGGCACAAAGCTTTACTGGGGCACTGGCCCCCTAGTGCATATGCCCCTCCTTCCATACATAAATACAGACAAGCACACTGCCCAACCCTGATACATTCCTACCAAAATTACCAGTTGAGATATTAATGAGTATAAGAGCATATTTGTTTTAACAAACATGAACATTTTCAACATTGCAGCTATAAAAAATAAGACATCAACAACTTTGACAAATAAAAAGTTTCCTTATACACATTCTGACGTAATCATTAATTCCTAGGTTTTAGAGTTTTAGTTCGGGGGAAATTTTAACTCATCCTGAGCTAAGTTTACTTTTATTTTTTGAGCATTAAAGTGTACCTCCTATTTATCATTTTTGCAAAGCGGTCAATCACTTGTGACTCAGCTTAGAAAGTTCTTCCTTTTCAACTGATAAAATAGCAAGATGATGGAGCCTATCTTGTCCCATTGTGCTCCTCAGCCAAGTGTGGATCCTTCTCAACACACTGAATGACCTTTCACACCTCCAGCTGTAGACTGGGATGGTGAGGAGATCTGGATGATCTGCGTTAGTGTGGGGAACATGGTGTTATCGAGCAAGTTGAAAACACACTGCATATCCTTGATGACAAGGCTTTCTTTTTTAACCAGGAAAAGCTTTCAAACCATTTTGAATTAAATGAACGTTTGTTTTACTCCAAATTTGTCCTGGGGATGGTGGGACAACTTCACTTGTGTAGGACCATCATGCTTTCCCCCTAAGTCACTAATGTCCCCTTCTTGTTTGTGGACGCTGGTTGTTGCATCCTCATCTCCTTCATGGTCCTGTCTCTCCTGTCCTTCACCTGCCTCTTGCCTGTCAGTCACGCCTCCTCCTCCCTTTCCTACTCCAGCACCTTCATTCTCATTCTCTACAGCAAACATAAAAAAAAACGCAAATCTATAATTATGTAAATATCTATCATATTGCTTATAACGTCCCTAATGTAACTGCTTAGCTTAAATCACTAATTCATCTCGGGCTCTTACCTCCCTCTCTCATCTTGTTTTACTGCTTCCCTGTCTCTGCTTCGTGTGAGGAATTTCCTGATATCCATCTACAAACCAATGCAGTCATTTCCAGTTAGTAGCCTATAAATAAATCATGTGGTTTCACTGGGAAAATAATAAAACTGACAGGTAAGAAACGTTACCAGAACTAAAAATGCGTCGCGGCCGCACAGTGTCCCATCCAACTCAGCTGAGAGCAGCGTGTTAATTTACCTGCAGTTCATGCAGTGACATGCGCTGACGTGGGGGCGCTAATTCATCCTCAATTTGGAGTTACCAACACACTTGCTGCGCATTTGAGTAGAAATATACGTCTCCTCCCGTTGGAATCATCTAAATTGATGCATTAAAAAAATGTAATACTGTTGCAAATATTCATGAGATTTATACTGGGGCACAGCTCATTTATACTGGGGCACGTGCCCCAGTAAATGGGGTCTGGCGACGCCGATGTATGTATATATATACATATATACATATATGTATATATATATATATATATACATACATACATACATACATACATACATACATACTAGGACTGAATCATACTTTCATATTAAATAACTTGTTTTGTTTTGTGGAAATTAGTTGTTTCTTCTGGAGATTTTCCTGTGTGCATCAGTTGATTAATTGAAGTTATTAGATTAAATCACTTATAGGCTACATTTGTGGGAAGAAATGTCCAAATACGAATGAACGCATCACACCATCAGCAGATACTGAATGTGAACCCAGGTTTCAGAGTAGATGCTACTACATCTTCCTATAGCCTCCATGTAGCTGAGCAGCACAGATCAAACTTCAATGGGAACCTCTTAGCTGCTGCTTGTTTTGAAGCCTTCCCTTCCATCCGCTGTTTACTACGACTTAAAAACGCTAACTCCACCCGTCCAACTGAACCCGCCTTTTCTCCTGATAAGGTAATTACAGGAGGAAAACCGGAAGCCTCTCCATGGTAACTCCGTCACTAAGGGTTGGGGGTAAACAATGGACTAGTAGAGGGATGACTGACAGCTCGCTGCGGCGGCTTCTTCTTCCAACTCACTGCATCTATTAGCGAAATACCTCCAGAAAACTCAAACACACAGCTATATATATATGTGTGTGTGTGTGTGTGCATATATATATATATGTATATTTATATATAAACAGGTTTTCGTGTGTCTATTTTGCGCAGTTATCGTCACCATTTAAGTGTCATTTGAAGTAGAGCATGTAAACAAAGCTCAAAGCCAGCAGCTTCCTGCCACCTCTTCCTAAAACTAATTCCTCCGCAGTTCCTTTCAGGTGTCCTGCCGCTACCTGAGCACCCTGCTACATGCTGGCTATTTATTATCATCAGCATTTGTCACACCACCTCCCAGCAAAGATAAAAGCATTACAAGCAGCAGCAGAGAGAATAGAGGCTGTATTGCAGCTGTACCTCAGCTTCTCCTGCTCATCGTTGTCCTCGAAGGCGAAGTGACTGTGCTCCTGTCTGAGGAGCGGAACAGACCCACACAAATACCCAGATTTTATTCATGCAACTTGGCTGCTGTAGAAAATACTCTCTTCTTCTTTTCTTCTTTTCTCTCACAACATCCAGAATCTCCTTTTTTTTCCTGCCAGCTCTGTGTAGATCTTCAGTCCAGTGCCATATATAAAAAAAAAACTAAAGTAACTCAGCTGGTTAAAAAGTTTATTTTTTTATTATTATTATAATATGTAAATTATTAAAAGCGACGTTGGGTTGAATGAGAAGCAGAGCAGGCTTTATCCTCTCATCAACAGAAGTGCTGGATGCTGTCGGTCAGGGCGCGTGTCTCCGCCCCACAGCCGCTCGTGCGGTATTGGAGGAAATTTCTTACCACAAATGGATGCGTGATATCATCTAATAACTTCAATTACTCAACTGATGCACACAGAAAAACTATACAAAAAGATTTGTTTAAATAAAGCTACTAAATTCCATATAAACAACACATGTTATTTAATATAGGAGTCATTCATTTCTTTGATGTATATGTATGTATGTATATGTATGTCTATATCTATAAGTCTATATCCATCTATCTATCCATCTATCTATCTATCTATCTATCTATCTATCTATCTATCTATCTATCTATCTATCTATCCTATAATATATTTTTATTATTATTATTATTATTATTATTATTATGGAATAAATAGATAAATATTACATTATTATTATAGTAAATTAATGAAAAGACAATATCAGATAAACAATCTTATATATATATATATATAAAAAAAAAAAAAACTGTTTTCCCACCCCTCGTGGGGTGGTATGTGTCATCCTCAAGCTCGGGTCCTCTACCAGAGGCCTGGGAGTTTGAGGGTTCTGCGCAGTATCTTAGCTGTTCCTAGGACTGCGCTCTTCTGGACAGAGACCTCTGATGTTTTACCTGGAATCTGCTGTACCCAGATTTTATATATATATATATATATATATATATATATATATATATATATATATATATATATATATATATATATATATATATATATATATATATATATATATATATATATATATATATATATATATATATATATATATATATATATATATATATATATATATATATACATATATATATATATATATATATATACATATATATATATATATATATATATATATATATATATATATATATATATATATATATATGTATATATATATGTATAGACATATATGTACATAGATATAAAATATATAGATATGTACGTAATCTAAAACAATATGTGGCAGTTCTAGACTAAATTTACCAGGCTATGGAACAAAAATGATAATAAACACAATAGAAAAAAGTATAAGAGTATACTAAAGGTGATAATATGTTACTTTAATTTAAATAAATTGCAGAGGTATATTATGAAACTGTTCAAAGTGATAAATGAATTACACACTGAGAATTTGTCATTTCGACTAGGATCTAAGCAAAAAATGTTTCAGTTATTTTGAACTTCACACACCGAGCAGATTCTGTTAGATTGTTAATCTTTGAGATGATTGGACTCATAATAAAACCAACAATCTGCAAATCCTGTGAGACAATTGCACTTACTTCTTTAAATCATGATATTTATCTTTAAATCAAGGTTTAAAAAAAAACTTGGATTCAAAATGAATAGAAAATGAGATGATCTGCCAAAGGAAGTTGCATTTTTGCCCTTAAAATAAGATCACTACACTATCCATTTCAACCTATTTATGGATTTTTTTTCTATCTTGAAATGTAAATCATCTTATTCCATTGGTAAGTAATGCACCTACCTCCTGAAATCAAGGGCAAAAACACTTCTTTTAGGAAAGATTGACTTAGATTTGTTTGTAGTGTATGCTTTCAGAGCAGGGGCCAGGTGCAGTTCCCCGGAGCCCTGGCCCCTTTAGGCCCCTTTTATAACCACCATAAAATAAAAAGATTAAATTAAACGCTTGGTATATTTTCCTGTAGAGAAAAGTTAAGGGCCTTCCTTCCACCTCTTGCTGCTTTTATTTTTTACACTATCATTTTTTTTAATCATCAGCTGTGTATTAAGATTTTTTTATTAAATAAATAATGAGTTAGCATAATCTTTTTAAATTTTTAATTGATTGTTTTTTTTGTTTCGTTTTTTTGTTTTGCTCACAGTATTTTTCACAGTAAAATTCTTACTTCTGTGTTTTTAGGTAGACAATTTTAAGATCTGTCCAGGGACAAAAATAGCCTTTTGCCTAATTCTGGTGCATTTGCAGGAATGCTTAATAGATAAATAAATAAATATATTAAATAAATAAATAAATAAATAAATAAATAAATAAATAAATAAATAAATAAATAAATAAATAAATAAATAAATAAATAAATCTAAACCTCTGGTTTTGGTTTTAGCGGCTGACCTGACACTCACAATATGGCGGACCTTCTGGCGTACGGTTTTTAATTGGTAAACTGGATCTCTCCCGTAACCACCAGCCGGCGTCTAATTTAGGTTTTGGAGAGGAGATCAAAACTTGCTTTTTCGCCTTTCTCCAGAGTGGACCTTTTAAAATAATTGATTTACTGTTGATCATTAAATAAAAGAAAACAAAAAATAAAACACAGAGATTATAAATTTATTCTGCATGGGATTAATAGTGTTAAGCGAACTAAATGTTTTTAGTTTATACAAGACACAACACACTGAGGTAAATTTCTACTTTTTTTCGAATTCGTATTTTTTGTGTCAATATTAGTCACAGTTGATGCTCGAAAAACATTCTTCACTGAGCATTGCTGTGCTCTGGAGGATAAACCCCTCCCTCACCGGCGTGTAACTTGCGTCGTTGAAGCGTAAATGGTGCAGAGCTCTGAATCATTTCCAATCTCTTAAACATGCGCTCGTTTTTGTTCTCGAGAGAGAACAGAAAGGCGGGGTTAATCCGACAAACACCCCTTGCTAAGGGTTTAACACAGACTCCACCGAAAAAAACAAATCGAGGCGACTGTTTGGAAGCGCCTCCTTTTAGATGTCAACAAGGAATGTGCATGGATCCTGAATGGTAGCTCTTAGCAGCAGTTGGTGCTAAAGACGATCGGAAAACAGCTTGTAGAAGAAATAACCTGGATCTGTCCTTTAGTGCAACGGTGGTCAGGTAGGCAGCTGAACTCCTCTGGGTGTGTCTCCCTTTAGCTTGTTATCAAGCTAACGTTAGCTAGTTATTAAACGGCGACTAAACCTGGTTATATCTAGCAAGTTATGTTGAAAGCAGCCTTTTATTACCGCCTAATGGCGACATTATGCTAGTTAATTCTAAAGGGCAACTCAGGCAAATTAAATCCACTAGAGTAACTCAGTTCGACCTTCTTTATATATCCTGAACAATAAAGTTTATACATAATGAAGCATCAATCCTTTTAGCTTGGCAACTACAGTGCCTTGCTTAATTATTTATTACTTTAACTCACTTTTAGCTTTAAAAAAAACACACAAAGTGTATGTTTTTAGGGCTTGGAAAGTAACAAGTATCTTTAAAAAAAAAAAAAAAAAAGCTAAAAAAGTTTAATTTAATTTGTCCATTAGCCCCTTTTCTCAGATACCCTTAAATAAACTGAGTGGACCTGCCTTAGATCTCTATATCTCAGCATAAGGAGGGTTGTTAAACTACATCAGAGAGCATTTAGCATCCTTAAGACCATCAATCAACACAAACAGGTCAGAGCTAAAGCTATAAAAGCAGATATGAGTATTTAAGGAATATCTAAAGCATTAAATATCCTACAGACCACATTTTGATCCCTCATTTTAAAATGACAAGAATACTCCCAACATGTTTATCTCACCTCTTTAATTCACTTTCCTTTATTGAGAACAACACCCTGTTAACATTGTGCTTTTTTTGACAACTTATTAATCCTCTTCTTTTTTACCCCAGATATACCCTTTAACCCAAGACAGATGTGGATTGATTGATACGTCTGTCGTCAAGTCTCACAATATCCATGTGTATAATCTTCCTGAAGTTTGATCCTCGGCCTGCATCCAAAAATGCCTACAGGTAAGGCAGGAAGTAAAATAAAATCCCCAATGGTTTAATGTAAAAATGGCCAAATAGAAATGTGCTGTTAACCAGAGGAGGCTGGGCCTCCTTCTTAGTTACCCTGGAATGACTAAACCAATTCATTATGTGCCCACAAATCATGTTTAACTATTAATACGCTTTTAAGATGCTTCAAAGTAAGGCTTCATGTCTGATCAATGCAGGATATATCAGCCAGCAAGCTATAGAAGCTGAGTAACTGAAGGGTTTGTTTATATTTGTTATTGTGTAATAATATTCCAATAGTATATCATTTATTTATTGGGAGGAGCTTCTACTGATCCTGGCAGGAAGTTTAGTCCTGTAACTTTTCAAAATAGGAAATCCAACCGGTTACCTTTTTTTCCCCCACATGAAGTCGATTTCAGCTCTAAAATAATTCAGCTCTGAGAATGGCCAGAGTGAAGCAGACAGTAGACGTTATAGATTTCAGGGGAAATCAGCAGAATTACAGTCGAGGGTGATGCGTCAGAAATCATCATTCTCATTTTTTAAGTCGTAGGGAAACCGTATTTAAATGTCAAATCATTCTGGCTTAAACATGTATAGAAAAGTACTCTTTATCAGACGATATTGTCCCAAAATTTAGCAAATTTATATTACAAAAAATAAATTCTGTCTTAGAATCTGTGGGTTTTATGCAGGCCAGTTAGTTCTACGTCAGCCTGAACACCTAAATTCGGCCAATCATATATAAACGGTCATCTTTCAATCAAATGTTTTCTTGATTCATATATTGCAGGTAATATATGCAACAGTTGAAATAAGAATTATTCAGTTTACCATTGAGTTCCGTCACAGTGTTCGCAGGGATGGACGTCTGTGTCTTCGGGAGGCGTAGAGCTAACAGGACTGGCAGCGTTGTGAGGCAAGGGCTCAAGCATGTACAGCTGTAAACCTTCACCAAACCAAGCTTCTGCCGCCCTGGTGTCCTCTTCCACAACAACTCCATTCCCACTTTCCTCCTCTAAATAAAACTGATGACGGAGGAGACTCATCCATGACCTCCAAGAAAAAAACTCTCCTCCTCTTGCATGTTTCCTCTGTCCATAGCGTTCCTTGACAGTGTCGTTTCTAAGTAACCAATTTAGTGCTACTTGGTCCCAATGGAATTTCCCATTGGGAACCTACTAGCACTAAGTTGCTAACTGGTTAGCAAGATGCTTCCGACAATCCGGCCACAACAAAACTTTCTTGCAAACATTCTGCCACAACAATCCCGCCCCCTTGATAAACAACCAATCACATTCAATTTATTAACTTGTGTAAAGTCGTGCACCACTCGGGAGAATTCGAAAATGCAACAGTTGGAACGGCCGCTTCCCTACGACTTTAAAGTTGCAACCTAGATACAACTGAGAAGGAGACATAGATAGACACATTTGTACAGAACAGCAGATGAAGAAACTGCATTCATATTCTGTTTGTTATAACTCTACGGGTTTCTGGACGTAGTCAGAAATGTAAAAAGTTTAGGAAGGACATCTGAATTTGAACACCATTAAGGGATTAGTGTTACTCTCTTTAGATTTATCAGCATCTATCTGCTGTTTTTCTTTAAGCAGAACGTAACACAGAGATCAGACATCGCTGCACAGGCCAGCAGCACAACTCAAGGACAAGAAAGTAGAAAAAGATGGAAAGAATTGAAAGTAATGCCTCAGCTAGCTTGCTCTTGGTTGGAGAAAAGATGTCTGGATGGTGGGCAAAGACAGGAAATATATCTTCCTTAAAAACTGTTTTCTTTTTTAAGATAAGAGATATTTTAATCCCATTTTTTCCTAGCCTCTCTGTTGAGTCTGTCAGAAACACAATAGCTGGAGCACGGCTGCTTAAACAGGAAAAGGTAAATAGAAGCCGACTTGCTCGAGGACGCTGTTCCTTCCAGAAATAATGAGAAAGGAAGTTGCTGCCAGCAGTATATCTGTGCCAGGGGTGAGACTCAACAGAGATGGAGCCAACAGGCATTGTGACACAAAACAAGCAGAAGGTTCCAGAGTGAGAATCAGCACAATCCCTAAAGGCAGGCAAAAAAAAAAAAAAAAAACAGCAAATGACCTGATAGCTTGGTAATCCGAACAGTAACTGGTCGTATACTGTAGTCTGGGCTGATCCAGCAACGACCTAATTCTGAAGTGAAGGCACTTTATTTTATTTAGCAGTTGGTGTTTTTTTTGTCTTTATTCATTCATGATTAAAGGAGGCATTTAAAATACAGCCTGGAAGAGATTTTAGTTGCCTGCATCTCTACATACAATGCCAGAAGCATTGTATGTAGAGATGCAACGTACCGGTAATGAAAATCTGGGCTGATACTGATATTGATATTTCCATTATCAATGGAATTATTGATTCCATTTTGAAGGTGGACTTTCTCACTTCAAAATAGATTCAAACTACTTTTTACCCACTGATCACAGCAAATATAGCTGCCATTGTTATAGGCAAAGAAAGGATAGGTTAGCTCCGCCCAACGCGCATCAGACCCACTTTTCCACCGCGCAGCTGGAGCAGCAAAGATGCCTTAGAACTACACTTGTAAAAGCATGTAAAAGAATTGGAGTGAAACTTTAGATTTTGTAGTCTTTTCGCTTCACTCTGTGTACTCCGACGTCGAGGTGCTAACGTCTCTGTTAAACACTTTAAAAAACTGAAAATGGAATACGAAAGGTGGATTCTTGATTCTCGACGTTGGAGTACACAGAGTGAAGCGAAAAGACTACAACTGTGTAAACAGGCCCCATTTCCGTTTCCGGTGGCAGGGGAATATTGACTATTCCAACAGAACTCAATGGGATTTACAAAATGCTAAATAAAACACTACAGGAACGTTTTTTCTTTACGAAACTTTTTTTGGAACGTCATTGAACAGCGCTGACGACCCGGTGAGTAGCATATTTTAAAAAAAGAACGTTTAAGGTTGTTTTAAGGACATTATCGGACATGCACTATGGAAGCCATTCTGAAGCAGCCAGGGGGGGATTCTAAATGAGCCAAATAGCAGAGACAGGAGCAATTGTCAAAATTTTGGTGTCGATCATTCGATTTCATCCTGGACACTACAGAAAATGGGCTAAAAGTGTTAAAAACCGGAATTCTCCTTTAATACTCCAAAGAAACCATGATTGATGAGGGTTTTACCAAGCAGGTAGTGGATAGAGCTGCTTTAAGTTCTCCCTGCTCCCTTCTGGGAAGAGACCCGGAAGCATCCGATGCAGGTCCTGCAGATTCCAGAACAGTTTCCTCCCCACTCACTGCTGAATGCTGTATGAAATGGGGTTAAAAAAGAAAAAGCGCTGAATTTGGAACCTGTAAATCATATAACAGTCTTATGTTTACATTTGATCACTGCTGCACTTTATAAACGGAAATGTTTTGAGAGCTGTACTGAACTAATTTTCTTTTTTATAGACTCTGTGTTTACATGACAATGAAGTCTGCCTTAGTCTAAAGTCTAAGATGAATTAGAGGTGTAAGCCAGGACTTCCTGTCCAACATCAGTGTCTGACCTCACAAGTCCTTTTTCTTGGAGAAAGTCACAAGAAAGTTCTCTAAACACACAAAACTAGAGGGATTTGCAGCTATTCATAGCTGCACAGATTGGGTCGACCCAAAATGAAACGGTTTGGATTGAGAGAAGAACGAGGAGCAAACTCTTTTAGGAGTACAATGTATATTCTTGGCTTTTATTTGTTTGGGATTTGATCATGTGTTTTCAATTAAAGTTTCAGATGAGATAATTATAAAATTCTAATTATTAAAATATAATATAGCCCAACTAAAGAAAGTAAAATAAGTGGCTCCTTTCAGTAGGAGGGCTACAAGCAGTCAGTGTGGGCTATGGTGCAGTACGGAGACCTTGCTTAGCGTATTACCCTCAGAGGGAGATGGTGAACGCTCTGCCTGGATAAAGTACCCCCCCCCACGTCCCTGCCTGAGGAGAGGACGGCAGAGGTGGGCTGTGACTACTAGCTGGGACCTGGGGAAAGGTGAAATGCATGTCCTCACATATTTAGGTTTAGTCTATATATAGGAGATTATTTGCAGGAAGGACTTTTTGTCTTTGCAGATTGCAGAAAAATAAAGAATAATCAGCATTTTTAAAAACTAATTTGCAGGTTTATTAGGTTCAACTATTAAACCCTCACAGTACAACATGAGTAAAAATGTTTCTGCAGGAGTTAAATGGTTTCATAATCAGCTTAAATGACTCAGTTATTACCCACACGCTGTTATTTCTTTATCTGGAAATCCCATTTCTGCTCTGTATTGTTTTCCCCCTGATTTGGCAAGTTATCTCCACAAAACTTATTCCCCAAACAGCCAAGCAGCTCTCGGAGGTGATCGTGACTTTCTCCCCGACACAGTAGAGTTATGCTGCATGTTCCGAATCCAAGGAAAATATAAGTAAGCGTTAAACCAGCCAGAAAAAAGAAAACAGTAGCTTCCTCTCATACAGCTTTTGTAATAGCCCTGTTTAAACAGCTCTCCTTTCTTTTGAGGCGCATTTTGAACTGATGATATAATTAGGATGGTTTTCAGTTTGGTGGTTTTAGGCACAAATACTTCAATTGTTTCCAGTTTATGGAAATCGGCCTGATGAACGAGCAAACTCTACATCAAATCTTTGTTATTTATTCAACAAAAACTACCCTAAAAGCAAGAAACATTAAATATTCTTTCACTGCCTGCAAGTTAGAAAGAATCAGTCCTACCCTGGTAGATTCAGTAATCTGTGGTCCTTTATTGGGTTGTCTTTTTTCAAATATATTACATAATAGGGTTTCATCATAGTTACTTTCTATGCTTGAACCTTTTCCATCCTTGGCTGCTTTTTAGACAAACTGCATTTAAAAGTACTACAATACTGATAGACAGTCTGATAGGGATGCGAGTCATCGATTAATGACTTAATCTGAAGTTGGTTCATCTTACTTATTTGATCAAATACTCAAATAAGTGGCTGTTTTTTCTAAATAGAAAACATTTTCCCTGGTTTCAAGCTGATCTTTCAATAACACAAAGAGCTAAATGTTTTTTGGTTTTTTTTTCCCAATATACTGAATTAAAAATATATTATGGGGCTGCTTAGTGAGGCAGTGGGTAGCACAAGAAGGTTCTGGGTTCAGTTCCCGGCCCGGGGTTTTTCTGCATGGAGTTTGCATGTTCTCCCTGAGCAGGCGTGGGTTCTCTCTGGGTACTCCGGCTTCCTCCCACAGTCCAAAAACATGACTGTTGGGTTAATTGGCCTCTATAAAGTCCCCTTAGGTGTGAGGGTGTGTGTGAACAGTTGTTTGTCCGGTTTGTCTCTGTGTTGCCCTGCGATGGACTGGCGACCTCTCCAGGGTGTACCCCGCCTCTCACCCGTAGACAGCTGGAGATAGGCACCGGCACCCCTCGCGACCCCACTTGGGATTAGGCGTGTCAGAAAATGGGTGGATGGAAAAATATATTGCATCATTATATTATGAGGATGTATTGCATGATCTGTATTAAATGCTGACTAGATTAACTGAAACATGATTTCTTATACTTTATTAATCATATTTATAAGATATAAAAAACTGAAACCTATTATATTACAGAGTTTAAAAAAAAAGTTGAAACACTTCTGATTTCCAATAAACAGAGACAGGCTGGTGAAGATTCTCAGTCATTCAGGTCATAGTCATTCCAAAAAAAGAAAATTAAAAACAATCCACTGGAATTTTTTCCCAAGATTGAAGACGTTTCTCTTCCCATCCAGGAAGCTTTTTCAATTCAAAATGTCAGGAATAGCGTTGAGGTTTTATACAGTAGCCCATCAAAACCTTGTTTTTGTTTAAAACATGCAAATTGAAACGGACGAAGGGGTCCACCCCTTGGCAATGGGGCTCGTTTGGCTTCTTTTGTTTGCATGAAATGCCCCATAAGTTTCTGAAAGTGGGTCGTTATAGAGAATTGTTGGCCTGGCTGATTAGGCAAGGACTTCTGCCTTTGAGTCAATGGGTTGATGCAATCAACTGGTTTTCCTTAGATAGAAAACTTTGAATCAATCTGACTGTATGATCTGGTGAACTGGAAAGTGCCTTGAGATGACATGTGTTGTGAATTGGCGCTATAGAAATAAACTGAATTGAATTGGATTTTTGAATAAATATCTTCCAAAGATATTTTCGGTAAACAGAAGGCTTTTACTAAACCTTCACCCTACTAGCACCTCCCAGTTCTTCATTTTGAAATGCATCCAGATCTCCAGGGCTATGTTCAGTGTGCTCAGATGACTCATTTGTAATAATGCCTTTCTGAGTTTAAAGTAAAGAAAATAAATTCTGGGCTATCAGGAAAACTCAATGCATCTGCAGTATAAATAAGTTCACCAGACTGGCTCTCCTCTTGTAAAAACTGCGAGGGATGTCTCACAAAACCTCTGTTTGCTGAACAGAAAAGAATAAACGTTAGCTGAATTCCAGCTTTGTTTTGATCCTCCTCTGTTTCCCATCACGCTGCAACCGGATACAGCTGGCTGCCTGACACTGTGAATAGAGATGCTTCCATGGGATCTACCCCTTAGGAACCAGGAGCAGATGCTCTACCCTATGTAGCTTCATTAGTGTTTGCTTTGTTTCCAGTAGCAGTGGTGGCTCACATGGTGTGGTTGCGAGAGGCTGTCATTAGCCTTTGATGAACCCCTATTACCATAGTTTGGTCTTTTTTTTTCAGCTACTATCCTTTAGGATTTATCAGCGGACCTCAGGTTAGCTCAGGCATAACATTCAGCTTGTGTTTAGTTTCTTAAATATGGAGTAAGATGACCGTCTATAAAGATATATGCACAGAATATTTGAATTTTTTAAATGTAAGTCAATAAGTAGCAATGGATTTAAGGTTTGTATTTGATCCTTTTTTTTTTCCAGCTCGTACAAACATAGATATGACATCAGATGTTTCATCTGCGGGAATAAAAGCTTATTAGGTTTGAAAGTTAAAACTTTACAACAATACAAATACCAATTTACATATACAGATCTACAACCCTCAATAAGGCTGTTACACTCCTTACCAGTTGTTGGTGGTTAATAGGGCTGTGTTATCGATATTGATTAAAGATAGATTGAGGTTTTCCCCCGATGTATACCAGCTATGCTGTAATTTAAGCCGATATGCTCAAGTTTCATGACTGTACCGGCCACTAAAATGTTTTTAAAACACGTATCTCCTTTTTTTGCATACAGGCGTGAGAGAAGCGCTTTAAAAAGTGAATCCTGTGCTATTCAGATTTTTTTCATTGACTTGGACTCATCCTGAGTGTTTGCAGGTGAACATGTCAGCAAACAGAGAGCAACCTTTAAATCTATCACTGCTGAGAGTGATAGATTGCCTATTCTTAGCCAATCAAAAATAGACAGAGGTGTCAAGTAACAAAGTACAAATACTTCTTTACCTCATTTATGTAGCAATTCTGTCTATCTATACTTTATTGGAGTCATTTTTTGGGACAACTTTTTACTTCTACTCCTTGGATTTTTTTTTTTCTTTTGCAGCTATCTCTACTTTCTACTCCTGACATTTTCAAAATAAAGTCATTAGTTTTGTTTCATTTAAGCTCATGTTCGTTTTTGCCTGTTGGTTAAGAAAAAAAAAATAAAAAAACCATCAAAATAATTTGTTTTATTCAGACAATTAGGGCCTGAACCGTAAATCCTTCCATTTCAGGGAAAACTCCTACATCCTACACCACTGTCGCACCAAATTGTTTTCACCACATACCAAAATTTATATTTTCCCGATGATGCAAATTTAGATTTAAAACTGTTACCATTAGTTATAAAATTAAGAAAATTAAGTCTTAAGGAAATTATCATCCAGAATTGTAGAAAAATGTTCCTGTCAAAGGCTAGTGCAGTAAAGCATCTTCATTAACATTTTCCTGCATTATTTTTAGTTTTATACTTTAAGTAGTTATAAAAATGGTACTTTTACATGAGTAAAAAAACTGAAGTTAAAACAATAGGATTTCTACTTCTACTTTAGTAATAAAAATTAATATGTTTAACAGCTCTGAAAATAGAAAATCACATCAGTACAGAAAAAAGAAAAAGTAAAAAAAAAAAACAGGTATTCTTTTTTGTGGTAAAGGCTCTTGGATGTTTGCTATTTTA
Source organism: Cyprinodon tularosa (assembly GCF_016077235.1). Classification (NCBI taxonomy): domain Eukaryota; kingdom Metazoa; phylum Chordata; class Actinopteri; order Cyprinodontiformes; family Cyprinodontidae; genus Cyprinodon; species Cyprinodon tularosa. The sequence goes on from NW_024039651.1 coordinate 870,154, forward strand.
GAAACTCATTGAATAAATACCATGGTGTGGTAACATCTGTTTGTTGCTGGACTCAATGATCCTGCTCCATAGATGCCCTAAAAGGTTTAGCCTCACTGGAAGTGACATAATTTGGAGCGTCATCCAATCAGGGCTCTACTTTCTCCGTGCTTACCTCAACAGACCGAGACTGAAACTTTAACAGACAGATTAATGCTGCTCAATAGCGGAGGGGAAATCGCGTCTGAGAGCGGAATAAACAGCCGATTAATACTCATGAAATCAGGCGCATTTTAGGGCATATTTAATGCAGTTTGATGACTACACTTATGAAGTCTGACAATGCATATTTTACCCAAAAATGTAATTAAAGTTACAGGGGAGGATGTTGTGCTTTTATTCCCCAAGAAAATTAGAAAGTAGATGGGATTACCTGTTAGAATTGACTAAAAGCTCTAACTTAATTGCTTTAGTTACATGTATTTGAAAGAATTCATGAATACATGAAAAAATGTCCACACTGTTTACATTTGATCACTGCTGCACTTTATGGAATTGAAATGTTCATTTACTGTTTACAAAACCATTTTTAGTACAGCTTTTCAGACACTCTGTGTATACAAAACAACAATAAAAGTTGCCTAAGCCTAACTCTCTATGGAAGTCTAAGTCTTAATTGTAAAGCGAATCACTTTATCTGTGATTTTCACTTAAAACAATAATTTCTGAACATGGGATTTATTTATTTCTTTTTATATATTTATTTATTTTCCAACTTTTATTGTCATTACACTGTCACAAGTGCAGAACAACGAAATGAACCCTCTACATTTAACCCATCCCTGTGGGGAGCTGTGGGGTGCCACTGTGCGGCAACCGGGGAGCGGTGTGGCGTTTAAGGGTCTTTTGCTCAGGGACAAAGAGTGGCAGTCTGATTTATTCTGCAATATTCTCATATTTCTCTTAAAAAGCTTTTATGCAGATTTAACAGTAATGCTGGTTAAAGTACATCCACTGTGGGGGGGCATGCTAGTAGTGCGTAAAGGCTGGAGCTGCATATTCAATCGTTTCTGACATAAACATAATGGCCTCATTACTCACTGCGTGTGTCTGAATGATAACAAAGGTCAAAGTTCAGCGCTGTGCTTAACCTGCTTGCACACTCTGCCAATCCCATTCAACAAGATTTATTGCAAACCCGTTCACACGTCCGTTCAGACTGTTCACATCACCATTCATCCATTTATATCTGTGCTGCAGTCATGGTGTGTTTGTAAAGTCCAACAAAAAATAAAAGGACTCTTCAGTAGTGGTTATTTACTCCACAAGATCTTTAAATAATCAATAGAAACATTCATTTTGGCATACATTTTAGATCCCTTTCCTATCTAAATGTGATGTTTCTCTGTTACAATCATATCTCTTTGTCTAATACGTGTTTGACATATAAATTTAGCCCAACAAATTAGAAAACTGAAGTTTAATTGATAATTCCTTTGTCTTAACAATGAATCTTGAAAATTTGTTTATTTCACCTCAAGTTCATTTTTGCAGGCAATCTGGGTGAAAGGAAAACATGTCATGTGATATTTTGCAACCAGTTGCAATCTCATATCTCCCCCTTAGAGACTGAACTTTTCCCTCTAACCCCATTAAACTTTGCGGGGGTCGCCTCAGGCGTGCTCTCTGTGCGACAGTGACCAACACAATCATAATGGCTGACTTGTGACAGATGCTGGTCGAGGAATGGGATGCCTTCCAAAGCCAGTGGTCAGCGTGGTGAGGCGGTGCAAAGCTCATGTGGCGGTTTCTAAACGCTCACTAAAGAGCCCGCTGTTTGTTAAGGCATTAAATTATTTCACTGCTAATGTCTTTGATTAATCCAATCCAGAAAGCTACAGCTAACACAGGTCAACGGCAGAATGAGATACATTTTCTCATACATGTGACAGAATTTTAAAGGAAATCAACAGTTTTTTTTCTTTTTGGTTTTCAACAAAATTAGATGAATTTTCATATGATGATTAAATTTAATTATGTAAATATGGAAAATTTTAGTTTGACTTGATATATAAACTTAATTAAGTTTGACCAAATCTGTTAAAATAACTCCCCTGGCTTCTCTATTCCTCTCCTCAGGCTGATTTTGGCTGCAAACAGAGATGAGTTTTACAACAGACCGTCCAAAGCTGCAGACTTCTGGGGGACCAACAATGAAATCCTCAGCGGTAAGTCGGTGCAGTCCAGTCGGTGCAGTCCAGTCGGTGCAGTCCAGTCGGTGCAGTGCAGTCGGTGCATTACAGTCGGTGCATTACAGTCGCTGCTGTCCAGTCGGTGCATTACAGTCGGTGCATTACAGTCGGTGCATTACAGTTGCTGCATTACAGTCGCTGCAGTCCAGTCGGTGCATTGCAGTCGCTGCTGTCCAGTCGGTGCATTGCAGTCGCTGCTGTCCAGTCGGTGCAGTGCATTCGGTGCCTTACAGTCGGTGCAGTGCAGTCGGTTCAGTGCAGTCGGTGCATTACAGTCGGTGCAGTGCAGTCGGTTCAGTGCAGTCGGTGCATTACAGTCGGTGCATTAAAGTCGGTGCAGTCCAGTCGGTGCAGTGCAGTCGGTGCATTACAGTTGTTGCAGTGCAGTCGGTGCATTACCGTTGGTGCAGTACAATCGGTTCAGTACAGTCGGTGCAGTGCAGTCGCTGCTGTCCAGTTGGTGCAGTGCATTCGGTGCCTTACAGTCGGTGCAGTGCAGTCGGTTCAGTGCAGTCGGTGCATTACAGTCGGTGCAGTGCAGTCGGTTCAGTGCAGTCGCTGCTGTCCAGTCGGTGCAGTGCATTCGGTGCCTTACAGTCGGTGCAGTGCAGTCGGTTCAGTGCAGTCGGTGCATTACAGTCGGTGCAGTGCAGTCGGTTCAGTGCAGTCGGTGCATTACAGTCGGTGCATTAAAGTCGGTGCAGTCCAGTCGGTGCAGTGCAGTCGGTGCATTACAGTCGTTGCAGTGCAGTCGGTACATTACCGTTGGTGCAGTACAATCGGTGCAGTACAGTCGGTGCAGTGCAGTCGGTGCATTACAGTCGGTGCATTAAAGTCGGTGCAGTCCAGTCGGTGCAGTGCAGTCGGTGCATTACAGTTGTTGCAGTGCAGTCGGTGCATTACCGTTGGTGCAGTACAATCGGTGCAGTACAGTCGGTGCAATGCAGTCGGTGCATTACAGTTGTTGCAGTGCAGTCGGTGCATTACCGTTGGTGCAGTACAATCGGTGCAGTGCAGTCGGTGCAGTGCAGTCGGTGCATTACAGGTGCTCCAGTGCAGTCGGTGCAGTGCAGTCGGTGCATTACAGTTGTTCCAGTGCAGTCGGTGCATTACCGTTGGTGCAGTGCAGTCGGTGCATTGCAGTTGCTCCAGTACTGTCGGTGCATTGCAGTTGCTCCAGTGCAGTCGGTGCATTACAGGTGCTCCAGTGCAGTCGGTGCATTACAGTCGCTGCAGTCCAGTCGGTGCAGTGCAGTCGGTGCATTAAAGTTGTTCCAGTGCAGTCGGTGCATTACCGTCGGTGCATTACCGTTGGTGCAGTGCAGTCGGTGCATTACAGTTGCTCCAGTGCAGTCGGTGCATTGCAGTTGCTCCAGTGCAGTAAGTGCATTGCAGTTGCTCCAGTGCAGTCGGTGCATTACAGGTGCGCCAGTGCAGTTGCTCCAGTGCAGTCGGTGCATTACAGGTGCGCCAGTGCAGTTGCTCCAGTGCAGTCGGTGCATTACAGTCGGTGCAGTGCAGTCGGTGCATTACAGTCGGTGCAGTGCAGTCGGTGCATTACAGTCGGTGCAGTGCAGTCGGTGCAGTCCAGTCAGTGCATTAAAGTCGGTGCAGTCCAGTCGGTGCAGTACAGCTGAATCTTGCAGGATTTTGATCGCCATGTTGTAGCCTTTTATCACTGACCAACTTTACATTCCTTACTAATTGGCTTCCAATAATCAAGGCAGAGTTTGTCCTTAACTTTTCTCTGTAGTTTTCTTCCAATTGCCACCCACATTAACTTAAACTGTATTCAATTTACAGGTCTCTGGTGCACTTTTCAGACAAATAGAGAAAATCAATAATTTTCAGATTATTTTTTTTATTATTGTATTTTATTTCTTTTTTCCTCCTGCATAAGAAGGAAACACAGACATAACCTCGTTGTTCATCAATCTCCTCTCGCCGCTTTGATAGAGGGGTCAGGACTCCACCAGCGGCTCCGTAATTGATGCCTGTTTTTATGCGATGTGACAGGAATAAATGGCCCTGCCTTATCTGTAGGGTTGGCGCAAGGGTGGGGGGGACACCCAGGAGGAGACAGACCATGAAGGGAAATAAGTAATAGCTCCCAGGGGGATCTGTGCAGCTATTTACCCCCCAGAGGACTGGGACCATTTAGCTCTCGGTGGAGAGGAGCTGTCTTAATTGATCAACAGGAAGGCTGCAGACAGACTCACCTTTAATAGGACAAAGTGGAGAAGAGGAATCCAGAAAGATAGAAGCTAATTGATTGGTGGGCTGACTGTGTTTCATTCAAGGGGACATATTTCCTCAATATACTTGTGTTATTACTTGTCTACTTTTTATTAATTGGTCTGTACTACACATACAAACATACAGTATTTAAGGCCAAATTAAGATTATTTTCAAACTTTGTTTAAAGCTAAACAAGCTTCACTTGTTTAAAGTTTTTAATTTTATTAAAATGAAACCAAAAATGTATGATTTGGTTTTAATAAAAAAGTGTCTACTAAAGCAGGGATGCACAAATTGCAGGTTTCTGACCAATTACATTACCAACTTTTTTCATAGGTTTATATTCTGGCTGAAACAATTAATTGGATTAATCTTGATTAATCAATTATCGAAATAATTGTAAATGAATTTAGTAATTGATTTATAGTTAACTTGAGTGTAGAGACTCTAAAACGTGTCTTAAGCTGACAGCGTGACCCATTTAGAGCAGCAATTATAACAAAAATGTAAAACAAGATATAAAAACATGTAGCATTTAAGAAAAAATGATTTTTCGTCTGACGATATGCTCTATCCAGAACTTAGACATAAAAAGATTTACGTTTCACCTGGTTTAATTTAGCAAAAAATCTTCTTTAATTAACCTTTTGCTGTCTGAATATTATTCAATTAATCGAGAAAAATATTCAACAGATTAATCTATTTGTAAACCAATCGTTAGTTTATTTAGTCAAAAAAGGGATTAAACTTGGCCACTGGCCACTGGCTGCACCAATGTTTAGACTTAGACAACTTTATTCTTACCCCCCAGAGGACTGGGACCTAATTTTCTGATTTTTTTCTTCCACTTTTAGTTTGTGTTTTTCCGTGTTGATCAGATCTTAATGATGGACAGTATGTGAGATATGATTAATATGAAATCCTCGTTAGGATACTGCAGATTAAATATTCTACTACTCTCTCCCACCAGGTCTGGACCAAGAGTATGGGAAAGAAGGAGGATCGTGGCTGGGAATCAGTAAATGGGGAAAGCTGGCGGCCATCACAAACTACATGGAAGGACATCCGAACCCTAATGCACAAGGAAGAGGTTAGCCTGTCTTAGCAGAGTCACTACATCTACTGAGTTCATATCAGCTGCTGTGCCGCAAAGCTCCTATTAAACAGCATGTGTCATTTAGAGGCTCTACGGACATCATCAGATGTCCCAACAGGAATTCTTTGGGCCCTGAAACCAATCCGATACACTTAAGATTGAACTTTAGCTTATGCCAACTTCCAGTCTAACACTAGAATAAAATACTGATGCATATATGCTAGGAGCTCACTAGCATGTGGCATCAAACAGAACATTTAGTCAGTGGTTATTTTTTATTGTCGAGTAGTTATGTGATGCGCTAAGCAAATGTTAGCATGCTTACTCTAAAAATATTAAATATCAAAACTGTATGACCAGTATTTCAGGTGCTGTTTCTCAGACTGTTGGGGAGTTGCAATTAAAGTACTGTGTTTCAGTTATTTACAGTGAAAGAAATGATAATATATACAATAGAATGTATACATTACCATTCAAAAATTATTTTTTTCAAATTATTATGATTAGAAAGTGAAAAAGCTTTCCTTTACTGCAAAAACAATCTAGAAATAAGTCAACGTTTCTTAAATTAAGTGTATTAACCCTTCATTTGAGTAGGTAAATAAGATGATTTGCCGATGGAATCAGTATTTTTACTTGTGAAATAAGATGATTAGCTAATATGCACTTGGAATCTTATTTTAAATGTAAATTTCTTTATTCCATTGGAAAAGTGTCTACCTTACCTCCTCAATTCCTGAACAAATGCACTTATTATAAGAAAAAAGGACTTATTTCGATTTTCTTCGGTGTTCCTTTCTTCATTTTCACTGCTTTTTCTTTTAAAAACCATCAAAAGCGCCATATTAATCCAAAAAATGTGAAAGCTTTTTATATACATGAAGGAATGACTTTAAATAGTTCAATTCTATTTCAATTTAATTCAGTTTATTTACATGGCGCCAGTTCACAACATACGTCATCTCAAGGCACTTTACAGTCCACCAAATCATACAGTCAAATTGATTTAAATTTTTCTATCTGAGGAAAACAATATATATATATATATATTGCCATTTATTGGCTGTGGTAGTCTGGAATGAAATGATTATTTCCTTTGCTTTTACCTTTCAGGGTTTCTCGTATCTAACTACCTTATGGATAAGGATGTGGACAGCTACTCCTACCTGAAGAAGGTGTCTGCAGAAGGCCACATGTACAACGGCTTCAACCTCATTACAGCTGAGTTCAAGTGAGGGAAACGTTTCCTTCCTCTCCTCTGATACAGGCCAGCAGGCTCTATGTTTAAGGATGTTTATAGCTGCAAAAGGATTAATTATCTTTTTCTATGTATCGTTATTAGAGATCAACCATTACAGATTGTTTTGACATCAGTCTAACCAACCCCAGACATGTGCTGCAGATGTTTTGGGGATGATTCTTGACAAAATGATTAAAAAATGCTAAATAAGTCACAGTTTAGTAAAAAAAAAAAAAAAAAAAAATTAATGATACATTTAATTAAAAATGAACAAAGGTTGGCAAACGCATGTGCTTTGAATTGGATGCAGGTATCATACCATATTGATACCGAAAACAAATCTAGTATCAACCAAAAATATAGGCCTGTTGATGTATTCAGCGCTCTCTAATTGTCATAGGATGGAATATATCTCTATGGTCATAAAAATATTAGGACTGCTTTTTTTTCTTCTATCAATAATGACTGATCCTTTTGGCCCGATTCATTCATGCATTTGATCCATTAGTGCGTTCAGCAGGCAGACCTTGAGATCAGGCAATCTTTTGATTTGTTGATGTGTCTTTTTGTTCAAATTGAGGCTTGAGTTACATTTATTGTTCTCAGTTTTATTATGTAAATTCAAATAATTAAAAGTTTGTTCAGTGAACGCTAAGCTAGCACAGCAGGAAGTCCCTGTGGTCAACTGAGATGGAAAAGAGTATCACTACCTGCCAGGGAAAGGCTGGGCGCTGGGTTCAAATGCACCACAATAGCTTCCTGAAGGGTAAGAAAGGAAAGAGAGGGAGGATTCAGTGAGGAGTTTGGTGTCAGGAGGTGTGCTTCCTGCTAACATGGCCTGTAGCCTGGATATCAACTGATATAGTTGTTTTTTGCAGCTTGTTAATTCATTTCATTTTAATTCTTTTATGAACACATCTCCAGTTCCACCCAGCGGATCTGTGGACGGATGCTAATTTTCCTTACACCTTATGTAATAGAACCTGTGCAGAAATTACTCGTACTGAGAACATTTAGAAAAGAAAAACAAAGAACTGCTGCTTATCCTTAGGTTTAGCTGCTCCCGCTTGTTTTGCTGTCCTTTTATGTAAAAAAAAAAAAAAAAAATCTGTTCTGACCCTGACAGCTGCCTTTCCTGCAGAAAGAGAAGGAAACCTTCATCTTTTAAATAAGCACCAACATTAGCGAATTATGTCTTTCCTGCTGCAGAGCCCTGCAGCGCTGGAGAAATAGGATGTTTATTCCCCTAATCAATAAGGCGTCACATGGAAAGACAATGCCTCTACGTTATATTAGCATTTACAGGATTTCTTAGTATTTTTCTGGATCTGCTTGATTTAAAATGCAGCAACAGTTTGAGTTCTTTTGAAATGGAACTTTCTGGGCATTTTGGTTTAAAGGCTTTCTACCTAATATGGAAAGATGTCGATTTATTGTTTGCATAAAGTTTGAATTTCCTCTTAAAATCACTTAAAATCAGAATTTCTATCCATGTTGGATTATATCCGTGGCAACATTCAAGAAGCTAAAACCATAAATATTCTAATGGCAGTCTTCAATATTTTAATCCTCCATATTGTTCACCATTTTTTCTGACTGATAACTTTCTATTTTTATTTCCATTTTAACTGATAATTGCTGCAGAGTAAAAATTATATCTTCCTCCGCTGTTTAGGTGCTGAGAAATTATTCCCTTTATCTTCTTCCAGGTTGAGAGCGGCTGGTTTAGACTTTTAATGTTAGAGATTAGCTGAACCTTATTGCCTAAAAGCATTTCTTTTACTTGTTGGCAGAAACTTGCTTCAGCTGAAATAGAAACATCTTTGTGCTGCAAATAAAACACATTCCAGAGTATTGGATTGGATGAACTCTATGAATGTTAGAGGAAGCTCTTCGATTATTGTTTTAGGATCCTTTTCTTCTTTTAAAGAGCTTTATAGCATTGAAAATTCCTTTTTGAAAGCACAAAGCACTGCCTCTTCATAGAAACTATTCGTTGATCGCTGCATATTTCTAAATTCTCTTATAGATTTTTTAAATGAAACAAAATTAAAGCTGAAGTCTGTAAGTTTTTAAAAATCACTTTTTTGTCATATTGGCTAAAACTGTCCCTATGCCCAGACAGCAGTACATGTGATATGTAACCTGTGAAAAAAACTGCTTCAATTGGTACCGCCTACTGCCTGTATTTCAATCTGGAAAGAATAATTCGGGACGAGTCAAAACAACCAATCACAGCCAGAGGAGCGTCTGATGGAGTGTCAATCACAGCTCACACACGCTGAATCCCGCCTCCCCCCTTCTGGTCACATGCGGTAGCCGCGCAGATGCTGTGAGAGGGGTGGAGCTTGGAGGTGGGGCATGAGTGAAGCAGAGAGGGTGGGGGAGTGGAGTGAAACCTGTTTTTCTTCAAATTTTCAGTCGAAGCCTGCTCTCTCCTCAATGTTACAGACTGCAGCTTTAACACATTAAATTCACTCTGATTTCAAAGAAGAGAATTTAAAAGATCATATAATAAAAACTTAAAAGTCTTTGAAGTCATTGTTTCATGCAGGAAACTCAATGTTGGGCAATAATCTATCTACTCAACTTTCTCAAAAAGATTTTTTATCCACTGTATGATTCCGTATTCATATTGATGAAGCACCAAATGACACCAGCAGAAGCGATGAAGCTTTGCAGAAATGCGACAGGCAAGCATCACATTTCATAGAGATGTGACCTTGTGATTTTACGGTGCATTAAAAGGTCCTGAGAACAACTTCTGATGGCTTTAGAAACAAAAAATGAGAAGAATCGGTGAATTATAGCAGTGGACCAAGTAAATGTGGAGCTTTGCAGAAGTCTTCTATCTGTTGTTAGCATTTTATGTAATATTCAAACATGGATTAGGCTGTAACTATGAAGTTGAAGTGCATCTTTTTTATTTTTATAGAAAAAAACCTGAAGATTTGCATGCATGGGACTCTTAACTGCAGTACTTGCTGTGAGCCTCTTGGTCAGACGTGTAGAGAGAAAGTCAGATTGGATGGATAGCATCTTTGTTTATATTTTTAAAGTTTAGTCACAAAGTTGTTATTGTTTTTTTCTGGCTGGACTTCAATCGTGTCAGTCTAACTAAGAATAACATTTAATCTAATCTCTGTTGCTCGATGTTCAAGGTCATTGTTCTGTAGCCATCAATTTACTCATCAACCGGGTCTAGATTCCCCGACCCTCGGCATTATAATACCAACACCCCGGCTTTTACAGCTCGTCTGTATTTGTAGATGTAGTCGATGATTCTTCAGAGAGCTTTTTGACCTTGCCTAAAAGCCTGACCATCATTGTCTGTGCCGAGAGCCCGTCCACGCCTCTCCAGGCAACTGCACCACAGCTGGCGATTGGCAAATTGCTCTACAGCCTCAACATAGAGGGCTCTTCATTAGAGCAGCTCCAGGCCAGAATACCGATTACCTCGCTGCCTGAGGTCTCAGAAAAAGGGACTTTTTTTTTCTCACTCGTCCCTCTTCGCTGTCTCTCTGTGCCCAGTAGCCCTGATCCCCTGCTTCTCCCTCATCTCTGCTCAAATCAACCCAAAGCCCTGCTGATAAGGCCCTCGATATTCCAGCCACTTATACATAGCAGAAATGACCTCTCTCTCCATAAATCCTTCAGCTGCTTCCTCCTCTGTCAATTTGACTCACAGCACAGACATGAGGGTCTTTAGTTCAGGTCAAAATACAGAGAACAAAGCTACAATCTCCTCCTTTTTGCATGTTTGCTGTTGATTTTAAGTAGTTTATTTTTTGCCTGGTCGCATCAGTGTGTGCTATCGCTCGTGTCGACCCCCGTCTACCGCTGCTGTGTTCACCGTCACCATAGGAACACGGACAGTGTTGTTTATTTATGATGTTTAGCCGGCTCTGGGTACAAGAAACAATATTAAGGACGGGAGATTGCTGTTGTCAGAAGGATTTTGTAATGTCAGTTGGCGGCTATGAGATTTGCTCTGTCTGTCTGCTGTTTTCTTCTCTGACACATTTCTCTGCCTTTAGAACATGCTCCCCTCAGAAGTGTTCGATTTGCTTTTGTCAGGCTATGCTGCTGTATTTACCTCGGTGCAATGTGCTTTTGCTGATATTGAAGCTCATGGCTGGATGCTGGTCATTTTTTTTCTTTTTCAAATTCTGTTTTTTATAGTTTTGCAGGTTTTCTATCAAACTTTTTTTATGTTAAAAAGTAACAGGAGTTGTTGCACCTGTTATATGTCAAGTTGTACATGAAAACCATTTGTTCCTGTTGATGAATTAAAGTAATCACCTGTAGATTTCTGTGAGGAGACTGTTTCTATGCAGTTTTCTCATTGTTCATCACAGCAACAAATGGCTACTCGTGACCAGAACTGTCATCTGAGCGGCTAAAGCTGCACCACCACTCTGATGAATGCATCTAATGAAATCCAGCAGTTCTGAGCAGATTAATCAATTATTAAAATAATCATTAACTAATTTAGTTATCAATTAATCATTAACTGGAGTAAAGAGACTTTAAAACATGCCGTTAGCTGACAGGTCAACCCGCTCAGAGCAGTAATTATATATAAAAATTGTAAAACAAATAATCAAACATTTTGTATTTAAGAAAAAAAAAAGTTTCCATCCATCAAAATGCTCCATCCAGAACGCCTTAAATGGAAAAAAAAATGTTTTCATCTGGTTTATTCATCACAAATCTTTAAGGAACCTTTGGCTATCTAATAATCATTTCATTGAAATAAATTTTGACAGATTAAGTGTGCAAAATCGATTAATCTAATCAAAACCGTTAGTTGCAGCCCTACATCTAGGGCTAAAACATCCATCCATCCATTTTCCATCACGCTTTATCCCTGCTCAGGTCACAAGGGGTGCTGGTGCCTGTCTCCAGCTGTCAATGGGCGAGAGGCGGGGTACACCCTGGACAGGTCGCTAGTCTGTCGGAAGGCAACACAGAGACAAACAAACACACTCACACATTCGCATCTAAGGAGAATTCAGAGAATATAATTAACCTAACAGTCATGTTTTTAAGCTGTGGGAGGAAGCCGGAGTACCCGGAGAGAACCCACACATGCTCAGAGAGAACATGCAAACTCCATGCAGAAAGAATGGAACCAATAACCTTCTTGCTGCAAGGTAACAGTGCTACCTACTGCTCCACTGAGCAACCCAGGGCTGAAACAATTAATCGGATTATTGTTATTAACAATTATTGATATAACCATCAACTAAAATGGCCTGTGAATCAAATGTACACACACACTCGTGGAACAGTGCTGGCATTAGATGTTGAAGCAGTGTTGCACCGTGTTTCAGACTGACTGACTGATGCCACAGCTACGGCTGCCATGAAACCACATCAAAAAGTTCTCCGGCCTTCTAGTTCAAAGGGATCTGGTCATAAATTATGATTCTCCCTGCTGTACTAAATCTGTGACAGGTGCCCTTGATGTAGGGAAGATTTTTCTAAATGAATTCATTCACTGCGACAAACCAGTCCAAAAGATGCTCCACTGTGGCTAAATGCTGTTGTGCCTCTTTGAAACCTGCCATTAGTTCACCCCCAACATTTATAATCCTACCGTACTCTTATCCTCTACTTCTTCTTTGTCATACAAGCGTATTGATTCCAGTTTTATAACTTGTAGTGCAACATCATGTTGGTTTTATCATCGCCGTCCTTTCAGCAGACACCTACTGCATTACCTCCACCTAGACGTTGATACGTCTACTTGTCTAATTTTCTGTTATACTGTGTCCCATCTAGAGCCAAACAAGACATGGTGTGTTACTATGGCAACAAAGGCAGCTCTGAACCCATCCGTCTGAATCCAGGTCTGTGTTTTTTTGTTGTTTTTTTTATTACGGTTGCTGTAGAAACCATTCATTTCCAGTCCACCTCTGCTCCTGGCCTCTGGCCCGTTCATGTTTGCCTTGACATTTCTGTTGGTGTCGCTCTCACTTTGGGTTATTTGTTGAAGCACATGACAAAAGGACTCCAGAGGACTATTGGTTGACACGGTGTGGATTTTTTTTGTGTCGTGCTTGTTTCTCCTTAGCAGGGATCTATGGCTTAAGTAATTCGCTCTTGGATACCCCGTGGAAGAAGCTGCTGAAAGGCAAGCAGCACTTCACCAGCATCGTCAGCGACCAGTCCCTGTCCTGCGACGGACTCGTCCAAGAGCTGCTCAACGTGCTTAATAATGAGGAGCTGTGGGTGACCAACACACAACAAACGCACAGCATGAAAAACACTGAAAAAAGTTTAAAACGTTGTTTTGTTTTTTTTTTTAAAGGAAAAGTCCAGTCAGCAGGGAATGATCAAAGGATCATTATCTGTACCTAACACTAATATGTTTGCGGTGATTTAATGAATTTAGCGGTGATCGGTAAAAAAATAAAACAAATTTTCATCGGATTCACCGAGTCTGGGAGCGGCCATTTTTGCCCAAATAAAGTAACACCTCACTCCTGACATCTTCTGGCAGTGATGTCACGGTGTGGTAAGCCTAGCGCCATTCTCCCCGCTTCGCAATCAAAATCAATGGGAACTACTAAACACATCTGCAATCAACAACAATTATTTAAGATTTCCAGAGGACTTCACCATTAAAAAGTGCGAAAGACGGTGTTGTCAAAAGTACACATATTTGTTACTTAAGTAGAAGTATAGATACGGCAGTTTAAAAACACTCTGGTAAAAGTTGAAGTATCAACTTGACCTCTTTACTCAAGTAAAAGTGAAAAAGTATGTTCTCCAAAAACTACTTAAAGTATAAAGTAACCTTTAACAAAAACAGCCAGATGCCACTATATGAACTGAAAGCTCAATTTTTCAACTATTTTGAAAAATTCTTTGAGATAGGGCCAATGATGATGGAGGTCTTGTTGGTCTCCGATGATCTTTTTCTGAATCCGACATTCTAGCATGGCATAGACAATTCACATTAGCAGTTTAAAGAACACCTGTTTGCTTCTGATGATTTCCTTTAGCTAACCAATGAGTGTTTGCATTATATGACTCATCCAATTACACTAGTTTTCACTAGATGTGGATGGCGCCAATGATCTGCATTGGATGGCGCACATGACGTGAAATAAATACTTATAAACATTAAACCGAAGCCAAGAGTAACAAGTAAGGTTTGTTTTAAAAATGTAAGGAATAGAAAGTAAAGATACTTGTGTGAAAATATAATGAGTAGAAGTAAGAAGTAGGAAGAAAAATAAGTAATGGAGTTAAGTATAGATACCTAAAAAGTGTACTTAAGTACAGTAACAAAGTATTTGTACTTTGTTTCTTGACACCTCTGGCGAGAGCTATAGTTAAACTGACAATGCCCACGTGCATGGCAGTTGGATGTTGTAATACATCGGGTAAAAGTAAAAAAAAAAATTCTTATTTCATCTTTCCGATTCCTGATGCTCCATGGACGGATTCGTTGTTGGATTGCCAACTTGAAGAGGGAGGATTTGCCATGGAACGCCAGAGAAAACACATGTAATATGTAGCCAACATTTCAAAGAAGAATGTTTTCAAGATGACTTGGATAATAGCGCGTTATGACAAACACCAGATACAGCATCGGGACTTGCTCAACAGCCGATACCGCACTGTGACATCACAAACCGGTAGTTGGCAGTAGTATTCTTTGACAAACATGGATGTCTCCAGTAAAGCACATTCAAATGAAAATTACTCTTAATTAAAAACACTTATCATTCATTGAACAGTATGTAATAAATACTTTCAGAAGTTTGAATTCTGAATATGACCGGACTTTTCCTTTAATTGTCAAACGTTTGAAGCATTACGTTTTTTTGTTTGTCTTTTTTGTAGTATGTAGAACAATTATCAAGTGAAGGTAAAAAAAACAAATAATCCTTCACTTAGAGTTTTTTTTCTGTTTGGTCATTTTGCTTCATAGAAACACACCTGATCCAATTCAAGAGAAGCAGGGTGACGGTTACAGCCAGTCCATGATCCAGGCTCTGTCGGCCGTATGTGTCCGCTCTCCTCATTATGGCACAAGGTCAGTGTCTCCTCCCTTTGACAAATCTCTCTATTTTTCCTCCTACTTTTTTTCCAACCCTGCTATGATGGGACTGACTGCAGGATCTCTTGTTCCCTGCAGTGAGTCTCTGGAGCAGGAGTGTCCAGACTATAACCCATTTATAGGGGATGTTTTGCGGTCCATGCATTCAGTTCAGGAACATTACAAAACTGACTGATCTATAAATTTCTAAGCAGCATTTCTTCCCCATATGCTGTAATTTTCCTTGATGTTGCTTATAACTCTTGATTAAAAACTTCAGAAATCCTGTTACTTTCTTTTAAACAGGCAAAGGTGTATATTTATATTTCAGATCAACAGGTACTAGAGGGTTCTTTCTCACGTTATAATATTCCACGTTATGTTTTTCAGCTTTTTTATTGTCATTACACTGTCACAAGCACAGAACAACGAAATGAACTCTCTGCATCTTAACCCATCCACTTGGGGAGCAGTGGGCTGCCATTCTGTAGCGCCCGGGGAGCAGTGTGGGGTTAAGGGTTTTGCTCCCAGAGTGGCAGTCTTTGGGAGTGGGGCTTGAACTCAAAACTTCTTGATTCCAAGCTCTATGCCCTACCCACTAGGCCACTCTCAGCTGCCGTTACTAATCAACATTAAAAAATGTAAAATTGAAAAAATATATATAATTTAAAAACATTTTAATACAGTTTTTATTTGAAATTTCTTCACACAAAGCAAAAAGGATTGAAAAAGTGGTTTTAGGTCAGAAGCCAGAGTGTTCATACACCTCGGAATTCAGTGACAGAAAAAAAGTGATGTATAAATGTGAGTGGAAGGTAAATTATTCGTTTTTTTAAAGTGTGTTTTTATTATTTTTTTAAAGAACATTGCAACATTCAATTTTCAATTTGCTTCAATTGCAGAAGTTGTTATAAAGACAATATTTCATAAGAACTGGAGCAACTCAGTAAGCACACAGACGGTTCATTGAACCATTGCTTGTTAGGATTATTTTAGTGATGATTTGACATTAAATCTCAAAATCTAAGACAAATAAATAATGCAGTTCCTTGAGTTTGTTAACCCTAAATCAAGCTGTTTTATAAAGGTTTACATGGGGATAAACAATGTAAAAAAGGAACATAGCACCTGTGTCAGGGAGAGTGTTTAGGAAAGGTTTAAAGGAATAGTACACCCAAAACATGATTAGCCTTCATTTTCTACTCACCCCCATGCTGAACAACACTCTGGAGTACTTTTTTGATATCTCAAATGCATCTGGAGATCTGGGAGGCTTCTTGCTGTCTGCTGACATTCAAATGGAGGTCCATAGCGCCCGAGACAGAAAGGTCCATAAAAGTCCACAAAAAACGTGTCAGTTTTCCTCCATACTGCTCGTCCAATGTATTCCAAGTGTCCTGAGTGGGTAGCGTCCAGAATTTACTCGAAACGAAGTCATTTAGAATGTTTTTAGAGCATAAACAGTAGTGTATAGCAGCGGTCCACAACCACCGGGTCATTTGGTACCGGGCCGCACAGAAGAAAAAAAAAAAAAAATTATTTTTTTTATTTTGAAAAATATAATAAATTGCGGTATTCTCTCCCAGTTACATCAGTCGGTGCATCTGTGCCTCTTGACACAGGTTAATTCAGTTCAAGACTCATCCTATCTATAACATCCTATCTTTGTGAAGCAGGATTTTCTCCGGTTACAGCGACCAAAACAAAGCTACGCAGCAGACTGGACATCAGGAGCACACTTTGTGTGTCATTGTCTCCGATTACGCCTAGATGGGACCGGCTTATTGTTTTATTTTTATTTTGTTTGTATTTGATTTTATGCCAGTCGTATCATTTTACTTTATAGTATGTACCCCCCCCGCCCGGCCGGTAAGCGCGCGGGGGGTTGGGGATTGGGTAAATAGGATCAAGTAAAAACAGGTCCGCCGTGCCGCACCCCCCCCACCCCCCACCCCCCGCCGGTCCGTGAAAATATTGTCTGTCATGTAGCGGTCCGTGGTGCAAAAAAGGTTGGGGACCGCTGGTGTATAGGATTTCCTACAAACGCGCGCCTGCGAGTTCATGAGTCTACGGAAACTGCGGCAGACCAAACCAGACGAAAGTGCGCATTCAGCGTCTGCTCTGCCGATAATGCAAGCGTAGAAGAAGAAATGTGCTGTTTACCTGTGCAAAGAAAGAAACAATGAAAGAAAAATGTCTGAGGACTTCATTGTTGAGGAAGAGCATGAGTTCTTTGCCGAGCTGAATGCGCACTTTCGTCTGGTTTGGTCTGCCGCGGTTTCCGTAGCGTCGTGAACTCGGATGCACGCGCTTGTAGGAAATCCTATACACTACTGTTTATGCTCTAAAAACATTCTAAATGACTTCGTTTCAAGTAAATTATGGACGCTACCCACTCAGGACACTTGGAATACATTGGACGAGCAGTATGGAGGAATGTTGACACGTTTTTTGTGGACTTTTATGGACCTTTCTTCCTCGGGCGCCATAGACCTCCATTATTTGAATGTCAGCAGACAGTAAGAAGCCTCCCAGATCTCCAGATGCATTTTACATATCAAAAAAGTACTCCAGAGTGTTGTTCAGCATGGGGGTGAGTAGAAAATGAAGGCTAATCAATTTTTGGGTGTACTATTCCTTTAAAGCAGGGTTGGATCATAAAGCATTATGCTAAACTTTATTGGTCTCTCTTTACTAATCTGACACTCATGGAGTAGCTAGAAAAACAAATCTATAAGAAGTCCTGTTGGCACTTAGAAAATAGTGGAAATCTATCCTGCTTTTTTAACGTTTTACTGTATATAGTCCAATTTTATTTTCTTTACTTTCCCCTCCACTTTGTACGGAAGAGGATTAGGGCCACAAAAAAAAAAGTTAACTGATTTTTAAATTTTATTTCAGTTTAACATGGGGATAAAGTCAGAATTCTGAGAAAACAGTCAGAATTCTAAAATTAAAGTCAGAATTCTGAGGAAAAAAGTCAGAGTTCTGGGAAAAAAGTCAGAATTTGGAGAAAAAAGTTAGAATTCTGACTTTTTTTATTGTTAAAATTCAGTCAGAATTCTGAGAAAAAAGTCAGAATTCTGAGATTAAAGTCAGAATTCTTAATTTTTTCCCCATACTAAACTGAAATAAAATTTAAAAATCAGTTAACTTTTTTTTTTTTCCCAGTGGCCCTAATTCTCTTCCGTAACTTTGTGCTCCTGACATGAAAACATATAGAAATAAATTTAGTTGTGTTTTTATTCCTTTAATAAACAATTTCTGTACGGTGTGATCCCTGCCTGATCATTATTGGGTGACGTAATTTGTCTTTCTTCTTCTTTTCCAGGACCAACACAATAATCCTGATAGATGCAGAGGGGAACGTCACCTTCACAGAGCGCACAATGATCGACTTTGACACAAGCAAATGGAGCACCAATTCCTTTCGGTTCAACCTCCAGGCATGAAGACGAGTTAGAGGAGACCAACTCTGTGCCTTTCTGCAACAGCTTTTCCTCCGTCGGCCAATCGACTGCAGCTGCTCTTCCCAGAAAGACTGGCCTGTAGCTGCAAACATGAACTACCTGTCATCAATTTAATTTAAAATGCTTCTTTAAAAACAGCTGTAATAATCTAGAGAGAAAATGCCAAAGGACAATAACATTTTTATGAATAAAATTGTTTTATCTACATGTCACAGAACACACTTGTTTGGATGCGGGAATGTCTAACCTGCTGTTTTCTGGTTATCATAAAATCTTCATGAAAACATTGAATCTGTTTGGAGTCAGATTTTCTAACCTTAAATAAAACAACAATTCTTTCAGTTTTAGGACTAAATGTTAAAAGTGTTGTTTATTGATGCATTTATTACATTAGATTAGATTACATTAGCGTATTCAAGCCATCTTAGGGAATCCAAAAACAAAAGATTTTGAATGCAAGTTGTTTCAGGTGATAATCGTTTGCCATCCTCTGTTGTTTATGGGTGAATTTCCAACTATTTGACAAGTTAAACGCTTCATCCAAACACTCAAGCTACCGAATGGTTGAAAATTTTTTCATTCAAATTAGTTTCACTAATTGTGGAGTCATTTCTAAATTCCAAATGATAAAATGTGATTTTTAAGAAGTTGGTATCTCGCATCAAAGGACCCACTTTAGTTTATTTCTTCAGCATAAAAAGTGTTTTACAGGCTATCAAAGCAACAGGGATAATTCCACTCAAACCGAACCCATCAGAGTTTATCTCCACTGTTTATGGGAAATCTTTGAAACTAAGTGATTTATTTTCTCCATGCTGATTTGAAATTTAGATAAAGAAGGTGACTCTCACTTTAACTAAAATCTTTTTTATTTTTTTAATTTAAAACAATTTTGGTTCAGGAGCAATGATGATAAAAAAAAACATCTCAGAAGTATGAGAGCAGAAATTAGTGGCAGAAGTTTGAATTTATAGTGAGTTTTCTCTGATTCCCACATAAACTCACATTTTTATAGTAACTGAACTTTATTGATCTCGCACTGGAGAAACTCACCTCTGCATTTAACTCATCCCCTTTGGGAGCAGTGGGCTGCCATTGTGTGGCGCCTGGTGAACAGTGTGGGGTTACGGTTTTTGCTCAGAGACCCAGACTGCAGGCTGTGGGGATTGAACTGGGTAATTGCAACCTTCTCATAGCTGCTCTAACTACAAGGCCAACAATCCTGCATCATTTGACCAGATGTTTTAGTCAGCATTCTGACATGTCTGGCTTACTATCCTGTCATAATCATCTTGGTTTTATCTGGTTGAGTTGTTTTTATCTCACCACAGGCAGGACCTAAGAACACATTTCATAAATTTCCAATATGGCTGACACAATGGGGCTTTGAGGATGTCATTTACTCAACATAATGGTCCCTTAAAACCTGCTTATATGTGATCCATTGGACATTCAACTGTTTTAAGGTTTTTTTTTTTTCTTTACAGTGTCCTATGTGGCAATACGGAAATAAGAATAATTGTCTTGATGCCAAAAAGAGTCCAACAGAGTGGAGCAGCATGGCTATCACCATAGTGTTCCGCTTTATGTATGCATGCAAATAACTTTATTATGATTATGCAGGGAGTATTGCAAATTATAAAGACATTGCAATGTCAGTAGTATATGGAAGGAAAAACAAGAAAAAGGAGAAAAGATGAAGGAAATGCATAGTCTTTTCTACTACCTGTGGTATTGTTGCGTTGCAGCGTTGTCGAAAAGAGTGCTATCTACAAAATTATTGAATGCCTACTTAATTCTAAAGGTTGATTACACAATTGTTCCAATGAGACATTTATTTAATCAATAACTGGTTTAATAGTTGATAGGTTCATATTAAGTAAAAATATATTACTTTTATAGTTGTTTTTTTAATGAAGTTTAGTGTCAGTAAAGCAGTTTAAACCTGTTTAATATACCCTACCATTTCTGACATTAAATGTTGTCAAAGATCCTACCAGATGCATGTTGATAGCTATAAAAAGCATGTGTTCAAAGATGCTAAGGAATCTTTTTCCACATGAAGTCAGGGTTTAACTGTATGCTCCAGCCTTTGTGTGGATTAAGAGAAAGTCCACAGTATATTCAAACTTATGCACCCAATATTTGCTTTTAGAAATAGCTGAAGGTGTGAGATCCATCATCTTTCCTCCCTGGAGACAGAACTTTTTTAATGCATCATTATAAACCCAAAGTAATAAGACAGTTTACTTTATATTTATGTATTGTTTATCTTTTTTTTCTGTTATCCAAGCTCTTTAAGTGAAAAATAACACGTTTCACGTATGCAATATACCTAATTTTAAAACAGCATCCCAACAGCGACATCTGCTGGTCAAATTAACAAACTAATAGTTATTTTTGGCACGATGAAGTACGTTATAGAAATTTTGTTTTGTGTGTGGTGGATTTTCAATAAAAAAATAAATAAAGCTTAAATATTTTTTCGTTTGCTCTGGTGTTTTAAACTGTTCGCATCCGTTTTGGAGGATACTCTATTCAATAGAGTTTATTGAATGGATGAATCTTACGTCACTCAGCATGGGGAACGCAGCCATTGGTCTGTTGACCAATCAATCACCATGGAAAACGCCGGTTCTTGAGGGCGGGATTTGTGAAAGCTCCACCTGTGCCGTGGTTTCCTTTCAAGATGGCGTTGCTGCCGCGGGAGCAGTGTGGCTGCTGCTGGGAAATAAAATCATTTTAAAGGGTGGTGGAATCCTAAGAAGAGAAACGTTTGTCACACTTATTAGTGAGTAGATCACCAGCGTTTTCTCAAGCTTTTTAATCGTTCGCAAAGTGTCTTTTCAAACGTCAGTGTTAGCTTGTTAGCCGCTTAGCAATGACGCTAGCATTACAGTGTAGGCCTAACGAGCAGCTACAGACTGAAAGGATGCTCACTTAATAATTTTAAACTAAAGAGAGTTTTATTTTTAAAAAAATTACAATTATTATCAAACTACGGAAGAGGATTAGGGCCACGGGAAAAAAAGTTAACAGATTTTTAAATATTTCAGTTTAATATGGGAAACAAATCGGAATTCTGACTTTAATCTCAGAATTCTCACTTTAATCTCATTATTCTGACATCAATCTCACAATTCTGACATCAATCTCACAATTCTGACTTAAATCTCTGAATGTTGGATCTTAATTTAGATGAGCACCATGTAGGAAGAGATGTGGGAACTCTCAGCTTCACTGACGAAGATGTGTTTTTTTGGGAGGGCCAGCAACACATTGGAGGAAAATGATGGAATTAGGAGACCTTTTACGTGCCCGAGGGGTCCCTGGTGATGCTATTTCATTAATAGAGGAGCAGAAGGTGATTAAAACAAGAGAGCTAGTTTTGTCTCTAAAACAGAGATGGCTACGGCTTGATGCTAACATGTTTGTTAGCTGTCAGAATTCTGAGATTAAAGTCAGACTTATTTTTTTCAGTGACCCAAATCCTCTTCCGTATCAAACCGACAAATCATGCTTTAGCAGATTACGCATATAATGGAATGAATGTCTAAATGCATTTAAACCTGACATATACTCTGTGGTCATTTTCCCCTTTTATCTCTTAGATGTCCGCATTGGAGCATGGTCAGCGCCGCTGTTCCAAAATAAGCTGAATGCATTGTGATTTCCAATAATTGAGACAGTGATTCTGACAGCTGTCTGCATTAATGAAAAGAGCAATGTAGTCAGCTTAGCATATTCTCATCTGGTACGCGGTCTAAACAGGGAGGATCTTCTGCTTTTTGGGAATCTGCAAAGATTATATGAATTGTCAGTTTTCTATAAGGTTTAGGTATATTTTTTTGCAAGCAACATGGATATAGATGAAGTTCTCCCCCCTCTTCCTCTGGAGCCACCTGATGATTTTGATCTAGACCAGAGCAGAGCACCTCCACCACCTCCCCTGCAAACGTCCAGTGACGCAGAGGTAATGGACGTTAGCTCTGGTGGTGATGGACACACGCACACCCCAGGGGATGGGGAAGCAACACAGGAGCTTATCAGCAAGGGCTCCCTTATTTTCTCTACACACCACACCAATGAAGCTAGTCCCAACCCAACGTGCCCCAGAACAGCCCGCCATGCTCCTCAGGTCACCAAGTTCCTGCCAGACCTGAAGCAGCTTAGAGATGTTAAGATCAGAGTGAGCTTCACTGAGAGCAGCAGCAGCACTAGCAGTAACAGTAGCAAAGAGAGGAAGGTGTTATATACAGGTGAGGGCCAAGAGACAGGAAGTGATGATTGTTTAACTCATCTCAATGGTGAAATGCAAGACATGGAAAGTTTGTTAGAGGTTGCTGAGAGTAGCAGCGGAGCTGGGAACGCAGCAGGCAGCAAGTCGGAGGAGAGTGCTGTAGACCTGGAAAATAAGGTAGAGTTTGCCGTTTTGGATGAGTTGGAGGACTACTACGACATCCTGGTGGGTGATGGGGAGCAGGGCGGCTTTAAATCCGACGCCATAGTTCAGCGGGAGCCGGTGGACGACGAGGCTGCTGTCTACGGGTATGAGGTACGTCTGAGCTCATGTTTTGCATCTTGCCTGCTCATTTTGAGATTGTGTTGTCAGGTTTGTGCAGAGTCCAACCTTCATTCCCGTGTTTCAATTTTACTTTGACCTTTTAAAATGGCTGTATATAATTAAAAAAAAGATAAAAGTTCTTTTCACAATGGCAAACAGAGCCTTACAAAAATGATTGGCTCCTGTACCACCTTTCTAAAATGTTTTATATTGAGATTTAATTTGCTTGAGAGACACAAACTGCAGCAAAAAGGAAGTGGCCAACCCGGGTTCGAATCCGACCTGTGGCTCTCCCCTTCTCTCATACGCCCTTTCCTGTCAGCCTACTATCATAAAAAAGCCACTAGTTAGGGCTGCAACAACAAATCGATAAAAATCGACTTTTAAAAGCGTTAGCAACGAATTTCATCATCGATTAGTTGTGTCGCGCGATTAATGCGTCATCCGCCGCCGTCGTCATCACATCCACTTAACTGAAACGGGGGAAGAAAAAAAATACGGCAGCGCTGCAGATGCAGTGTTGCCAACTCAGCGAGTTTGTCGCTATATTTAGCGACTTTTCAGACCCCTCCAGCGACTATTTTTCAAAAAAGCAACTAGCGACAAATATGGCGACTTTTTACGGTGTCACTGTCGGCTTTTGGAGACTCTTACGTGAAAGCATGTATCGTTCCTCCAGCGGCAGCTGCTGCCGTGGGGCGCCTCCCCCAACCCTGTACAGACTGCAAACGAAGCGCGCATGCGCCGGGATTGACGGCGCAAATTGATCACAATAATTAAAATACCCTGCGCTTTGTAAAGTGAAAAAAAGTCGTAACATGCAACTTTTGTAAAAACAAATGAACATGGCACGGAAGCACCACTGTTATGATGCAGCACCTGAAAAGGAAACACATTGATCAGCTGATCAGCAAGATGAGTAACCATGTTTGTTTGGTTTTAAAGTGGGGAAACGTTACGTTAGTTTCTCAGGTAGCTCATCTGATGCTTTCCTTACCGTGTTAGTAGGTTACAGACAGTGATAAGGTTGGCTACTTATTTTACTTTTAATTTCATTTGAATTAGCTTAAGCAGCGTTTATATTTTCTTTATAAATAAATTAACTTGCAAATTATGAGGGCAAGGCTTTTAAAGTTTAAATCTTCTGGCAGAGATAAAGTAAAGAAGATCCTGCAATTTATGGAAGTAAAGCAGAATAAAATCCAGCAAGATCAGTAATATGTCAATTAATTATATGCTACATTCCCATGTAAATATCTGTCTTTGGAGGATGTGTTTTTTAGCACCCCTAGTTCTCTCATTTTTATTCCAAATACAATTTATAATTTGAATCACATGGCTATTTTTATCTCTATGGTTAAGTATTTTCTCAAGTAGCAACTTTAACTGCTATATTTTCTGTCTTAAAAGGCAGAACTCTTCTAGTCTAAAAAAAACTCATTTGTTGAAATGGGGGGGCCTATTGTTTGAACCCCTTAGGGGCTTTTAAAAACAAAAATGCATGTCTTTTTTTGCGCTTTATGAAACAAAGTACCCTATATTTTGTGGATGTACAGCTACATTTCTCATGTAAGTTTGTGTAGTTTTAACACAAACATTTATTTTTCATATTGCACCAGGACAGTTAATGAGCAACCTGTACTTGTGTGCTTGTTTTGGAGAAACAAAAAATCTCAAAATGGTAGACCATGTGGTGTAAATGCTTCAGTAATGTTTTCTTTATGTTATATTTTCCTTCCTCATTTGGAACGGATGAACATCCCTTTATATCGGCTGGTGGTTTGATCTGTTTGGTTGTGTCTCTGTACGTGAGCTGTTGCTGTTGGCCCAGCCTAACCACTTACTGTTCCAGGAGGGCTTCGACAACGACGTGGATGCTCTTCTGGAGGAGGGCATGCCAGTCCCCAAAAAGATGCGCCTAGCAGACGACAAATACGCTGCCGGCGACAGCGATCACCAGTCCGACGGAGACGGTGAAGGGGGCGTTCAGCCGATGGTGACCAAAATAAAGACTGTCCTGAAGAGTGAGTGGTGGGATGCTAATTGTTTGGTGCCGTCTATTTCTGATTGGTTAACTGTGGCTTATGGATGTGGCTTATCATAGTAAAGATCTGTGAAAAAGGTTGGATTTATGTGAAGGAAGATTGATTTAGTGCTTATATGGTCATCATTTATATTTTGCCTTGATATTATTGGATTACTGATAATTATTCTCTATTGATTTAATCCAAAACAGCTTTTTGTTTACATGGTAGTTTTATTCCATCTTACTAAATCTTTTTAAATCTTCTTTTTGTTGTTGTTGTTTTTTTTTTTACGATGTTGCTGCATTAACATCGGGGTAAATTTTAAGGTATTTTAAGCTTTGCTGATGATGCATATAAATGTGTGTCTGTAGGGATGTCCTGCTAAGTTTTGACCCCTGTATTGCAGTTTTGAGTGTTGACCATTAGTGATATTAATGCGATACATCAGCATGACTCTTTATGAAAAGAGAATGTTTCATATTTTACAGAGCTGGGCTCCTTAACCCTGGTCCTCTATGGTTTAGGCTTTCTCACACCCGACCTAAATAAATAGGTGATTAGCCGCCCCTGAAATTCAATTCCTTTCAGTTTATTTATGTAGCACAAATTCACAACACATGTCATCTCAAGGCACTTTATAGTTCACCAGATCTTACAGTCAAATTGATTCAAAGTTTTCTATCTAAGGAAAACCAGTTCATTGCATCGACTCATTGACGCGAAGGGAATCCCTCACACTAAGCATGCTTGTAAGCTGCTGTATATCCACTGGGCCAGGGTTTCCGCGGGTCTTTAAAAATCATTAAATTATAATTTTTTTAATTAAGGCCTGAATTTCATAACTATGATATTAATATCACAATGTTGTTGTTTTTTTAATCATTGCTAATTACCTTATCAAGGCTGCACTCGAATGAAATATTCTAGATGGGTTGTTTAAAACGAAAGTCTAGCTGGCATTAACATTCATTAAATGAGATTATTTTGGCATTTAAAATGCTTTATTTAGAAAAAAATGTTTATAAAAACTATTAAATGAGAGATATATATATATATATATATATATATATATATATATATATATATATATATATATATATATATATATATATATATATATGCGCTCAAAACTGCTTCCGGTTGATCGTAAAGCCGTATGTTCGGAAAAGAAGCTCGAGGCGGAGAAAAAGCTGTAAAATGGGGAAAATGCTAATTTCAACCAAATTGGCTGGAAATCGAGGAATTGCAGCCTGTCGACGGTAAAGATGAAGAAGGAATTTGCCGTGCATATATGAGAGTCATGGGTACTTGTTGATCACATTAAAATAATTTTTAAGAGCATTAAAAAAGCATTAAAATAGTGTTGCTCATTCCTGTATACACTCTTTAAAAATTCACTGAAATTTGACCAACCAAGGAGATATTTGTATTAAACAAATCAACATTCTGGCTGAAAAACGTATGCAGTTTACTTTTGGTCATAGAAAGTTAAATATTAATTTATAATCAGTTTTATAATCAGTTTTTGCCGCCATCATCTGCTATTGCCGCCTGAGCTTAAATAATCTGCGTTGAACTGCAGTGAATCATGGGAAACAGGGATGTTTGTAGGTAGCAATATAGCTTTGCTAAACTAAAACCTATGTCCCGGTTGGTCAAGATTTCACTGAATTAGGGCTCAAACAACTAATTAGATTAATCAATTATTGTAATCATCGGCAACTAATTTAGTTAAGCATTTTGCATTTAAGATAAAGATCTTTTTCATCTGTCAATATGCTCTATCCAGAACTCCTCAAGTAGAAAAGTTTTAGTTTTACCAGTTTGAGGCCCCGTCCACACGAAGACGAATCCTGGCCTAAACGCACAAATTTTTCACCAAACCAGCCTCTCATCCACACGAAGCCGGCGTTTCGGGGGTCTGTAAACGATCTTTTTTTTATTCAGCCTTCAGAGTGGGAAGATTTAGAAACGCAGTTTTCGCGTTTCCATCTTTACGCTCTAACCGCATATTTTTTTTTACAGGCATGCGTCATAGCGTCGCCTCTAAACACGCATGCGCGACACATCACAACAACAATGGCGCCGTTGCTGCTAATGCTACTCACCCTGCTGTCGGGCTTACAACAGAATCTTCTTCTTCTGGACGACATAGTTCAGCACCTGAATTTGACTTAACCACGAAAATGGACCCGCAGGGCAACCATGTATAAATATTAGTGCGCATGCCCAACATTTCGTCGCTTATTTTTGCTTTGGCACCACAGCGCCACTTACAGGCCTGGCATACATTTTGCAGCTTTTTCATGCATTCGTGTGGACGATCACATTTATTTTACGTCTCCGTCTTTACGGCAAACGTTTTGGAAAATATCAGCGTTTTGTGTTCGTTTTGACTTCGTGTGGACGGGGCCTTAAATTTGTAAAAAGTCTTCTTTAAGGAACCTTTTCATATCCGATTATTAATCCATTAGTCAGAAAAATTATCGACAGATGAATCCTTTTGCGAAACACACTGAATCTAAAAAAAGGCTCCTAGCTTTCCTGAAACCTATGGCCTGAGAATTTCCTAACCTGCACACCGTACTCTGCTGCCCCTGATGACGGCTGAGAATTGAAAGCTATAATTTAATAAAGCAGTGCTCGAGCAGAGGCGCATCTAAAACATGGAGTGCAGTGGATCCTGGGGAACAGGGTTGAACACCCGTTTCTTGCGTTTTTTTCCATGAGCTGCTTTTTAATAAGTGATGTATTATTTTCTATCAGTTTTACTCATTTTAAATGTCTTCAGCACAGGATCTGCTCCTTGCCGCCTGTAATGCAGGAACAGAGATGCTCTAACCGAGATGCCTGCCTTTCCTTTTCCTCTGGCAGGTCGAGGCCGTCCACCAACGGAGCCTCTTCCCGATGGCTGGATCATGACATTCCATAATTCAGGCATTCCAGTCTACCTGCACAGAGAGACCAGAGTGGTCACCTGGTCCAGACCATACTTCCTTGGAACGGGCAGCATCAGGGTGAGAAGCCACGAGGGTCACTTTGGAGACACAGTGATAATTAGAACGGCTTGTATGTATGTATTTATGGACAGTAGGTTCGTGGCGATTAGTGGCTACTACAGCGGGGATTAAAGTATTCCGGTTCATAGATTGCCCGTTGGTAAAAAAAAATAACCCGAAAATAAATGGACTGTAAATAAATTAAAAAGGCAATTGAAATCCCTCTTGCGTTAGTCAGCCAATGGTAGCAAAGGGGCGCTCTGAAACTAACAGTATTGAGCCTGATTTATTCTCAGAAACAAGGTTGTGTACGTTTGTGTCACAGTGAACGCAAACAGGCCCCCGCTCCTTCCGCAGACACTCTAGTGCACCTCTCCAAAATTGTAGGTGACCGCAGACAGGAGGCGTCTGATTGGTCATATCTAGATCCGCTTTACACTATACGCATTTCCTGTTTGGTACCTTACCGGCTTGTTTTGTTTGTATGACCGCCATTGTGGAAAACGACTCGTGAAGATGGACCAGCTAGGACAGCGAGGTGCACGAGAACGCTGGGACCCTTTTCCCACCTGGATCCCCGCTCTTTTTCGCCCTCATGTCCCTCTGTTGTCGGACAAACTTGCCCCCACTTTCTCACCGCCTCGGCTGTATCTAGACCCACAGCTAGTTCATGATTGTCCCTCTTGCGTTGTAGCGTGGAATAACATAGCGCAGACCACACTTCAATATTGGGCATAAATCAAAAATATCTGCGACAAGCTCAATGCAACACACTGCTGCAGAAGTGCGGAAGCCAAAAAGAAGAAGGGGGCGGGTTCTGTTCTTGCGGTCGCGCACACTGCACGTTTGTCGGGAGCTACGGCAACATTTGATGTACCGATGTCAATAACTGACCGTGTATTGTGTGAAAGATAAGCGGTTGTGTTTTCTAGATATAGATACACTTTTCCCATCTCCTGAATGTTCACTTGAAATAGGTAATTTTCCATCCTGGAGACAAAAGGATCTAGGGTACTGAAATCTCTGCGTTTCTCCTGCAGAAACACGACCCGCCTACCAGCAGCATCCCCTGCTTACACTACAAAAAGATGAAGGACCAGGAGGAGAGGGATCTGAATGGAGAGGTAACGTCTAACGTGGAGGAGCCTCCGGTGAAGGCTGCTGACGGGGAGAAAGCAGAGGAGCAGGAGGAACACCCGTCATCCACCGTGGAGGAAGGAGAGAGTGTGGAAGATGGCGTCGTGCAGAATAAAGAGGCGCAGGCGTGCGACACCGCCCAGGGAGCCTTAGGGCAGGTCAAGGCCAAGGTGGAGGTGTGCAAAGATGAGTCCATAGGTGAGGACTTTGAGTCTGCTGATGGCTTTTTTCATTTCGGTATAAATTTGGATTCAATTGATTGAATCTTATTTCCCTGCAGAACTTGAAGAATTCCGTCTTTACCTGGAAAAATGCTTCGACTTTGAACAAGTCACCGTTAAGAAGTTTCGCACCTGGGCCGAGCGCAGACAGTTCAACAGAGACATGAAGAGGAAGCAGGCAGAATCGGAGAGGCCCATCCTTCCTGCCAACCAGAAACTCATCACACTGTCGGTCCAGGACGCTCCCACTAAGAAAGGTGAGACTTATGGAAACGCCACACAGACCCGGAATCATTTCCCCGTCAGAAGGAAGCTGATAGCTCATGATGTTTTTATTTATGCAGAGTTTGTCATCAACCCGAATGGGAAGTCTGAAGTTTGCATCTTGCATGAATATATGCAGCGGGTCCTGAAGGTTCGGCCTGTTTACAACTTCTTTGATTGTGGTAAGTGGCTGTTTAGTTTCTCCATTAGTTAAACGGCCTGATGCTGCAGTAACATGGATGCTTCGTTCTGTAGCTGAAGATAACGTGTAACTCTAATGTGTTTTCCATTCATTTGTACATTTATTTTTACTTTTCTACAGTCACTTGCAGAAGTATTAATACATCAAACTGAGCATATTGTCTCAATACAAATAAAAGCTATTTTATTTTGAGATTATGGGATGGAATAACACAAGGTAGGGAATATATGTGAAAGGAGATGCTTGCTTATTGCTCCCTAAAGCATTTTGCATATGGATGTGAAAAATCACTGAAACGTTTGCGGCAGAGATGAGCTGAATTACTTTGCTGTGTACTGGAGGCTCATCGGGATAAACTACAAAACAGTTCCTGGTCATTTCTCAATTCACAAAAACGCGAGTACGTACTCATGTCCTCGCCAAGTACGTTCTTGAGAAGATTACAGGAAAGTCTGGACTTTGTGAGAACGGGAGCATAAAAATTAGTTAATTGGAACAGAAGCGTACTCGTGACGTCGCCACAGGCTCTGCTCGTCTAGAGCTGCATTTCATCTCCTGTTATTAATAGTCTCTAGATAATGATAAATTATAACTTTTTTCATTTATTGGGGGAATAATAATTAACACAGTCAGATAAATACAATTCAAATAAACATTTTTGCTAAATAAGACAAAAAAAATCGCCATCAGAGCCAGCGGTACTTCACACACGGCTATGCAGAGAGAGGGCTGCTGCAGACGGGCTGCCGTTAGCCTCAGAGGTCCGCTGGTTGCCGCGGTCCTCAACTTTCTTTTATTACATATTAAATCGGTAAAAGGACCATATAGTGACGCTTTAAAGTATAAAATCTTCGCCTCAAATGATCTTAAAATGTACTTTTATTGAACAACAGCAACATTTAACTTAATACTCTGAGCTCTGCGAGCGCTAACCTGGAAGCTGCGGCTGGCGCCGCAGTGCATGCTGGGACAGCTGTCAATCTCAAAAACGTACAAGTCTGCTCTGATGCATGCTGGGTAAATGGGGAGGGGCAAGAACAACATCCCGGGACTTCGTCTGTTGTTGGTCTGCTGTTCTTGTGAATTGGAACGGTACTAGGGCTGAGGCTGACGCACATGAGAACGCACAAGTACGCATATTGCGAGACGGCCTCTGATTTATTTCGAGGCTAAAGCTAAAAGCCGTTCACCTACACACCAGGGAAATAGTCAGCTCTCTTTCTACTTTTGGTTTATTCTATTTAATTTTTTTATCTTTGTAAATCCTCACAGCAGACCGTCTTCTTGTGCTCCACAGAGAACTCAAGCGAACCCTTTGGTGCTTCAGTCATCATAGACGGAGTCACTTACGGCACAGGAACTGCAAGCAGTAAAAAACTGGCCAAAAACAAAGCTGGTAATTTTTCATTCACACTTTCCTGTTCCTTCGGTTATCTTCAGATCAGTGTGTCTGCTTTTAGTTAACAGGATTCCTAATAGGGCTGAAAAATTAAATGCATTAGTTCAAATCGTGCAGATGCTGAGTTTTGCGCTGATTACATTTAAGGAGAGTAGGACACCAAATAGGTTAGGGTTGTAGCTTTGCAGCACACAGCAGGAGATGGAAGGATAGCAGCTGGATCCAGACATGAAGCTGGAGGTGAGAACATGTTCATGCAGGGTTGGAGTCCTTCAATAATTCATGTGCTTTTGGCCGTGCTGCAGAAACTCAAAAAGAAAAAAATCGAAATTAAGTTTTTTGGCAAATCAACACTGTCCTACACAGCTTTGGATTATTATGGAGGTCCAGATAAGGAGGGCAGATGGTGTGGGGAAAATATAAGATTTTCACACCTTTTAACTTTTAAATGTAAAACCTAATAGATGCGAGGATAAATTGATTCATATTAAAATGATACTTATGCTACGTTCAAACCACACATCAAAAAAGCTTCTCCTGCTTTATTTTAATGCATGTTCACATTAAGATCCGACACATCTCAAGTGCATCTTTGATGCTCCTGAAGCTTTTCCAGTAAAGTGTGTCCAGATGCGTCTGATGCTGCTGTGTTCAGTGGTAGAGAGCGCCTTTGCTTTATTTGCTCTTATAATTGGTTAAAAAATAGTTTTAATATATTTTTAAGGTAGAAAGTCCACCTGAAAAAGTAATCTGTGCAGTCGGTTCGTCAAGATTCAGATCCTGCCTTCAAATATTTATTAGCTGTCGGAGCCAGGCAGACCCCTGTGTACCGGGATTGCGCTTTCATTGAGAATCCCCAGCAGCAGCTGCCTCTGGCCAGTCACCAGAATGAGATGTTAGCAGTTCTCCCGTACGTAATCCAAACTGCAGGCACCAGAATAATAAAAGTGGAAATTTTTTGCAAGCAAGTTTTGACGCAAGTTAATTTAGGCGTTAATAAACAGTTTCAGAGGAGTGATCATAAAGATCTGCATCAGCAGCGCTGTGTCTGCCTCCCTGCCAGCTCACAGATCTGTCTCTGATTGGTTGATGTGGAGCGTCGTGCAGCAAAAGTAAAAAATTTTCCAACTTCAGCAGCAGCTGGTTGGGAAGCACGTCAGATGAACAGAAGCTTATGAGGCGCTGCTCAGATGTGTCAAGATGAGCTGCTCCTGCTGCTTGAAACGAGCTGCAGGATCTTCTGATGCTAATTGATGAGTGTCAACCATAGAGTTTGCATGTACACCTTCTGCTTTTGCTGCTTCCATCATGTGTGGTATGAACCTATCATTAATGTTTGACTGGATGCAAACACTTTCCAAATGGGAACAGTTGGCTGCTCTTCTTTAAACAACTTCAAATCAGAGTTAAACTGAGTTTCTAATCCTCAGACTAGATAAACGATGTTTCTTTTTACACAAACCAAGTTTTAGAGATGCTGCTGGTGTGAGTTGATCTATACTAAGGAAAATCAGTTGATTGAATCGACTCATTGACTCAAAGGCAATCCCTCACACTAAGCATGCTTGTAGCGACAGTGGAGAGGAAAAACTCCCTTTTAACAGGAAGAAACCTCCAGCAGAACCAGGCTCAGTGTGAGCGGCCATCTGCCGAGGCCGACTGGGGTTCAAGGAGACAGAAGCAGACATAGAAAAAGCAGCTGTAAAAGGCGGCCCCATCCAGGAAACACACAGCCAGGCAGACGAGCTCCGAGCCAGCTCCCATGTCAGAGGATGAAGAGAGCACATCCAGCCAGTCACAGTCAGAGAAACAGGACTACACTAAAAATTAGGCCAGGCTCCAACATCTAGAAACAAAGGTGTTGATGGAAGCAGCACAGCTGATATTTCTCTCCAGGATGGAGTCACAGCCAAACAGGAACAGACGAGGCGAAGCTGATGCATCTGCTGATGTGGAAAAATTACAAAGAGCTTTGATTTAAAAAGAGAGAAAAAAAAGCAAATGTGATGAAATCCTGTTTAGACCAGGTTTTTCATTTCTTTGATTTCATATTTCCTAGGCATATATGTTGTGGTAAATTGAAGAAGCGAGTTAATGTAGAATGCGCTGACTTATGACCTTCTGTGCACTTCAGCCCGAGCTACACTGGAAATCCTCATCCCTGACTTTGTGAAGCAGACCTCGGAGGAGAAACCCATCGAGGGCGATGAACTAGAGGTACGTTGCTGCACTGATGCCAGAACCTTTAGCCCTTCAATCAGAACTTGTTTCCTAAGAAAACCTTCATCTGAACCTGAATGTCTTTCGAATAGGACTCTAACTGTTGTGCTGTTTTTCTGTCCTGCAGTATTTTAATCATATCAGTATAGAAGACTCCAGAGTGTACGAGTTGACCAACAAGGCTGGTCTACTTTCACCATATCAGATTCTTCATGAGTGCCTTAAAAGGTAAACTAGATGCTAGATCCTTTCATTGCATTTACTCGCTGCAGATTTTATTTAGAATTCTCTTTAGAAATATACAGTATATTGAAAAAGATTATCTTAAATGAGGATTTTACTTTAGCACAACCAGGACTGTGGTCTGAAGGTCTCTTTTGTTTTAGAAACCATGGGATGGGTGACACCAGCATTAAATTTGAGGTGATCCCTGGAAAGAACCAGAAGAGTGAATATGTTATGACATGTGGGAAGCATACAGTGAAAGGCTGGTGTAAGTAGATTCGGTGAGCTCCATCCTAACTTTCTCACCTTGTAGAGGTTTTAAATGAATTATGCTCCCTGGTTTTCTTCACCACCAGGTAAGAACAAGAGGGTCGGCAAACAGCTGGCATCTCAGAAGATCCTACAGATGCTCCACCCCCACGTTAAGAACTGGGGCTCACTGCTGCGCATGTACGGCAGAGAAAGCAACAAGATGGTCAAAAAGGTGAGGCGCCGTCTGGATCGGCTTTAAAAATGTCACGTCTACCTGATGGTGCAGAGCTGCGTTGGTTTAGTTTATTTTTAAAGGAAAACGTGGGTGGAGAGCTGTGTAGCTTCTAGTTCACGTGATAAACATGTTTTTCAGGAGAGTTCAGACAAGAGTGTGATAGAGCTGCAGCAGTTTGCCAAGAAGAACAAACCCAACCTTCACATCCTGAACAAACTGCAGGAGGAAATGAAGAAGCTGGCGGCTCAGAGGGTATGATTCAATGGCTTTATCCACTTCCATTATGGGGCACGTTCTAAAAGATACAGATCTGTATGATTTCCACATTTTAGTGAGGTTTGGAGAGTTACAGTATTTATTCCTAATGTCTGTTTCTGAAAGAAATGCACTAAACCGTTTAAAGACAAAAAGCTCTTGACAAATTAATCAGCATCAAGTTAAAGGTATAGTGGAGTATCATATTTTTCCGGCTGCATCATCAAAATAAGTGGTACTCCTAATTGTCAATCATTCTGTTATGTTTACCTAAGGCCGTCCTACGTGCTCGTCCCCATTTTCACTTCATGGTGGTGCATGGTGTCAAAAGTCCACACTTTTGTTACTTAAGTAGAAGTATAGATACTGCAGTTTAAAAACACAATGGTAAAAGTTGACCTATCAACTTGACTTAAGTAAAATTGAAAAGTATTTGCTCCAAAAACTACTTAAAGTATAAAATTATAAAGTAACCTTTAAAAAAACAGCCAGACGCTACTATATGAATTTAAAACTCACTTTTTCGACTATTTCAAAAAATTCTTTGAGATAGGGCCAAGGATGAGGGATTCTTGTTGGTCTCCGTCTCCTGATACGCTGTGTCCAACCTTTAAGACATTTCAACATCTTTTTCTGAATCCAACATTGTAGCATGGCATGGACAATTCACGTTTGCAGTTTAAAGAACACCTGCTTGCTTCTGATGATTTCCTTTAGCTAACCAATGAGTGTTTGAGTTATTTTAATACATTTTTTAAAAAGCTCAATGGAGCCGCAAGGGGGAGGCTAAAGAGCCGCATGCGGCTCCGGAGCCGTGGGTTGCTGACTTTTGCACTATATGAATTGAGAGCTCAAATTTTCAACTATTTTGAAAAATTCTTTGAGAGAGGGCCAAGGATGAGGGAGGTCTTGTATGTCTCCGATGATCTTTTTCTGAATCCAACATTGTAGCATGGCATAGACAATTCTCGTTTACAGTTTGAAGAACACCTGCTTGCTTCTGATGATTTCCTTTAGCTAACCAATGAGTGTTTGCGTTATATAACTCAACCAATTACACTAGTTTTCACTAGATGTGGATGGAGCCAATGATCTGCATCGGATGGTGCATATGACCTGATTTATAAACATTAAACTGAAGCCAAGTGTAATGAGTAATGTTTGTTTTAAAAATGTAAGGAATAGAAAGTACAGATACTTGTTTGAAAATGTAATGAGTAGAAGTAAGAAGTAGTAAGAAAAATAAGTAATGGAGTAAAGAATAGATACCTAAAAAGTTTACTTAATTACAGTAACGAAGTATTTGTACTTCGTTACTTGACACCTTTGCTGGTGATGAGTCTGACATAGTGGAAAAATTGCAAATCTTCTTTTGGAAAGTAAGGTTGTATGAGCGATGCAAACGGCAACTTTTAAACAGAGCGTGCACGAGGAGAAATGGTGCTGTGCATGCCCTCCCACGCAGTTAATAGGCGTCTTTTCAAAAATCCTCCCCTACACCTTTCATGTTTTTCAGATAAATCTAAAAATAAAGGATCATTTTTAAGGGTTTTCTACTTAGTTTTCAAACCTGTGGTTGTTACAGTGATCCGGCGCAGTTTAGAGGCCCAACTTGGCGCCGACACTTTATTTTAAGCTTGTTTTTATTGTGCAAACAGGAAGAAAATAAGTCAGTTTTCACACTGGGCTTTAAATATTCCACATTTGGTGCCTCGTAGTCCAGTTCTGGTGAGGTTAGGTTTTATAATTAGCAGATTTTCAGGATGTTATCAAAATTAAAAGATCTGAAACATTTCTGTAATACTTTTCTACAAATTTCCTGAAAGCACTTTATTTTCAGTTTGAATGTGAGTTGCAGCAACTTTTGAGAATCAGATTCAATAAATGGTGCATCAAACTAAATCACCTGTATGTGGTTTTTATTGCAATGATAAAAAGTCAGTAGTTTTGACCCTGAATGAACGAGATTTCTAAACTGTAAAAGAGGGGGAAAAAAACTCAAAAACATTTTGAGAAAGAAGGCAGCCTATATCTTACTTTAATTAAATGTATTCTGCTGAGTTTCTCACAGAATTATAAATTCTGTAATTTCCTCAGTTAATCTGTAAGGCTATACTAAATGCAATCCTTATGTTTTTCTCAGGAGGAAACAAGAAACAAACCCAAGATGACCATAATGG
Organism: Cyprinodon tularosa; assembly: GCF_016077235.1. NCBI lineage: Eukaryota > Metazoa > Chordata > Actinopteri > Cyprinodontiformes > Cyprinodontidae > Cyprinodon > Cyprinodon tularosa. The sequence continues at coordinate 906,665 of NW_024039651.1, forward strand.
AGTCGGCCCAGCCTGGAAGCGAGCCCCTCTGCACTGTCGACGTATAAGTCTGGGGATCGCGGCACCTAAAGCCAGTCACTGCCGAAAACGGTGAATGGCATCATGGTGTCCAAACAAACGCATCACACTGATCAGACCAGTAGAGCTGCTCGCTGCTTCCTTCTGCTACATTTTATAGGTTGAGTGAACAGGTGCCAGAACAGGCCTGAATGCACTTACTGGAGCCTAGAGATTGAAAAAACAGTCTACCTCTCTAGATGCATCCTAAAAAAAAAACAAACAGACTTGATAGAATATGAACCACAATGCATGCTTATTTAACTGTAAAAGGAAACGCAAACATTGGTTTTATTGTCAGTGTTATTTCTGGAAGTCATTTCTTTTTAGTGCTTGAAGTTTTCTGAAGGGACTACTTACTAACGCTTGTATTTATACCATCCGTTTAATCAGAAAGCCAGTCGTTTTCATCATAGTTCAGAAAAATTTGGATGGCAAAGCATTACATTGTACCTTTTTTTTTTTTTTTTTTTTTTTTACTGAAAAGCTGTGGCGTTCGTTTGCATGACGAAGACGTGCGTTAACTGAATATTTGTATGCACTTGTGTGTCTGTGTGGTTCTTTTTCCAGTCATGCTGTCGTTTGGAGAATCAGTGTTTGCAAATCGTTCGGTCGGACGTGATGCATCATGACGACTTTGCGTTTTTTGTTTCTGCCTCCGCCGCTGTAGTAAAACCACTCTGGGGTCGGAGTACTTTTAGGTTAAACATTTCTTGAACTATTTAGCTTTTTGTTTTTCTACACTATATTCATTTTTCCATCTCAGCCCTTAAAAAATACAAAGAGTTCGCGACACGTTGCCTTAGTTAATCCATTTCATGAAGGGCTTAGAATAAAGAGTTTGGACCTAAAAATCCCCCTTCAACAGGAAGTGGAAAGACCAACCCCCGTTTACTTGATGAAGCATTTACTGAGGCAATCGGTACCTTCAAGACCGGCTGAGAATGATTAAAGGAAAGCGCAGAATTTTAGATTTGTCTTAATACTTTATGGGTGTTTTCCATCATTGTTAGAGGAAATCTTTTTAATTCTAAATAATATAAACCCTCTGAAGGCAGCCTTGTAAAAGTTGGAGGAACGTCGTATACCAAAGCTTACATCCAGTCTTATGCATTTTCTAAAAAGGTTCAGCTGTGGCACCGGCTGCAGCAGAAACATACTAACTGCTGTGCTTTTCCACTCTGTTTTAGAAGGCATACGTTAATATTGCTTTGAGAATGTTTCCCTCCATCTCTACATGTCTGTCTCACCGTGGTGTCTGAGAGAAATACTATACTGGTTTTATGTGGAGTTGTATCAATAGATTGTTTAAAAGTTGCTGCCTAGAAACTGTGTTGCAACCTGAACTCTTGACTTCAGTGATATTTGTTATGCAAAATAAAAATGTCTTTACTGTCAATTAGAATTGGTTTTATTCACACAAACAGACAAAACTTAGTACTTCTTTTTACATTTGAAGACTTTGTGAGCATTTAGATACAAGAGGGAAAAATATTATCCTAAAGATAGGAAATGTGGAAATTTAGAAAAAGAAAAGTAAATCAGTCTGGTCGATACTAAGTCTGCTGCTGGGAGTCGTAGTCCACCCGCTCAAAGAGTAGAAGCAGCTCCACGTGCTTCGTCTGTGGAAACAGATCCACTGCCATCGCTCGCACCGGACGGAACGGAGCTCCACGAACTCTGTTAGAGGGAGATCTGCACAGGCTGGGGACGAAAGACGAGACGATTCAAGGAAACATTACTTCTGTTTTTAATCATTCCCTACACACATCGGTCTTAAATAACTAGCAAAAGCTACCCATGGCTTTAATACTTGCTTTGGTTGTATTTTTTTTTAATGGTTAAAATGATTCCCACTGTCCCTAAATTATTATTCAATACATTTGGTGGTTAAATCAATTTAGAATTAAATAAATGTATTTAATAGTGAATCAACATTCACCAGTAATGGACTTTCCAACAGTTAAACTCTAGAGCAGAAGTCTTCAACAGGGGGTCCGCGTAGTTATGGGGGTCACGAAAGTTTTGGTTGATAAGACTTTTTTTTTTATTCCCCCCTGCAATTTTCCACTAATTGAAATGTCTTTAAATCCACATTAAAATGAATTCACTGTAGTAAACAGATAAATGGAGGTAGAAGATGTCTTTCAGTCATCAATGCTCACATTCAGCGACACACAGATTTTTCAAGCTGGGCACCGTTTCATTCACAACACCTGTCCCATCAACCAGGAATCAGAATCAGAAATACTTTAGTAATCTCAGGGAGAAATTACTTTCGTTTTCATGCAATATATATATATATATGAGATTAGGGGGTCCCCACTCCTTCTCTAGAGTATTACTAAATATTTCCATTTAGCCACATTCTTCTTATTAGGGAAGATGCTTTCAGCCAGCTGACTAGAGGTGTACAGCATCAGATGATGGGATTCTATACAGATCATCTTAAAAGTCGTGTAAAGATGTTACCTTTTACTTGTGTGACCTTGCAGTGGTTTAAAGCATCATGTCTAGACATTGGAAATAAAGCCTTACTCGATAAAGTTGGTCATGGCTGCCTTGGCGTTGCAGGCCACATACACCAGCCTCTTCAGATGTTCTGCTCTCCTGATGGCAAGGATGACTTTGGAGTCTGGTTAAGAAAAAGAAAAGCTCTTAGTTTCTCTAGAGGTGGCTGTTAACGGCTTCTGGTTATGTACTCACGGAGGCCGGCTCTGGGTGGATCCACAATAGCTGTAAGGTTGGGCGACACCAGAGCGTTCAGGATGTTGGGGAACACGTCCTCTGCTTTCCCGCAGTGAAACTCAACATTGCTGAGATCTTTAAGGTGTAAAGAAAAAAACTAGTTTGTGTGCGTGTTCATGACACGCCAAGAAAATAGACAGTTTAGTCCGAGTCCTACCATTCAGCTTTGCATTTATTTTGGCGTCTTCCACTGCTTCCTGACAGAGCTCAATCCCAATCACCTTTTTCACTCTCTACAAACAAAACTTCATTAAAAATAACATCTACCATGAAACAAACTTTCACGACAAAACATGTTTGGTCCAGACAGACTTCCGATGATCAAACACTTTTATTCTAAAGATGTGAAAACACCAGATTTGATAACGTAAAAACAGAACGTTACTTTAGCCAGGGAGATCCCGATGGTTCCCGTCCCACAGCAAACATCCAGAACCGTGCTGTCCTGATCCAGCTGGGCCCAGTCCCCCACCGCGGAGTACAGCACCTCTGCAGCTCCTGTGTTCACCTAGGAACAAACGCACAGCACTCAGATGTCTGCATCCGTTCAAGATGGAACAAAGGTCTTCAGAGTGAAACGTATGGTGGAGAGGCTGTGATGCTGAGGGCCTGTTTTATCTTCCAAAGATTATAGGTTGATTGGCTCCTCTATGAGATTTTTTTATTTAAAAAAAAGCAACAGGTCAGTGATTGGTCTCTTAGGAGGATGTTTGCGAAACTAACAGAAATTGTTAGTCATTTGTTTATGATATTCTAATTTTATGACCAGCACCTGTATGAAGCATACTCAGAGTTTGATCGGATCAAAAAAGACGCAAGCACATCCATGGTGGATTTTATTATTGACTTTGAACAGCGTTATTCGCGCATGAAAAAATACAAAATGGAGTTACCCGATGCAGTTCTGGCATTTAAGCTTTTGGATACTTCGTGCTTGGATGTGACAGACAGGCAGTTGGCTTTAACAGCATGCTCAGATGTGACGTTTGCTTCAATGAAATCCGCTTTAAAAAGAATATTTGGTGATAAGAAAAAAAGTGAAACAGCAGAGAGCATCAAGCAGGATTCAGTGTTTGCAACAGAACAACAAAGACAGAAAGGCAGGACTTGGAGGCCCAACTCATGGCAAAAGTCCCCACAACCCGGCACCAACCCATTGGACAGGTATGGAAAACGATCTAAGTGTGCTGTGTGTCAAAGTACCTATCACTGGGCCAAAGATTGTCCACGTAAAGCAGAAAGTATAAAAATCACTGAAGATAACACAGATGTGGAAGAATGCAATATTACTCTGTACACCAAAGAATCACCAACAGATGCTGAAATATTCATGACAGAAAGTTTTGGTTCAGTAATAATAGACACTGCTTGCACTAGAACAGTTTGTGGTAAAGAATGGCTGGATAACTACAGAGCTACACTGCAGCAAAAAGGGGTCAAGACTATGAGAGAAACAGAAATGAAAAGCCACAGGCCATTTAAGTTTGGAGATGGAAAAATAGTGTACTCCATCAAAAAGATAAAGATACCAGCCAAGATTGGCAACACACGATGTAACATCGAAACAGAAGTCGTTCCGGCCAACATCCCACTGCTTTTGAGTAAAACGTCACTAAAGAGAGCAAAAACTGTTCTGGACATGGAAAGAGACAGAGCAATGATGTTTAACCAGCCAGTGCAATTTGACTTCCCCAGCTCTGGACACTACTGTGTGAACATTGTGGATAAAGAAAGTAAAAGTCCTACTCACTCTGATCAATTGTTGGTGGAGGAAGAAATACTGGCTATAACAGATAAAATGAACCCAAGTGAGAAGACCAAAGTTCTGGAGAAACTTCATAAGCAGTTTGGACATGCTTCTGCTGAAAAGCTGAAACGGCTTTTAAACAATTCTGGCAACAAAGACACAGACTGTAACAGCCTCCTGCAAAACATCATAAACCAATGTGAAGTATGTCAGAAATATTGCAAGACCAAACCTAAGCCTGCTGTTGGCCTGCCACTAGCGTCGACATACAATGAGACTGTAGCTGTAGATCTACATGAGCTTGAGCCTGGAGTGTGGTATTTACACATCATTGATCAGTTTACTCGTTTCAGTGCAGGTAGTGTTTTGACCAGCAAAAGGTCTTCTGAGATCGTCAAACATCTTATTCATGACTGGATTAGTGTACATGGACCACCACAAAAGCTATTCAGTGACAATGGTGGTGAGTTTAATAATGAAGAAGTGAGAGACATGGCTGAGAACTTTAACATTGAAGTCAAGACAACACCTGCTTACAGTCCCTGGAGCAATGGGCTGTTGGAACGCCACAATCAAACTCTGACTGAGATTATATTGAAAGTAAAAACAAGTACTGGGTGCGACTGGAGCACCGCCATGGACTGGGCTCTAATGGCAAAGAACTGTATGCAAAGCGTCCATGGATCCAAGCGTCCAGCCCCCATCAACTTGTGTTTGGGCAGAATCCCAACCTACCTTCAGTGTTGATAGATAAAGCCCCAGCTCTGGAAGGGACTACTAAAAGTGAATGGGTGGCCAAGCACATCTCTGCCCTACATGCTGCAAGAAAAGCTTTTACAGAAGCAGAGTATTCAGAGAGAATACGCAGAGCCCTAAAGAAACAGCTGCGACCCACAGATGAACAATATAGACTTGGAGACAAAGTGTTCTACAAACGAGTGGACTGCCCTGAATGGAAAGGACCAGGAGTGGTTATTGGGCAGGATGGTGCAGTGGTGTTTGTTAGACATGGAGGCACCTGTGTCAGAGTGCACCGACTCAGGTTGAGGAAGGTTACTCATGAGAATGAAGAACATCAGATTACTGGTGATGACAACATTCAAGGACAACCTACAATGGACATTAATGAAGAAGAGACAGAAGAAAACCTTGGACATACAAGCACAGAGACACAGCCTGCAGAAATGGACAGAGACGCTGTGGATATGGAAAGACCGCACACGGAAACAGAAAGACAACAGACTGGCAGCATCAACGTAAAGCCTGGTGAGATTGTGACATTCACTAATGCAGAGGGTGTATCACAAACAGCAAAGGTGTTGGGACGAGCTGGTAAAGCAACCGGGAAATACAAGAACTGGTTTAACTTGGAACAACTTGAGCCTACAGAGGGGGCTGGTAACAGTAAATCAGTTGATTTATCACAACTGGAAAACCTTTGTGCTCGGTCTAATGTTGCTAAAATGGATACCCATGACGATATTTTTCTGAGCAAAGATATTTCACTGGATGCAGCAAAAGAGGATGAAATAAAAAGTTGGAAACAAAACCAAGTGTTTGAAGAAGTTGAGGACAAAGGTCAAAAGTGCATTTCCACTCGCTGGGTGTGCACTATGAAAGAAAGTGAAAATGGATTAGAACCAAAGGCAAGGCTTGTTGCACGGGGATTCGAGGAACTACAAGTTTCTGACTTACAAAAGGACTCGCCTACCTGTGCCTCAGAGTCACTGAGACTCCTAGTAGCAGTGATATGTCAGAAACAATGGAAACTTCACTCCATGGACATTAAATCTGCTTTCCTACAAGGAATGGAACTATGCAGAGACATTTTCATCAAACCACCTCCGGAGGCTAATAGCACAGGTGTGCTTTGGAAACTGAGAAAATGTGTGTATGGTCTAGCAGATGCTTCATTGTATTGGTACAACAGAGTAAAGAGCATCATGTTAGAAGCAGGAGGTGTTGTGTCTAAGGTTGATCCTGCAGTTTTCTACTGGCTTGATGAGAGCAAGAATGTTATGGGTGTCCTTGCTTGTCATGTTGATGATTTTATATGGGGAGGATCACAGTTTTTTTCAGAGTCAGTCATACCGAACCTTAGATCACAGTTTAATGTTGGTCATGAAGCTCATGAAACCTTCTCATATGTAGGTGTCAACCTTGTTACTTTGGGTACCAAGGTTAAGATACATCAACAGACATACATCCAAAACCTGCAGCCTATCAACCTCTCACCCTCTAGAGCAGCAGAGTCAGCTTCCCCTCTCACTGAGGAGGAGAGGGAGCAGCTCAGGTCAAAGATAGGCCAACTGTTGTGGGTTGCAAGACAGAGCAGGCCTGATGTCATGTTTGATGCAAGTAATTTGGCATCTAGTCTCAAACAGGCCACAGTACAGACCATATGTGAGGCAAACAGAGTTGTGTGTAAACTCAAAGCCAAGTCAGTTGAACTGAATTTTCAGCATCTTGGCGAAAACAGTAACTTAAAGATAGTTACGTTTACAGATGCATCTTTTGGGAACCTTTCAGATGGAGGTACTCAGGGTGGGCATCTGATTGTCTTGATGGGTGACAATGGTCGATTCTCTCCCATTTCTTGGCAGTCAAAAAGGATTAAGAGGATTGTCAGAAGCACGCTTGCAGGTGAAACACTGGCTATGTCAGAGGGGATTGATAATTCTATTTTTGTCTCCACACTGTTTTCTGAACTGAGTGCTGGTAACACCTCACATTCTTTGCCTATAACATGTGTCACTGATAACTTCTCTCTTGTAGATGCGCTAAAGTCAACCAAGTTTGTTGCTGAGAAAAGGCTACGCCTGGAAATCAGTTCTATTAAAGAACAGATCCAAACTAAGAGAGTTTGTCAGGTTTTGTGGTCAAAAACTAAAGACCAGCTCGCCGACTGCTTGACAAAGAAGGGAGCATCCACAACTTTGTTACTTAAGGCTCTTTATGAAGGCTGTTGGGCCGTATCATAAATGTAGTAAGAAGCTTGTTCAAATTTGTTGTTAAAAAGTGAAGATTGGCTTAGCAGTATTGCTAAATAGCTGTGCTTTGCTATGTGTTGTTTTGATGCATACGTTCTATATTTGATGCATTCAATTCTTTATGTATGTTTTGTTTATTTGTTTTTTTTAAGAAGAGAGTGAGTTTGTTAGTCATTTGTTTATGTTCAATTATCATGCCAGCCCACTAGGGGGCTCTGCAGGATAAGCTATCTCTTCTGGTGTTAGGACGTTGGCTGTATGTTGGTGGTTGAAAGAAAAATAAAGCTCTCCCGAACTCATCCAGAAGTGAAGTTATATTTGGGCTAACAGAAATAACTAAAGCATTTTCTATTCAACCATCTCAAACATGAATGTATCTGATTAACTCCACAGAAAAATCTGGTTCTGATCCTCTGATTTCTCTACCTGCTTCCTGTAAGTTTTGTTTAGCCTCCAGCTAAACTGCAATCCTTTAAATGTAGCGTTAAAGCAGGGGAACTTGGAAACACTGCAGGACAATCCTGCTCCACAGACACATTTCTGTAAAACAATCAAGCACCTCATTCCCACTGCTAAATATGGTGAAGGATCTGTGATGCTGTGGGCCTGTGTCTCTTCCAAGCACTCAATTGAGAGCAAGACATCTACTTATTTGTCAATAATTCTGTCTAATCCAAACTAGGGCTGAAACAATTGATCAGATAAATTGTGATTAATCAATTATTGAAATAATTGTCAACTAATTCAGTAATCGATTAAACTTTAAGTGGATTATACAGATTCTCAAACATGAATTTAGATGACAGAGCAACACTCTTAGAGCAGTAAAACCCAAAAATATGTTTTACATTTAAGATAATTCATTTTCATCTGGTTTTATTCTGTAAAAAAATCTCTTTGCTATCCGATTATCAATTAATGAAAAAAAGTAACAGATTAATCAATTAGCAAAATATGCTGAACTCATATATATTTTTATTCTCCATCGTTCCTGCCTACCTGGAAGAAGGAGTGAGGGGATATCCTGAACTTCAGGCCGAGCAGCTCCTCGTGAATGCAGCTCTCTCCAGCCACGAGCTCACAGGGCAGGTCTTCTAGGTTGGGAGATGTTCTTTAAAAGACAGAAACATTGAGATTAACTCTGCAATCCAGATTAATCTGGAAGCCTGACTTGATGAAAACTGGTTTCATTCACCTCTGACCCTCACGAACAAAGTACAGAGAGGTGATTCCGCTCTCTTTACCGTCCCCTTCAAAGAAATAGGTCTTCATCAAGCTCTTCAAGGTGTTGAGTTGCTCTTCCTCAAGTTTCTATGAGTGAAAACAGAAATCAGGGATTTTAAAACAGCACACCACAGACGATCAATTATAGAAAGCGTTTGATCACCTGTGGGTTGAAGAAGATGATGGCCATAGCTTGTTTGGTCCTGGTGGTGCGGACAGTTAGCTGCTTCCAGTGGCCTTCGTATGTCTCGGGACTGTACACAGAATACGGGGTGGTTCTGTTTCCAAAAGGACAGAAAAATAAACACCAGCTATTTTACATTGCACGGGTTAGAATAAGAGCTAAAGCGAGAGTCAAAGCACCTGATGAACTTCTGAAACTGGTGGACCACCCGCTTCGCCTCGGTGGACACATGGCAGGTCTCCGCTGGTCCCACCACAGCGCAGGAGCCTCCTTTATACTTCCCCAGGCGGAAACCGATGGTCTGATCCTCCCCGTCAGCCCCCACCGAGATGAGGAACTCACACTTGTTTCTGTACTCCGTCTGCCAAGAACCCCACAGTTTTGATTCAATTCAGTTTATTTAAATAGCCCCAATTCACAACACAAGTCACCTCAAGGCACTTCACACTTCTCCAGATCATACAGTCACATTGATTCAAAGTTTTCTATCTAAGGAAAACCAGCTAAGCATGCTTGTAGCTACAACTGCAAGCACTGAGTTCTTTTGAGACCGCCGACTGTTTATTCACTGTACCAACTGTTTACATATACATTTGCAATAACGTACTTTAACTGTAATATAAAATTACCTTCCACTGCACTTTAATCTAGATAGCTTCTGTCCAAACTTTATTTATTCATTTTATAGTAAAACCCATCTGTATATATGCTATTGTACATAATTGTAAAAACCTTTTTCTATAGTAATATCCACCTGTATATAGCAGTTAATGTAGTTCATAACACTAGTTATCTATATATTAAATTCATGATTTATAATGGTATTCATCTCTATACTCATTCAGTAGAAACCCATGCCCTGTATTTATAGAACCATTATTTATCCTTCACTTTCTGCTATTGCACTTCTGGTTAGACCTAAACTGCATTTCGTTGCCTTGTACCTGTACCTGTGTAATGACAAAGTTTAATCTAATCTAATAATGAGCATCAGCTGTACACTCTTTTTGTTTTTTGGACTGGTTACAGTGATTTTAGGTACAATATAGGTATATATATATATATATACACACATGTATTTTTTTGTTTATATATGTATTTAATAATTCAATAAATACATTTCATTATTTATTTAGTATAAAAATATATGTATTTAAAGCATGCATCACAAGTAACATTGGCTTTTTAACATTACATCCTGCCACTTTTTATTTTATTTATTGAATATGTGGCAGTTTGGGCTTTTCATAAGTGCTCCAGTCACCATTGATCCCACTTATAGACATTTGCTTGTGTGACATGTTTAGATTCAAGTATTTTGGTCTAAAACTGCCTGGTCAACCTATAGGATGACTATTTGGTCAACCGAATGGAGGCTGGAGGAACACAAAGCAGTTAAAGCAGTAAGCAGTTGAGGCTGTGCTGTAGGATTGTCTATTTATTCGCCTCCAACGCAGCAACAGCTGCCTGATGCAGCTGTGGACGTGCCCAGTCACGTCAGTCAAATTCAAAATACTTTACAATCCCTCTAAGCGTGCTTGTAGCGACAGTGGAGAGAAAAACGTCCCTTTTAACAGGAAGAAACCTTCACTAGAACCAGGCTCAGTGTGAGCAGCCATCTGCTGAGGCCGACTGGGGTTCAAGGAGACAGAAGCAGAGATCCAGGAAACACAACTGTTTACCAAAATAGGAACGACATATATTACAAGAAACGCCACCAAATCTGGACATTTGATTACTGTGATTAGTCCACCTGCCTCCTGCATATTTAACTCAGAGATTAATAGTGCAGAGACTGAGAATTCATGCAAATCACTCCCTTTGTTTGCTTTTAGCATTGCTATCAGGTTAACAGCCCAAACATCTGCTCTTGTCCCTGCTTTCTAAAAGAATCTATACTTGCAAAGCTTGATTTCTGCTGAACGCAGATAAAAACGTACCTGTGTTGGAGAAGGTCGGATAGTTTCAAGAGGACAACACATTTTGTTTAATTTCGCTTTCTGTGCAAAGATCCATGGCAGTAAGGCCTTGTTGGTGCTGCCAATCTCCCTGAAAACAACAAAAACAAAGTGTTTTGGTTAAACATAAATAAAAGCAAACAGAGTATGAAAGCAGAGGATTGGTGGAACGCCGTCCTTCAGGCAGACACCGAGACTCGGCGTCGCAGCTGTGGATGGGACCACCTACTTGGCCAGTCTTTGCAGAGTTTCCACCACTTCCTGCTCCTTCATCTTCAGCTGCTCCTCATAAGGCACATTCCACAGAGGAGTCACAGCGTTGGCGATCTGCACACTGAGCGGCTCCTCTTCCCTCTCTGGTCTCTTAGACGCCGGTCCTTCTCCCTCCTCTCGACTCCTCTTACCCAGGATGGGGTCCGCTTTGGGTTTGGCCAGCCTGATGCTCAGGACCTGACCCTTCCACTGCATGCCGTGCACCATCTTCATCGCCTTGTCGCGCTCCTCCTCGTTCTTAAAGGTGACGAAGGCAAACCTCTGCTTGCCGAAGAGCTTGATCTTGTGAGGGTTCAAGCAGTGCTTGACCAGGAACTTCTTCAGGTCGTTAAAGCCGATGAACTTGGGCAGATTTCTGATTTCAACTTTGAAGATCTCTGAGGTAAAGAGGTCTTCTTTGATGTAACGGTACTTGTTGGGATCGGAGCTGGCCTCGCTACCTTCAGCTGCAGGATCGGATGTGGGGGCATCAGTGTTGGAGTCTTGGATGAGATCATCAGGGTTTTCCTCCTTGGAGGATGCAGCAGCATCACCTGGAAGATCCGCCATCACCCTGTTGGCTGCTATGATACAAACAAACAAACCACAGTCATTACTTAACATCTTACGTATTTTACTTGTTAAAATATGGTAAACTTTACTGACTTTTTTTTTTGCAAACTAAATATGTTGCTAAGGTTTAGCAGATGGTGGTAATCACACCACCTCCCATGCAATATATAAAAAAACACAAATATTACAGTTTACTTTATCAAAGATTTTAAAAGCTAAGATAAGGATTTATGATCAGAGCTGAAGTGTTTGTAGATATAATTTTATCACCCAGATTATAATGTTAGAGGAAGATAATTACTTTGTTGTTAACAGGAAAGTTTCTGCGAACATTTCAAACTCCACAGCCTCGCTGGAAAATACGTATTTACTCCAAAAATTATTCATTGGATTTATTTTTCCCCACGAGCCTTACCTTTACACGTCTAATAACGCTGATTTTACTTCTGCTTAAACAGTGCAGGGCGTCGCCATGTTGGTCCGACCACGTGCGGCGTCAAGAGGAAGCTTCTTAAAGTGACAGTGTCCCTTTTTTTGCACTCGCGCGCCGTCAAAAAAACATGCGTTCACTTTTCCACACCATGAAAGGACAAATAAAACAAGATGAGTTCAATTAGATTGATTTTTATTTCATTTTATTGTCAGGTACAACTTTATGTACATTTGTTTGGAGATATATATAACAACAAAAATAGCTAGGGTTTGATGTAATTGATAACCTTTCATGTTTTTTTATTTTTATCATAACCATAGGGATAATATACAGTGTCTGGCACAAACGGAGGCAGAGAGGAAAAAAGACATATAAACTTGTTTAATTATTATTTTCAAAATATTTAAGTTTTAATTGTTAGGCCTATTACTTATGATGCTCACATGAACAACAAACTGGACTGGACTCACAACAATGAGGCTTACTAGGCCTACAAGAAGGGTTACAGCAGGGTCCTACTGCTTAGGGGACCTCCTAAAGACCTTCTAGGACTCTGTCAGGGCATCAGCCATCTTCTATGGAGCATAGAAGGTTGCAGGGTGTATATATATATATATATATATATATATATATATATATATATATATATATATATATATATATATATATATATATATATATATATATATATATATATATATATATATATATATATATACATACATATATACTTTGTGTACAGGAACATCTGTGCAGAGTATGGGCTGGGACCCCAAGATCAAAGTTGGAAACACCTCTAAAGATGGTAGAGGAAGACCGAGCCAGGATACTGTGGGACTTCAGATACAGATGGACCGAATGGTAATGGAAAACCAACCGGACATTGTGATGTTGGATAAAAAGCAGAGGAAAGCCGTTGTGGTTTACAAACCAATACCAAGTGACTGCAACATCAGGATAGCTGACTGTATCTACTCAAAGGCAATCCCTCACACTAAGCATACTTGCAGCGGCAGTGGAGAGGAAATACTCCCTTTTAACAGGAAGAAACCTCCAGCAGAACCAGGCTTAGTGTGAGCGGCCATCTGCCAAGGCCGGCTGGGGTTCAAGGAGACAGAAGCAGAGATAAAAAAGGCAACTGTAAATGGCGGCCCCATCCAAAACACACAGCCAGGCAGACAAGCTGTCAGCTCCCATGTCAGAGGATAAAGAGAGAGCATATCAGAGAAACAGGACTACACTGAAAAACAGGCTGACCTCGAACATCTACCCATATATCCTTATACACATTAATATATATATACATATATATATATATATATATATATGTATGTATATATATATGTATGTATATATATATATATGTATATATATATATATATATATATGTATATATATATATATATACAAGTACTATTACAAAAGTTATTGCCGTTGTAGTGTCGCATTGTAGAGTCTGGTGGCGGCAGGGATGAGTTACCTGTGGTAGCGCTCCTTCTTACAAACGGGGTTTAAAGTCTTCCACTAAAGAAGCTGCTCAGCTCCTCTACACTCTGGTGCAGAGGGTGGAAAGTGTTGTCCATTCTGGATGTAAGCTTGGACAGCACCCTCCTCTCAGCCACTTGCTCCACTGAGTCCAGAGTGCAGCCTAGGACAGAAACAGTGTTTCTCACAAGTTTGTTCAGTCTTTTTCTGTCCCGCTCTGCGCTGCCAGGAGCCCAGCAGACAACAGTGAAGAGGAGGGCTGATGCCACCACAGAGTAGAAGGTTTTATGCAGGGGCCTGCTCACTCCTAAGGACCCCAGCCTCATCCGGAGGTGGAGGCGGCTCTGGCACTTCTTATACAGGCCATCAGTGCTATGAGCCCAGTCCAGATTAGTTATAATGTTTAATCTTTTTTAATCTTTTTGCCTTTTCACCCTGGTACTGACACCCTTTTATTTCTCCACTGTGGGACAATAACATTTCTATTCTAATTCTATTTGATTGTATTATTAGCTGATTTTATGAGCCTTTTTGGGGTGGTTTAGCTCAATGCTGTTAACAATGTGTAAGGTGCTCATTACACATTTTTTATATTAATTATTATTATATTAATCTTTATATAAAATATAATTGATATATAAAAAAATTTATATAAAATCAAAAGGTCAGCTGTCTCCTTCCCAAAATAGGGAAACATGACACAGGGACTTGTAATTACTGTAATTAGATGGAAACAGTGGTACGTTTATTATCAGAATTTAATAAATATTCACAGGACCATCAGCACTTAAATTCAACACTAAATAGAGAAAAAAATAAGATTTTCAATTAAAAACCTTTTGGGAAGTAAATCAAAATTCTGCTATAAATCAGTTAGTTAGATTTAAAAAAAAAACACTGGATTATTTAATCGTATTTAAAGTAAGAATATAAGTGTTTGTAAGCATGTGAATATACACACATACTAATTTATATGTATGGATATTGACTAATAGATTGGTATGTATTAATTATTTCCCTCTGACATCATTGATGACCACACTCCAGTCTGGTAGGTGGCGGTAAATGCACCTTAAGTAGGTTGACATCCGCCAATAAAAAATATCAGAAGAAGAAGACGTCTCCTTCCGGATGAAGGTTGACTGAACACGTGAGCATGCGCAGAGAATTCGGCGCGCGAAAGCTGCTCCAGGAAGTGAGAACAACTGAACGCTAACGGCTGCCAGTTTGGGATCTGAAGCTCTCACACAACTTCCACAATCTCTTAACATCTGCTTTATTATGGCAGACCCGAAGGTAAGATCGCACATTCTGGGTTAGTAAATAAATAACCTTTTAATTAAAACCGGAATTTTCTGATTGTAGGTTTATTTTGTGGCTGAAATTTGCCAAAATTAGAAAAAGAAAAGGAAAATCCAACAACAAATCAGTTTTACTCTAATAAATGCGTTAGAGTGGATTTTTACGTCGTGAAACATATCGCGGATTTATTTATATTATTGAAGAATTCTCAAAAAAATCTGTTCGACACATTTTGATTAGTGATTTTCCTCAACACGTCGCTTGGAGTTGAGGTTTACGAGCTCCGACAAGTCCTGTGAAGTGTGCATCAGTTGGCACGTTAGCCTCTTTTAAATATTCTATAGCAAAATATTATTATAGCTACAGTTTACTGCAGTATGAACATCGTTAAATAAATTTCACATTTGCACAAAAACAACGAGCTCAGTAAGGTTATTTATGTTTGTGTGTTATTTATCCTAGTGTGATGCGAGCTGCTGTTATGTTGCTAATGTTAGCTTTAATAGTAGAGCGCTAAAGAGAAACTGTTTTATAGTTGTATTTTTTCATAACTTTATACAGCGGGCACAGTTAGCATACTGTTGGCTTTTTTATATCTTAAATTACCGCATGCCATGCAGTTATTAAGGGTTTAAGCAGCGATAAGTGATGACAGCTAGCTGTTAGCCGCCTGCTAAGATTGAGGCCTTTTCAACAAGCCGGGTAACTTTACGGCAAGTTGACAGAAAATCGCAGTGAAATCGAGGTTTGTTGGCTGGTGTTCAATTAAAATGAGATCTTAGACCAAAAATTCAATAATCACACAATTAGGAACTGTTTATAACGAATTTTTATTCCCTGGGAAAAAAAAAAAAAAAAAAAAAAAAAACATTCTTTGCAAATTTGAGGGGAAAAAAGCAATTGAAACACTGAGAACTCATTCTGTGAAAGTGATAAATAATCAATAGACCGTGTCTTCTATGAACGCAATCAAACCAAAACATTTAGGAATTGCTCAGAAACAAGGATCACATCAAAAATTGCTCTTCATGAATCTATTTCTATAGATATAACTTTTGGAATATTATTGAAAAGCAAAACAATAGAACTCTTTTGTAACCTAATTTTGTGTTTAGCAAAATTCTTTCTTCATAAACAAAGATTGTTGATATCATCCCCAATCTTTAAAGTAAAAAAAAAATAAAAAATCTGAATTCATGTTATATTTGAAATCTCTTAAATGTATCGAATTATACTAATACCTGACTGAAATACTGATGAGTTTGCCCACTGATGTTCATTAATCCTAACAGGAATCCCCTTGTTGCCATTGTAATAATTATTTCATTATTGTCAGCCATTTTCTTTTTTTGTTCCTTATCAATAATGCCTTGTACTTCCATTTTTCAAATCTTCCTCTACTATGCCTTTGACTGTTGTTTTTTGTTTAAATAAAGTTAGTTAAAAAAAAGAGATCTTAATAATCGTCTGCTTCTGATTTCTAAACCCACATAAAAATCCTAATGATTGTTTTAAAACAGCATATTAAACAATTCCTGTTAAATTAACTTTGCATCCTGAGACAAATCATCATTGCTTTCCAGTAAACTATGGGAATGTTTCCCTTAAATTTGGAGCACATACCGTAAAGCAATATTCAGCAGACGGGGGTCAGCAGCAGGCCTGTACAAAAGGCTTTGTTCTCTCTGGCCCAAAACCTATACACATAATCCACTCCATTGAAAACTGGCCTGTTAGTGCCTCACTAAAATCACTGCTTCGGTTTATTCTTTGAAGACCTTGGTTGTTCTAAAGAGTGTCTGTCATTTTCTGGGAAAGCTAATATATATTTTTCTTAAAATGACCAGGAAGAGCATGAAACCACTGGAGAAACTGCAGAGGACTCCAACCATGATCCCCACTTTGAGCCCATCGTCTCTCTTCCTGAGCAGGATGTGAAAACATTAGAAGAGGATGAAGAAGTGCTCTTTAAAATGCAAGTTTTTTTTTTTTTTTTGTCATATTTTAATTGCTTGATGTGGTTTTGCTAGAAAAAGTTACAATTCAGTCTTTTAAGTTTGTGATGGGATATAAAGAATCAATTTTTAATTTAGTATAAGTTGGATAATTGTTTTTAAACGCCCCCAAAAACAGTGAAATGGCCCCTTAAGCCAGGGCAAGCTCAATCACAATATAATTCAACATATATATCAATAAATTGGTATGTTTGTAATAAAGTGCTGTTGTGTATCCAGGCGAGCCAAACTGTATCGTTTTGCATCGGAGAACGATCCTCCAGAATGGAAGGAGAGGGGCACTGGCGACGTGAAGCTCCTGAAACACAAAGAAAAAGGTTCCATCCGCCTCCTGATGAGGAGAGACCGAACTTTGAAGATTTGTGCCAATCATCAGAGTGAGTCGGCTTGGAAAACGTTCTAACTATACTGAGATTTAAAAAAAGCTTTTCTTCCTCCTCCTGTTTTAACAGCTTTAAGTACTTTTCTTGAAAAATACAGGAGTTGCTTCTTTTTTTTAAGCTCTAAGCAGTATAGGTTCATGCTGCTCTGATCCTTCCTTGCAACATTGATGCAAAAACAATTTATTTCATTACTTGCAGTAAAAGAAAAATATAGTTTTAAAGCATTTTCTGATAAATCCCACCAGCAGCCATGCTGCATTTAAAAACATATTACTGGTTACATACAAAGCAATGGAAGATGATGTCATATATGTAAAGGAGTCTGAGATTTTTCTTTAAGGTGTTTCTGATGGAATGTAGCGTACAGCGCTCTCGTATAGTTAAAGGTGGGGTATATGATCCTGGATAAACGGTTCCTGCCAGCTACATTTTTGAAAATACACACCTTCAGCCCACCCCACGAAACCACGCCTCCAAATTACATGAACGCGCCTGCTGTCAGTCGAGAATGTTCGGATGTTCCCGAGAACGAGAACGAAACAGGCCGAGACCTCGCGTATCTTACAAAATGTTTATAAGCATGGATTGGACAGGAATGCAGCGTCAAGGAGGATAATACTTTATAGTGCCATGATAGCAATCAATATTTCAGACGGAGCTAGTAAGCTAGAGAAACATGCTGGGACATTGCATGTAGTCGACATCTTTGACTTTCTCACTAATGTGGTAAATAAGAAGTAACCAAGTATTATCTCAACATATAAGAAAACATAACGTTGTCTTACCTATCGAGTAGAAACAAGGCCACCTTAGCATCCGTCTGTAGTCCCCTGTCTTCTTTCAGTTGACGCCAACGTTGGAAAGCTGTACCGATTACCACTCTCGTCCTGTTTCGTTCTTCTGTTGCTTTTATCCTAGCTGTTGCTTTTTCAAGCACAGTTTTGCCTTTTCTTTTCGAACCCGTTGTTGTCGTCTTTTCTGCCATAGTCAATATTCTCTCTGGCTGTGTGAGATAAAACTGTGGAGTTGGGCTTGATAGCTAGGTAGCTAGCTCTCTAGTAGCATTTGAAGTTCACGGTAGGGTGGAGTTACCTGAAATGACTCCTGCGCCGGCACTTGGGGGGGGGGGGGGGTCACGAGTCTGTGAACGCGCAGGGGGGAGGGGTGGGGAGAGCTCAGAGCTGACGGTTGATGGGCGTGCCAGCAACCAGTAGAAGTAGGGATGATAGTTACTTCTATTGGTTAGCGTTTTCCTCTGACTACGCCCTCTACACTGGACTAAAAGATTTCGTTTTTTTTCCAAACATTCTATCTCAGTTGGCGCAATGGGCTCGTGAGGAGGTTTTCAATCAGTATGGTAAAAACATGCTCCAGAAAACATCACATACCCCACCTTTAAGTGCAGACGTTTTTTGTTAATTTCTTCCTTGCTAACATCTGACCTTCTTTTTAAACGGCAGTCAGTCCCCTGATGGAGCTGAAGCCCAACGCGGGCAGTGACAGAGCATGGGTGTGGAACACACTAGCAGATTACGCCGACGAATGTCCCAAACCAGAACTACTGGCAATACGCTTTCTAAATGCAGAAAGTGAGCATTATTCACACCTATAATCCAATATTACATCAGAAGATGCCCTTTCCTGTTTATTCGACCTAATAACCACTGTTGTTCTTTCTCTACAGATGCTCAGAAGTTTAAGGTGAAGTTTGATGAATGCAAAGAGGAGGTCAAAAAACAAGTAGAGGGATCAGGTACGTTATATATTCTTATTAATGTTTTATTATATTGCCATACTATTTATTAACTTTCTGTACAGAGTAAAGTCAGGGCCCCGGTTTGCTGGATAAGTTTTAGTTTAATTTATTGGATATAATGAGTAATGATGATGCAGACACACTCTGTTCTTTGCTGCTTACTCCAGCCTGGGACTTTTTCTGTCTGCTAAATAAACACGCAGGATGTAACACTGCTAGCTTTCCATAAAGCCAGCGGTGGTCACTTTTTCTGCTACATTTTAGCTTCTTTTAAGTGTATTTGTGCTCAGTTTGGTTTTTAGTGTTTTTCAAGAGGAAGCACATTTGAGATGCTGAACAGGCAGCAGCTCTGATATATAGATGCTCCCGTCTAATGATGGTTTGTCGTTTTGCCACAGGCGACACTGACAGTGCAAACAAGGTGGCAGAGAAGCTGGAGGAGCTCTCGGTAAAAGAGAAGTCATCAGAGGGAAAGAAGGAAGAGGACAAAAAGGAGACCGAGAAGAATGAGGATGAGAAGAAGGAGGTGAAAGCTGCAGAGAAGAATTAAGAATCTATTCTTTGCTGATCTTCAGTTTTTGTTTTTTCAGTTTTTCCTCTTTTTCTACAATAGACTATATTGAACTGAATTTGGACTCTGACATATTAGGTTTTTTTGTTTTAATCTGTTTTGCCTCAAGATCACAAGTCCTTGAAGCCACTGGAGAAAATATCAGACGCAAAGTTTCTAAAAGCCCCTTTCCCACTTTTCTCAGCGGAAGCCCGTAACTTTCCATCCTTACTTGGAAGAGGTCAACATTTCTATTGACTAACTGTGAACGGAGGCTTGTGGTAGCGATCATTCCCACATTGGGGTGTTTTTTGTTGTTGTTTTTTCGTTTTATGATGAAGCAGAGTATTTGGTGGGGGGGGGAGAACATAATGTAGCCTGCTGATCAGCAGCACCAGGTCAGAAACAAGACATCAGGGCGGTGCCTGAGATTCCTGTCCACACTTCCTCTATTTGATCACAAGGTGAAGGCTTCTGTTTGAAGTGATTATCTCTCTGGGTTCCTCCTTTTAGTTTAGCTGTTGGCTGACTTGGAAGAGGAGGAAATCCCTCTGGACAGTTTTGGAGCATCAGAAGAGTCACGATCAGGGTGTCCATTTATGGGTTAATGGCGGATAACATGCACTCAGTTAAGAATCTCATCTTTGCCTTTTATTTAGCGTTTAAAATGAAGTCCAAAGCAAAAACGGTTCATGAATTTGTGCGGCTTGTTTTTCCTCACTCTTGTTTTTGATCAGGAGATTAAAGTTTGTATGTTTTAGTTCATAACATTCCCAGACTTTGAAGCATTTAATGTGTACGTAACAGAGCGCTCCCATCAGGTCTGTGTGCTCACCGCTCTCTTTCCACCCGATAAGTCCCCAACCTGGACTCCAGCGCATCCAAGAGCCAGTGCATCTGTAAATACATGTATATGGATGAAATGCTGCTCTTTGTTTGCACTCGGATCAGAAATGTTTCCTCCAACTTCAAATAAAAGCTGGCAAAGATTACACCTTTGTATCCATGTATAATCTGCATCTCAGTAAATCAAACTGTCTGGAAAATTAAACAATTTCACTGAGTTTGTTTACATTCTTTACATACAAAAAGAGCAATGTTTGAAGCGTCAGTTTTTGATGATCATGACTAGAGGGTATCTGATCAAATGAAATCTTTACATTTTCACTTTCATTGCAGCCTTTTGCTAAAATAATAAATGTTTTATTAATGTTCACTCAGCACCCCATCTTGACAGAAAAAAAAGTAGAAAAACTGAAGTATTCAGACCCTTTGCTCAGTATAAAGTAGAATCCTTTTGAGCTTGTACAGCCTCGAGTCTTCTTGGGAATGAAGTTTCCACCTGGATTCAGGGATCCTCTGCCATTCTTCCTTGCAGATCTTCTCAGTTCCGTCGGGTTGGATGGTGAGCATTGGTGGACGGCCATTTTCACGTCTCTAGAGATCATCAATTGGGTTTAGTTCAGGGCTCTGGCTGGGCCAGTCAAGAAGGGTCACATTTTTGTTCCCAAGACCCTCCTTTATTTTAGCTGTGTGCTTGGGGTCGTTATCTTGCTGGAAGGTGAACCTTCGGCCCAGCCTGATGTCCTGAGCGCACTCTGTACTTGGCTGCATTCAACTTTCCTTCAGTTGCAACCAGTCATCCTGTAGCTATATAACACCCCCATAGCATGATGCTGCCACCACCATGTTTCACTGTTGGGAAGGTGATGAGCAGTGTCTGGATTTCACACATACCACTTAAGTAATACCATTCATCTCCATCGTCTGTTCTGAAGTTTTTTTTTTTTTTAATCGGCCTAAAGTTTCAACTGTTTGACTCAATTGCACTCATCTATGGTCATTATCCAAAATCACCAAAAATAATTTCTAATACCTGGAAAAAGCATTAATTCAATCAGATGCTGTTTTTTTAACCCTTGGGTGGATCCAGTCCATATAAAACTTTTAATGGACAGTAGTCTTATCGTTGCAGCAAAAGGCTGCTAATTTGGACGCACCGCATACATCCTGCAGACGGGTTAAAACAGATAACAGTCATTTTGGACCTGCTGAAATGTTAAATGCCGTCTCCATAACGAGGCGTAGCAGCAGATAAAATGGCTCGCATCTCTCCAGCAACAAGCCGGACTTAAAAACGAAATCTAAAATTTACTTTCATGGTATGACATTTGTCTGGTGGCTTCCTCCATTTAGCCCCCATTTGATTTCCAAACCTTCTTTACAGGCGGATAAGAGTTGATGATGTGATCATTAGAACGAATTCAGTTCAGAGTTGGATGTTTTCTTTCAGGTCCTTCAATATTTTGTCATCAAAGACCAAAAAAAACAGGGACACATATACAGCTATAGTGTATTCTCCATTATACATGCATGTTCAGCATGAGGCTGACTGTCAGCAGTGGGCCCTGCAGTGATATCCATCCTAGGAAAGGAAGATGGGAGTAGTGGCAGTCATTTGAAGGTGAAATGATGGCTGTTTGCATTTGGAGTAAAGTGAAATTAAAAACTATTAAGTTGTATTGGTTCATCTAACCATCAGCTTTGCCTAAAATAGCTCTGTTAACCAAAGCCTAAATACGTTTTTGTTAAGGCAGCTGAGTGAGTAAAGAAACCAGGTTAAACCTCAGTAAACGACCACCACAGCTTCTGGGTTTTATTCTTTGTCATTTATAGAAATTTGAGTTTATCAGACTGAAGGAAAAGGGATCACAAAGTCCAAAGAATAAAAACAAACTCCAGAGTGGCTTTCTTCTCCATCCGGATCACAGATAGCATTTCAGTGGGTTTCTCTGCTAAAAAGGCAACGGTGGCTTTTTTTAGTAACGCAGATAAATCTAACATGTAGCTTGTATCAATTCCTGCCTTTTATTTTATTTTCAATCTATTCTTCACACTTCAACATCATCAAAAAAAAATGTCACCACGCTGTACCAGACAGCCGCTGCTAATACAGGTGCTGGTCATAAAATTAGAATATCATGAAAAAGTAGATTGATTTCAGTAATTCCATTTAAAAAGTGAAACTTGTATATTATATTCATACATTACATACAAACTCATATATTTCAGATGTTTATTTTGTTTAATTTTGATGATTACAAATGACAACAAATGAAAATCTCAAATTCATCATATCAGAAAATTAGAATATTACTGAAGACCAATAAAAACAAAGGATTTATAGAAATGTTGGCCAACTGAAAAGTATGAACATGAAAAGTATGAGCATGTACAGCACTCAGTATTTAGTTGGGCCTCCTTTGGCCTGTATTACTGCAGCAATGCGGCGTGGCATGGAGTCGATCAGTCTGTGGCACTGCTCAGGTGTTATGATAGCCCAGGTTGCTCTAATAGTGGCTTTTAGCTCTTCTGAATTGTTGGGTCTGGTGTATTGCATCTTCTTCTTCACAATACCCCATAGATTTTCTATGGGGTTAAGGTCAGGAGAGTTTGCTGGCCAATTAAGAACAGGGATACCATGGTCCTTCAACCAGGTACTGGTAGCTTTGGCACTGTGTGCAGGTGCCAAGTCCTGTTGGAAAATGAAATCTGCATCTCCAAAAAGTTGGTCAGCTGCAGGAAGCATGAAGTGCTCTAAAACTTCCTGGTATGTGGCTGCGTTGACCCTGGACCTCAGAAAACACAATGGACCAACACCAGCAGATGACATGGCACCCCAAACCATCACTGACTGTGGAAACTTTACACTGGACTTCAAGCAACGTGGATGAAGTGCCTCTCTTGTTTTCCTCCAGACTCTGGGACCTTGATTTCCAAAGGAAATGCAAAATTTACTTTCATCAGAGAACATGACTTTGGACCACTCACCAGCAGTCCAGTCCTGTTTCTCTTTAGCCCAGGCAAGACGCTTCTGACGCTGTCTGTGGTTCAAGAGTGGCTTGACACAAGGAATGCGACAGCAGAAACCCATGTCTTTCATACGTCTGTGTGTGGTGGTTCTTGAAGCACTCACTCCAGCTGCAGTCCACTCTTTGTGAATCTCCCCCACATTTTTTAATGGGTTTTGTTTCACAATCCTCTCCAGGGTGCGGTTATCTCTCTTGCTTGTACACTTTTTTCGACCACATCTTTTCCTTCCCTTCGCCTCTCTATTAATGTGCTTGGACACTGAGCTCTGTGAACAGCCAGCCTCTTTAGCGATGACCTTTTGTGTCTTGCCCTCCTTGTGCAAGGTGTCGATGGTCGTCTTTTGGACAACTGTCAAGTCAGCAGTCTTCCCCATGATTGTGTAGCCTATAGAACTAGACTGAAAGACCATTTAAAGGCTTTTGCAGGTGGTTTGAGTTAATTAGCTGATTAGAGTGTGGCACCAGGGGCCATCAATTTTGAACCTTTTCACAATATTCTAATTTTCTGATATGATGAATTTGAGATTTTCATTTGTTGTCATTTGTAATCATCAAATTTAAACAAAATAAACATCTGAAATATATGAGTTTGTATGTAATGTATGAATATAATATACAAGTTTCACTTTTTAAATGGAATTACTGAAATCAATCTACTTTTTCATGATATTCTAATTTTATGACCAGCACCTGTAGTCTGATTTCCTCCCCTCTCCTTAAACAGAAGTCACATATTTGCTGTTTTTTTTTTTTTTTTGAAGTATGGCCACATTAGTTGAACACAACTCCAGGGAGTGGTAATGAAATGCACATTCTCTGATGTTTGACCATTAGGACCACGCTAGTCATGTGACTTTAACATTATTTTCCACAACACAAATCTAACAGTTAAGAGTTATCATACAATTATTCTTGCACAGCAATGTAAAACAAGCAATATTTAAAATGTAATCATTATCAATGATCTAATCGGATCACTTGGTGAATTCATCAGGATTTTATATTTACAGACATTTAACCGCACCTCTGCAATAGATGTTCAAAAAAAACAAAAGCTTTTGCTGCTGCAAGTCCTTGAGAACACGCTTTCAGCAGAGATAAGTTGTTTTTAACAAAATCACTTGTGATGGAAGCCGTGTATTTTTAATTTTACCCAAAGAGCAAGATTTTAGTCTTCTAAAACATTTTGAGATATAAAACCAGCCAATTTTCTTATAAATCCAATTTGTTTAGCATTGTAGAGCTTCAACAAGCTTCATAGGCCCACAGCATCACATATCCTCCACCATCCTTAAACCCATTCATTAAAATGGTTGTAAGGGATATGTGATTTTGTTAAAAAAAAATATTTTAAATTAAAAAAAAAAAAAGGATCCAGACTGAATTAATGTATTTTATTTAACGACTGAATTAATCAGAAAAAAAAGTATCAGGTTTTGAATTGTCCACTGCTTTTTTTTTAAGGCCTTTTTAAGCATATATAGCAGGGGTAGCTTGATGATTGGGGCTGGCGCTGAACGGTCCAGAATAAACAGCTTTTTTAAGACTACTTTAATCCAGTCCAAAATGTATGCATGTATAAAAATATGTATCAAACATTTTCTTTTTAAATAATTCTGGACCTAAAAAAAATACATTATGAAAAAATAGTGACCGGTTATCTTTGTTAATCTTTCGTTCCTATGATTAGTACAGAAGAGGATTAGGGCCATTGAAAAAGAAAACAAATGTAACTGATTTTTAAATTTTATTTCAGTATAATATGAGAATCAGTAGAATTCTGAGATTAAAGTCAGAATTCTGACTTTTATGTCATATTATACTGAAATAAAAAGTTTTTTCAGTGGCCCCAATCCTCTTCTGTAGATTAAAAGAGACATTTATATACTTTTATTTCCTTTTTTTTGAATGAAACTTGATTCTGGGTTTTTTCTGTCCAAGTCTGGACTCATCTGGAGTCTGAGAGAGACATTGTGATGAGGTATCCTGCACTTATAGAAGACAAACAGAGCAGACCAGCTCTTGCTTTGTAGGTGAGGTGGAAACCACGTCTTTAAACTCCACCCCGGCCTACGGTAAAGGTTAAAAGAAAGGAAGGCGGGAACAAGGTTTAAGCCCTAAATCATCTAGAAAAAAACCCAAAACACATTCATTAGACGTGAATTCATGTCAACTAGCATGTTCAGTTGGTTGCATTCATTCCTGAGAAAAATACTTTTGAACACAGAGTTAGCTTTCCTTGTTTTTAACCTAAAACAACTGAATTTGGAATGCGACAGTCAGACTAGACGAGGATTCCTTCACCTTCTCTTCCCACTCCGGTTGGGTTTTCTACTCCTCCCTCAAAGCCACAGAAAACATTCATCACACCCTGAAAAAACCCCCGCTGCCAACAGTAAAGGAGGACAAAAAGTGAAGCACCATGAGTTCTTTATCCCAGATGTTCACGATGAAGACGTCCCAGCAGCATCACGCCAGTCCAACCGAATCAATGAGTTAGAACTGATGACCAAAGCCTTCACACAGCATTTCTTTTTCTCTTTTTTTTGGTTTTCTCTCCTTCTCTATCAGCACGGATTCATCCTGAATGGTTTTTGGCAGCCTCACGCGATGTTCTCCTCTGACTGGACGATTAAAACACACTAACAACCCCTTGATTGGACAAAAGTGAGGTTTCACCGCAGGAGAGCGGCGTCGGTAAAAGCTGAAGGGTTTGTCCTTGTCGCTCAAACGGATATTTCGTACGTGGTGCCTCCAACTCCTGTCACCTTTTTGACGTTACCGTGTCGACCAGGACTCAGGTGGCAGTCCATCTGCCCGTTAGCTTTCATGGCCTCTCTGAGTGGAAAGAGGAAAAAAAAAAAAAAACTAAACAAAACGAAAAAACAATTCAACACCAAAATCAATTTAAAAAAAGCTCTGGAATACTGAGATATGCAGATGATCTGTTTAGACCTCAGAGAATATGCTGGTGAAGCTTCTCAGTCATCCAAGTCATCCGATGCACTTTTTGTCTTCAAACTGTTTCCAAGTTTGAAGACATTTCGGGTTTTTTTAAGGACCAGAATGTTCCCATTTCTTTCAAAAACCTAAAATGCAGCAATTGAGTTGATCCCTTCCCGCTACCATCGTAACCCCCAACCCAGTACAGGAGAGCAGAAGACCTCGCCTATTCACCCAGACCGACAATTCCCTTTAAAAACACCCCTTTCAGAGACATAGGCAGGTATTGGGCATTACAGGCTAACAAAAGACACCAAACGACCTCCATTCCAAAGGGGTGGACCCTTTAGTCTGTTTCAAGTTCCTTGTTTTCATAAAAGAAACTAGGTTTTGTTGGGCTACTGTATCAAAACCCCAACTCAACGCTTTCCCTGACATTTTGAATTGAAAAAGCTTCCTGGATGGGAAGCGAATTGCTTCAAACTTGGAAACAAAGTCCAGTGGATTGTGCTTTTTTTTTTTACTTTTTTTGGAATGACCTCGGAGAATGAAATCGAACAGCAGCAATGGAGAGTTTATTTCAGCGGGTGTTTGTTAGTGGAGAGAAGAGGAGATGGAGGACAAGTAAGTGAATCGCATGCATGTGAGAAAGACGGGGAGTCATATCTTTTTTATTAAACAGACGGATACCAAACAAAAAAGGTGCTTTCTTTTCCTAGAAGGCAATCATACAACATTAAACAAGAAGACATGTGCAAAGTACAAACCAACAGAACGAATGGATAAATGGAGAGAACAAAACACCATGAACCAGACCTCGGTTAGGTTGAACACAGAGATGAAAAACTGCAGATTGTATGTAGAGTCCAACAGTTCGCATCGAGTCGCTACAAAGCATGCATCCCCAAGGGAGGGGCAGAATGTCAGGAGTCATACCTCTGGCCCCCGAGACGAGGGGAGCCTGTCCTCTCGTGAGCACTGATGTAGGAGAGTTTCTGGTGGGAGTAGGAGGGGGATCGGGGCATTGCTGGGGAGTGGGGGTTATGGGCGGGGGAGCGATAGGAGCCCTCGTGGCCGGGGGCCCTGCCCTGGCTGCTGTTAGAGCTACTGTGATCTGTGTGTAAAGAGGTGGATGAAGTCCTGGGGGCCCGGCCAAGAGTGGAACCAGCGTGGCGCAACACAGGGGTTCTTTGGCCGTAGTTCACCATCCCGACGCCCATCAGGTTCTCCCTGGAGCCTCCGTACGCCGGGGGTGTCGGGCCTCTAGATCCGGGCCCGCGAGGTCCATCGCAGTAGCCGGTGTTTGCAGGCAGGCCATAACCTGCATCGAACACACCAGAGTCCTGGGCATACAAATGGGTCTGGGAGCGTCCACGCAGCATCTGCCGCTTCTCCCTCTCTTCCATCTCTTTCCTCTCCTGGATGGAAGCCATGATGGTCTGGGAGAGGTTATCGTAGCGCACAGGAGACGGCTCTCTGTCCCTCAGGTGGGGGGATTGTCTGCCTATCCCTCTGGGCGGCATCACTGGACTGTAAGTTTGAGCAACCTGTTGTCTGTGGATCTCAGACTCCCGGATGTGGCACATTTTGGTGGGCAGGTAAGGTGAATGGAATCCCACAGACGGCATCCCACGGCGGGCCATGCATTCGCCGGCGCTGGCTGGAGAGATGCTGGGGTTGAGCAAGCTGTCGTAAGACAGACTGCCATTGCGGTTAGAGAGGGTGTGTGGTGAGAAAACGCCCTTGTAAGGCGTGGAAACAACCGTCTGGGGTGGCAGCGCCTGCAGCTGGCCCTTTTCCAGCCGACGGTGACCTTGCTTCAGGCTGAGCGTGCGAGAGTTGACAGGATCCGAGTCTAGCTGGTGAGGCGAGGACTGGAAAGTGCAGTGGAGCGGAGTGTTGGCGTACTCTGGCAGATCGAGGTTCGGCTCAGATCGGTAGTCATGACCTCGTACTCCTTCCTCTAAGATGGCTGAATTCTTTCGGCCATCTGGCATGATGATCTGTAGATTAAAATTGGTGATAAAACCATTAGTAAAGTATTGAGATGGTAGTTTATATAATATTATCCATTTATACTCACCTTGTCTTCAGCGGTGTGGTAGTGGACTTTCGGCATGGTGCCAAAAGATGGCCTGAATCTGTACATAGCTGGAGTAGAAGGGTGGGTCTTTCCAGACAGTGAACTTTCTAAATGAGTAAAACCAAAAAGTCTTTGTGAACTTTTATCCTCTAATGTCGCACAAAAAAAACAAAAACAAAAAAAACCCCGCAAAAGGTAAAAGAAAAAAAGTGTATTCAAATGGTGGACAAATGGTTGATAGTAATACTGGTGTACCTCAGCGTTCTACACTGGGAGCTACCTTGTTTTTCTAAAAATATATCCTGCAAGTTTTTTATTTTATGGTACTTATAGAATATATATTCAGAATGTAGAGCAATGAGGTATAGATTAATGGTCAATCAGAATGCAGATCTGTAGCTCATTCTTGACACTAACTGGTGAAAAATCGGATGTTTGAGCAGCAGGGAAAAGACAACAGCTTACAGGATTATTAATATTCCACTAGATGTACAATTTATTTATAAAACAAATTTAAAATAAGTCACACATGCATGAAGTGTATTTTTTTGTATCTTAAGCACAGAAGGAACCGTACAGCAACAGAGGCCTCAAAAATGATGATCAGTCAAATAGGAGTTATTGTCTGAACAGTTAGACACAAACAGGAATCTGTGCTCCATATTAATACAGAGGTAAGAGAAAAAAGTCAAAAATATACAAGGAAGAATTTTAACTGAAGAAAGGAAAAATGTTTTTTTAAGTTATCTTATTATTAGTATTCTTTGTTTTCTTCCAATTAGCAAAATCCAAACTTGTCCACAGTAGCTGAAGCTAGCAGGATCCCACACAGGAGCACATCCCTGCACACCAACTATTCAAAGGTTTCTACTGATTATTTTGCCCTTCATTGCATTAAACATCTATTCTTTTATCTTGTTTCACACCTTCGAACTGCCAGACTACAAATAGATGTAAAGTCGTAGGGAAGCGGCTGTTCCAAACGCTGCATTTCCGAATTCTCCCGAGTGGTGCACGACTTTACACGCATGAATAAAGTGAATGTGATTGGTCATTTATCAAGGGAGAGGGATTGTTGTGACTGAAAAGATTTGATTGACAGATGACATATATATGATATGACATATATATTGATATATGATTGGCCGAATTTAGGTGTACAAGCTGATGTATAACTTACTGGCCTGCATAAAGTAACGAGAAAAAAAAATTAAATAGAAATTTTCTAACTTTTGGGACAGTATCTTCTGTTAAAGAGTACATTTATATACATGTTTAAGCCAGAATGATTTGACATTTAAATACGACTTCCCTACGACTTTAAATGTGTTAGCAAAGTGAGTTATCTCTTTGGAACAACTGCAGCACCTTAAATCATCACTAGGTGGCAGTGGTGCTCTTTAACCAATCAGAAAGCCTTCCCTCCCTGGCATAATGCAGCATAACTTTGGTTTATCTGGGAGTAAATAAAACTCACCCTGATTTATTCATTGCTGTCACCTCATACTTGGAAGTGAAACTACATTTTTAAAGCAATGATTCTTTCAACTGTCCATGAAAAAAATGCCAAATTATATTTTTTCTTTTTCTTTTTTTTTTCTAAATCTGATGCTGAATCATTGTCCAGAGCTTGTTTCCTCACCACAAATGAAAGCTAAAAAATGAGGGAACTTTTAATCTACAGATGCAAAGTTTTTGGAAAAGAAGATCAGGAGTACCTCTGAGGTTCGTACCTTCGCTGGAGGTCAGCTGGCCTTTCAGCTGGTTGTACCTATCAGCTTTGGGAGGCAGGGGTGGCTGGGTTTCTCTGCCGTCCAGGCCGTCAATGCTGCTTTTTGACTGCAAGGAGGAGAGGGAGCGTTAAAGGCGTCCAGAACATGGAGGAGGGAGGGGAGCTGGTACATTTAACAGAGACCATCTGTTGTCACAAAGGATGCGACTCCCACTGAAAACTGCATGAAACAAGAGCTCAATTGATCGGAATAAATGCATTATTTTCTAATCAGAGGTTCATGAAAGACACAAACGTTTCACGGTTTTGCTGAATCTTACACAAACATTTTACTAACGAATCTTAATGCAAGTGCAAACTGTTAGTCAGGTGTGGGATTCAGTGCTGCTTTGCATCTAGCAGCTAATGGAGGATTAGGCTGTTTGCCAGACAGAGATAAGGAAGCTGTGGAAATCTAGTGTCAGCCTGTTAGTTAGCAGTTTGGCATTTTGGCCGTTTTCACTACCAGTGAACAGGTGTTTAAAATCAGCCCAACTCCCGAGCTAAACAAAAAGGAGTTTCTGCTCTGTACGCTGCCTCGATAAGGTGGCATTCCTTCTTTATTCTATTCATTTTTTTATACTGTGATGTATTTCTTTGGGATTTTATGGGATAGTCCATGTTTTAGGATAGATTTGAAGGTTTTAGTGATAATAATTTGCTGCAAAATAGCTTAAGCTGAGTCAGCCTAGATGCAGAGCATCATACAGTTGCTGAGGAAATACAATTCCAAAGCATGATGCTGCCACTGCCATGCTTCCTGTTAGAGAGGATTTTTTTTTTTTACGTGATATAATCCTCCTCAAATATCCTTTTACAAATATCTGAAAAGTTCTCATTTGGCTTTAGTTCTACTTTTTTTTTTTTTGGCAAACTGAACACAATAGATCAACAAACAATTGATAGTGGACACAATAAAATGTTTTCTTGTCAACAGCTTTTCCATTGAGCGGTAGATTTATGCAGCTCTTCTTTTTTTCAGGTTGTAGATAAGAATTTAAAATACTCAGAAATTTGTGGATGTATCTTTAATTTAAAAAACATTTTGGTGCAAATAATTACTGAAGGGCCTGTAGGTTCAAATAAAACTCAGTTGGAACAAAGAAGCTTCCCCATAAAGAAATAAAGAGGAAAAGCATTCATTTCAAATAGACTTTTTATTTTTTTTCCTTAAAACAAAACTACTTATAATGAAATTATTTATTGGACCATGTTTTCATTTAAAGGGATCCTTTAATTGGTTCTTTATGCATCAGTAAAACAGTAATTTTTAGCCTTTTTTAGTTTAATCAAACGCTGCATCCGGTACAACCTTTCCAGGTATTAAATTCTAAGATTCCTGGTCTTACAATACGGATCCTTTGGTCAATAATTTAATAACATCCTAGCCCTATATATGGCCAGAGGTGTATAAAGTACTCATTAAAAAGAAAAAAGAAAACTAAAAGTAAAAATACCTGAACAGAAAACAGAAAATGACTTTGGTAAAAGCAAAAGTCACAGATGAGAAAAGTACCTCAGGAAATGTCAGAAAATTGTTCACAATGTTTGAAGGAGGAAAAGATAAAAGCGTTTTGTACATAAAAAGTAAAAAACCTTGGAAGGATTTGCTGCTGCAAATCTGGCAGGCTTCTGCTTTGACCATTTTTTTTATCTCTTATCTCTTCTCCTCGGCTTTTTACACTGAAAAGGATGCTGATGTTTGTTGATTTTATTCCAGTCTGTCTCCATTTATTCTCTAATATATTTTCTAAGTAATATATCACTGAATTTAATGGTGTCACTGAATTTAATGGTTTTATATTTGGGTTTTTTGTACATCGCCTTGTTTTCTGTGTTTAAAGTGCTTTATAAATAAAGTTCAACCAAAATGAATTTGAAAAAAAAGCAAGGTAAACTCTTTTCTGTTGGTCTTTTTACTTTGAATTAAAACACTGGAAGTAGAAGTAATTAAAAGCTGCTTTAACTATAAGAAAACATAGAAGTTAGACTGTACAGTTAGAATAACAAAAACATCCTGCAGCATGACATGCATCCATAACAGTGTCTGGGAAAACTAATGCAAGAAGACAATGAAATCCATCCACTCTGTCGTATAGAAAATGAAAGAGTGTTGTGTCAACATTACTTAGAGGCAAAACAAAAGAAGTTTCACTACACTTTACCACCTTTAATGCACAACGGTTTAGCAGTTACTTGGATTTATCCCGAGCTATCTCTATAGTTATGCTGTTATAGGCTTACACTGCTGGAGGACATAGGGACCCCTATTTCATCATTGTGCTTCATTCGATCTCTATTCTCCCACTCTGCAGAATATGTTAGTTCAATCTCTAACATTCTGCTCTCTGCTTCTTCTCATAGTAGCTTGGCCTAGTCTGTTCCTGCCACCATCCTGGAGAGAAATATCAGCTGTGCTGCTGCCATCAACACCTTTGTTTATAGATGTTGGAGATTGGCCTGTTTTTCAGTGTAGTCCTGTTTCTCTGGCTGTGACTGGCTGGATGTGTTCTCTTCATCCTCTGACATGGGGGTTGGTTCGGAGGTCGTCTGCCTGGCTGTGTGTTTCCTGGACGGGGCCGCCATTTACAGTTTCCTTTTGTATCTCTGCTTCTGTCTCCTTGAACCCCAGTCGGCCTCGGCAGATGGCCGCTCACACTGAGCCTGGTTCTGCTGGAGGTTACTTCCTGTTAAAAGGGAGTTTTTCCTCTCCACTGTCACTACAAGCATGCTTAGTGTGAGGGATTGCCTTCGAGCCAATGAGTCGATGCAATCAACAGTTTTTTCTTAGATAGAAAACTTTGGATCAATCTGACTGTATGATCTGGTGAACTGTAAAGTGCCTTGAGATGACATGCGTTGTGAATTGGCGCTATATAGATAAACTGAAATGAATTGAATCAGCTTTTAGGACAATACTTTAAATGAAATATTGCGGTAAAAATAACTTTCTCACCCCTCTGGAGAAATCAAAGACATAAACAGCAGTTTTTAAAGCGGCAAACAATGTGGTGCATCATCGCCGCCAATCAGTGAGGAGTGGTGGAGTGCTTCTCTTGTTCACTTTTCATCCTTTCATGATAAATTCTGTTCATATTTGAATTTGCAGTGAGCAATTATGTTTAGATTTTTAATTTGAAAAGTAAAAGAACGATTTTTATGTCTTTAATTTAGCAAAATAAAAGTCTTGATTTAAAAAAAATAAAAAAGTGCTGAAACAAAGTTAATGTACTTAGTTAGTTAAAAGCTCTGTTTTTGATAGGAAATAAAAGACTTATTGTGTCTGAAAATGGAAAAAACAGCAGGAGCGGAGGAGATGGAAAGCTGTGACTGTGATAACAGAAGGTGTCAATAAATAAATGAAGAGTTATTCATGTGATGGGGTGATGTGAGGGAGACTCTGTGGGTTTTTCCGAGCTGCTCACCTTGGACTTGATAATGGTGCTGTGCATGCCGTTGTCGCTGACCTTGATGGTGATCTGTCTGTCGGAGAGGTCCGGTCTGATGAATGGAGGCTGGATTTTGACGTGGGGTTTCCTCCTGGGGTCCGTCACATACCTGCAGAAAATTGCAACACCACGAAGAACCAGACTCTTCATCATCTTCAGCTTCTCTGAAACGTATTTCTGCATTACATCTTTTTCCTCTCACAAAACAAGTAATTTGATTGCAACAGTAATGGAATAAAATTCCCTCCATATCAGTGTGATTTTTTTGGGGGAGCTTGAATCGATACAGAGGTTAAATTATCTCCTTCCATTATGATAGATTATAAAATCATGATCTGGCAGCCAGATTAAACCCTATCTGAGCTGGCGGTGCATGAAATGCTAACAGTAATGGTTTAGCAGACCATACACATAAGGAGCATATGGCTGTGTTTACCATTTCCAATTCCTCTGTATTTAAATAATATATAATATAAATTCTTATTCAAATAAAGAAAAACCCAATCCAATCCCAGCTGCCTTTGCTTCCATTTAACAGTTTGAGTGAAAGTGTCAGCCATCTGCCTTCCCCCAGGGTGTCGCTGGCGTCTTTTTAAACAGAACTACATGTACAGGATCCCACCACAACCGGCTCAGCCCATGTGCTCATACTGAGTTATCACTGCAGCGATTGGGTGGGGCTGAGTCTGTGCAACAGCATATATACATCATAAGCGTTTAATGAGCCACAGAAGGTGCATGCATCCAGATCTATGTGCAGACACAGGCTGCACACAAGTGTCCGAAATGGAGAGAAAAGTTTGTATTATAAAGACACGCATGCGAATGCACGCACACAGTGTAGTATAGCATGTTACCTGGGTGCCAGGGGACTGCATAAGACATACTCCACGTTGCCACAGCAACCCTTGGTGAATGGATTTACTCCCCCACGAAACTTGCCCGTCACCTGAGGAGCAAAATGCGTCACTTAGCACAGAAACAAGGTCAGTCCACACAGGGATACTTGGACAGGCGATGGAGTAAAGGAGAGGAGAGAAATGCATTATTCTGACTAACCCTTCTTTACAGCTTCTTGTTGGCCATCTTAAAAATATGAACTGTGTGTGGATTATTTTTTATTCCGAATCATTCATCAGCTCCCTCACCTGTTCATTGGTTGTTCGCCCCCGAGCAACAAGCACCATGTGGAAACCAGTGAGACCTAGAACCGGAATGAAGAACAGCCCTGCTATACTCATCACCACCATGCTAGACACACAGGTCAAGGTAAAACATGAAGCACTGCCGGGCATATGCTGGGATTCAGCTTTAGCAGCAGTAAAAGGATACGTGACAGTGGTGTGAAGTCCTCCCAGCTTCTCTCTGTGGTGGAGGACAAAGATGAGCCCAAAGGAGAAAACTCCCACCATGTGAACGCTCAGTGACAGCAAGAAGAGGAAGAAGTAACGGTAGTTCCTCCGACCGATGCAGTTGTTCACCCAGGGGCAGTGATGATCAAAGTCCTGAAGAGGAAAGGGAGACAGCAATGGGTCAGCGTCAATAAAAAATACCACTGTATGAATATAAATGTATGATATAAACAATGGCTGCAGCTTTAGAGGAAAGGACAAAGGTCAAAGTCCAACCAGCAGACCACAGAGCTCCTAACCCACAGAGCGAACAACGGGAAAAAACCAAACACGATGAGAAAGAGTTTGAAAAGCAGTTTTACCAAATAGTGGAATTTATGTAAACATTAATTTAAGACGTTTAAAAAATATTTAATTATTGTGGCTGTAAGTGAAAATAAACTATATTGATGTTTAGGGCTGCATTAAAGTGTGGATTAATTGATTAAATTGGCTTTTCTCACACAGCTGTATGTGAGCGCCCCCTGTTGGAGACATTTTGAATAAAAATGAAATATTGGAACTAGAATTGTATTTAATAAAAATAATATATATATATATATATATATATATATATATATATATATATATATATATATATGCACTACCGTTCAAAAGTTTGGGGTCACATTGAAATGTCCTTATTTTTAAAGTAAAAGCACTGAAGCAATGAAGATAACTTTAAACTACTCTTAACTGTAAAGAAATACACTCTATACATTGCTAATGTGTTAATGGCTATTCTAGCAAACAAGCTACTGCGGGTGCTATTTAATGAAGATGCCAGTTGTGGACCTGTGAGGCGTCTGTTTCTTAAACTAGAGACTCTAATGTACTTATCTTCTTGCTCAGTTGTGCAACGTGGCCTCCCACTTCTTTTTCTACTTTGGTTAGAGCCTGTTCGTGCTGTCCTCTGAAGGGAGTAGTACACACCGTTGTAGGAAATCTTCAATTTCTTAGCAATTTCTCACATGGAATAGCCTTCATTTCTAAGTACAAGAATAGACTGTCGAGTTTCAGATGAAATTTCTCTTTTTCTGGCCATTTTGAGCGTTTAATTGACTCCACAAATGTGATGCTCCAGAATCTCAATCTGCTCAAAGGAAGGTCAGTTTTGTAGCTTCTGTAACGAGCTAAACTGTTTTCAGATGTGTAAACCTGCTTGCACAAGGGTTTTCTAATCATCAATTAGCCTTCTGAGCCAATGAGTAAACACATTGTACCATTAGAACACTGGAGTGATAGTTGCTGGAAATGGGCCTCTATACACCTACGTAGATATTGCACCAAAAACCAGACATTTGCAGCTAGAATAGTCATTTACCACATTAGCAATGTATAGAGTGTATTTCTTTACAGTTAAGACTAGTTTAAAGTTATCTTCATTGAAAAGTACAGTGCTTTTCCTTAAAAAATAAGGACATTTCAATGTGACCCCAAACTTGTACATATATATATATACGGTATATATATATATATATATGGTATATATATATATATATATATGGTATATATATATATATATATATATATATGGTATATATATGGTATATATATATGGTATATATATATATATATATGGTATATATATATGGTATATATATATGGTATATATATGGTATATATATATATATATATGGTATATATATATATATATATGGTATATATATATGGTATATATATATATATATATGGTATATATATATATATATATGGTATATATATATGGTATATATATATATATATATATGGTATATATATATATATATATGGTATATATATATGGTATATATATATATATATGGTATATATATATATATATATATATATATATATATATATGGTATATATATATATATATATATATATATATATATATGGTATATATATATATGGTATATATATATATGGTATATATATATATATATATATATATATATATATATATGGTATATATATATATATATATATATATATATATGGTATATATATATATATATATATATATATATGGTATATATATATATGGTATATATATATATATATATATATATGGTATATATATATATATATATATATATATGGTATATGTATATATATATATATGGTATATGTATATATATATATATGGTATATGTATATATATATATATATATATATATATATATATATACCGTATATTAATATATTTATTTTTTTTTTTATGTATGTGGTGGTCTAATTTGCTATGATTTCCCTTTAGTTTAATCCATTTTGATTAATCTATTTATTCTTTTTATGCTAAGACCTTAGTTTGTTTCTTATCAGCCGTTTCACAAATACACTACATATACAGGCAAAACATATTAAAGTTAACAACTTACTATTTATATTTAGCATCTTTTTATATTTATAATGTTAAAACACTTTACAGTACAACATTTCATTTGTTTATTTTTTTTTTTACTCTTCACTATTATATTATTCTTATACAGTTTTCCCGAGGACCACATTTGTGTGGTCATTTTTTCTATAATCTTTTTGCTGCAGTAAACACCAGATTTTACCCATTGTGGGACAATAAAGGGATTTTTTATTCTGTTTTTTAGTGAATTTGTTTTAAGTGACTACAGACATTATGCTAGTCAGAGCCGAGCAGCGGTGCGTGCCGTTCACAGCAGCGCTCACTGTAAAAACAGACATGTCCTGCTGGGCTTCTGGATGTCAGGTGAGTACCCTGATTTTTTTACAAAAGCTTCTCACTGTTACCTTCTACAGCAATGTTTCTGTCAAAGAAAGGCTCCTACATCTTTTTCCTCCCCCTGATCAGATGTAAACAGAAGCAGACTAGTTGCAGAAGCTGATCTGAAATTGTTTTTCTCTGCTGATCCAGACATTACATTCACAAAATCATGCACACTCATCTAATTAGTTTCCTATAAATTAAAATATTCCAGTTCCTAACCTAATATTTCCCTTCCTTTCTGATCTGATTATTACACTAATTTGCTGCTATTGTGTTACAGTCCTTAATGACTCAGTCTGTCTGTTTTTGTTCATATCACTGTTCAGTGGATATTACTACAATATTCTGTTCACTCAAGTCATTTTCTACAGAAAATTATGATTATTAGTTTAACAACATCATTTTTGGGATTCAAAGTACTGCAATGCACAAGATAATCCATCTAAATAGGTTAAACATGAATATGTGCGGCTGTGGAATTAAAAAGAAACTGATAAAAGCATTCAAACTATAATTAATAAACAGCTTTGTCTTCATAGCAAAATGTTTCTGTAGCAAAATAGGCGGATGTTTTCCATGTTTTTGAGGGGATGCTGGAGAACCACAGGATTAAATGATTAACATCTGCTTTCTCCAGCCGTACGCCGTCACAATGTGAGCAGGTGATCTAGTTTCTGATATAGATGTTAATGTTTGAGGTAGATTAGCATGATCTCAGACCTACTAACTGAATTCTATTGATAGCGTATCGTTGTCATCACTACTGATGACATCACTATGCTGATAAACAGGCCCAGAGCTTCTCTCCACGGCAGTGATTATGCATGTTTGTGCTGTTCTCTGGAGAGGAACCGGTCTCCAAACACAGATCAAATGGAAACCAGAAGATATTTGGATTCCTAGTCCATCCTGGGCCGAGCTCTCAGTATAACCTTGGTACATGTTTAGACGGCATGTGTGCTGAAGTCAGACACCTCCACGCAGTTGTCGCAGACGCTGCAGTGCGAGCATCGAGGCGGCCTGTAGAAGTGGCAGGTGGCACACCACTTCATCCGGACCTGGATGCCTTTGATCTCCACGTTTTTGTAAAGCGGAGCTCGGAAGTCGTCGTCCTTATCCTCGTCTTCGTCAGCTGGGGGACACACACACACACACACAAAGACATTATCAGAGAGCAGAGATTTACATGATGGATCGCGAGGAGAATCATTTTACTTCTTTCATGGCAAATGAAAACACGTAGGGTTTAGATTAATGATTCTCTCTGACAGGGACAACAGGGAAGCGCCTTAAATGAAGCTCGTCCCTGCTGTCAGCTGTCATCAGAGAGAGCAAACACACTGAGAGAAATGAGCATTTCTGTGGATGTGGCCTATTCAGTCTGCTGTGAACATTAAGACACATTAATTGGTATGTTGTGACTCATGTTACAGAACGGATAACTGCTGCGTTTCACTACATGCAAGCTCTGCAGACATTGTTTTCACTGTTTGTCAAATATGAGAATAAAAACATTCCCTTATTTATCCCTTTTATACAAATCTAACCTAACATTGTGACTGGAAGCATTTTTGTTTTCTAGCTGCAGCAGAAAAGAGAGAGTGAGAAAAAAAGTCTTTCATCTGATCAAAGGGTTACATTCAACTGAAGCCTGAACTTGAGAAAATAATTTCACAGAACAATGATAAGTGCTGGGGGAGCTAGGTAGTTAGGGTGGCAGACCAGAGAGAGCGGAACAGAAAAATCAAAAGAAACAAAAGACAGAGCTGAGAAATAAGCAGTTCCATAGAAACTAGAGACTCGCTGAGTTCTATTGGCTCTCCAGTTAAATCAAATAGATTTTAACAGGCGTGATAAACACAGCAGACACTAACAGCACAGGGCATCTTCTACCTCAGCTTCCTTTCTCTACCTTCTGATGGAAATGGATTTTCATTTGATGTACTTTTTAGTTGGTTTTAAAGAATATGCTGTTTGATTTTATTTGATCTTTTATTCAGAACATGTTGATTTGTATTGTCTGATTATTAAATAATTCTTAAACACTATCAAGTTTCATTAGTGGTATGTCTAGATTGGAGGTCTTTAACAGGGGATCCACAGAGGTACTGCATGGGGGTCGCAAAAGTTTTGGTTGATTAGACTTTTTTTTATAATCCCCCCTGCAATGTCTATATATATATATATATATATATATATATATATATATATATATATATATATATATATAAATAAATAAATACACATGAACATGAATTCAACACACTGTAGTAAACAGATAAATGGAGGCAGAAGATGTCTTTCAGTCATCAATGCACACATTCAGTGACACACAGGACCTCTTTCAAGCTGGACAACATTTCATTTACAACACCTGTCCCATCAACCAGGAATCAGAATAAGAAATACTTTAATAATCCCAGCGAGAAATTACTTTCGTTACATTTCTCCATTTGTAATAGAGTGACTATAGGACCAGTTTGATATAACACAATTTCATAAAATGTATAATTAAATATGATAATTAAGGGGTTCCTGCTCCATCCCGCCATCAGTTTGGGGGTCCTTAGCCTGGAAAACGCCTAAGACCCCTGCTCTAGATGAAATGTAGCAAGACATCGCACAAAGACTTAATAATAAAAAAAAGTAAAGAAAAAAGAAACAGGGTAAAAGTTTATCCCTTGATATAATAAGTGAATCATTGATAAAACTGGGAAAAAGTTAAACAATTTCATTTTTAAATCACTGATTAAATAAAACTATAAAAACTAATAATGAAATTGCTCCAATTTATTTATTCATTATAAATGTATATTGTTTTATGCCTTTGGTATAGGGGACATCAAAGGGGCCAAGATCAGTTCTGAAGGAGCATCTGCCCCCGTCGGCCCCCCTGTCTAGAATCACCCATGAGTTTACTGCCAGTTTGGATTTGGTTTATGCTTAAGTGCTGTGAGTGTTTGAGGATTTTAACCAATATCCAGCAATTGATTATCTTTGGAAAAATATTAGTTAACTAATATAACATCAGTTATTCCTACTGCAGCTGAAACAACCAAACAAACTGGGTAACATTTATTTCATTATTAATGCACAAATGTAATCAATGTAATAGCTCAGAATAAACTTATAAACAACATGTGGTTTGGAAGGGGATTTCTGTTGAGCAAAACATGAAATGTTTCTGTGGTATCAGATGTACAAGGAGATATTGGCTAGTTAATCATTTGGGCTGTCTGCTCACATAGTAGACAGCCAGTGTTTTATCTGTAACTGCAGCCTAGACCTAAAAAAAATGTAGAAAAAGATGAATTTATCTGTCAAGAAATCAAAACCTGCAGGGATCAGCAATAGATGGGGGCGTGGAGCCTGGTGCTAAACTTTACCCCACTCAGTCCATGCCAACACTCATTAGTTTGTCCGCTATCTGATTAAGAAGACTAAAACTGCAGGAATAGGAAGAAACATTTAAGTGTTTTTGAAACCAAAAGGTTTTAAACTTTGGTTCCTAACTGGACAATTTAAAGGTACAGTTAAGGATTTCGGTGACTTCTTGAAGAGACCATCGCCACTTAAAAAAAAATGCACATGCACAACCCTGTACCCGCTCCCCAGATGGGTTAAATGTTAAAATGTGCGAGAATATGCACAAGCCCACTTCTGATGCACGCTCTGTTTAAAAGTTGCTGTTTGCATCGCTCATACAAGAGTACTTTCCAAAAAAAGATTTGCAATTTTTTTACTATGTCAGACTCGCAGAGTGAACATGGGGACGAGCACGTAGGATGGCCTTATGTAAACATATCACCAGAATGATTGACAAAGAGAAGGACCACTTACTTACCGGAAAAAGAACCTCCTCCACTATACCTTTAAGGCTTTTAATAAAGGATTATATATAAAAATGCTTTAAAATCATTTAAGATTAAATTTAAATTGTTTTTTTTTTATTAAATTCATCTTCTAACTTCCAAACTAAACACTATTAAATGCAAAAAACAAAAAAAAACAAAAACAAAGCTGTACATCTGATTATTTTGTCCCTTTAAATGAGAAATGTGTGCCTACATTTGAATAATTAATGAGACTTTCTACAAATCCTTTAATTGCAAGTCCTTTTTAAATCAGGGCGAGTTAAAAACATTCTGCTTTCACTCTTTGGTTAAGCTGAACTGTCTTATTTTGTATTAAAAACATATGTGCTAGTGTTTTATTTGGTAAGATTTTATCTATCCTGCCACAGAGATACAACAGGGGCAGAAGAATAACAGCTTCAAGAGAGACACAGATCTTTCACAACCTGCTGATTATTGCCTCTTTGTGAAGAGATAAACCCTCCTCCCCTACATGTTCCTATCATTTCCAAGCACATCCCAGTGAAACATTGTTTCCTATATCGCCCATAGGAGATCCACATTCAACTGAAAGACTGGCAAGAATGAAAAAAGTCATTATTTCTGTCAAAGGCACAGATAATATAGGA
Source organism: Cyprinodon tularosa (assembly GCF_016077235.1). Lineage (NCBI taxonomy): Eukaryota > Metazoa > Chordata > Actinopteri > Cyprinodontiformes > Cyprinodontidae > Cyprinodon > Cyprinodon tularosa. The sequence continues at coordinate 949,039 of NW_024039651.1, forward strand.
GATAATATACATTTGGAAGACAAATTTGGGAGAAAATCCAAGCCGGGTCTGAATACAAACCTCGGGGGTACATCCCAGGGTCCATGAAAGTGGCCATGCTGAAGTTGGCCAAGACGAAGAGGAAAACCAGGCCATTGTAGAGAGGCACAGCGGGGGAGATCACCTTCATCAACCAGGGACACCTGCAACACAAAAAACCCCAAAATGGTTAAACAAGAGGGAGTCTATCACACAGTTTTGGGGCAATCTGATATTCAAACAAAAAAACCTTTAAGCTGTTCCTACCCCAACCTTTATCTGCAGCTACTTCAGCATCTAAATCTGATGAGATATGTATTTTATAAGTCGTCTAATTTACACTCAGCAGAGTAAACTAACCACAAGATTTTGTCAAAAGCACAACTTGTTGCAAAAACTATTAAAACCAACCTGTTAAAAAGGCAAATAATAATTTAGCTTATTCACAGCAAATGGTATTTCAGGGTACGGGGCCCATTTACTATCTAAAGAAATACATGATCCAATCCCATTCTGTTACATACTTTCCATTTAATTCCTAGTTATTATTCTACGATACAGTCAGCTTTGGTTTAATATGTTGAAGATTAAAATCCCTTGAATTACGCTAGATGATACACCGAATTATTGACTTTGCAGCAACTCTCAACCTGAGCAAGAATGACAAATAAATGCATTGAGATTTTAACTTTACAGCAATCTTTATTAACAAACCGACTATTATGCAATTATCTTTTTTTAACATGCCAACTCCAAACCTCAAAGGTACTTGCAAAAAGCTTTACCATAATTTCACTAACTCTTAAAACTGTTACTTTAGCTCCAAGTTTTATCTCAACCCATAACTCCTCTCCTGTTTCCACAGACCTCATAAGCTGTGTTGAATTATTCAATGATGTGGCTGCAGATAGCAGCTAAAGCAGAATACAGAGAGGTGCTACTAAGGAGAGCTGGTCTCTGCACAGTCAGCCAGCTTTGGTCATCAGCTCATTTCTCTGATACCCATTTGTTTTCCATCTCTCAGTGTTTCTGTATTATCCTAGCTGAGTCAGCCCGCAAAGGCAGTTGCAACACATCTGTTAGAAAACTGGTAATAACCTCAAGGAAAGGGAAGCGAATTAAAGGAGCTCCATGTACAGATATGGACCAGTAAAGATGAGGAGCAGTAGTTTGCAGGATAGATTTAAATGGAACAGCAGCACGTTGACCTCATATTATACCAGATTTAATCCACCATTTATCCAATTAAAAGAAAAACTAAATCAAGAGTGACCCACCAAACTGCACATCTGTGAATGACTGTGTGTGTTTCTTAAAGTGAGTATAATTTACCACCAATGCAGTCTAGAGTTTGTCCATCTGCTGGGACATTTTAACTAGAACTTAAGGGGGAAAAACGGACAACTTTCAGGTATATTGCTCATTCCATGCATCTGCTATGCATAAACTAGAACATTTAATTGAATGGTCTTCAGAACTGAATTGGGCAAATGATAGGAGACTTCAGTTGAACTCTGGGAAAAATTAGACTGGATCAGATCTAAAATATCTTGACATAAAAAGAGTTTAGGTTTAGTTTCTTTAAAGTGAAGCCAAAGACAACTATACAAAGCAACATATAATAATAATTACAACACAACCATCCATTTTTACATCAGGACTAAACTGTAATGTAGGTAGGATCGGGAGAAAAAATAAAGAAATAAATGAAAATATTAAAAAAAAATGACCATAAAGATGTTAGATTCAAAACATGAGTCACTTAGAGCAACCTACTCATAAATATGTCCTTAAAGTATATTTCTACAGTGTAATTAATGTGAAGTACATTTCTTTTTATAAAGTTACATTTCGCCTTGAAATAAACTTATCCTTCCACCATTTCAATTATTCCAAAGAACTGACAAAAACTATCTGACTCCATGACTGGCATCCTCTAAAAGTCTGGACACAGATTCCATGGCTCATTTTATGATGGATATCGTATTCACTTTGACAAGAAACAACATTTAACTGGAATCTCTGTGGATCTGCCTTCACTCAGCAGTTCTGGGCGGTAATCACAGCTTTGGCAACAAGCAGGCCTGGTACAAATCCTTTAAAGCATCTTCACAGAAATGCAATAGCAAGCAGTCCCAACTTCTCACAAAAACACCGTATTTACCTTTCAAAGCTTGTGCATTTTTACCCAGAGTGGAAAGCTGCTGAGCCAGATAGGTGGCTGCAAAAAGTGGACTTCATGGAAACACTTCATTCGCCCTGAAGTTAACAATGTGGGAGGAAAAGTCTAATTAAGGACAAACACTCCCTGGTTAATAGTGTGGGAGTAACAAGTAAACACAGAGAGCTTATAAACAATGTTTACTAGTCTGTGTTACTGCCTGATAATTAATCTGGGGCTAGAAAACCAATCAGCTTGTCTGAAAAATGTGGACAAAGTTATTTATTTGGTGCAGCCTGCTGCCAAAAGTGCAGTAATGTAATGAATTACCGTAGAGTGAGTTTTAATTCCTGAGGCGGGCCAAAATGGAAGGTTGGATTCTTTATGATACTAAAAAGGCCTGCACGCAGAAAACGGAAAGCTATGCAAAAAAAGCAACGTTTCTAACCAACACACAGATGATAGACATCAAAGGAAGTCACAATGGAGGTAAGAAGACAGCGACCTACAGCTGAAGGAGGAGCTGGAATTTCCTTTTTATCATCTGAGGGATAAAAAGCAGAAAAACAAATTTACAGACAACGATAAAGAGTTAACCACTGTGCACCCCAATTCAAATACGACCTCATCTGTGCAACCAAATCTGATTTTAATAAATATTTCTACACTTAAAAACATAAGGGTTTATTTTTTAAGAGAGACTGACAGAAATCTTGTTCTCTTGTCGAGAATGGATAAAGTTTTATTTTATTTTTTTCAAACCAGAAAAATTCTGTATTTTCCTAGAGCCACAAGTCCCTTTCCTACTAAAGACCTGATCACTTTGTGTGTTTAATTAAAATTCACATTTAAAAATTTTGTTCTAAAATCATTTTAGCAACTATAGTTTTATCCGCATTATTTTTAGTTTGAAGTAAGGATTGAAATAGATTCTACAAAAAAGAGCAATCAATGAGACTGTTTTATTTTCAGAAAAAGAAAAAAATATCATTAAGCATGCCACTTTACTACATCAGTACGTGCTCTAATCATTTGAACATATGAGTCAAAGATGACCAGTTGTCATGGTTACTGTGGCAGCAATCAGACATTTAGAAAGTAGTCATTTATTGTAAACTTTTATTGTGAGAGAATCTTAAAGTGTTGAACAATGACTTCAATTAAGATGAGGATAAATAAAATATATCCATGTTAGAATCCAACAAAGGCAGGAGGAAGCAATATGGCTTTTTTATCGAGACCAATAAGAAATGGGAAAGTTAGAGAGACTTGATGATATAACCAGCTGATGATAACTAACATTAATCTGATAGTAGCCTCATGATCAATCATTAAAGCTCAATAAATAATCAACAATCCTTCATGTCTTGGTTAAGAGGATCTCAAAAAGCAGTTTTACTTTTCACATGGACCCTGTATGTTTATTTATTTTATTTTATATATTTATCAGTTTGCTCTGATGGAAAAGCCGAGTCAATCCAGAGATCTTTTTCATCCAGATACAGACATACCCCACAACTCATTGACAGATTGAAATAAGAGCAAATATTACACGGTATTAGAAATGTTTGTGCACAGGGTGGGTCAGAACCCTTAAAATGGATGCTGTAGGACTGCTCAGACACTTTCATATTGATTCTTTTTTTTTTTTTCTACTGTAAAAAAAAAAGAAAAAAATGAATTCAAAGAATTTAATTTAGTCTTGTGGAAGCAAACAGAAGACTTACCCTCCTGAAACCTTGTTGCTCAAGGTTGGAAGCATACATTTTCAAACATCCAATCATCATCGTGGCGATCGCCAGCAACCAACTATTGGGACACATCGAGCCTGTGAGCTCCTGGATTCTGAACCATCCTCTGTTTATCAAAATCTAATACAAGAATCTACTGCTGTTCAGCTCAGATGGCTGTGACGGCCAATCAGAATGCTTGCTCAGAGAATGTGTTCACATCAAAGCCACAAACTGAGCAGAGAAAGGACCAACCAAAGCAGAGGGTGTATGGATGAGTGCTTAACTACTATTATTATCATTAACGATAAAAGGATTTTTGGGATTGCGCTGCAGTTAAAGCAGGTTTACAGTGTAAACATCATCAGTCCTTGACAGCAGGTGCACTGCATTTTTCCCTGCCGTAATGCAGATGATTGTTAATTTCAATTCAATTTCAATTCAATTCAGTTTATTTCTAATTCACATTATATGTCATCTCCAGGCACTTTACAGTTCACCAGATCATAAAATCAAATTTATCCAAACTTTTCTATCTAAGGAAAACCAGTTGATTGCATCGACTTATTGACTTGAATGCAATCCCTCACACTAAGCATGCTTGTAGCGACAGTGGAGAGGAAAAACTCCCTTTGAACAGGAAGAAACCTTCAGCAGAACCAGGCTCAGTGAGCGGCCATCTGCTGAGGCCGACTGGGGTTCAAGGAGACAGAAGCAGAGACACAAAAAGCAGCTGTAAAAGGCGGCCCTGTCCAGGAAACACACAGCCAGGCAGGCGAGCTCAGAGCCAGCTCCCAGGTCAGAGGATTATGAGAGCACATCCAGTTAGTCACAGTCAGAGAAACAGGGCACTGGAAAAACAGGCCGATCTCCAACATCTATAAACAAATGTGTTGATGGCAGCAGCACGGCTGATATTTCTCTCCAGGATGGAGTCACAGCCAAACAGGAACAGACGAGGCAAAGCTACTAAAGAAAAAGCAGCGAGATCATAGCGTTAGAGACTGAAGTTACAGATTTTGCAGAGTGGGAGAATAGAGATAGAATGAAGCGGAATGATGAAAAAGGGGTTCCTATGTCCTCCAGCAGTCTAAGCCTATAGCAGCATAACTATAGAGATGGCTCAGGATAACCTCAGCCACTAGAACTATAAGCTTTATCAAAAGCCTACCCTTAAAAGTAAACAGGGTGTCTGCCTCATGGACTAAAACTGGTAGTTGGTTCCACAGGAGAGGAGCCTGATAACTTAAAGATCTGCCTCCCATTCTACTTTTAGAAATTCTAGGAACCACTAGTAAACCTGCAGATTGAGAGCGAAGTGCTCTGTTAGGAACATAAGGAACAATCAGATCTCTGATATAGGATGGAGCTTGGCCATTTAAGGCTTTATACTGTATGTGAGAAGGAGGATTTTAAATTCTATTCTGGATTTAACAGGAAGCCAATGAAGAGAAGCCAGGATAGGAGAGATATGATCTCTCTTTTTAATTTTAATCAGAACTCTAGCTGCAGCAATCCATGGAAAACATCTAAAACACACAGGACAGCCATTCAAAAGTACACATTTCTGGTGCTTTCCTCTATATTCATGTTCTTTTTCTATTAAATGTATTTAATGATCAATACCTGGAGATATTTGAAACAGATTTATTTATTATTTATTTCATTACTCCACTATACACAATAACCCAGTCATGTGCAATAATAGCAACTTAAGACTGAGCAGCATTGTAAATACTGTTGATTGAATTTACTGAGATCCTCATCTTATTTTATTCATACCGGTATATCTTATTTTCAGATTTTATTTTATTTTTTCAGATTTTAAACTGTTTATAGAGGAGGGTTGTCATTTTTCTTATTTAATTCTGTCTTATTATCTTATATGATACACGTTATATGTATCTTATATGCTCTATTACACTTAAAATCTTATTTTTCTCTCTTCTGTAAGCAGGCACACTGCAAGAAAAAAAAATCCTGCAAGGGATTAAAAAAATAATTCTGATTTATCGAACATTTAAGTGATTCCTGGATCAAATTAAAAAGTTTTTACCTTGGGGCGACTCTGATTTAGTAAATAGATTAGTTATTTACCAGGATATGTGCATCGGTGTATGAATGTGGTCACAGTTTTAATCACTTGAAGTGGTCAGTAGGACTCAAAACTTGCTTTATTAATTCAGTCCAATAAAAATACTGACTGGAAAGCAGAATCAGAATATCAGCCATGATGAATCCCAGTCAGAGGCATAAGAATTAGATTTTTATCTCACCCGCCAACTAAATATAACAATACCAGGCAGCCTAATTACAGCCCTCTTCTATCTGGAAGTTGGTTTTCTACCAGAAGACTTTAGCTACTTTTATTATAGGCGAGTTTAAAAACGGTCAAAGAAAATATAGAGGTGTCAAAAGTAATGAAAAAGAAGGTTTTATAGAAACTCGTCTAACATCCAAAAAGTAAAGTTCTGGTAATTTCTCTACTTCTTTTTGCACTTTAGCTGTTTTTGGTCACTTTGTGTCAAAATTTTCCAATAACAAAAAAACTGTAAGCCAGATGCCTTCAACTCAAGATCCCATTTGAGATTTTCTATTGAAATAGCAAATAAGGAAAGCGACATGAAGCTGTCTCTGACACACAGGTTTACCGCTTATATAATAAACTAAAGTAGCTAATTTTAGAAAGTCATCATAATTTTCCAGGTCCGATCAGTGAATCTCTGCAAACAGCTTTCAGAGACAAAATGACTGAAAAAGGGGACTTAATGCAAACAAACAACCACCCGACTCCAGCAGAAACGCTGCTTCTGATCTTTGGAACGAAAGCCCCAACAATACAAAATTTACACGAACCAGAAAAACGAATCATCATCTAAATCACTAAAGCAGACGCTTTAAAATAAAGCCCAAAATCACACCGGTGACATCATTTTATAGACATGACCAAAAGGATTTATGAGTTAAACATATGTTTCAGCAATCTTTTTGCTTTGATTAACTTCTTTACAAAGCCTTCGTTAAGTTTTTTTCCCCTGTTAGCTTCCAGTCTTTTGATGCACTGATATAATATTTAGCAAAAGGAAAAACTATTGATGAGAACAGCCCAAAATGTGCTCAACCAAATGTTCTTAGTAAGCTTTACTGTATTTAATATACTCTTTCTAAAAAATTTTAACAATCTGAAACTTCTACACATAGAAAAACAAAGTTAAATTGTTTCCTTTAGGACCATTAAAGCTGTGAATAGCACCTTGTATAAAGGTTAGAACCGAAGTTTCATCTGATCGGCACCTGTAACACCAAGCAACGCTGCAGGGCCACTGGGAACAATTACAGTAATGTATTCAGCTCATGGTGGGAAAGCCATCCTATTGATTAGCTGATTAAGTCAGAACCAAGCAGGACTCACATTGGAGGCCTGTTCTCACACAGATCGCCTGCTGAGACTCGCTGATCCAGAACCTGTTGCAAGGTCAGATCTGTTTCACCCGTCAGAGAGATTTTAATAATGATGAGGCTCTTTACCATAAGAAGAAATATTTTTCCCATCTATATCAGGATCCTTAATTTAAAAGATTTCCTCCTATGCTGAGCTCTGACGCTTCTTCGCACCTCCTCAAAATCATCCCGATCCTTCAATTAGGATTCAGAAATGTCAGCATTATTTACTTCCAGCTACCTCGGGACGTGCCGCTCTCCTAACGCCCAGGATCCCAGCTCACCAGAATAAGTATTTCTCTTGCAACGTCACAGCAGCACAGACACTGTTGCTGGAGGAGAAAGAGGTGATGTTCTCCGATGGTGTGGAGAAAAAACGGTTTCAGGAAGGTCAGCGGAGAATCAGACCTTCACAGATTGAAAAGACTGGATGAAATTCAGCTCCACAGGCCTGCAGTCATCCATAAAGGATGAGTTTTTCATCTGGCAGAGCAGAATCATCATAGCGAGCTATTAGCATTGAAAATGTAACCAGATAAAATATGATCTTGGATTTATGTTTCTAAATCTGCAATAAAATGGTAGAAAAGGTAAATAATGCCCTTTTAGATACATTGCAAACATCTTATGTAAATAAAGCTAAAATTCAGAGTCAAAGAGGAGATTTACTGACACTCATTACTGTGTTTAAAGGATTTTTTTCTGGTTGGTATGAAGACACAGATACACATTAGACAACTTAAGTGATTTTAAAAAACTAGCGATAGGTGCAAAGCTTTTAGTTAGTTGCTACTTTGTCCTCTTCAGTTCTTTAAGAAAGCTCAAAAAACATTATTTAAAATTATTTAAATGTCTCTCAACAGGTTGCACCTCAATTATGAACCTTTTGGAGCCATAAAAAAAAGCCTTCTGTTCCTCCGGTAAATGACCATTTATATGAAGGTAATTTTGAATCATAAGCATTCATGCATTGTAACTGATTTTAAAGTTGCAGAGAGAAAGGAAATGGAGGTTAATAATTTTAGACAATTTTAGTGAAGCTGTAACTTTGTAAAGCTGAATTTCTGACTCAGCAGCAGATCTGTGGAGTTAGTTTGAATGATTTGTAGTAGTGTTAAAGAAAATAAAGAAAAAGATTGTAATACAAGTGTGTGAAATTGTTTTGTAACATTTGTTTTTAAATCAACTTGAGATAATTTCAGAACGCAGATGATTTTTTTTATATGTGAATCACATATTTGTATATTAGAGCTTAACAATTTAAAGAGTAGTAATTTTTTTTTATGAATTTGAAATAAAGAAAAAGAAATTCGGATAGATTGATTCGTGACTCACAGTTTGTGAACTTTTACTCAACAATTTGATGAGATGTAACTTTTCTTTGGATTTGTAAACTTGAAAAAAAATATTTTTAATGAAAAAACTTCTATTTGATTTATCTCTTCAAACTCAGTTACTTTACACAAACACTTATGATTCAAAACTACCTTCATACATTTGTCTTAGAGGAATTGGTAAACTGTCCTCCAAAACTGAATTTAATCAGAGCTGCCGGGACATGCAACATGTCAGAGTTTCAAAGGTCAGATCCAGCAATTAGCCTTAATGTTGAACTTAGGGCTGCAGCGAGTGATTAATTCAATAATTAACTCAATTAAGGCCTGAACACATTCGACAAAATTTAGTCTCCAACCAGAAATTAGTGTCAGGTTGTGGGACACCGGGACAGAGGGGAAAAGTGCAGCACAGTCCTCCACAAATCAGGATGCCTGTTCAGGGAGTGGGAGCTTCTAAGCTGCAAGTGGGATGGAGAGAATAAAAATACAATGATGTAATCTGACCTTTAATGGAATAATTGGTCAATTCTGCAGATATACTGTTACTTATTTCATAAGTAATGAAATTCAAATAATTCTATTGGTTTTTTGCACATGAAAACCCAAGCTTTTTAAAACAGTTGTAGGTATCCCATAACACAATGATCTCAAATTAAAATCTAAACTTCTTTAGGAAAATATAAAGCAGGCTTTCATTTTTTGTACTTTTTTTTTCTTCTTGAATAGCTCTAAACTCGACCACATTGATAAAGTTTTACATCAAACCAACCATTTTAAACCAGCTCTATCTTTTCTCATAGTAACGGGGCCTCTTATTAAAGAGCTTTTCCCTCTACATCAGTAGGGGCATATATGGGGCTTGCTTCATTTCAGGTCCGGAAATTGGAAAAAAAATCTGCAGTGAATCCAAACCGGTGTATTTTATTCTCGATTTCTAAATTAATTTAAGTTGGATGGCTAAACAGTTAGTGAAAAATGATTAAAATACATTAATAAAAACCTGAAATTATTAAGACAGCATTCCTCATGATGAGTGAAAGTGGCATTTCTGTTTTCTGAATATGAGGGTCTTACTGGACAAAAAAGCAGCCGTTGTGTTTGCTTTGATGAATCTATTGAATTTATTTATAGTATTATTCTTAGGATTGCTAAAATTCTAGCACAGATCGGTTAATTAAAAACAAACATTAGAAACAGAAAAACTTAGACAACTTTTATTGTTTCATTTCAAATTTAATTTTGTATAGTTTTCATGACATTTTCATTTCTTAAATTGGATAAAGAAATCAGTCAATTCTGCAGTTACTCCAGGGAACAAAAAGCGATTCATTCTTGGTTTACTGAGCAGTGGCCTTAGAAGGTTGCTTCTCATGCAATGAAGATGAAACCTGAGAAGCTGCAGGGCGCACTCATCTTCATCTGCATTTCTGCTCAGTGCTCAGCATCATTTGCATTTTAATAATTGCATAAGGAGGCCACATGAAAAGCAATGAAATACTTTGCCCCCAAAGTCAGTCCTCACATATATTTACATATTTATCAACCTACTGCTCAGTCAAGAATAGATATTTCCAGGTTCCACCAAATCAGCTTGGGCACTACCTTTAAAAAACAAAATGCTGTATGACATTTGCTGCAAATTCAATTAGCAGTTTTTTGTTTACCACAGGAAATAAATATGCTAAACTTTATTGGAAAAATAGACAGCCACAATTAGTGTTCTATTAACTCTTATTAAATAACCACCTTCAGAACGACAGGTCACATACTATTGGTGCTTTTTGCCAACATGCTCCGGACCGTTTCGCCTCCCTGAACATTTGAACCAAACCCATCAGTTTGTCGTGTGCTTTCTAATATCGTGATGTTTACTAACGCTGGTTGGATCAGTTCCTTTCGGCAAACCTGAAGGACTGGCTTAGAGGTAAGAGGTAAAATAAGGACAACAATGCCTATTAACTTAATAAATCTCAGTTTTAAAATGTAAAGTTTAATTTGCACACAGGTAACTGCAGCAAATGTCAATTTGACTTTTTTTGCTAAATTAAAGTATATGATAAAGTATAAATATAAACAAGGGCTTGGTTGCTGTGGCACCTAGATGTGAGGAGCTTAAGGAGATCGAACAGCTTGTGTATTTGTGCTACATTTCAAGCCTCCAGTAAGCATCCTAAAGTGACACATTTGACAAGTATTGGAGAAATAAGGAAAGGCAACATAAAATTTAAGTCAGATTTGTTCATATTCTAGTAAAATGTATTCTGATTTTTTACTTATGGATATTAATCCTGCAATGTTATTAAACCATTTACGTTAGTGGAAATGCTAACAAACAAGTAATTAAATATTTTACAGGCATAGAGTTATAGGAATCTCTACTGCAGCACAAGCTTCAACAAACATTTTATTGTGAATGTGTTAATTTGAATAAAAAGTCATGTCTGAAAGGTGTTCGATCTGAATTTCTCATTTCTTCCAGAGCAGGACATATAGCACACCACACACATCATGAAAAACAAGTTGTTTTTCTTGCAGTTTGTGGGCATAATATCTTAAATTAAAAGGACACTAATGAAAATTGCTCCTGTAAGCTCTTACTCTTTTATTAAGGCTTGTAACTTGCAATGATCCTGGGTTTTGTGGCCTCCGCGTGCACATCTGACGTTGCTCACAGCTAATGTAGTTGCACTCTGGGGGCTTGTATGTATTCTCAGGCATACAGTATGAAACATTAGAGGGAATGTTGGTTAGCAATGATGTTTTATTTATCAAACTGTGCATTGTGAGGCAAATGTGATCTGTGAACATATAAAAATGCAACTCGCAAAAATCAAGTTGAAAAAGTGAAGTTTGAAAAAAAAAAAAAAGCTTCGTAAACAAAGAAATCCCCAAAAATTTGAGAAAAAAAAGACGTTAGACGTTTTTCAAAGTCTTATTTCTGGATTGAACTTTTTTCAAATTTCCATTTACAAAACATGTTCTCTGCTAGCCTCAAATAATGAAACAAAATTCACTCCATACAACCACAGCTGCATCTGCTTCTTCAAATTCCTTATTTTAATTCCTGGTGGATTTTAACTGGTTTATTTTGTATCCTGCAACATAAAAGCTGTATGTATATATATATATATATATATATATATATATATATATATATATATATATATATATATATATATATATATATATATATATATATATATATATATATTTTTTTTTTTTTTGTTTCCATAAAGAAAGATCCATCATATGTTACTGTTGTATCATTTTATGTTAGTACAGTATAAAGTAAAATCTGTTAAGAATTTTCAATGATAGTCAGTATTTAAGTGTGGATGTTAGAAGTGGGTTGCTCAGTGGCTCAGCAAGAAGGTTCCGGGTTCGATTCCCGGGGTCTTTCTGCATGGAGTTTGCATGTTCTCCCTGAGCAGGCGTGGGTTCTCTCCGGGTACTCCGGCTTCCTCCCACAGTTCAAAAGCATGACAGATGGGTTAATTGGTTTCTCTAAATCGTCCTCAGGTGTGAGTGTGGGATTGTTTGTCCTGTTTGTCTCTGTGTTGCCCTGCGATGGACCTTTCCAGGGTGTACCCCGCCTCCCGTAGACAGCCCCGTTTGTGATAAGGGTTGACAGAAAATGGATGGATGGATGTTAGAAGTACTATATGCAGGTCAAACAATCATAGATCCGTCTTCTCTGATACCTGAGCAAATAAAACTCAGTAAAGTAATGAAGGGAAATTCAAATGACTGTTTGAGTTAAATGAAAATGTAATGTATTGTCCCACAATGAAGAAATTCACTCTCTGCATTTAACCCATCCCCTTGGGGAGCAGTGGGCTGCCATTGTGTGGCGCCCTGGGAGCAGTGTGGGGTTAAGGGTTTTGCTCAGAAACACAGAGTGGAGGCTGTGGGGATGGAACTAGGTACTTGCAGCCCTCTTAGAGCACAAGCGCACTGCTCTTACCTCTAGGCCAACACTCCCATACACATGATGCTTTATGTTCTATTCAGCATTTGATTAACAATGCCTGGGACCTGTTCTGATGCCGAGTGTATCCTTGCGCCATCTGGGTGTAAAAGTGGAATAAATAAATAAAAAATCTAGATCATTTGGAACAAACAGATGGTTCTAACTGATCAAAGTGTTTATTTTTATGTGAGAAGAAAGACTTGGCAATTTGGCTCTCACATTTCTATTTGTCTTACAAAGGGAATGTGTGTCTAATCTCTCCTTCTCTCATCCTCTTACTAACAGGTTTAAACTCCAGGATTAACAGAAATCCACAGGATTTGTCAATCTTTGCATTTATGTCTCTAATAAGGACTTTACGAGATACGTCTCTGACAGAGGGGCACAACAAATCACCACCGTCTGCTCGCATAATCCAATAAAATAAATGTCAATTACTTTTCCTAATGAAAGACGGAGAGACATTTGTCAGCAAGGAGTCACAGGAAACACCATCAGCCGCCGTGTGTTGTGTAAGGCCGGGTCAGAACTCCCTGAAGGGGGCAGGACATGTGTGCTGGCTTCTCTTCATCCACCCCGTGGGAAAGTGAAAAGTACTACAGTACCATGGGTGAGCTGGAATAAATGAGGCTTACAGAGCTAAAAACAGACTCTGGCTTAACAAGACAAGTGTAGTAAATATCTGTGGGTAAACGGGCTGAAGCAGAGCCAGCACAACTGTTGTCCCAGTGTGTGCATGTGTTAGAATCAAGGTTTGGTAATCTGATATAAATATGTACACAAAGCACTATGTGGACATTGGGTGTAACCACTGAGGTGCGGATAGGGGGTGGATTTGGCCAAGATGACACCCCCAATTCTGCTCAGCTAGTACAGTTGGCTTTCTCTGTCACATTCCTCACTGGTCTTATTCTAGGCTCCGAGCTCCGCATATGCTGCAACTCACAAGGAGGCAACCAAGTGTTTTATTTTGATCTGCAGCCTGGTTTCAGGTAGCAGGGTGCTGGATGCTAGCTACATGCATGAGTTAAATACAGACGAGGCAGCGGGGAACAATGCATGGTGCTAAACTTAAAAACAGCTTGGAAAAGTCACATGGAAAACGGCTGGACTGTGATTCTGCAATTAAACTAGAAATTGGTTGAGAGGAAGTCGTTTTCCTGAAATATGATTGGCCTTGAGCTTTTTTTTTTTTTTTTTTTGATTGGCCTTGAGCTTTTTAAGCTCAAATGACAGAATTTCAGTATCAATTCAGCTAATCTATTTTCATTAAATCATTACAAACGTCCTCCAATACCTCACAAAAAATAAATATTTCACTGTGGCTGCTAAGCTTAAAGAGTTGGGAGTTTTTATGGACCACTATATTTCTCTGCATTTTAAACTTTCATAATATCATAGCAAGGCATGTGAGAAAGATTTAATTAAACAAAGATAAATCACCAGAAATGCAAAGTGCTGTTTTACATTGTATTTCTTTATCATATCAATTCCTAAGTTATTTAAGTAAGGCAGTCATATTGTATTTTCAGGCTGCAGTAAGTTGTACAAAAAACTAACTATTAAACCCTCACCATTGGACAATATTTCGATTAAATCCAGTTTATTTATTGAGCTCTAATTCGTGTCACATTTCATCCTAGGGCTCTTTCCACAGACAATTCAATCTGATCATCCAGTCAGATTGGTTAAAAGTTTCTATCAAAGGAAAAAAAGATGACTGAATCCAGTCATTAACTTTACATTGTGTTGTTGACTGTGAAGCAACCCCTCACACCAAGCATGCATGCAGCGACAGGGGGGAGGAAAAACTAATTTTTAACAGGAAGAAACCTCCAGCAGAACCAGGCTCAGTTCTCAGTTCTCGACCGTCCGTCTGCCGAGGCCGACTGGGGTTCAAGGAGACAGAAGCAGAAATGCAAAAGGAAAACAGAAGTACTGATCTATAGATATTTTCTATGTTAGAAAAGGTCATGTTAAACTCTCTCTGTCTAGAAAAAGTGAAAATGAAGCAGATGAGCTCTGAGCCATTTTTAATGTAAAAGGAATAAAATAGAGCACATACAGTTAGTCACAGTTAAAGCTGATCCCAAGGAGAGAAACAAGAATAAGAGCTAAAATAGGTATCATCTATAAACTAAGGTGTTGATGGCAGCAGCTCAGCGGATATTTCCCTCCAGGATGATGTCACAGACAACGGGACCAATTAACCAGGAGTAATCAATCAAATTAAATAAAATAAAACAAACACAAACAACAAAGTCCAAATCCTGTCAGTAGTAGCACTTGTGTTGTATGCTTAGCACTCAGCTGTTAGAATAACCCTCATCTCAACCTGACACTAGAAATATATAACAACACAATCTGATCAATGCATTTCTACTTACAATCATGCAGCTGGCAACGATGACTTAACTATGAACCATCTTCCAGCTGCAAAAGCAGTTCCAAGAAAAATCAAAGAGCACATAAGTGGAACTGAGCTGAAACCCGAGGAGGTTTTCCAAAATTACAGCAGACGCTACAGAGACACACGGGCTGAGGAATAAATAGAGAACCAAAGACACATGGAGACTGAAGGCAGAGTCAGATCAACCCAACGCACTCAGAGTTTAAAGAACCAAGCGGAGAAGCTGTTGACCTAAATAGTCGTGTGCTGAATGACCTTTCACTTTCTACAACTGACCGCCCCCCCACACCACCATACAGCCACCATATGCAGCAGAACGATGACTATTAAAGCAAGCAATCTGTAAAACCCATCTAAAAGCTGCTCCATCTGCACCACTGAGGTCAGTCCAATTCTGCTTTTACTTGTTGAAGGAAACTGAGATTGAATTTAGAGAGGTGGAGAAAAAAATGAGACAAACAGCCGCTGTAATCTACAGCACATGCAATAGGAATGATTAAAAAAAAAACTAAAACGCCCCAGAACCAGACCAGAACCAGGATTTCATGCTTATGTTGGTCAGAATTTAAACAACAGCTTTCTTTTACTGCATATATCATAAAACAATGCTTGAGATGAAAACTTTGAAGGTTTGGGCCTATCATAAAACCTTTGAGGGATAAATTTGCAGATGCTGATGAGCATAGGAAGACGATTAGTTCCTATGCTCCACTTATCTGGAACAAACTTCCAGAAAACTGTAAAAGTGTGGAAAGCCAGAGTTCCTTTAAATCAAGACTAAAAACACATTTGTTTAGGATTGCCTTCGACTGTTCTAGTTAAAAAGTTCAACTGAAACATCATTAGTTCATTTTTTTTTCTTTAGTCCAACTACTTTTAATGTTCTTTCATGTTTCTGCATCTTTTTTATCAATTATTTTTTATTTTACTTGCTCTGATTGTGTTTTATTTTCCTATATTTTAATCATGTAAAGCACTTTGCATTGTCTTTGTACTGAATTGTGCTATACAAATAAATTTGCCTTGTCTTGTAGCTAAGAAGAGCCGAAGAGGAGAGAAAATGTGTGCAATACGTCGTCAAATTGCTTATTTGCAGAAAGTATTGGCAGCAAAAAAGGCAACTCATGCACATTTTATTAGTGGCCAAAGTTAACGCAGAACTGTCATCAGTCCAGAGAAATTAGAAACTGATTAAACCAGATGCAAAAACACATTTTATCAGTTTATAAAAACAACAACATTGCACCCCTAACCTTTAAGCTATGCAGCACAGCGCTACCAACAGCATGACTCATATTGATGATAATGTAATTCACATTCAGTAAATTGACCAAGCTAAATCGACAACATAGCCGGTGTAAAGCCTCAGCAAAATGAGCCGGGATGTTAATACCGGCTTATTGGCCGACGTTCTTCTGCCCCTGCAGAGCCCATCAGCCTAATAAGCTGTTAATCAGTTTAATGGGCACAAACTCAGGCAAGGCCTGAAACGGAGGATGGCAGAGATGGATGACACCAGACTCAAGGTTGGTAATGGGAAAAAGAGAGGCTAACAAGTACTCTTCCCATGTCATTGCTGATGCTTTCGTTTATAAAAGGAGCACCAGGACATAGAGAAAACTATCCTCAGTGCTGACAAGAATATAAACAGATAATCCTGGCAGCATCCTGCAAAGGAAAGGCAGGAGTCAAACACTCATTGCACTTCTGAAGGTGGTTCCATGTCCCACCCTGACACCCAGAGCATAGGACCGCCTTTCACCTTCGATAAGGTGTTTATTTTAAATTTAATTTATGTGCATGGTAAGGCAGGGACAGCACCATGACGTCACTTCTGGTGCAAGGTCCCACAATCATTGCAGCGAGATTAAACCTAGCTTTATGCTAATCTTCTATTTATGCTTTAAAAGCCAAGTTTCCTATTTTATTTCTGCTAGTCACGCATACTTTACTCCTTCTCTTCAGCGCTGTTGTCGTTCAGTTCAATAAAATTAAGGACCAATTGTTTGCAAAGTCCCACATGAGTCTGCAGTGTTACTATAAAACATCCAGGGATGTGGTCACATATAGAGAGCCTCTCCCACACATTCAAATAATGACATGCAAGTCATGCAAGCCTCACTGGACAACATGTACAAAAAGGAGGTCCCTCCACAGACGAGTCCAGCTTCACACATTTCTACAGCCGCATGTCACAGTCTATTAAACACATAACTCGTTTCCTACACTCTAGGAATATTCTGCCTAGATGTCTTTTATTGGTGTTGGGTTTTTCTCCTGGGTTCAGATGCTTTTGCAAAACTCCCTCCCTGGTGTGTCTGATGAATGCAATGCCTTGAGCAGCATATAAGGCCTCCTCTGCTCCAACTATTTTATCACTTGGCTGCAGAAGCGGGTAGAGAAGTCACTAATCACACTCAAGTAAAAGTAAATTTGCTTCTCAATAATTCAACTAAATTAGCAGTAAAACATCAAAACTTAAGTAAGAGTAAAACGTATTTAAACAACTGTTTAAATCTAATCGTCTACTTTATTTGTTTTGGGGATTTAACAGTTGGATAGATGGTGAAAAAAAATTATTTAGTAAATAATGGAATAAAAAGATGGGAGGAAAATGAAATGTACCCTTTTCCTAAAGTATAAAGCTTTAAAAGAACCAATATCTCTAGCAGTTGCAGTAAACAATATGCATCCAAAAGGTCTCATTCTCAAATGGAAGAAAATGGTGTGGTGAAGTTAAACTTTTTTTTTTTGAAGATGTACAATTTTATTTTTCAAGAAGAGTTTTAAAAAAAAGCAGCTCAAATTTTATCTCATGAAAACATGGATATAAAAAAAAGATGGAGCTCGTAAAAATCAAAACACTCCTCTTTATAAAGAAAACTTTATCAGGCAAGAGCAATATAAGGTTTCTCCTCAGCACAAGGGGCTCTTTGTTCAGTGAGCCCACAGTATTTTCAAAGTGTGTGTTTTTAAAGCCTACAATGGAGCGTATGTGTTCCATATGAAGTGAACCACTCCTTCCATATCTGCAGGGAGGTTTCTGTGGTGTGGTACCGGGCGCCGTAATAGCCCTACATCCACTGCTGCTTACATGCCTGGATGCATTATGACAGAGCAGGCCTGGAGCCAGACCTGCTCTCCAAATAACGGCTGTCCAGATGTGTTTCCCTGTGGATCTTGATCTCATGCCTAATATCAAAACAACAAGGATTTTCTGGGTCTAATTCATTTAGAGAGTATTATTTGTCATATAAGCTTCACAATATTTTTTAAAACTATATATGACTATTAAGTAATTTTTTTTGAAGAACGTTTTTATGTTTATGAGGATAAATCAGACAGTTGTAATAGCGAGGCATAACAATGGAAACAAAAGGTTCAATGCAGGTTAAAATTCAAATAAAAATAAACAGATTTCTACAGTCTTAAAGGAAACTTTTATAGACAGTTAAATAAAAAACAGTTAATCTAACTGATATACTCCAGTTTCTTTATATTTTTGTGAAATTCTTTGTGAATGCTTAAAGAATCAGTAAAGACGAAAATTGTAAGCAAGGGGATGGATGGATGGATGGATGGATGGATGGATGGATGGATGGATGGATGGATGGATGGATGGATGGATGGATGGATGGATGGATGGATGTTTGCAGCAAACCAGCTGAAGTCCTTTAGACAGAGATCTTTTTATTACTTTTATTAAGAGATGCGCAAGTCATCACCTTCAAACAGAGCAGGAGGAAAGTGGGCGGGGCCTACAGTTCAAGCCTAACTGTTCTCCACGCTCATGGTTCAAAACTGCAGAATCAGGTAGATGGATGGATGGATGGATGGATGGATGGATGGATGGATGGATGGATGGATGGATGGATGGAAAAAATAAAAGCATTTCTTTTTCCATAAATGGCATTTTTAAAATGTCTTTTAATCCATTCTATTTAGATGTGAATCTGCACCAACAATTACTTCCTGGCCTCTAAATCAAGCACAGGATAAAGACAAAGGTTCAATCCATTTACCTTGAATTTAAGCTCCTACCTCCTGTTCTAACTCCTACTAATGTACCTTTTGAGGGGGGCAACAGTAAGAACACTATCCAGGGTAGGAAAGGACCTGAATTTGGACGTCTTACAGACATCATTATGCAACAAAATGAATGTGAAAGACACTGGTAAAAATGGAACTACCACCTTCCATAAAAGCTATATAGTGATGTTAAAGCTCTCCATATGCTAGAAAGGCATTTTAAAATGCCTTTCTACTATGCTAGTTGAATTGGCATTGGTGAGCATAGTGCTTTCTCTTTCTAGCTCCTTCCTAGCTTCCAGCACTATTTTAGCAGCCTTTATGTGGACCAATTTGAGGTATTCAGATTGCACCAACATCTGCTATAGACAGGTTGACAGGACTTCTAATAAGATGGGTTTATTAAAATCATGACCGTCTGAATCTGCAGCTTCTTAACCATTGCTGCTGCCCTGTGGTTCTACTGTGGAAAAGCTATGCTTTTTGTTCTGTCTGTGAAAGAAAGCAAGAATGACTCTGGTCCTTCTGACCACTTTGTTCAGCCTTTTCCTGCCTTTCTTAGAGCTTCCACTGCCTCAGCAGAGGAAAACACAAAAGGCTTCTGACCCTTTAATGAAGTCAGAAAAAGGTTCTGTGGCATCATCCTGCTTACACACAAAGAGCCCACACACAAACACACACAATACTCTCACTCTTCCCAACCTATTAGACTTTTACCTCTTTCTTAATTTGCTGTTGATGTAAACATCAAGGAGCAAAATGTTGAAAACTAATTTCTTTAGGGATTCATCATCTCCTTCCTAATGTCCATGTTTGGGCTATTAGGGTAGCAACACTCACAAATACAGGCACCAATTCCCCTCTTCTAGTTTGGTCTGTGGTCAAAGAGAGACTGTGAGCTGGTGTTGGTCAGTGGGCGGGGCTAATAATGGGCTAACGATGATTCTGCTAAGTCCTGTAGCAGCTCCCAACTCACTACAACACAGAAAACTCTCTTCTGAGCTTATTAGATACATTTCAGACTAAATTAGACATAAAGAGGCTGGAGTTGCTCACCTAATGTGCTGTACTTAAACCATGGTGTCTTTTTGAAGTTAATAATAGTGACTATAGAGTACACAACTGGATGTAGTTGTCTCTTGTTTCTGATTGAGAAGAAGCCAATCAGACGTCATGGTTTCAAATGAAGCGTCTCTAGCCCCGCCCACCGAGTTTGATGAGTGAAAAGTTTAAAAGACTTCATGTTTGCCACTCAGACCCGAAGAAATAATGATGTACAGTTTGAAATATGGAAAGGTTACCCTAACTTTTATAAACAAACAAAAAAAAAAAAACTTATTTCATTTCACAATTAAAAGGTATATTTAATTACTTTATGGAACATACAATTACCTTATTTTACATTTTATCATTTAAAGGTAGGATTAATTATGTAATGAAACATTTAATTATATGTGTATTTAGTCCAATTTACATTTAATTATTTTATAGTATATTTATTAAATTTAAAAGTTTATTTATATGGCGCCAATTCACAACACATGTCATCTCAAGGCACTTTACAGTTCACCAGATCATCCAGCCAAATTTATTCAAAGTTTTCTATCAAAGGAAAACCAGTTGATTGCATCGACTCATCGACTCAAATGCAATCTCTCACACTAAGCATGCTTGTAGTGACAGTGGAGAGGAAAAACCCCCTTTGAACAGAAAGAAACCTCCAGCAGAACCAGGCTCAGTGTGAGCGGCCATCTGCTGAGGCCGACTGGGGTTCAAGGAGACAGAAGCAGAGATACAAACGGAAACACACAGCCAGGCAGACGAGCTCCGATCCAGTTCCCATGTCAGAGGATGAAGAGAGCACATCCAGCCACTCACAGTCAGAGAAACAGGACTACACTGAAAAACAGGCCGATCTCCAAGATCTATAAACAAAGGTGTTGATGGCAGCAGCACAGCTGATATTCCTCTCCAGGATAGACATTAATGGTTCATTCAATTATTTAATGTGTAAAATAAATTGTACATTTAGTTATTAATGGGACATTTAATGGTTATTTCATGTTATATTTACATTTATATGTATCTGTTCCATGAAACATTTTTTCACCTTTACACCTTCTTAATTCACATCTGTCCAGAGATTTTATTTTAGCTATAGGACTCACCAACAAGAACCAATTGTTGATATGAACTAGAAATAAAAATGTCTTTCCTGATTTGATGAGAATAATAACAGGAAAGGTGAGCAATCAGAACCCAAACCCAAATGAGAGGCTAGTGATGGCTGAAGATTTTAGGCTTAGCCAGTTTAAAGTCACTTCTCTCCATTGAAATAAAATTACCAAAACAATTTGAGCGGCTCCTTGTTTCTAATAGAGGAAACCCTGTTGTGTAACTCCTCACTACCACACAGGAAACTCTTGTAAAGCCGTGCATACGGCTGTCAGTTGGAGAGGTGCTTAACGGCACGGGCAGCAGATGATTTTCATCTCTGGTTCCTTCCAGCTGAGCCGTGCTGGTTGGATTGCTCTGAAAGCCCAAAGAAAGTTGAAAAACGCAGCCCTCACAGCTCTCAGCAGATGTTGAAGCATTTAGTGCTGCAGGTAGATGACTGCATCCTCCACACTGCTGACTGAATGGTCTGTGAACTGGTGTGAGTCAGTGCTCTGCTTGCCAATGTTCTGGGGTAGCAGCTCGGCATGATCTTCTGTTATCCTCATCAGGTTAAAGGTTAAGGCTATTTATGATGTGTAATCTATTATGTAGAGAACATCATACTTTCCCATTCAGATGATTAAGGTCTTTAAAAACAAGTAGTTTATAGCTATATTAAAAACATTTGAAGCAAATGTGTGATTTTTGCTGCTTTATCATCCTGTTTTGCTCAACTAATGAGCACCAAACACATCCAGATGGCATCCAGTGTGAACTGGCTAGAATGAACTAATACGGTTTATTTATTTTTTTTACTTTGGGGAGATTTAGAAGAATGTAGCCTATTGGTGGTTTATTAATCTCAAATTAAAAGTAGAGAAATAAAAGCATAAAATATGGTTCAAGCGGGCTACTCAGGTTATTAATTTAAGGAGCTATAATGGTCAGAAGGTTCACTAAGCAATGAGCATTAGGTGCTTTAAGAATAAAACTACACTTTAAATGGGCCTGATGTGAGTCAATTTTATAAAATTGAATCCCACGTTTAGCACAGTCCTATGATGTGTTCAGCCTAGAGGGAACATTTTAGAACAAAATGTTCTTTGCTTTGAATTCAAACCGCCTCCCCCTCCCTTCGTCCGCTGCTCGCTTGTTTCTCTTCATCCATCATGAGTCCCGGAGAAGAGGCAGGTGCTTTCACTGAACCTCCCTAAAGATCGCCAATTCCACCCATTCTTCCTCCTCCTTTATTTCTGTCTGTCTGCACACTCCCCACACGCACAGCTCTCTCCAACAGGAGGAACTCATCTGCGCTTGCTTCACATCTGGGGGAATCTTAATTGTGTATTGTCAAACAGGGATTTGTCTTTTTTTCATCCAGCGAGGGAGGGTAGTTAAATCAGCCGGAGGCATGAAAGTACGCACACAGAAAGACACGCAAAATGAGCTAAATGCATGGATATAACAGAATCATGTGCTTTGAACTGTAAACCTTTACTATAGTTCAGCT
Organism: Cyprinodon tularosa; assembly: GCF_016077235.1. Taxonomy (NCBI): domain Eukaryota; kingdom Metazoa; phylum Chordata; class Actinopteri; order Cyprinodontiformes; family Cyprinodontidae; genus Cyprinodon; species Cyprinodon tularosa. The sequence continues at coordinate 971,802 of NW_024039651.1, forward strand.
AAAAAAGAAGGAAAGGTGTGGTTGGAATCCTCTGAGATGAACTATACTAACATTGATATCATAATTCCTGCATTTCTACTGGAAAGCTGCATGGACTGGAATTTGATGTGTAAAAAAAAAAAAAAATGGTGGTTCTTCTGCAGGACATGTGCAGAAAAAAAAGCGGCTTGCTGAGTCTACAATCAGCAACCCGCATCCATGACACGTCTGCAAAGGCCGGCCTTCTTCGTCCTGCATGCTGCGCAGAGAACAAAGAGTCCCATTGATTTAACGGGCAGCAACAAGACAACAATGATTCCTTTTAGTAAGAAGTGGCTGGCAGCACTGGGCCAGAATCCTATCTGTGTTCTCAGAGAAGTTGGAAACAAAGAAAGGAACAGAAAGTGGGTGGGGAGGTTCAGTAACCTCTACTGACCCGCTTTCTGCACAAACTCTGAACGTTATAGAGCAACTCATACATGACTGGGGATATAAAGTGCAGCTTTTTTTAAACTATGTTAGTTCCTTACCCAGGGCATCAACAAGTGCCAGTTTACACACCGCTGCCCATTGAGCTTTGCTAGCTGGCAAACAGCTTGCTATAAAACACCAGTGAATAGAGGCCACTGACATTAAACCCCATCCAGGCCCCTACAACCAAAATAAGCTTCTGCAGACTGGGTAGAGCTTATATATTCACCAGTATGAGGCGACTCAATGAAATAATAGAGAAGGATGGCTGTAACTTGGAAAAATAACAAGCATTTATAGTTATCCGTGCCAATTATCGGTTGGTCAACATAAAGATGTAGTTTAATATAAGAAGATATCTAAACAGCATTGGTAACAATTGTGCTGCAGCCTTTTTACATGCTTCCCTGAACTCAGGTCACCATCAACAGCAACATAAGTTACAGAACCACGCAGATGATGCACAGCTTTTCGGGATTCAATTCAAGTGCTGGATAAATACAAAAAATATATATATATATGTCAAACTGTTTTAAAACTGAGTCACAAAAACACTGAAGCACAGGAGGAGTGCTTAAAAATTAGCACACAGCTTCAGTTAATACTAGTGCAACGATACTGAAACCAGTATCAGGCGGGGCCCCGATCCAGCACTAAAATGTTGGTATCGGTGAGTAGTACCCACGAATAGGGCACTGATAACATTTTGAAAGTCCTCCACTATTGCCTGTGTGCTGTAGCGTAACATTGTTTTTAGACAATAAAATGGGCATTTGAAAAAGTGCAGGGGGCATGTCCCCACATCCTCCTCCAAAATTACGTCTATGTATGTACTAGTGTTGCACCGATACCAGTATTAGGAGGGGCCTTGATCCAGCACTAAAATGTTGGTATCGGTATCGGTGAGTACCAACAAATAGGGCACAGATACCATTTTGAGAGCCAGAAGTTTATTCAACTATTGTCACCCATTCTAGGAAGGCAATAAAAAGTTCTACTGGAATCACTTTGTATTAGTCTTTTTCCTGTTTCACAAAGGTAGGCAGCAGCTTGACAAAGCCATGATGTTAATTATTTTACATCTAAGTAGTATGCAGTCCTTCATATATACACACACACATCAATTTCAAGCAAATGGTATCGGTATGGCTCATTGTGACAGAAACAAAGTCGACCTTCTAGCATCTGAAGGACATCTCCAGGTTTAAAGTACTAATGTCTGAGCAGGACCTTGAAAAAGCTAAGTGGTAGAATCAATTACTGTCTTCACTCGTCTGCATTAAAAGTTCACCTTTTAAGATTTATTGAAATCAAGATAGATAGATTACGAAGTGCAACCATGTTATTATTGCTCTGATTTTAAGTAGGATCTTCTTAAAATATTATTAAAGGAACTAGAGGCAGGGTGAGGAAATGAGACAAGACTGGTGTTCTGTCAGTTTTTATCTAACTTAAATGAATTCTTGCCTAATGAACATATTTAAGGGTTTAGCAGCTCTTTAAATGATTATGTTGTCATCACCAAAGCTCCAGCTTCAATGAGGTAAAACAAGTCAAATCGACAAAAAATAGATTTAAAAAAAATAATTGAGGATGTGTTAGAAATATTTCTCTAGGATTTTGGTCTGTATTGACCATCCAATGCAGGGGTGCTCAAGTTCAGTCCTCAAGAGCTACTATCCTGCAACTATTTGATGTAACCTTTTTTAACACACCTGAATCAAATGAGTGGCTCGTTACCACGCCTCTGCTGAGCTAAAGGAGGGGATTTAGGCTTTAGATTCAGGCGTGCTAGAGAAGAGATTCATCTAAAAGTTACAGGATGGTAGCTCTTGAGGACTGGACTTGAGCACCCCTGATCCAATGTGTTCTATGATTTTAAACGTATGCTGTTCTTACAGAACGCGCTGGCCTACATCGTCGTTCACATTACGCCATCACGCATGGCTGTAGTAAACAGGTAGTAGAGGCTGCAATCCAGCACTGACCACAGATCAGTAATGGAGGAAAGTTTTACTGAATGTGCTGCGATCGCTGATTTATTCACACGTTGCTGTGAAGTCACCAGCCGCCATATTGGTACTCCCTAGTTAGACCTGTCGGAATGTAAACAATACGTCAGCTACGGCATAGAACAACAATTATGTTCTCATTTCTATGGGTGCTTAAGACTTTTAAAACTAAGATAAAGTCATCACTTTGACACACACTTGCTGTTTCATACCATCTGTAGATTACCGTAATTTATGTTAAAAAAAGAGGCCCATCACATTGGATATTCAGTATTAAGTCTAGAAATCATGTAATATAACATTTTATACAAATCTCACATCAAAATTAGTATGTTAATGGGGCATAATAATACTGTAGTAAGATTTTAAGAATATTACAAGCACACACACTTTCTGATGATGTGCCAAACGTGTTCAATTGACGGTGTAATATACAAGTATTGATTACCTTATGTTAATTACATCACAGGCATTTTAATGAAGGTGACTTCAATTTTTTCAGCCTATCAGAAAATCCGGTGAATAAATAGAGATCAGTGGCTGCAAACAGGGAAGTTGCCCTTGTCAGTTAGTATTGGGAATGCTGCTTTCAGCCATGTCTACATACATAATAGGAACATAAGGGGAAGATGACAACAACAGGAACAGCCGATCAGTCATGTGAGTAAAAGTTCACCATGTCAGAGCTGATTCGAAATAAGTGTTTCCATCTATTCCATTAATTCTTAAGAGAAAGTTTGCATTTTTGCCGTTTTCTTCAGGTTTTTCTGATACTTCAACATGCAGATTAGAAAAAGCCGATTAAGATGCACCTAGAATCAACTCTTGCTTAGTGTGTCGATCTAAAAACCAGAAAATAAAGGACTATTTGGACTGATCTCAAATGTTAGATGGACAATTTCAGTGTCAGTTACGTTTTCAGTTGAACTTTCATTTCATTTTCATATCAATCATTTGAATTACTAATTTTTATTCTCTTTAATGATTCATTTACAGCACTTGTTAATGAAATGTTCAATAAAAATAAACTCACCTGCATTCGGTACGTCTGATAGTGTTTAGGAGAACAGATGGTACTAGAAAGTTTTACCATTATTAGGGAAAAGAAATGTTAAACGGATCTTTTATGTGAGCCTTTGCTTGATGAGTGTTAGTTTATAGCGATGTTAGTCTCTATGCAAATATTAAGCTTATAAATTGACTGTTGACCGACACTGGATGCAAACAGAAAGCTGGCCCCTGTGGGACACTGTTATAATTTATAGTGTCTGAGGTCTTTACAGGCTCAGCAGAGGATGTTGTGGGTATTGTATACGAAGAGGCAGCTTTTACTTCCCGTATTACAGGGATTCCTGTGGATGGCTCTCCCTGGGTGCTCCGGTCTCACCATCTGCTCCGCCTGCACTGGAGAGTTTATTACGGTGCTGACAGCCCTGCCATCGTGCCCCCCTAATGAAATTTTGAAGCAATATGTGCGTCCTGATCCGCTTACTGGGGTTGTTGAGATCTTTCTCTGGAGCTGCTCCTCTGGGCTTTTACGGTAAAAACACATTCAGGGGAAAAGTGTGGGATTTAATAACTGCATTGTGATTTCAAAACATTTAGCTCTGCGAGGCCCAGCGAACCTAGCAGGAAATGGCAGTCGTGTAATATTATGCTAAAACAAACACAGCCTGCATCTCTCTGCATCTCTAGCTCGCAGCTTAGATGAGCTGCATGTTTCTCTGGGTGAGGCTGACACTAATGAGGGCAAGTGATAATAGCCGTTTACTATGAGTACAGATTGGGCCATTTAGCTCAACTGGCTCAGTTTTTTGCTTTATGGACTTGGAAAAAAAAGAACTCTGTCTAAAAATACACATGCTGACCTAATTATAGGTGGAGTAGAGTCATCTGTGATTTAGTTTGTTTGAAGTCAGCCAAAAAGAAGAAAAAAGGGAGAAAAAAAACAATCCTAATGAGCTGGCTGGGTGGGACTGGGAGATCTTGGGAAAACAATTAGAGCTGGATTTAAAAAGACACTAGACAACAGAAGTTGTTTTAAAAAGCACGGCGATTTTTAAGCAGAGATTTGCTAAATTTAGCAGAACACCATGATATCTATGTGAAAGCAAAGAGTGTGTCATCACAGAGTCGGAGTGTTTAAAACCAAATGGTTAGATGGCTATGAGTCCACTTTATGTGAATCTACATACTTCCTTTGGACTGATAGCCTGATATGGAGTGTAATTTGCTCCATTATTGTTGCAAGCAAAGAAAATGCTTTGTAAAATGAAATATAAACAAAAAAGAAATTATCCATGAATGAAACATTTTAATAAAAAAAAAAAATGTTTTCTTTGCCGTTTTCTTATGTTTTTTAAATAATGTTTTCTTTTCTTTTTTATTTCAGGGGGATTTTTTGGAACATTTAATATTTTCACATTATATTTTTTTATATATATATATAAATATCTACAAAATTAATAAATAAATAAAAATACATAAACAAAAAGTTTGAAAATTAAAAAGGAGAAAATAGAAAATGAATCTGGGAAAAAAACATAGAAAATAGTAAGGTTACTCTCCAAACCTGCTTTCATTTAAACGTATTTCAAAGTTTTATTTCTGGAGATATATAAAATTCTCCCCGTAGATGTAGTGTCCGGCTGAATGACAGAGTGTTTTTCTAATCACGTTTGAATGCAAAACTTTTAGAGCAGTTTTTAGGGGGAATTCCCAGGTCTAGTGGATCCACTATATCATAATGAGAAGATTCCTCTCAAGCTCACAAATTTACCCCAAATTATTTAAACATTCCTGCTTGTTTCAAACATCCATAGCGTCATGATCGTGTACAACTGAAAGAGGTTAACAATGAGCAGCAATTATAATAGGATTTCTACAGCCCAGAGAAAGAAAATCCTCCCCCAGTATGATTCAGCCACTACCGTGTTTCATTTTGGAAATGTTTTCATATTTTCACAACACACTGTGTTCTGCATACTTCCTACAAAGGTTTTTTTTTTTCACCTTTAAATATGCACATTTTGTAAGTCTATCAGTTATGGGGTATGCATATTTTTTTCATAGCTCTTTAATTTACTCTCCAACACTGGAGGAAAAAGGGACTCTTCCTCCAACCTTTGCAGACATTCACACCAGTAGCAGTCTGGTGGCAAGCCATGATAGCATGATTCAAACCTACCCACAACCTCAAATTAGAGCACCACAGCTCAGCTGCACACCCAGGCACCCGTCGGGTCACAGAGCAGGATTAGGAAACATCCATAGTGAACCAAAATAGAGCTCTGCTTTGTACTAATCCAAAATGAACAGGTGCTTCTATTAAAAGAACCAAATCCTCTCCAATCCACCCAGCGGTGTCTCAGCACTCTGCTTCTCCTATCACTCTTTACGGTCTATTTTTCTACTATACATTCTTTCCTTTTCCCTTTTTTCTTGACTGGGGAGGAAACAGAAAATCAGCCCAGAATGAGCTGTGGAAATGTACATAAGGAAAAGCACTTAAGAATGTAAAGCTTTCGCCACCTTTACTCCTGGGAGGATGTTGAGCACTGAGCATGGCGTTTCCAAACACAATGGTGAAGTGGTGCTGGTCATTCAGCAGATTTCTTCTCTGCTGGCTAAAACAGTAACATCCACACCTAAAAACCACAAAAATGCAGATTTTGACCCCTAAGTTGGTATTTTCTTGCAATGTTCTCCTAACTTTTGCTCGATTCCTCTTCTTTTATTACCATTATACAAAAGCTGAGTATAGATTAAATATTTGACTTGAAATAGCAAAGAATCTAACCCTAAATATACACTAATGCTTGGATAAAACCACATGGGGAAACAGTCCTTCAAATATAATGATATGTAAACAGCCCTAAACAACCACCTGCTGCAATTACACCCTCAAGTCTTTTAGAATATGTTAACCAGCTGTGTCTTCTACAGAGATATGTTATCTTTTCATCTTTAAAGCTTGAAATATTGTTTAAAAATTTGATAATATTTTTTACTTCTCAACAGCTTCTCACCTGAAGTGTGTGCTGCGTTCTTCTGCCGCTATGGAGTGAATTTTGTTCCATTATTGATGCAAGTAAAAAAAAAGGTTTTATAATTGGAACAAAAATGTAATCCATAAATGTAAGTTTGAGAAACGTCTCAATTATTTTTTTATATTCCTTTTCTATTCATTTTTATACATAATTTTTTTTTCCAATCTGAAAGTGAAGTTTATGAAAGTTTATGATCTTGCTCTTCTTCATGGAGACCGGTAGAAAAAACATTTTCGCCCCTTATTCCAGAAGAAAACCTGATTAGAAGTGAAGAGAATTTGAAAAGAAAGCAGTTCATGAAACTCAATCAGGAAAAAAAAATGCATTTTAAAACTAAAAAATTTTAAAAATGAAGAAGAAAAAAGAAAAATCTGCTTAAAAAATTTCTTTCTTTTTTTTTTTTTTGATGGCATATATTTCAAATTTCTTTTTACAAAATATGTTATGCTTCCAACAATAAACAAACAAAATGTACTTAATCTTATCCCTACGATGGTAATTTGTTTCCTCTGATATTCTCCAACAAACCTCTGAGGCTTTAAAAGAACAGCAGGATTAAATTAAGATTAAATTACACAAAGGGAGGTCTTAACCACAAATTAGGGACGCCTGCAGTCATGTTCTTTTATATGACTGCCTTTCATTTCAACTTCAGTTTTGGGTATCAAACTAATAAAACACAACCTACTGTTTTCAAGCCCTGCATGATAATCTTCCCCACACTTAATCATTTACTGCTTCTGTGATCCACTACAAAAGCAAAGGATTAATTAAACTAAAAAAAGAAGATTTAAAGCAGACTTTGTCGTGTAAACTCAGACTCAAACTTTGACACATGATTAGTTTCTGACTGTTGGGGCAGCAAAGATAAGAGTCTGTGTTTTCAGACAGAAGCCAAACTGTTGAAGCAGAGGAAGGGAAGGAGATTGGGAGGGAGGCGAGCGGAGGGTGTGAGGAGGTGTTGCTTCACACTTTCCTGGGTTTCCTCCAACTCTGAGGCTTATTTAATCAGCTGGATGGCCCTGGAGACAAAACAACACTCAGAAAGTGACAGGCCAGCATGGTGAAAATCTGGGTTGGACAGCAGACTGATCGATCACACCCTCCTGGTGCAAAAGTGAACGTGGCACAACTGGAGCATAATTAACCAAACCTCAGGGTTTTGCAGATTAAACTTTCCCCCCAAACTGTCTCAGTTTTAAATCCCACCAAGACTCCTCTATAGAGCCACCAGGACATGTTTGGGGGATGGTGAATTGGGTCCAGTCTTAAAAAAGGGTAGAAATAATAATTTCTTTACAGACGAGGTTTTTGTTGCAGCTGTCTAAGTCTTTTACAATCGAAGAAGTGTAACATGGTCGTCGGGCCCCGGGGCCAGTCTTTGGTACCGGCTATTCACACAAGCACAATCACAACCTTTCTAAATATGAATTCGGTGCAGCCAGAGCAGTCTCTGCTTTTATTGTGAACACAATGTGACATCCACGGGCCGCGTGGGTTCAGTAGCAAACAAAAGGAAGTAAAAGGCCGGGGGTGTCGGCGAGCGGGACAGCGCTCCTTACTTTCTATAAACCGGGTCGGATGAGTTCAGCGTAAGAAAAGAGATCTGTTACATCTGTTACGCTCTTATGTCTCTCCATTAGAAATTATATTTTCTTCTACAATTAAAACAAAACATGTTCACATCAACATTTTCTCCAGGGTTTAATTCAATTTATATCATATATTTTTTCATTTTACAGAAAAAAACCAAAAAAAAAAATTAAAAGTACAATGGTTGCCTAAAATTAAATGCTTAGCAAATGAACATATTTAAGGGTTTAGCAGTTCTTTAAATGATTATGTTGTCATCACCAAAGATCCAGGTTCAATGAGGTAAAACTAGTCAAACCGACTGGTGCAAAAAAATGAATTTAAAAATCCTAATTTGAGGAAGGGTTAGAAATCTTTCTTTAGGATTTTAGTCTGTATTGACATTATAGCATCTAACAGAAGCTGCAGATCTATCAGCTGAAGATCTATCAGCTGAGTCTCCCGTTCCTCTACATCCCAAAGCTGCTCAGTCAGACTGAGAGCTGCTGACCGCTGAGGCCACGGAGTACAGAGAGCTCATTGTCATGTAAAAACAAAAAAAAAAATAACAATTTGGGTAGATTTGGGTTTTGTGACATGGTTCTGCTGGAAGCAGCCAATCAGATGATGGACCCACTGTGGTCATAAAGGCAGAGGTGTCAAGTAACGAAATACAAATACTTTGTTTCTATTCTTAAGTACACTTTTAAGGTATATATACTTTACTCCATTACTTATTTTTCTTCCTACTTCTGACTTCTACTCATTACATTTTCACAAAAGTATCTGTATTTTCTATTCCTTACATTTTTTTTTTTAAAACAAACATTACTCTTGGTTTCGGTTTAATGTTTATAAATATATATTTCACGTCATGAGCGCCATCCAATGCAGATCATTGGCTCCACCCACATCTAGTGAAAACTAGTGTAATTGGATGAGTCATATAACGCAAACACTCATTGGTTAGCTAAAGGAAGTCCTCAGAAGCAAGCAGGTGTTCTTTAAACTGCAAACGTGAATTGTCTATGCCATGCTTCAATGTCGGATTCAGAAAAAATTGAAATGTCTGTAAGGTCGGACACAGGCGAGAGCGTATCAGGAGACGGAGACCAACAAGACCTCCCTCATCCTTGGCCCTATCTCAGAGAATTTTTCCAAATAGTCGAAAAATTTGGCTTTCAATTCATATAGCCGCATCTGGCAGTTTTTTTTAAAGGTTACTTTATACTTTTATACTTTAAGTAGTTTTTGGAGCACATACTTTTTCACTTTGACTTGAGTAAAGAGGTCAAGTTGATACTTCAACGTTTACCAGAGTGTTTTTAAACTACAGTATCTATACTTCTACTGAAGTAACAAATGTGTGAACTTTCATCACTGCATAAAGGGATGGAAATGGACAGCAACAATATTCAGGACAGTGGTGTGGTTCATAGAAACGAAAGTATCTCCCTGTCACAGGCTGGACTCTAGGTAGAGCAGGTCTGATCCATGCTTTCATAACCATACAGTCTTTATTTATTCATTTATTCATTCCTTTCAGCATTTTTAACTTCAGATTTATGGCAGCAAACCGCTGATTAGAAGGAAACTGAAGAGCAGAAGGGTAAAAGTTGGTACATCCTGGGAAATTAGTCAATTGCAGAGGAGAACAGACACCTGGGTGACCACAACGGAAGGCAGATCTTCTCATCAAAGAACCAGTTCAAAAAGAAAATGAAAATAATGAAATGATTCACTGATGCAAAGGGCGTCTTCTCTGGGCTCTTAACTATCTGAAGAGTGTTAATAATGTTTTTTTTTTTTAGATACTAAATTCAGCTTTACGAAGCTCATCTTATTCACAATTTTTAATGAAAAACAAGTTTTCTAATGTAAAAAAAAAAGTATAGCAGCAGACATAAGAGTTTCAGTCGTGTTGAGGGTAAAATTGTTCATAGTTCTATTAAAAAGCAGAAAGAATACCTGTAAAAATGTGTAAAGCTTTAAAGGACCATCTAAGGGGTGTCCAATCCAATGGGTGTCATGACAACCACTACTATGGGTGGCATAAAATGGTGTAACATCTGGACAAAGCCAAGGAATTACCAAGGGAGAACATTGTTCCTCTGTAAACAGTCATTTTTTTAAACAAAATTTAAAATTCAGGGGAAAAGAAATGATGAATAAAGCTTTTACTTTATGTTGATAAAGTTACTGCTGGATGAGTAGATGCTTAATAACTTGAGACGAAATTGATATTCTAGCTGCTATGAGCTCACTGGGTTCAGGTGATACTCTAGTTACCACAGCTGTAAAACTAGACAGATTCAGGGCATTTCTGGATTTTGTCTGCTTTTTGATTCCACTTTTCATGGTTTAAACTATTTTTGTAGAAGAACTATGAAGGAGAGTAAAGGCTAAAGCAGCACTTTAGCCTTTCCTCTCCTAGCCAATGTGTCCGCCCAACATTTGAAATGCCTCCGACGCCACCGGCCTCACCTAAAGACAAAAAACATCCCATGGAGGCTGAAGATTCTCTCTTAGATTGAAAAATCTGCTTCTCATCAGCGGGACTAAGCGGCCTGCTGGAGGAAAACCATTTAACCCACCCTCTGAGTTCCAGTAATGAATCTCAGTCACACTGAGCCCAGAAACCATCCACTGACAGAAAGAAACAAAGCCAAAGCACTGACCTCGCTGGCTTTAAGTTCTAGGTGGGATATGAAAGAATGGAAACTTTGTCTTTTGCTATCAGAGGGTGTGGTGGGATTTTAGCCACCAAAGTAAGGACAGAAAGAGGGGATTCACACAGAGACATACATTTTCGTACTGTTGTTGCACTAAATTAAGTTAGTTAATTACAAAACTGAGCAAATGTTGCACTTTTAGGAGAAGTCAGGGGGTAGAACAGGTTCAAATTAAATCCAGTCCATAGTAGGATCAATATGAATCCTCAAAAGATGCAAGGCAACTTCTCTCTCCTTGATTTATTTAGATTTTTTTCACTTTAAAGTCAAATCATAAGCATAAAATGTTTTTTTTGTTTTTTCACTCGCTATACTATTCTTGACATTTTTTTAAGTTCAGAATTATTTCCCCACTGGTGACTAGAGCTGCAAAGGATGATAATTCTGGTAGAACGGAGGTCAACAACTGGTCCGCGACTCCTAGGGGTCAACGGGCGTAATGCATGCGGGTCACGAAAGTTTTGGTTAATTAGAATTTTTTATATATCCCTCCAGCAATGTCTTCAAATCCACATTAATATGAATTCAACACACTGTAGTAAACAGATAAATGGAGGCAGAAGATGTCTTTCAGTCATCAATGCAAACATTCAGCAACACACAGGAGATCTTTCTAGCTGGGCACCGTTTCATTCACAACACCTGTCCCATCAACCAGGAATCAGAATCAGGAATACTATAATACTACCAGGGAGAAATTACTTTCGTTACATTACTCCATATGTAATAGAGTGACTAAAGCACCAGTTTGATATAACATAATTTCATACAATATACACTATATTGCCAAAAGTATTTGCTCACCTGCCTTGACTCACATATGAGCTTAAGTGACATCCCGTTCCTAATCCATAGGGTTCAATATGACGTCGGTCCACCCTTTGCAGCTAGAACAGCTTCAACTCTTCTGGGAAGGCTGTCCACAAGGTTTAGGAGTGTGTTTATGGGAATTTTTGACCATTCTTCCAGAAGCGCATTTGTGAGGTCGCACACTGATGTTGGACGAGAAGGCCTGGCTCTCAGTCTCCGCTCTAATTCATCCCAAAGGTGTTCTATCGGGTTGAGGTCAGGACTCTGTGCAGGCCAGTCAAGTTCATCCACACCAGACTCTGTCATCCATGTCTTTATGGACCTTGCTTTGTGCACTGGTGCACAGTCATGTTGGAAGAGGAAGGGGCCAGCTCCAAACTGTTCCCACAAAGTTGGGAGCATGGAATTGTCCAAAATGTCTTGGTATGCTGAAGCATTCAGAGTTCCTTTCACTGGAACTAAGGGGCCAAGCCCAGCTCCTGAAAAACAACCCCACACCATAATCCCCCCTCCACCAAACTTTACACTTGGCACAATGCAGTCAGACAAGTACCGTTCTCCTGGCAACCGCCAAACCCAGACCCGTCCATCAGATTGCCAGATGGAGAAGCGCGATTCGTCACTCCAGAGAACGCGTCTCCACTGCTCTAGAGTCCAGTGGCGGCGTGCTTTACACCACCGCATCCGACGCTTTGCATTGCACTTGGTGATGTATGGCTTGGATGCAGCTGCTCGACCATGGAAACCCATTCCATGAAGCTCTCTGCGCACTGTTCTTGAGCTAATCTGAAGGCCACATGAAGTTTGGAGGTCTGTAGTGATTGACTCTGCAGAAAGTTGGCGACCTCTTCGCACTATGCGCTTCAGCATCCGCTGACCCCGCTCCGTCAGTTTACGTGGCCTACCACTTCGTGGCTGAGTTGCTGTCGTTCCCAAACACTTCCATTTTCTTATAATACAGCTGACAGTTGACTGTGGAATATTTAGGAGCGAGGAAATTTCACGACTGGATTTGTTGCACAGGTGGCATCCTATCACAGTTCCACGCTGGAATTCACTGAGCTCCTGAGAGCGACCCATTCTTTCACAAATGTTTGTAAAAACAGTCTGCATGCCTAGGTGCTTGAATTTATACACCTGTGGCCATGGAAGTGATTGGAACACCTGATTCCAATAATTTGGATGGGTGAGCAAATACTTTTGGCAATATAGTGTATATAAAATTAGGGGGTACCCGCTCCACCTCACAATCAGTTCGGGGGTCCTTGGCCTGGAAAACATTGAACCTCTGTGGTAGAACATTAATCTGCCAACATTTCTCCACAGCAATTATAATCCATCAGTTTTCTGTTGCCTCACCTTGTGTTCTCTTGCTTTGCTTTGCCTGCATTTGGCTTTCTAGATTATACTGGGCTTATAACTTCCTGTAGTTCATCACAGCTACAGAAATAATGGAAGAGCAACTTCACCAGCTGCTGGTCATTCTCTGCACGTCCCTTAGAGCCATCACTGTGTGGTTTAGTCAATGCACAAATAGGACAGATCCAGACAACAACAAATAACCAGGTGTGTCGAGGGAATGACAGGGCTGACCTTCCCTCCATTCCAGGACTTCCAGGTATTTCCACATATTTTAACTTGCCTTCAGATTGTTAGATATCTTCTCCTGAATCACAGCTTCAAGTTTCTACTCTCAAAAGATCTAAACACAGAGACCTCAGCTGGGTTTCCTCCATCTTTTTTATCAACATCTGTCAGGTTGCGTTTGATTTCAGCCACCTGGATGAGGTCACAGTGTAATTATTAGAGTAAATTTCATAACGCTTGTGTTAAAATCTTTCTATACATTTCTTTTTCCTTAACACAACTATAAATTATTGGATCCATCTGCATAAATCTGCTGCTGCGAGACACAAATCCATTTTTACCTGTTAGACCTTTGCTTACACTTTAGATAAAAATGTCTAAAATGACAACACTCCCTTTTAATTTCTCTGTGCAATTTCAAATTCAGAGTTATAGGGCATGAATACGTATGCTGCATGGTGCGGTAATTGCACATGTTTCTGTTTACATGCTGCTGTGATCAAGAGAGGCGGGAGATATAGCAAACAATATCATCTTCTTGGTCCTTATAAAAAAGAAAAATCGTATTTCTGTAAGTTTATCTACAAAGAAAAAAACGTGAAAAAAGTGAAGTACACATGGCTCCTCTACACTGAATTTAGTATTTAATGAACAATTCTTTAGTCAAAGGCTTCAGACATCTGAGACTCAGCTGATGAGCATTAATCAACACTCTGACCGGCCCCTTTTGCATCAACATGGACGTAAGTTTGGCCTTTTATAAACTTTCTAACCATATAATGAGCCAGACGCACACAGCTTTGCCCATCAGGCCTCTGACTGAAAAGCCTTTTTGTTGTGATTACAGCATCTAGCCCGACACCATCAGTAAAACTCATGACACACTATTGAGGGGCAAAGTAACCCCAATGAAATGATGAGCACAGCAGCATCCCGTGGTAGACATGAGTGTGGAGGGATTATGCAGTCAGGAAGCTCAGCATTTACTGACACAATCATGATCATCGAGAGAAAAGAGCAGAAGAAAAATTAAATGGATCAAGCTCCACTTCCTGTGGATGTTTTTCATAAACCAGCCTTGATAGATAAAACATGTAGAAAGAAATCCTTTCTAGTAGACAAGGTTTCGAAGTTCAGGCAAAAGGAGACACCAGTGAAGGCGAGTTACACAAAGTGAACAGGAGATAAGACCTTGCTTTCTGAGCAAAGATCTTCTCCACATCGCAGCTTTTACTACATAACTGCACAACTTTCCATCTTCCTGTCACTTTCCAAAAGGATGCCGAGTAGGCCTACTCCTCGTCTTTTTATCTCAGAATGAGAATCAGCTCGTTGCTGGCAGCACAGTTAAAAAATAAAAATAATAAAAATCACACCGACCAAAGGCTGGAAAAGTCCCCCTCCAGACAGAGAGTACAGGAATTTAGTTCATTTTAAACAGAAAAGTGCAGGATAAATCCTGCCTTATGCATGAAGGATATAGGTTTAAAGGAATAGTACACCCAAAACATGATTAGCCTTCATTTTCTACTCACCCCCATGCTGAACAACACTCTGGAGTACTTTTTTGATATCTCAAATGCATCTGGAGATCTGGGAGGCTTCTTGCTGTCTGCTGACATTCAAATAATGGAGGTCTACGGTGCCCGAGACAGAAAGGTCCATAAAAGTCCACAAAAAACGTGTCAATATTCCTCCATACTACTCGTCCAATGTATTCCAAGTGTCCTGAGTGGGTAGCATCCAGAATTTACTCGAAACAAAGTCATTTAGAATGTTTTTAGAGCATAAACAGTAGTGTATAGGATTTCCTAAAAGCACGTGCCTGCACGTTCCTGACGCTACGGAAACCGCGGCAGACCAAACCAGATGAAAGTGCGCATTCAGCTCGGCAAAGAACTCATGCTCTTCCTCAACACTGAAGTCCTCAGACATTTTTCTTTCGTTGTTTCTTTCTTTGCACAGGTAAACAGCACATTTCTTCTTCTACGCTTGCATTATCGGCAGAGCAGACGCTGAATGCGCACTTTCATCTGGTTTGGTCTGCCGGCTTCCGTAGCGTCGTGAACTATTAATCATGTGAGCAGAGGTGAAAAGTGCAGGATAAAACCTGCCTTATGCATGAATGATATCTGTTTAATCTACACAAACAAAATATCCTATTAATTCCTCATAGTATCATCAATGTGGTTGGATGGAAATGTTGGACCTTCATGAAAAAACAGGAAGGTCAACGCTACACAACACTTTATACATAAAACCCCCAGGGTGATACACGGTGGGGAGAGTATTATGGTGTGGGGAAACCTCTTTTTTTCAGCTGTAGCAAATCGTTGATCTGCACTTATACATATTTATGATTATCACTGCATTTAAGTCAGTGTAGAATTAAAGAATAAACAATAAGATGTAACCCACCGCGACCCTGACAAGGACTAAGCGGGAGAAGATGGACGGATGGATTGATAATAAGACGTAACTTTATTTTCAAATTCACAGGCCTATAGTAAACAAATTATCAATTTATTCTTTGTTATTAGAAGAATGTTGTTATTGTTTACATGTCTAGCATCCGTCGGAGCTTAGAAAAAATTGTTTGAAACATATTTAAGATTTTTTTTTTTGTAAATTGATATCAACCTAAATAAAGTGGTAAAAAAGGGGCTTATACGTTTAATTTTATGGATTTGACTTGAATGAATGCAGGGAAGTCATTATACAGTGAATTTTGCATCGTCATCCCCAAACAAAACTGAAGATAACAAGGAATGGTTTTAAAACTGATGATTTAAAGCCTCTAATGGCTACAGGAGTGTAGTCGCAGGTTCAGCTGCCATTAGGAGAGCAGCCAACCAGAGCTGCCATGGAGAGTTTGAGTCAAAGCATATCCAATAGCTGGACAAATCGAAATATGGAACAGAATTTGATTTGAAATCGGTTGCATTTTTTTTCATGAAATATATCCAACATACAAGTCGCGAGAAGCCTAATCTTAATACGTTTTGTTTAACCTATCAACGTGCAAACGTGTTTGTAGGCTCAGAGCAGATCTTCAAAGAAATGCAAAGTGATTTATGTTTACAACTCAGCGGACAGTGCACAAAGCTTTATTACAGTGTATGCCTTAATCACTATTGAGATCACAAGTAGAAATACATTCATATGTGTGGATTTGGATGTTTTCATGTTAAAAGAACATATAATTCATATTTTCACATGTGAAAACGTACAAAATCACGTGATACATGTTTCCCTTGTGCTTCCCTCATATGATACACATATGCATTAAATGGGAATCACATGTGAAAACGTTTGTATCTCGAGTGCTATTCACATAAAACTACACTTACATCCGCTTTCACATGCGACTCGCATTTGTTACACATGTAAACCTCATATTTACCACATCTTAATTTTACACGTGTTCATAAACATGAATTTCACATGAGAAAATCTCACGTGAAAATTCATGTTTTTTTCTCTCTAAAGGTAGCCATACTAAAAGCAACAGACGGGTGTGTCTTTTGCTCCAAACTGATTTCTTTGTACCTTATTTCTTATGATCTTCACATCCTATTTGGGACTCGCATTGCTCTCTCTATGCAGTAGATATGTGTTTCATGAAACGCATATACATCAAACCTACACCTCTACATGCAGATCAAGGTAAAAGCAACCGTTAGTCGGTGCCGCCTCCAGCCTGCTCCCTGGGTCTGGGGAATGAATGAAGGCTCTATTGGGCCCGGATGTTCCGTTGCTTCAGCCCACAGTGGAAAATATGACAGCCAGCGGCAGGTAGGTTGAAAGGGCCTTCTGACACAGCAGAAGGATGTGCTACACATCCAACATTGCAGTGGGGGGTTGTGTGTTTGCTTATTAACTCAAAGCTACGCAATCAGGGTACTTTAAAGCATAGAAGTACAGCTAAACATACTTTATAATTACATTACAAAAAATGAAATTGCAAAGAAAAAGACATGGAGAATAAACTGTTTATTTTTTCTATGAACGTTTAATCAGAGCTACAGTAGTTATGTGGCTGAAAAAAATTGAATAATCATTTTATGATCTATCCTTCTGTGTTAAACACAACGCTCATTTAAAATATCTGAACTAATGCAAAATAATGTCTACGAAATGTTTCCGGAACAGACATTTTTATTGTAAAGAATGATTTTAGTGGAACCCTGTTCTACCAGAAAAACTACACCCTTTATAGAGCTTGAGGGTAGCATAACTTGTTAACTTCCTCCAAAGCAACAAGACTCCTGTAAATGTTTAAAGTTGCTATAAAAATAAAATACTTTCTGCTCAGGTAAAAGATTTTTTTTTTCCACGTTTGGAAGCTCTGGGCAGTTTTTAGACAAGCATGTCTTACTCTCTAATCAATCTTTTTTCTTTTTGAGCCATTGCCTCCGGCTGTCTAATTAATTGAGGCCCAGTATCTATTCTCATTTAGTTTTGTGTTTGATCTCCAACACATACGCCAAGAAATGTTCGCAACAATTCAGCCGCTTACTCTTTTATCTTCTTAAAATACAATGGCTGAAAAAAAAAATTTCTCTCTGGTTCAATTAAAGTTGGAAAAGCCTGAGAAGCATCTCGCAGGCAAACTTGTATTTTACAGCACATCTTCTAAAATACCCAAAAATAAACAGTGTACTGTTTTAAAACTCGCTATACTACTCTTGATGTTTTTTTTTGTTCCGATTTTTCCCCCCCGCTGGTGACTAGAGCTGCAAATGAAGATAATTCTGATAAAACATTAACCTACTAACATTTTTCCACAGCCATTTTAATCCACCTATGTTTTCTGTTGGCTCACCTTGTGTTCTCATGCTTTCCTTTGTCTGCATTCGGCTTTCTAGTTGATACTGAGCTCAAAATTTCCTGTAGTTCATTACAGTTATAGAAATAGTGGAAGAGCTACTTCACCAGCTGCTGGTCATCCTCTGCACATCCCATAGAGCCCTCACTATGTGGTTTAGTCAATGCACAAACAGTTCAGGTCCAGACAACAACAAACAACCAGGTGAGTCGAGGGCAGACATGGGCAATGTGGAGTCAACAAGTCATCTCCATGTCATGTACCGGTATTTGTTCTACCCAGCCAATTAACCAGGTGAGTCCAATCTTCACCGTGAATTAACCTGTGCAGATTGGACTCACCTGGTTAATTGGCTGTGTAGATTAAATACATGACATGGAGATGACTTGTTGACTCCACATTGCCCATGTCTGGTCGAGGGAATGACAGGGCTGACCTTCCCTTCATTCCAAGACTTCCAGGTATTTCTACTGATTTTAACTTGCCTTTAAATGTTTAATATCTTCTCCTGAATCGTAGCGCCATGCTTCTAATCTTAAAAGATCCTGACCACAGAGACCTCAGCTGGCTTTCCTCCATCTTCCTTATCAACATCTGTCAGGTTGCGTTTGATTTCAGGACCCATATAAGGTTAGCCTTGTGAGACCATCCTGATCTCGCAAGCTTTCAAGGTTTCACTCGCAGATCAGTCTGGCTACTCTCCGTTCAAGAAAATTTGGAGCAGCTCACCAAACGAACGTCCAATCAGCGTTGGCGTTGGCGAGAAGCGCGACAGTTCAGTCTAAAAAACATGGCGGCTTCAGCCGATGAAACAATCGTTAGCGTGGCTATCGAGCAAGTTTTATCGGAATTACAGAATATTTCTTCACTGAAAGAAGAGCAAAACACTGCTCTGGAGGCTTTTCTCAGAGGAAAAGATGTTTTTGCTCTTCTCCCGACTGGTTTCGGCAAGAGTTTGATCTATCAATTGGCTTGTGCCTGGCTTGTGGTTGTGTTTTCGTCGTCGCTCTATTAGTACGCCATATGCTTCGTTGATCTGATGGGTTTATTTGGCCCGTCTATCACCAACATAAGCCAATCAGCTAACCAGTATTTTCGCCCCTTCCCAAAATTACTTCAACGGAAGGTTTCCAGATGGATATGCGGAGCAAATCCATCTGGCGGAGTCAGGTTAATATAAGGCAGGGTGACCAAACGTCCTCTTTTGCCAGGACATGTCCAGTTTTTACATTCTGTCCGGCACATCCGGAGGAGGATTATAAATTCATGAAAATGTCAAATTTTCACAGTTTTTTATGGAACCATAATAATAAGATTAAATTCACAGGTGCTTTGCACAGAATACTACAGTACATTGATGCTCGACATATTCTCGAGGGACTGTCTTGTGGGAGGGTCTAGCGAGACCGTGTGCAAAGCCGACACACAATTTTTAATCTCTTATAAAGATAATGGAGATCTCAAAGCTCACATGGACACTGAAAACCATAAAAAGCTGTGAGAGGTGAGAGTTATTCTGCAAAGTTGACTGAGTACTTTGTTAGATGTGGTAAAATAGAGGATGCTGCAATGAAGTAATTTGTTGAAGCTATATTTTCTAATACAGAAGTGGCCATATTTAGAACATTATTTTACTTTTGTAAACTGGAAGAGAGCTATTATTTTGTTACTGGTAGTTACAGATTTAATTTGACTATTTTTGTACCATTTAGGTATAATAAAGCATGCTCATTAATGTCTGAGAAGCCTGTCTGAATCGGTCTTGAGGCTGGGCAAAGTGTCCTCCTTTTTGGAAATCAAAATATGGTCACACTAAGATCGAGGGGGTGGGGTGTGGGAGATTTATCATTAGGCAATACTAGATAGTTACCAAGGGCCCCGAGTTCCTGGGGGCCCCATAAAACTCTGTTTACATGTATAGTTAATAGAACTATTCCTTATTTGTGCACATTATGTTTATTATATGTTTTTGATAAAAATCCTTTCACTAAAATGCCATCAGACCAATTATAATATTAAGTGTGACTCAACCCCCCCCCCCCCCCCCCCCCCCCCCCTTCAGTGTCCACCATATTGGATCAGTCCATTTGCTGCACATGTTCAGAAAGGTCCAAAAAGACAGCAGCAAACCATTTGAAAAAAAGGTGCAAAGAGTAGTGTTACGAACTCAGCTTTTTTGTCGCTATTTTTAGCGACTTTTCAGACCCCTCTAGCTCTTTAAAAAAAGCGCATTGTGCCAAATCTAATGACTTTTTTCCACTACTGGAGACTTTGGCAATAACATATAAAAGCAGCTAAATCTGCTTTCCAGAGCGAGTAGATTGGTAACCATGCCTCCTGCTGTCCTTTATCTTTTCTGCTGTCATGATTCATGCAGCTATTATTTCATCCAAATGAAAAATGGAGAACAGATAAGCAGATCATGGCTTGTCTACAGTGAAAAGAAGGACTGGGTTATTTACTTTTGCCGTCGCCTTTTTGGAAACACAGGAAGGAGCAATCAGCTAAGTGAGCTTAATGCTTGGAAAAGAAATCCTTCATTCCTTTTGAAACAGCATGAAAATTCAGCCGAGTACAAAACATAGAGAGGAAAACAACAAGAAAAGGGACAAGAAGAGAGGGACAAAACATAGAACAATTAATGTATGTCTATTCCTTAAAAATTTCTGTATCTGTATAACGGGTCTGTTTTATGTGTTGTCTTCTCAATTCAGAGGGCCCCCTTCCTGTCTTTGCCTAGGGCCCCAAATTTCCTAAATCTGCCCCTGCTTAAGATGGAGTAACAGTGTAATTAGTACAGTAAATTTCTACGCATCAAACCCCTCTCGCCACCAGAAACTCTCACCACAGAAAATTTTATTACCAAACTAATACATCTGCACAACGTTGTATTTACTGCTTACTTCATGGCGACATCAGATTTGATAGAAGGAGGTGAATCCAGCGGCTTGCAGGCGATTTTCATTAGCTGAGGCTATTCCTCCAAAGCTGTCGAAGATCAGGACAACCTCCAGGGCCTTGACCTCATCAGCGATGCTGCAGCCAATATTAAATCTACTTGACATTTCAGAATAGCTGACACTGTTAATCTAGCTATACGATCAAAGAAATTATCTTTATTACTTAAAAGCCACAGTTTAAAAAAAGTCCCATTCTGCAGGGATATTAATCTGAATGGTGGGGATTTCATGGCAGCAGAAAAAAAACATTTTCTAGTACTAATAAAATAATTACTGCAAATAGCTTGATAAGGACTTCAGAGTGCAGATAGAAGTGGGTTTCTGGAAAATGTTATTGGGAATAATTGCTCTAAAACAGCCAGGCTTTTTGAAAAGCTTGTTTTGTCCTTTTTTTATCCTCAACCTACATTCTGTGGTTCCTCTACCTACACATTCAAGCATTAGGGACAAAGAAACAGTGACAGTTTTACAAAAATGTCCCTCTTCTATCAGTGAAAAAAAAAAGCTTTTAGAGGTAATCTGTAAGAGGTCAAGTACATGTTTTCATAGCACCGTATATAGGCTCAGCACTGCTTTAAAGCCTCCCTCATACCGTCAAAAGGGTCGAGTTGTACATTTATGTTAACCACTCTTTTCTAAAGGAATTATTCCAGCCAGAAATTACTATAACCTTTTCTTTCTTTGCTTTTTGATGGGGAGACATAACTGTAACAACACCATTCTTATCTATTGTGTCAGTTTAAAGCCTGAAACCTTGGAGATTGCTGATTATTGCCACTTTTTGAACCCCATCTTCTACAGATATATCCATTTTTATTCCTTGAGCCATGCCCAAGTCCAGCAAAGCAAACTGCTTTTCAGGAATAATGGAGGAAGCAGCATGGCAGGCTTCAGATCTCATGCCCACCGTCTCCCACTACTAATCCAACATTAAAGTGACCCATCAGACTGATGCTCTGGACAAAGAATAACCAGATAAATCTCCTTGTGCTCCTGGTATGTTTGACAAGATTATAGTCCAGCTGCAGTTGTGTGCAGAGCACAGACAGAGCTCTTTAATATTTGCTGTAAAATATTTACGGGCCCGGTTTACAGTCAAAGGGTAGGGCTTTGTTTGCTCAGACGACTTATTATCTAATATTTGCTGAGGAATGTGTTATTCATAGATATTTAGTTGCTTCATTTCATGGGAAAGATAAAGACCCAATTTGATAAGAAACAATACTGTAAATCTGATAAATTAAACTATTTCAATAAATGTTTTATACCACATAAAAGGAATGACTGCAGACTGTAGAGTTAAAAATGGCAGAAAGCTCTGTTTAATATCCAAAGTTCAATCTTGATGTTTACTGCACAGAACATAATATATCGGGTTGTTACGGGCACACTACACTGAATCTTCATTATCTTATCCTTTGTTTTTTTTTAAACAATAAAACTCGGGTAAATAACCATGACATTTATAAGCATTGGTAGGTATAGAGAACTTAACAACTTGAGCAAAAGCCAGGAAGCAACAGTTTTTTAAAATTCTATTTTTATTTCCAATTATAGTGGAATGAAAGTTAAGTAGCTATTCATATACTATGAACTTGACCTTTATGCTACACAAATGTCAAACTAATAACCTGATTACAATTCATCAAACCTCATGTTGCTATATGCAGACACTCTGTCTGCACTGATGAAGGTTTACAAACCTTGGCATGCTAAATAATAAGAGCTGCTTACACTGCACAGCCTTTAACTATTTCGTGGCAGTCGTGGGTGAGCGGTTAGGGTGTCAGACTTGGATCCCAAAGGTTGGTGGGGGGAGTAATTAACCAGCGCTCTCCCCCATCCTCCTCCATGACTGAGGTACCCTGAGCATGGTACCGTCCCGCCACACTGCTCCCTTGGGGCGCCATTGAGGGCTGCCCCCTTGCACGGGTGAGGCATAAATGCAATTTCATGGTGTGCAGTGTTCACTTGTGTGTGCTGTGTCACAATGACAATGGGAGTGGGAGGAGTTTCCCAAAGGGCTTTCACAATATATTTTTCACAACCAGAGGAACTTGTACAACGAAAAAAAGAGTTTACCATTCAACCCAAAAGGGTTAGGCAATAATTATGCAGAGATGGGGCATCTGAAGTCAACAAGTCATTTGTATGTCATGCATTTGATCCTCCCAGCCACTGAACCAGGTGAATCCAATCTGCACAGGTTAAACCAGATTGGACTCACCTGGTTCAGTGGCTGGCCAGAACAAAGGCTATGTTCACACTGCAGGCATTGATGCTCAATTTTTTGGTGAAATCCTATGTGATCTCCTTCACATAGGAGATCACATAGGAGATCACCCAGCTTGCTCTTTTTTACGGAAGTAAACATGTGTGAACTCCATATTTATTTGTATTTTGCTTAATTTTAACTTAATTTAACTTAATACTTTTTTGCCCTGTAAGCTGCTGGTAACCTTAATTTCCAGAGGGAGTCTTCCCAAGGGATCAATAAAGTACTGTCTAAGTCTAAGTTAGTGCCAGTGAACATCTAGCGGTCTTTTCCAACCATAAAAAACTCATTCTTTTCTATATGTTTAAACATAAATACTGCTCCCTGCATCATCATCAATCATGGTTGTTGTTTTTCTTGCCGCTTCTGCGCAGCAAGACGCATAATAGTGACGTTTGTCGGGTATTAATGACGTTCAGGTCGGATGAATCTGACCTGGCCGTTCAGACACAGGTTGCATTTGAAAAGATCAGATTCGTATCGGATTCAGGACCACATAGTCAAGTGGCCTGGGTCGGATTGGAAAAAATCGGATCTGTTTTGCTCAGACAGCCATGAAAAGATCAGATCCAGGTCGCATATGGGCAAAAAAAATCGGATTTAGGTCACTTCAGGCTGCAGTGTGAACAAAGCCTTATATATGCCTTGGAGATGACTTGATGACACCAGAAACCCATCTCTGTAATTAGGGATATGGGATTACATGAAAAAAATAAACCATCTAGTTCTTTCTGTAAATTTAACACCCTTTTTGCCAGTACATCCAAAACCAAAACCGCGGCAGCTCTTCCATTGACATCTTCTTTTTTGAAGTCTTTGCCGTGTAAGCAGTGGTCGGCAGGGGCAGTAAGGGCAGTTTCTCTTTCGCTGGTGGCATTGCTCCGCCATGACTTCCACGCGCGTCCTCCTGACTGCAGCAGCCTGGCGCAGCGGCAGGTTCAGCGGTGAGAGGGAGGGGGCGGGATTCAGCGTGTGTGAGCTGTGATTGACACTCCATCAGACGCTCCTCTGGCTGTGATTGGTTGTTTTGACTCGTCCCGAAATATTCTTTCCAGATTGCAATACAGGCAGTAGGCGGGACCAATTGAAGCAGTTTTTTTCACAGGTTACATATCACATGTACTGCTGTCTGGGCATAGGGACAGTTTTAGCCAATATGACAAAAAAGTGATTTTTAAAAACTTAGACTTCAGCTTTAACATTTAATCAGTTATTAAATTAGTTGACAATTTTTTCAATATTCAATTAATTACGATTATTCTGATTAATTATTTTAACCCTACTGTGAAATTATTTGCAGTCCCTCAAAAGCTTTATTATGTAATAATTATATAGGTTATGATGTTTGTGATTTGGATAACTGTATTTCTCCGTAAACATCTTAGATGTGCGAGATCCCAAATAAAGTATTTCTCTTTAACCCCTATCTGCTTGACAACAAGGTATAAGTGGAGCTCCATGGAGCCCAAACTTAAAAGCTGACGCTAACTTTAGGCCAGGCTTTATT
Organism: Cyprinodon tularosa; assembly: GCF_016077235.1. NCBI lineage: Eukaryota > Metazoa > Chordata > Actinopteri > Cyprinodontiformes > Cyprinodontidae > Cyprinodon > Cyprinodon tularosa. Next base: position 996,584 of record NW_024039651.1, read on the forward strand.
TTGCACTGCACTCTCCCTATGCTGTCATAGGTAAAGTTTCCATTGCTCCTGGAGCCAGCAACCATGCTACATTTATATTCCATGTAATGAACGCACTTTGGATAAAAGCAGAACATTACAACACCATGGAGTTTACACCCAGCCTATTTACAGTATTAACGGTCATCTCAGCAAATGTGGTTTAGATAAAAACATCCATTTGATTACAGATACATAATATAGAGCAGCAGGGGGGAAAATGAAGGTGTGATTATGTGAAACTAAAAGGAGGGATTATTAGTCAGGGAAAAGCAGGAACTGCCAATGCTGTCACCTTGCCATGAAATCACACCTCCTAATAGCCACAACAGGTCACTCGCTCCAGAACAAAAAGTGAAAAAGGAAAAAAAAAAATCTAAATCTGTGGTTTAGCATGCTGCCATCTTTCCCTGTGTTGTTTGTGCAAAGCCTGTTTAGTCTTTTCATGCTGCCAGGTCCCACTGTGAGAGACATTTACCTCCCCCTTTTGTGTTTAAACATCTATATTGGGAACTCAGCAAAAATTGAACATTGAGTTTTGTTTCTTCTGACTGCTGATTTGCTTTTGAGCTCACCTCTGCCCTAAAGGGTCACTTGGAAAAATATTGCCATACAAAGAGCATGTCACCCCTTCTGGCCTGCTGACCCTTCACTAATGATTGGCTGCAGAAAACCTGGGCCTGCATGAAGCAACAAGCAGGTGTTAGGATCCAGTAACATGTAATGGACTGATAGCCTGCAGATTTAAAGCACAAGCCTCATTAAAATCATATAGCTTCTTAGGGCGCATTAACACTACTATGGCTTCTATAAAACTGTAACAGTGATAATTATTCACACAAGTAGATCAATACAGCTTAAAATCTTAGCTCTCTAATTATTCTAACTTTAACTGATTCATTGCTTCGTCTCACAGGGAAAGTTACGTCCCATTTGCTCCTAATATGAATAATTACGGAAAAACAGTGAGGCTTAAATTCTTTCCGTTTAATCTTTCATCTCTGCCCGATCTGTACCAGAAACGGGATCTTACGCTACTTCCGGGAGCTAACTTATTGGGCTTAGGATTTAAACATAAATCTAATCTTTTGGAGTTTTATGTTTTCCTTTTGTGTTAATATTATGGTATATAGTGCATAATCTAAAGAAAGAAACGACTTAAATGCAGATAAACATGATTTAATTATATTTTGCCGGACTACTCTAAACATGTCTGATGGTGACGTCAGAAAAACAGTTTAATGGAGAAAATGTAAGAAGCATCAAATTGTCTCAAAAAAGTTATAAAACATTTTGTTTAAACATATCTATTAGCATTCATTAGTGCAGGGGTCTTCAACGTTTTCCAGGCCAAAGACCCCCAAACTGATGGCGAAATAGAGCGGGGCCCCCTAATTATATTTGTATATATTGTATATTGTATGAGATTGTGTTATATCAAACTGGTCCTATAGTCACTCTATTACAAATGGAGTCATGTAATGAAAGTAATTTCTCCCTGGGATTATTAAAGTATTTCTGATTCCTCATTGATGGGACAGGTGTTGTGAATGAAACGGTGCCCCCATAAAAAAAACACCCTCCCTGCCCTGGCCCCACTCTGGCTCTCTTGCTACATTTCATCTAGAGCAGGGGTCTTTAACGTTTTCCAGGCTAAGGACCCCGAAAACTGATGGCGGGATGGAGCAGGGACGCCCTAATTATCATATTTAATTATATATTTTATGAAATTGTGTTATATCAAACTGGTCCTATATTCACTCTATTAATGTAACAAAAGAAATTTCTCCCTGGGATTATTAAAGTATTTCTGATTCTGATTTCTGATATCTTCTGCCTCCATTGTTTACTACAGTGTGTTGAATTCATGTTAAAGTGTATTTAAAAACATTTAATTTGTGGAAAAAATTGCAGGGGGAATATAAAAAAAAAAGTCTAAACAACCAAAACTTTCACAATCCCCTAGTAGTACCTTAGTGGACCCCCTAGGGGTCACGGACCCCCTGTTGAAGTCCTCCGCTCTAGTTAGATAAGGATAGAAATAAGTAATTTTACAACCATAATGACATTATTTATGGACACCCGGATGTATATCTGGTTGCACATGAGCAAATGAGCAGATGGAACAGATCGTGCTTCCGGGACGGATCTGGTAGTGACAACAGGTCCACATAGTAGAGAATCTACAGGCACATACAGGTGCTGGTCATAAAATTAGAATATCATGAAAAAGTAGATTGATTTCAGTAATTCCATTTAAAAAGTGAAACTTGTATATTATATTCATACATTACATACAAACTCATATATTTCAGATGTTTATTTTGTTTAATTTTGATGATTACAAATGACAACAAATGAAAATCTCAAATTCATCATATCAGAAAATTAGAATATTGTGAAAAGGTTCAAAATTGATGGCCCCTGGTGCCACACTCTAATCAGCTAATTAACTCAAACCACCTGCAAAAGCCTTTAAATGGTCTTTCAGTCTAGTTCTATAGGCTACACAATCATGGGGAAGACTGCTGACTTGACAGTTGTCCAAAAGACGACCATCGACACCTTGCACAAGGAGGGCAAGACACAAAAGGTCATCGCTAAAGAGGCTGGCTGTTCACAGAGCTCAGTGTCCAAGCACATTAATAGAGAGGCGAAGGGAAGGAAAAGATGTGGTCGAAAAAAGTGTACAAGCAAGAGAGATAACCGCACCCTGGAGAGGATTGTGAAACAAAACCCCTTCAAAAATGTGGGGGAGACAGCGTCAGAAGCGTCTAAAGAGAAACAGGACTGGACTGCTGGTGAGTGGTCCAAAGTCATGTTCTCTGATGAAAGTAAATTTTGCATTTCCTTTGGAAATCAAGGTCCCAGAGTCTGGAGGAAAAGAAGAGAGGCACTTCATCCACGTTGCTTGAAGTCCAGTGTAAAGTTTCCACAGTCAGTGATGGTTTGGGGTGCCATGTCATCTGCTGGTGTTGGTCCATTGTGTTTTCTGAGGTCCAGGGTCAACGCAGCCACATACCAGGAAGTTTTAGAGCACTTCATGCTTCCTGCAGCTGACCAACTTTTTGGAGATGCAGATTTCATTTTCCAACAGGACTTGGCACCTGCACACAGTGCCAAAGCTACCAGTACCTGGTTGAAGGACCATGGTATCCCTGTTCTTAATTGGCCAGCAAACTCTCCTGACCTTAACCCCATAGAAAATCTATGGGGTATTGTGAAGAAGAAGATGCAATACACCAGACCCAACAATTCAGAAGAGCTAAAAGCCACTATTAGAGCAACCTGGGCTATCATAACACCTGAGCAGTGCCACAGACTGATCGACTCCATGCCACGCCGCATTGCTGCAGTAATACAGGCCAAAGGAGGCCCAACTAAATACTGAGTGCTGTACATGCTCATACTTTTCATGTTCATACTTTTCAGTTGGCCAACATTTCTATAAATCCTTGTTTTTATTGGTCTTCAGTAATATTCTAATTTTCTGATATGATGAATTTGAGATTTTCATTTGTTGTCATTTGTAATCATCAAAATTAAACAAAATAAACATCTGAAATATATGAGTTTGTATGTAATGTATGAATATAATATACAAGTTTCACTTTTTAAATGGAATTACTGAAATCAATCTACTTTTTCATGATATTCTAATTTTATGACCAGCACCTGTAAAAGGTGGCCACGAGTGCAGAAAAGGAGCATGGACCCATGTTTGTGATGTATTTAGGGCCTCATGGTGTTGAAGCAGCATGCATTAACCGTTAATAATGCACATGGAGAGCAGTTTACATCCATGTGTTCTAAATAAAAATGCTCGTATGAGTATTTAATACACTTGTGCACTCCTGGCAATTCAAACAAAACATACTTGGCAAGACTCCATTTAGGCTAATCCGAGCTTTAGAATTAAACAAAAGGAGAGGAAATCCGCCAAAAGAAGTTTAAATTTATTTTATTTCAAGATTTAATCTACATTTAGGAAATGGAGAGCTTGCTTAATTTTGTTTTATTAAATACACAATCTGAAAAATGTTGTCAGGGATGAAAACACATCAGGGCTGGTTTGGAGGTGCTGTATTCTACTCATGTAAAGTGGGGGACAAAATGTAACAACAAGCCTCGTTCCACTATTCATAGCTCAGGACCCGTCAGCTGTCCATGTTTTTCCTGACAAAATCAGCTTAAATATGATAATGAGCGTATGTGTGTATAAATGTATGAGGGTGGCACTGGGAAAGGCTTAGGAGCATGCGGCAAAGGATGGCCAAACATGAATGTTTAATTCACAGATGGAGACATGTGCATGGCTTGTTTGGCAGCTTGTTAGCATGTAGGTGGCAATTATGCAAACATATGCCCTTTTCGAACCGCGAAGTGCTGACATCATGGACAGTATTACAGCATGGATGAATTTACTAGGTGCCCAGAGACAGATGCATGTGGGTGTCTGGAACAGAGTGTAATAACCTAGGCGGTAGCCTCTGACGGGGCCCTGATCCCGACCTGTTAGCCAAAGTATGATGATGGGAACATGCAACCAAGTCACTGGCAGAACCTGAAGCTTAAGTGTTAGAGAAAAATGAACAAGACTTGGATATTATTCAAACAGTGATGTCAAAAATGTCTTTGGTAAATGGACATCTGAAAAAAAAAAAAACCAACCCAGAAATGAAACTGTGCAAAACTTCTTAATCAAAAAAGGGGTTTTAAGAGTAGCTGTTTTCTAGGATTTTTTTTTAATTATTCATTCTTCTTTGTTTTCAAATTTGACTTCAAAATGGCACAGTTTGTAGCTCAGCGGCCTTGTAGCAAAAATGTTCTGGTTTCAATTCCCAGTCTTGGGCTTTTCTGCATGGAGTTTACATGTTCTGTGTATAAATGGGTTTATTCCGGGTACTCTTGCTTCCTCAGTCATAAAACATGACCATTAGGTTAATAGGCATCTCTGAATTGTTCTTTAGAGTGAGCTTGAGTATGATTACATGTCTCCATGTTGCCCTACAATGGACTAGCAGCCTGTCCAGGGTGTGCCCTGCCTTTCACCCATACACTGCGTGAGATTGGCCCCCGCCCACAGCAACCCTGACAGATCTATTTAATTACTTTACATAACATATATTTATTAATATTAGTTTTCCATTTTTTAAACAGTTTTAATCTTTAATTTTTCAATTTCTCCTCTTAAGTTTGAGTCTTATGAATTGCAATATTGTCTTTACATTGCATTTTACAAATCACATTCTCTTCACCTAAAACCCAACAAAATCTGTGCCGAACAATAGAAATGTATCTTTACTCCTCCAGAGGAAAGCCTGCCCTCTAAAGTGAGGAGAATATAATCTATAAAACACAGTTTGAAAAGAATGAAATTAGTAAAACTCAATATGAAAAACGGAAATTTGAAAAACTGAAATTGGAAAAAATATTGTTTTTGAATAACATTGGAAAATATTGAATGTAAAAATTACTTGAGAAAATAAAATATGAATAAATATAAAAATAAGAAAGAAACATTTCCCCATAAAACCTTCTTTTGATTAAGAAGTTTTTCAAAGTTTCATTTTTTTGATTACTTTTTTTTTTTTTTCAGATTTCCACTTACAAAACAAATTCATTACTGCAACAATAGTAAGAGAAAAATAATTAACTACATCTAATTTGACGAGCAGCTTCTGCCTCGAGCCAACGCTCATTACTGGTGATTGGTTTCAGTTAATCATGACTCAGCAGAAAACTGTGTTTGAACAATTTGGCAAACTTAGTTGGAAACTGAAAGTGAAGCTTCTCAAAGCATTGCTTGACATTAACTGCAGTTCAGTCCAATCAGAGGTCTCTGTAAATCTCTCCTAAAATCGAAGAAATAACATTTTTAAAAATGTAGAGTTGAGAAAATTGAATGGATGAGGGTTATTTTCACATTTCTCCCAATTTAACCAGCCTTAAAAAAAGTTAAAAACAACTCTTTTTTTTACATTGCCTGTGTCATCAAGGCTTATTATAGATTGTGTCTCTGTTTTGTAGAGCTCCACTGGGCTCAGAACCCATTAAAGGCACATCAGTGAGCCACATTGTCTCTCTAAATGACGTGTTCATTTATTCTCAGTCACTTAGTTTCAGTCAATAAGACCTACACAATCCTAATGCTGCAAAGTTAGCTTTTTGCCATTGAATATGGTCCACGACTAATGCACCGGTGACTCTGTTTGAGCCAAAGATAGCCATAGTTGTTGGTTTGGGCATTTATAAAATAATATTTCGGCAGGAAAATGGATTCATGTTAGTTGTGTTATTTACATTCAGAGATACATTAAAAGATGAACCAACAGAAACCATAAAATTTATAGAAATCTATTTATAGAAAAGCCATGTGATAAGCTATAGCAGAAAGCTTCTCCATCTTTTTACTCCTAATTTTTTAAAACTAAAATCAAATTCCTTATCTGAAAAAATAAAAAAAAGTAAAAAAGGGGGCTGTCTGCCCCAAACGAATTTTCCTTCCATGTCGGGGGGGGGGGGCTAACTTTAGAAGAAAAAAAAATGTTAGTCCCAGGGTTATGGTAAGCATTAAAAATAATTATAAACATTACAATAAAAACACAAAAGGTTGCTTTCTCTGTCCTTTCAACATCTACTGGATCTGTAAATATTGGAATCATTCCACCAGGGAAAGCAGGATTAATAACAGATTAAAGGTTATAGTTTGTAACACATTGTGGTCACCTAAGGGTTTAAAATGTGACCTACAATGTTTTTGATCTGATGAGTAAACCTGCATTGTGTGATGTTATTAATTACTCAAGGCAGAAACACTGGAAAGACATCATTTTAAAGTTACTACTCATCGAGAAATGAGCTAAAATTGGCATTAGCAGGGAAATGATCACCGGTCTCCAACTGGTAGATTTCTAGATCCGTTTGTCGCTTGGATCAAAATGAACCATCTGCAAACACAGAAGCTGACTAAATTAATTTTCCCTTGTTTGGGGCAACAAAATGATCCCAGTCTGATAAACAGAAATTAACTCAACACACCCATCTGCTTGGGTCAGAACTGACCCAGCCCGCAGCAGAAGATCAACGTGTGCGAGCACACATGCAGTAGTGGCTTCACCAGGACCACTTGTGTCGAACAGGTGTCATCTACAGAAGTGCAGGGAGACCTAAGCCTTAGCCCCATCTGTTTCAGTCATGTACCCCCGCTGACACATCACAGCCACAGATTTACGAAGTCAGCTGATGAGCAGGGGGCGATTAAACATCAAGTAATGGGCATTTACTCATTTCTGCTGAGAATACCAACTCCTTGTAGGGTCTAGATTTAGATGATTCGACAAAGAATTATATTGAGATGCTGTTTCTAATAATTTTTCTTATTCTGGTTTCTTTCACACAATTTCTGCATATGTTGTGCCATTTCGATCATTCAACTTTTATAATATTCAGCTCATTGGGTACATTCAGGCTGGATCGCCTTGTACTTATACCTCATACTTTTTAAAGTTTTTTTTTTGTCCTCCTTAAGAAATGAATAACTTATGTTATTTTACACTTTATCTACTTCAGCACACATAGCTATAAAACACCATTTCTTACTACTTCATGTCATTTCGGCCATGTTTCTGTCGATCCTTTCAGCTTGCTTCTGCTACTTTTCAGGAAAGAAGTTTTTGTTTTCTGCCATTTGATGCAACTTTAGCCATTTTTGCTTAAATTTCTTTTTTATCCTGCAAATTTTCAGCATTCAATGAAAAGGCTCCTCAGATTCTGCATTTTGGACAAGGATTGTAGTCTCAAAACTCCAACAAATATTCGTAAATGTATGCAAACACCTAACACCTCGCTGCAGTAACATTTGTATTAACAGACAGCAGCTCCCAAGACTCTTACTGCTAATTTATTATTCATTTCTCAGCCCAAGTAAACGTTTAGAAGAACAAAGCAAGGGCAAGTTAAAATAAGCAATAACCGCTGATGCCGATTGACAACTACCTGCCTGATGGTCTTGTTCCCCATTTCAATGAAAGATTGCTTTGCTCCAGTTACAGGGGGAGTTAAAAATAGGCTTCGCTCAGTCACCACTTAGCCTGGAAACCAGGAGAACAGATTGTAAATGAGCAAACTGAAGTAGTTGAATGGCAGCCATTGTAGCTGGCTCTCATGCTGAATGCCAAGCAGTAGCAGAGCAGAAAACGCTTACTGTGCACTGAGGGTCCGCACGCAGGGCAGATAGGTACAAGGGCTTTCCTGTTGCTCTTTACGACCGTACGCTTGAACCAAAGAGGACTTGTCAGCGTCTATTTTGGTGTTTTAAAGATGAACAGTGATAAAAACCGGCTTTAGGGACAAGCTGAGAGTGAAGAGGTTCTTCTTGGTGACAAATAGCGTGATAAATGGCCTTCAAAGGCAAATGCATGCCGCTTAAACTACTCTGGGCACTAAAATATTCAACTGTGCAAATAGAAATCTATATATGCTTGAAAATATATCTAAATCTAAATAACATAATTTTTTCTTAAAATAAGTGCCTTTCTTCTGGAATTGAGGAGGTAAGGGAACAATGGAACAAGACAATTTGTATTTAGAATAAGAAAAAAAACAATTGCATTGTCTTATTTCAAGTGAATATTATCTAATTATCTTATTTATAGAGTAAAAATGCTCACTCCATTGAAAAATCATCTTATTTACCTGCTCAAATTAATGGTAAGTACACTTAATCAACAAATGTTGACTTATTTCTAGATCATTTTTGCAGTGTAACTGTTACTATTTTACATTTAGTGAATATAAGATATATATAAGGCATATCTTTTTTTTTTTAAACAGTGTAGTCTGTAGAATATACTTAATGGAGGTCCTGCTTTGTGCCGAACGCATTAGAGGGAAGATCAATATGGTTGCTCATTCTGTTTGCGCTTCATTAAGCTGCAGCACTCGGCATCAACTTAACATGGCTCCTATAAGGGTGCTGGAAGGCCCCTAACCCTTCGCTGCAGTCAGAGGTATTGTCAGATGAAGCCACCAGCCTGCTTCGTCGCAGTGCGCTGCCTCTGGGACGAGCCGGCATGAATAAGTGTTGATCCACTGAATAAACACACTGACTATGATATCCTGCCATGTAACTAACTCTAGTGGGTTTTTATTCCAGGTTTTTAAGTCTTTGTCATCTCAAAGTTTATTTATATATTGCATTTACAACAACCCCAGCTGAACAAAGTGCTTTAAACAATCACGTCACAGGTTAATAAAGGATAAAACAATAAATAAGACCAAGTTACAAAAACGTTATTTAAACAATAATCAAATTTGCAAAAGCAAACCAAAAATAAAGACCATACAAATAAAAACCTGAATCAATTAGATAGTTATTGTATCAAAACTAGAAAAGAGTTCTTATCTATAAAAACAATAGGTTTTTTCTCAGGTTTAAATAAAAGTATTTAGTTAATGTGGGCATATTAATACAGCCATACAATAAAAAGGTAGGATCTCAAAAAGTTAAAATCATGATAAGATTTAAAAACCCACAGATGACCTGGTTAATTACACAGCTAACACAGGGTGAAGGTATAGAGACGGTTCATTTACTTCATGAAATGAAAACAGTTGCAGACAACTTTCTTTAATCAGAGGCTTCTTTACATTCTTTGTCATACAGACCTCTACAGAAACCCATTCAGAGACTTGATCCTATAAATTAAACTTAAGAATGCAACACAAACACATATTGATTTAGAGTTTTAAATGCTTTAAATGGTCACGAATCCATTCCTATAACCTGCCGACTTTTAAGGCTAGGCTTAAAACTTTCTTTTTTGATAAAGCTTATAGATAGACTGGCTCAGGCTATCCTGAGCTATTTCCATAGTTATGCTGCTATAGGCTTAAGCCACTGCGATTTTTTTTTCCAGTAGTGCGAGAATTTTCCAATCGGGACGGTTTTCAGACTAATTGTGCGTTATGTGGTGTACAGGGGGTAACAACGGGCGATCAGCCTCTCACGACCATCTCCCATTCAGGAATCGTGAGGTCAGGGTCAGCGATTTGCAAATCGCTCAGTGCGAAAACAAATTCTTCTTTTTCTTCTTCCTTTCAGATATAAACACAGTAGCATGGCGGGATGCAAGTAAAATGGAGTTTTTTCTGTAAAATTGACAGACCGCAGTAGCCACGTTTGCTCAGCCATGTCTTTGTCCAAATACGTCGTCGTCTGTTCTTTCTAGGGCTTTCAGCAAAAAATTGCACAAATTGCCAAGTCAGCGCATTTCACTCTAGTGAGCTTCATATTCTTCTTTATCTCATTTAGCTTCCGGATAGATGAATCAGAGTTGCGCCATCCCACTGCGGAGCTGAATCTGACGTGGTTTTTAGACGTACAGTGTGAGCAGGTAGATCGCATCAGTGCGTCGGGCTGCACATACATCATAAGCTGTGAACTCACACTGGGTTTCGTAGTACAGTGTGAGCTGTAGCTGCGTGCAATGATTGAAAATAAAAAATAAAAAAAATCGTAGTGTATGCCCGGCTTTAGACTGCTGAGGACATAGGTCAGCAGATGGCCGCTCACACTGAACCTGGTTCTGTTGGAGGTTTCTTTCTGTTAAAGGGAGTTTTTTCTCTCCACTGTCGCTACAAGTATGCTTAGTGTGAGGGATTGCCTTCGGGTCAATGATGCAATCAACTGGTTTTCCTTAGATAGAAAACTTGACTCAATTTGATTTTATGATCTAGCGATTTGTGAAGGGCCTTGAGATGACGTGTTGTGAATTGGCGCTATATAAATTAACTGAATTGAATTGACTTAAAACCTAAGTGAAAAAAACTTTGCTCGCAATTTCACATAATAATTAAAAAGACCCTACTTAGTTTAAGACTGGAATCAGAAAATTATTACATACAAGGTGATAGCCTGCTTATACAAATACTTCAATGATAGAGGAATGTTTTACAGCAACTACAGCAGTAGAATCAGACTAATGTACAGAAAATCATAATTCTCCCTAAGATCGTGTTTTCCTCACAGGTTCCTTTCTGCTAATCTCTCTTGTGTTTTTTTTTTTTATCCAGCTGTCACCTCATCTCAACCTTTGACCACAACAAAGCAAAGGCTCCCCAGCCAGCTGTTGTCACGCCTCCAGAGAGAAAGGACCTCTCATTAAGACGCCGCCTCAAGACAAAACAACCAGGACAGCCAGAGATGAGCCGTCTCTTTTCCAGGTTTCAGGAGGAAACTTGGCATCCCAGCTATATAGGTGGGGGGGTTGCACAAAAGTAATGTGGAAAGAAACAAAAGTGTGATGGCATCTGGCAAAGAATGTTCTCAGGTTGTGTTTCACACAGGAAGATAATTGGAGGAACCCCACCTCTCGTATCCACTTCCTATGTTTATAATAATTAGTGTTTTTTGTTAATTACAAAAAATGTGTTATCATGTGTTTTTACAGTTTCTTTCATTGGTTGAGTAGTTACTGGCCTTTAATTGGTTTGATCATTAACGTACATTTTTATTGTCTGTAACTCCTTTTACCCCACTGTTGATTTAATCTCTTATTTCATTGCATAGGTTTATTACATTTTTTTGTTCATGCAATTCTTATTGGTGCAACCTAGATTTCTTCATATGTGCAAATGAACAGCTGAAATGAAACTACCTGCAGTCTACAAGCTGTTCGATTTTTATAGCTTTTCATCAGAATATTTTCTATTTCTTTCTATTTCACCTGCAGCTCTTTAGCTGAATGGGAAAAGCTGTTCTATGCATTATGTGAGAAAGCTCACCAGAGAAGACCTGATATGAGTTAATAACATTCTGCACACACTATCATGTCATATCTGTCTGGCTTATAGAAACTAAACATCAACGCCTGTCAGAAATAAGCTCACATTGTGCATGGTGAGGCTGCGTACCACAGGACGTCCTTTAATCTACTGCTGAAAGAAGACAAAGTTCATTTCCATGCTTTCCAGCATGCTTGGAGGTGTGACACACATGAACGAGCATCGCCAGCCTGAATGCTAATGTTGCACTTGTCACTGAGAAGGCGATGATTTGTAGCGTCCTGGTGCTGCTCTTCGCCATTAAAGTTTTTACGCAGGTCAAGACAGTCAGAGAGGAGATACTGAGGAGGAGCAAATAAAGCTGCACACGCGGGCATCTAACACAGCTCGAGGTGGAGAAAGAGGTGCAAGAACAGAGTGCAAACTTAATTAAAGATTGTAGCAGGTGCAAAGCTCGATAAGACTCCAAGATATCAATGAGACTATTTGATATTCTGCTCGATATTCAGAGATGTTAAAGGTAAGAGCGCTACTGGGGATAATTCAAAGGCCTACATTAGTTCCGCTGCATTATTAAAAATTATGAGAGCAAACTGAAAGTGAGCCCTTTCTGTTCTCAATGAAGATCACTTCACCTTCATAAAAAACTCAACACCTCTACATTGAGGCCCCGATGTCACGTTAATCTATGTGACGTATCTAACATAAAGCAGCAGGTATAGGTCTAGGGTCGGGGCTACAGCCCCAGAGGAAGGATCATATCAGTATTAACAACAGTTAACAAATTAAAGGAGGAGTTAGTGTTTGGATAAAAGCATAATAGCTTCACATCAGTTTACGGTAATATGGATTTTAGTAGCTATTCACACATTTCAGAAAAGCATATGGTGGAACATGAAACATCCGCAGACAACAACACAATCTGCTTTTTGCTAATGTTTTCACCAAAAGGCTTTATGCTTCTGACCATATTAGGTGTAAGAAGGACACTGGTCGGAATAAGGTCTCTGACTGTGAACCTAATTTGGAGTAAAGTGGCTCTCAGCACGGGACCAAATGGTTTGTTTGAGGTTTGAGTTCTCATTTGAGCTGTTGATAGAAAGAATTTGACCAAAAATGTGAAGACAGAGAGCTGTAAGCCTGCTTTAACATGGGCCACTTCAGTAAGGCAGATCCCTGCAAGAAAAGAGGAAATCTGTCATAGAAGATATTCATCCAGAAATAGAATGAATAGAATAGAATAGAATAGAATTAATGCACAGATTCAGCTTTAGCCACCAGTTTAACTAAATGAATCCGGCTACAAAAGATGGTACAATGACAGTTACCTACAGCTGGACAACATTACTACAAATTAGCACTGATGGGAAAAAATAAATAAAACAAAATTTCATCAGTTTTTAGAGGAAGCAGGTCCTTAAAAATGTATGATGATGATAATAAACTCTCCACCGGCTGCTGAAGACCAGCAGTGAGACTGAACAACCACTAAGGACACTGAAGGGCTCCTCCAACTCCAAAGATCATCCAAAGAAAAGGTCAACTCAAATTTTCTAACTATGTACATAACTGAAATCTTTGAGGTTTTTTTGTTTGATTGAGAGATGAATCAAAGGTCTTCAGGGCTTAAATCAATCTTATGTCTGGTGGAGATGGAATGATGCATAATCTTTTCGCTTCACTCTGTGTACTCCGAAGTCGAGAATCAAGAATCCACCTTTCGTATTCCATTTTCAGAGTTTTTTAAAGTGTTTAACAGAGACGTTAGCACCTCGACGTCGGAGTACACAGAGTGAAGCGAAAAGACTACAACTGTGTAAACAGGCCCAATTTCCGTTTCCGGTGGCAGGGGAATATTGACTATTCCAACAGAACTCAATGGGATTTACAAAATGCTAAATAAAACACTACAGGAACGTTTTTTCTTTACAAAACTTTTTTTGGAACGCCATTGAACAGCGCTGACGACCCGGTGAGTAGCATATTTAAAAAAAAGAACGTTTAAGGTTGTTTTAAGGACATTATCGGACATGCACTATGGAAGACATTCTGAAGCAGCCAGGGGTGGATTCTAAATGAGCCAAAAAGCAGAGACAGGACCAATTGTCAAAATTTTGGTGTTGATCATTCGATTTCATCCTGGACACTACAGAAAATCGGCTAAAAGTGTTAAAAACCGGAATTCTCCTTTAAAACCAAACAGAACAGATTTGAATCATGGAGATTTTTCCTTTGTGTTCCAAAATAATCTGATTAAACAACATATCCAGTTGTATTATTGAAAATAAAGCTATTCTTCAAACGCTTAAAGCAACAGACGATGACAGAGTTTCATCGGGTATTATTGAGGATTTATAAATAAATTTTCTTCCACCTCAGCAAAAAATTGGCTTTCCAAATATAAACACATTGACCGACACAGCATAACAGTACATCACTGAACTTATTAGCACTTAAAGTATGTTTGAAGGATGTTTTTTTTTATTAAACACATTAAATGTAAAGGTTTATAGTTGTTAAAATCCATTCCAATTAGATTAAAGGTCCCAGTGGTAAAGTGGGAAGTGCTGTACATATCTATGTAAAAAAAAAAGAAAAAAAAGAAAAATCCCCTTCCGAGTGTCATTAAAAGCAGCTGTTTAACAATCAGCAGCAGTTGTACCATAATTACCAAGCTATGAATTTGACTCCTGGTATTTTTAGCACCTGTCTTCATCATTCCTCAATACGTTTCGATCCTAAACTAATTGTGGGATGTCAAGCAGGTGTCTATTTTAGATCAAATGGATTCATGTTGAACATATGTTTGTTCTGGAGCTGTTTGGAGAGATGTGCTAAAATAGTATTTAACAGAGGCTGAAGGGTAAGGTCATCTCTAAATGGTGAGGTATAGAGGGAACGTGCTATATAAGACTGATGGGTTCAAAGCTTAAATTGATGGGACGTCACTTTATGCACAAAAATGTTTCATGAATATAGCAGAGGTATATCAGCTCATAAAATAGCTATATCCACTATTCGGCTAAAGGTGAAAACAGGCTAAACTACACAGATTTTACTTTCTAATCTGCAAGTAAATCAGTGATAATATATAAATCTTACATTCTATGTTTTACATCAGCTGGAATCAAGTCATTAACAAGTTATGGCATGCAAGGTTATAACAACTGGCTGTTCTGTGCTGCTAGTAGGTGTACAGTGGTTTAGAGATACAGCGTATAGAATGAGCCACAAAAGATTTCAGTCCTCCAGGGATTTCCCACTTGGAGCTTAAATGGATTGGTTAAGAGTTTGCATCATTTTATCTCAAGAACAAATTTAAAGATACGTTTTTTCCCATCTTGAAGCAAACAGCAAATGGGAAAAATAACAGAAAACTTCAAAATACATTTATTTTAACCTCCCCATTGGGGTATTTTTAATCCCGATGATATTAAAAATGGCATGATTATCGAATGCTTTTCTGGTATCTAATATATATTTGCATGCCAATTTTTTTTATTATTATTATTTGCTCTTATATATAGAAATTTCTCATTTCACTTCTATTTTCGACAGATTCACCTTGGAAAATAACTCATCCAAAATAGAGTTTTTAATGTCTTAAAATAGATCCAAAGCAAAGGAGGAGAATGCAAGGCACCGTTTTGTTTTAACTTAACAGCTGTCATGATTGCGTGTGTGGTGGTGTGTGTGTGTGTGTCAGAGTGTAAAAATAACCTTTAAAAAGAGTTATAAGACAGAGCCATGGATTTAGGTCTGCAACACAAACTGGAAAATATATTGTCTGAATTCAGCAATTGAAAAAGACTAAATGCAAAAGGGGACAACAATAGCTGTAAGGCGAATTTCTCCAAGAAAGGAGTTGGTAATATCAAATTTCTTGTAGAAAACTAGAAAAAAATGCTTTGAACCACTCATCCTGCGATATCATGTTTATTTAAGACCCTTATGGCCACTCATTTAAATACACAATAACTGGAGACTGGTCAGAGTTTTTGCTTCCTTTCTTTATTCTCTGGTTTTACTGGAAGCTTATGAAGAATTAACATGGCATGCATCTTTCTTAGTCCTCCTAGTCTCCTTAAAGTGCTGCAGGTGCTTTTGTGGCTCCCTCCCCAAACCAAAGCACTGACAGTTGTTGGAGTCCTCGTGCAGCAATCCCTCCCAGCTGCAGCTGGAAAATACATCTCTACCTAGCCTGAAAGGAGATGTGGTTCTTCTAACAATAAGATGCAATACATCTCCTGTATTATCTTTTTTTTTTTTTTCTGTAAGCATAGAAACAGTTGAGCAGCCTCATTTAAGAGCAGTTTGCACCAACAGAAAAGGGAACAACCACACAGACAAACTAAACCAATGTCCATAACTGACACACGTCAGATATTTAATGACAGATTTCTAACATAAAAGACCAATCAATTATACATTTTCACAGCAGTAAATACAGCAAAATGTAGTGTATTGATAAAATTATATGTTTTTACCAAACATTTTAATACAGTATAGATCTAGAGCCACCTATTTGACTTTTAAAATGAATTTGACATGAATTCGGTCAGCTGAAATCAAATATATACCTTTAAAAATGTGTCTTTAAAACAGATGCATGCACTGAACACCACTCCACAGATGGACCATCTCTGTTTAGGCTGGCATCTCTCCAAACTTTTGTCAAAATGGAACAGAAACAAGGAAAATCCTACGTTTCACAGATGGACACAACTATCCCCTTTGTAAACAAGCAAAGCCTGCATCCCTTCAGCCTGCTTGATTCCTTGGAAAGCCACTCTGGCTGAGTGTGTTCAGACTCATAGCTCGGTTTCTGCACATTGCCAGTCGCAGTTTCCCTCTGGCAGAACAGCATGTGAAACAGGGTGGAGACACCCAAGGAGGGAGAAGCTGGAGGTCTAAATTAATCCCACATGTTCCCCAGGAGGAGACTTCATAGACAGCCAGGGCTCGCCTGGCCAGAGGGAGGGTGGCGGAGCGCAGCAAAACTCTGAGAGCACTTTGCTGCACTTTCCCGCACTTTTCGCCCACACACTGCTGTGCACTCGACCCACATGGATCTATTTAGCTCAACTATGGCATCACAAGGCACTATTTCTTTTTTTGGCAAGCACTGGAGACACGGATATATTAACCACTTTGGGGAACAAAAAAAAATGGACTTTAAGCAAAGGGACAGCCAGAACCTGCGGTGACAAAGAGGATCACTGTAAACGCTCTTTGATCACCTGTACAAAGCCAGCACATGTCCGCCATGCTTTCACAGTCGGTTGAATTTCTCCAAAAAACACAATTTACAGCTTGGTAGAAAGACAAAGTCGTTTGAAAAGTTTGGATCTCCCTTGAATAAACTGGAAAAATCCAGCTAAGCACATAAATTAGATTCTTAATCATCCGCAGCTTTAGATTAAGATGCTTTTGATTTATTTCCCTTTCCCTGCATCACGACAATCACCAAAAAAAAGATCTCACCCTGTTAACGTTTGAAAAATTCCTGTGAAGCTCACTTGAGGAAAATGTTACACATCATGAGCCATGCTTGCTGATGATTAAAACCAATTTTCTTTGGAACAAATCAGGATTACAAGCAAACAGCCTTATAGCGTCCAAAGAATTACGCAACACGTGTGTTTAGCGCAGGGAGCCGACAGAGGGCCTGCGCAGGATCAATCAGCGTTATCTTAAGCTCGTTGTGAAGCGTTGACAGGTAGACTGAGGAGGAATGAGATTAAATGAGCTGCCCTTTTCTACTCTGGGTCTGTTTTCATCATTAATACTGACAGTCACACGATTTTCACTGCCTGGATGTTCTCCTCAGACACACACATAAGCGTGGTGGGGCTCAAAGGTTTGATTTTTTCCTGGTCAACACACACATCCCCACCCACACACACCAAATATTTAAAAGAATGCTGTGGGACGGCATTGGAACCATCAACCAGGACAGATTCTAACTTTATGTTGAGGCAACACAACAACTGGACATGCCTTAACCCAGGGGTTCCCATGGTAGGGGTCGGGACCCCCCCCAGGGGGTCGCGAGACACCTAGAAGGGGGTCAGGAAATGTTTTTACAATCCTGATGTGATCCCTAAGATACACGCACAGCATGATTGTATAAAATATACATTGCATACATAAATGTGAATTTACCATGAAATAAATAAAAGTACAGCAGAACTAGATGTAACATGATGAATCATGAAACATACCATCACAATTAAATAATCAAATGCTCCATTATGCAATTAAATGTGTTTATAATGATGAATCAATTATCGTTAAAACAGATTTGGTTAAAATTAGTATATTTACTGCATATGTGTTTTTAAGGGGTCAAAATTCTGCTGTATTGGTATATCTGTTTGGGGACTCCTGCCTTAGCCTGCCAGACCCGGGTGACCTATAGCAGATCATGGAGGAAAGGACTTCTGGGTAATTAATTTAGATGCTGAATCCAACTTAATTTATTTCCATTCTGTTCAATTATAAAGAGCCAATTTACAACACATGCCATCCTAAAGCCCTTAGAAAGAAACTGAAAATAAAATCAAACCATTTGGGTGATAGAAAATAACCCTTTTCAGTAATATTAATCAAAATTCAATCCTATTTTTATGAAACAGGTTTTGAAAATCATCTTTAAAGACCCGAACTTGATCTTAGGTTTGCTAATCACCAGGGTCACGAATCCTCGCCTTCCTCCAACAGGAAGGGAGTTTTTATGTAAAGCAGGCATCCCCAAACTCGGTCCTCAAGGCCCCCTGTCCTGCAGGTTTTAGAGGTTTCTCTGCTTCAGCACAGCTGGGTATAATAATTGCAGTAGACCAAAGGCCTGTTAATCAGCTTTCAATTAAAATCAGTTTTAATTGAAACCCAAACTTAATGATTTCATTTTTTTTTTTAACATCTCTGATGTCGATGCTATTTTTCACATATCCATTACTGTAAAAATGTCCACAGCTGTTATTGAGCATTTATATTGTAAAAACACTGTACAGTGCAAAACTATTTGTTTCATTTTCCTATCTGTACACTTTTATAAGTGTGACCACGTCTAATTTAACCTTTGGTGATATAAACGCCACAATTTCCCCATTGTGGGACAATAAAGGGAATATTCTATTCTAAACACTTTTAATGACTTTACTGTCCTTTATCTCTGTATCATGAAGGACAGCCAGCCCTGAGGATCCGATTTCAGAACCATTATTAAATGCATCGTTTTTCATGATCACTAAAGAAAAGATTTCGGGTGTATGTAAACTTTTGACCAGCGCTGGAACAACGCAGCCGCAGCAGAAAGTAAAGCTGCAGAAGGAGGAACATCCGTCAACTTGACTAAAATTGCAGGATAGAAATGTGCCTTGTGGTAAACCACAGGCCACAATTAGAATGAAAATGGACAATAACCCACTGCACAGACTGAGGATCTACTATTAAAAGCCATCAGGAGTGTAATATTAAACCTTTAAGGTTGGTTACACTCACTGCCTTGGTGAATTAAGACCTATGTCTTCAGTTATCACGGCCCGGCCCCCAGTGACACAGCTCTGCTGCCAACCTGCAGCCACTCACTCCCTGCTGCTGACGAACGAGGACCTGCAGAGGATATTACAACCTTATCTAATCTGTCAAAGCTACAACCTGCTGCCGCTGGTATTAATAAACTACATCAGGTATCTGAACAAATCTGCAAACTGCACTGCATGGATGTTATGAATGATCCCAAAGGGATATTTGGGCTCCGGTTTCCCATCTGCCTAACATCTTTTGGCCTTGTGATGATTATCTGAATTTTATCATGGGTAAAGGATGAGCAGAGGATAAATCTTTCTCAGTTAAGAGGCTGAGACTTTAAGTACTTGATGACTTAATGATCCTTTGGGGAAAACTTCACAAACATGACCTGTAGGGATAGGATGAAGCTGAAAACTGATCTATTACTTTCATTATTGGATGCTTTGAGGGGATTTCTCTCCTCTCTTGGTCTTAAAATACACCAACCTGTTTTGTTTTTATTTTTCTGTCTGATTCATCAGCTTAAATCATTAAAGGTTTAGTGGACGACCTTCTTTCAGCTTCTAGTTATCTACCGTTTTTTTTTTTCCCCCACATGCTAATCTTTGTGACGTGCTCGCCTAACGCCAAGGTGCGGCAGCGCCAACGCTCTCCCTTTGAAAATCCCTGAAAGCTGCAAGAAGTAGCCTGAGCTGTCTTGTAAGGATAAAGAAGAGGAGGAAGATTTCAGAAGAAGGAAGACGGTAGAAGATCATAAAGTATCTTGCAGGTGAAGTCTGGGACCAGATCTCTGAAGGTCTTTGGAAAAGAAATCTGACCCATTTCTATCATTGCTGGGTCTGAGCATCACATCAGCTTTGGCCCACAGCATAAATCAAATTGCATAAAACATTGATTCCCTCATCATGGGACACCTTTAATCCGCCTAAGGAGCAGGCAGCATCTTTAGTTGCATGTTTATCTAAACAAAATAAACCCAAAGTAGTTTCCGATCATGTGAGCAGTATTCAAAGCAGTCTCGGGTTGTCCAGCTGGACTCAAAACATGATCACTGAGAGCAGCAATTCATTTAACTGCAGACAAAGTCAACGCGTCTTAAAGAAACAATGTCTCAGGGGACGGACTGCAGAGCGGCTATAATTACAGGCTTGTAGCCCCATGGCAAGAAGACGGCAGAGGAGGATTAGGATCAATGAACAAACATGACCAACATTACATTTTCCAATTATTGATACACTCCAGAAACATCTACCCTGTAGTCAGAAGAAACACTTTGAGTAAAGAAAGAAAAAAAAAACTTTATTCCAAACAAATCTTTTCTCCTTTTACAAAGAAAATGCGCCGGAAATACCTTTCAAAACTCTACAAGAACCCCAGATTGGGAGACAAACGCCAAACAACAGGCTGAGATGGATCTGAATGATGTCTGATTTGCTGCCTCCGCAGTGAAAAGAAGGAAACAGCTGTGGAAGCTGAAGATTAGATTCCTGTCAGGCCTGTTCTCATGTGCAGCTCGGCTCTGCTGCAGCCTCCATTGCTCACCTCTGCACAGCAAAAAAAATAAAAAACAAAAACGCACTGAACACCAGGCCTGTCCAGATGATCTACTGATTGTTTCCACACACCCCTTGTGAACCGTATAACGTGTACCGTGAGGCTTGACAGCACCGGCCGAGCTGGCAGTTTGGTTTCCTGGATAATTTATCCATGTGACATATGGTCCAAAGGCAGCGATTAAGCCTTGGTGAAGAATCGCTAAGAGGTTTAGAGAAAAAAAGACTCATTCACTGCAGGAATGATGATATGGAGTGAATTTAAACACACACTGGATCTCTGTACAGGTGCTGATAAAGCTTGTAGTGTTTGTTGTGAGCAGGCTGTGCTAATATGCTCTCATCCTCTGTTTACCATTTGACACCTATTATCCAGCCGGTAAATCTGGGCTTCCATCTACTTGCAGAGCCTCCTAAAAGTATTCATATTAACCTGTAGGGATTTTTTTTTATTTTGTGGAAGATTAAAAAAAAGAGAAAGCAAAACAAAGCATTATATATGGAGTGATTTTTGTTCCATTATTGTTGGAAACAAAGGATCCTTTTCGTAAATGGAATTTTTTATATTAAAAAAAAGTATTTATAAATTTGCTGTTTTCTCAGATACAATTTTTTTCAGATTTTTTTTGTTGTTGAAAGTTTTACATTTAAATTTTTCATACAATTTTATGTTTTTCAGACTGAGCTTTACAAATTCATCTCAAATTACATTTTTACACTTTTTCACTTCTGGGGGGCGGGTTTTTCCTCTCGGGTGAGGAGCCAAGAAGCCATTTAAATATTCTGCAGGGACATTAGCAACATTTTCATTGATCAAGAACATTGGTTTGAAGAAACATGTGACCTGTAAACCGCAATTTGAAAAGAATGTAGTTCATATAACTTAATCTGAGAAAAATACATAAAAAATAAATACAACTGAAAAATAATTGTGTTAAGGTTTTTAAAAGTCTAATTTCTAAATGTATAAAACATCCAAGAAGTTGACGCTTTTCTTTGTTCTTTTATGCAGAAAAATAGAATTCAAAACAAAGACATTTTTGTGTCAACTCAAAACACTGCCCTATGGGTAAAGCATGGTGATGGCAGCCTTATGCTGCGGGATGCCTATTAAATTGACCTAAATTACAAAAGCATCACTGCCAACTAAACTCACCAACCCTACGGTGAATAATAAAAATAGAAATGATCTCTACTGCCCCTCTGTTTGCCATGTGACATGCAGCGCTCCAACTTTTGCACTCGATGTGCGTTATTTTGGTCCAGAGATTTTAGATAAAGACATGCTTCTACTCTCAACCTTGCAGCACTTTCTGATGCTGCTAGAACTGAGCAATAATAGACCTTGTGAGGCTTAATAGAACCTCCTGACTGCCTGTTACCAGAAGCACAGGGCCTTTTACACAGAAATAAGGGAGCAAATTAGTGAAGTTTTAATCCTAAACCTTCAACCATCTGGTCTAGGGTGCATCTTTAAAATAAAGGAACCAAACCAAATAATAATGAGTTTGTGAAAGGCAAATGCTTGCAAATATTCCTTACCAGTGTGACTCTATGGCTGATTAAACCAAAAAGCACTCCTTCTTACTGGAGACCTGTAAAACAAGCCATTTGTGTATGCAAAGCCACAAGCAGCACACCAAGGAGTGCAGGGATTTTTAAAGAGACAATCCTACCTAGAAGTCAAACACAAGTACAACACATTTCCTTCAGTCTCATCCATTAAACTGAGTTGTAACAGAGAAGCACCCTGGGAGCAGCAGAGAATTGCTCCTGCATTACCTGAACATGCTGTACAGCAGCTACCCAGAAACAGAAACAGCAGCTTTATTTCTCTTGCATATAGATCTAAGGTAGACCTTCATTGGAGAACAATTTTCCGCCCCCCCCCCCTGGGGTACACAGCGCATATAAAATAGACCAGGTTTTGGATTTCACTGCAATTCAGACTCTCTGCTGTCAGCTTGGTGCAGCCTTCACATCACTGACCTCCTGGTTGCTCATGTGGAAGAGTTTGCAGCAAAGCTCTAAGTGGGGTCTTTAAATGACCTGTTAGGATAAACTTATTTTTCTTTTTTTTTAAACCAGAAGAACCCTTATTTACAATGTAAAAGATGCTTCGAATAATCAATGGCCGCCCAGAGCTGCCTTCCATCATAAGTGGAAGAGGCCTGAGTTTTTTTTACAACATATCTGCCATTTGGTGCACAATGCATGCACTGTATGAAAAAATGCATCCTGCAGAGTTGAGAAAATTTGAACTATTATGTAGTTGTCAATCAAAGTAGATTTGAATTTAAGTTGCTGCTGAGTAAATTATTACTGCGGCTGCAGAGAACTACAACACCTCTGGTTTAATGATGCACAAACAATAAGAGGTCCTACGGCCCAGAGCCCTGCAGGGGTCTGATTTTCAGAACTGTATCCGCCCGCATCCATAGAGTTCAGAACCAAGACCGGACCTGTTACCAGCAATTATCCCCATTGTAAACCCGGCCGTAAATAATAAAGTGCGACCCGACCCATGATCACATGATCAGGCATATATAATAACAAAGAACATTGCCTCATGCTCACATTCAGTGAGCACATGTAAATAAATACTGTTATCTGGATATTCTTCAATATGAGAAATATAATGAGGAATATAAATAAGTTTCATTCATGCTGTAACTCTACTTATGTTTATTTTTACCCGCACCCGTGAAATAATATGGGTTTTTTCTACCTGTAGATGTACATTTTATACAGGTACCTGAACCTGTGCAGGACTCTACTACAGCACCAACTTTCTCCTACTTTTCACATGAGCAGCATTCAAACGCTCATGTTGAGTCTGTACTCCATTGATTGGTCTAGCTGTGGATGGACATCCTACTTCTGAATCCAGAGATAATAAACTAAGCTGTAGGCAGGCATGGACTGGTAATCTGTGATACCTGGCAAATGCCCGGTGGGCCGGTCCTAATTTCAGCGTGCGAGGGCCGGCCCTCCTTAAACCATACCGGCCCCAACAATTATTCTCCATCTACCTGTGACAGTAAACAACTCAAGGAGCTCAAGAAGTAATACAATGATAACTACCTAGATAATGCATGCAGGATATATAGCCCTTCCTTGTAATGGACATCCCTGTGACGGTTGGCATATGGTGTAACTTTCTATTTCTTCAAACTGTAAAATCCTTGCAACAAACTAAAACGCTCTCTTTAAACCAAACAATGATGTTCCTCTTATATTTGGCTAATTTATGTTTGAATATTTTTCAAAAACATGTTGTGGTGCATGATGGTTAACGGCTAACGTTTCCTGTTTTACATGCATTGTTGACGAGCACATTGACCTAGCCTCACATTGAATGTTTACACACCGCTGAGCTTTCATGGATTCATTCTAGACGACATGTCTGATTTTCTCCCGACCATCGTGGGCAAATTGCTTAGTGCGCAAACAAGGATTCTTCTTCTTCCTCTCAGATGTAAACACAGAAGCATGGCGGGGGTACGAGTGAAATTGAGTTCTTTCTGTTAAATTGAAAGACCATAGTAGCCACGTTTGCTCAGCCATGACTTCGTCACATTTTCTTTTTTGGGCTTTCCATACAAAATTGCACAAATTGCCAAGGCAGTGGGTTTCACTCTAGTGAGCTTCATATTCCTCTTGTATTTGTTTGGCTTCTGGATAGACGAGTCAGAGCAGCTCCATCTCACTGCGGAGCTGATTCCGACGTGGTTTTTTAGTCGTACAGTGTGAGCAGATAGATCGCATGAGAGCGTCGTGCTGCACATACATCGTGAGCTGTGAACTCACACTGTCGAAACCCTGCGGTTTCATCATACAGTGACTACAGAGTGAGCTTTACCTGCATGCACAGTGTATGCCTGGCTTTAGTGGGCCGGTGTAGATGGAAAAATGCAGAAAACCGTTCCCAGTCTGAGCCTGGCTGTAGGGAGCAGAGAGAGGGGGCCCAGGTCGCCCAGGTCAGCTTTAATGAATGGAACGCCTCTACAGGCACATATCATTCTCCTAACTTTGATCCTTAGAAAAACATCTCATCTCATCAAACATCCATCAAGGACACTGCAGCGACCTTAATTATACCAGATGAGCAGAAAGTTTCCCTCTTTGATAAATAATGCACCATAGCTGCAGACCTGCTGTCCACCGGGGGATATTCTCCCACTCCTCCCACAGCAGTGGACCAAACCTGCAGCCACCGCGGCCCCACTCGTGAATGGGCGCACAATCCAGACACGCACAGGTCGAGTACATGAAGCGTTTCAAACTTACGTGAAAACGAAAAATAAAGTGGTGGCTCCCACCAGGAGCGTGGCAGCGGTGGACACCGGGATGTATTTGGTGGCTTTAAATCTCTTTCCAGCGCTGTGGGGCATTCTGTATTCTCCACATTCCTCTGTTATTTATTCCGGTCGGAGGCGCGGATGTAGAAAAGGAGCGTCCTGCGTGGAGTGGGTGGCTATGCGGGCCGTTTTCCTTGGCTCTGAGTGGGGAAAACGCGCTCCTTCTCTGCTGTGGGTGAAGCCGCATCGGTCCACGACGTTCATAGGCAGGAATCCACGGAGAAATCCCACCCTTCCAATCCTGCCAACTGTGAGGTCACAGAACCGCTCGGAAAGGTGGAGCTTCGCTCTAAAAGCATCAGAAAATGATGAGAGAGAAGAACCGTGATTTTCACTGATAATTTGCCTCCCACCGGCAATTAGTATTGCTATTTAATCTACTGGAGGGTTTATAATATGTTCATTCACACCAAACTCCACAAAGATTTTAGGACATTCGTTATTTCTTAGTTATTTTTCAGTTTGCATAAACTTTTAAAGGCCAATCAGCGTTTGCGCTTCCGTCTGTTAAATATCTTATTTATAGTGGGTACGCTCCATTTGTAATCCGGCGAGACGACCGGTACCCCAGGTGGAGCGATCAGCTGGGCAGGAATCAGAATAACTGGGATGTGTTTGATTTCATTGATTTACACTGAACATTGCATAGTTTTTGCTGTGGTGATGCAAAATGAAAATAAATCGTAATAAATAAATGAAATAAAAAATAACATATAAAAAAAATAAAAACAATAAGAAATAATTGCATTTTTTGTTTTATTTATTCTTTTTCTTCAGAACATATTTGAATTTCACTTACAAAACAGGCATTTATAGGATAAATGTATTGATTTGTGTTCGTTTTTTATATCATAAACTAGTAAAGCTCATTGTTCAACACAACCGAGTTAAGATTCTTTATGTATGCCATTAATTTACATAATTTTAAGTTAAGACATTCTTTTTTTTTTTTTTTTTACATACTGTTAACCTTCCTTGTTCCTTTGTTCAGGGATAATTACACACAAGATATGCTTTGGTAAAAATAAAAAAATAAAAATTTGTATTTTCCAAAAATGAGCTCAAACATATCTCTATTGAATGCTTTCCTATTGTTGAGAACACAAGATAACTATATTACACTAATATTTATATTTCTAGATAGTTAGAGAGATGTCTTTTAGTGCATTACATATACGTATAGGGCCCAAAAACATTAATGTATAAAAAAAATAATGAATAGCAGCCAATTCCAATGCAAAAATCTATATATCATGCAACCATAGAAGTACAATTTCAATTCCATCCATCCAGGAAAATATGGATTTGCTTCATTTTAAACATAGCATAGCATATTTTTTTCTTGTAAAGTTGGAGATATATTTTATTTTATGTTGCATATCCCAGTAAATTGTTTTCCCCTTTAAATCTCAGCTCTCCCTACTTCTCCCTGTGCTGTTTTAAAAGATTTACGAACCTTTTTACTAACATAAGGATGCCAGAAAATAAAAATTTCAAAATACGTAGAAGCTCTGGAGTCAGATTTTTTTAACCTGTAACTGGGAGTGCTGGTCCTCTGAGAAGTCAAGCTTTTTTAACTAGTAAAGAAGAACAAATTATGTTTTCTCAATTTTCCTGCATTATAATACTAACTGGTATAAACTTAAATTTATTGCCATTTTTTAGCTGAAAGAGGTCTGTATGTCAAACAAACTCTGGATGTGCTCTCTTCATCCTCTGACATGGGAGTTGGCTCGGAGCTCGTCTGCCGATCACACTGAGCCTGGTTCTGCTGGAGGTTTCTTCCTGTTATAAGGGAGTTTTTCCTCTCCACTGTCGCTACAAGCATGCTTAGTGTGAGGGATTGCCTTCGAGTCAATGAGTCGACACAATCAGCTGGTTTTCCTTAGACAGAAAACTTTGAATCAATTTGACTGTATGATCTGGTGAACTGTAAAGTGCCTTCAGATGACATGTGTTAACTTAATTTTTAAACAACCCATTTCCTAAGTTTTACTAGTAGCTGAACCCAACCCCTGTTACCTTTGGCTAAAGTAAATAGGCAGAAAGAGGGGAAAAAAGTGGAAATTATTGGTGGGGACATGTCCACACCAGTCCTTCACAAAGTTACTCCTGAGAGAGAGTGTTTATTATTTAGTGATTTAATCTGAAAGTCTCAACTGTCGCCTTGGTTCAATTTACAGCCCAAACAGAATCCATTGGTTTTGCACATTTCTATTAGTAACCTAAATTTTGAGCATATTCTACAGCTAGAAAAATGCATTTGCTGATCCCTCACCATACAAAACAAAAGTGCAATAAAAATCCACAAAACAACACAAACTCCCTGAAATTTAACCCATGTTTCCCGGCCATGCAGAAATGTGAAGATTAAAGGTTCTGAACTGAGGTGATAAGAGATAAAAATAAATCATTGACAGTTATTGAACATGTACGTTTCAGACAATAATAATTTCAGATCTTACAGGTTGCCTTTGACCTTTGACCTTGTTTCATAGTTAGAAACACACCTCCTGAGGAAATAACTCCTCCTCCGTTTCCTCACCTCTACCCGGTTTGTCAGCAAACCTTATTTTCATGTGTCGTATCAAGTGATTGTGATGGGATAATAATATTTTTTATTTAGAGGAAACAGTAGAATAAAACTTTAATTGCTGCTTTCATTATTCTCTGTCAAGTTGCTCTAACATCTGATATTTGCATTAGAGCGCCCTCTAGTGGAAAAGCGCAAAGGCTCCAGAAAAATAGCGGAAACAAACCTGAATTGACCCACACCGGCCACCGTACTGTTTGTAGGCGCCTCTCTTTATTAGCTTCTCTTCACATTCAAATACTTTTTCAAATCAGATAACCTTGTGTTTTATATCAGTGAGACAGCGAATGCTTTTATTGACACCGCTGGAGTTTATGCGAACAGCTAAACGCCTCTTAGCTGTAGAAACGCGGAGCATAAATAGCGTCGTGTCCTATTTAGAGCTCAGCTAATTAGCGCATCTCTTTCGGCCTGATCGGCTCCGCAGGATGTCGTACAGGAGAACTTTGAAACTTATTTGCGGCTTCGCCGGGGGATCTGCTGCGCTCGTGTTCGCGGCTGCTGCCGCTGATTCCCGCGGCTACTTCGGGGAGAACCGTGGGAGCGGAGCGAGCCGGTGGTCCGGTTTGGCCGTCCTTTACGCAGCGCAGCCAGGCTGGAGCCCTGGCAGCCACACGCCAACCCCGACCGGACCAGGCTGGGACTCCAACTGGGACAAGTAGGTTCATTTACACATTATCGAACATTTTTCAGCAATGGCGTACATATCCATAAGCAGCTATATGGCAAGCCTTTTTAACATAAATTAGGTTTCGGTTTCGTCTGACATCCATAATTACGTTCCAGATGTCTTAAAATACATTTTGACTAGACAAAACCACATTTTGACTTTCAAGAATCGTAATTTAAGATATCTGTATTTACATTCTGATTAGGAAGAATAATAATTCAAGATATCTTAAATTACATTTTGCCTAGTTAAAATTCCTTTCAAGATAGCTCAAATTACGACACCGGATTTGTCACTGAAAGCATCACACGCTGATTTAACTTTTCCTCCTTTGGATTAAACTGACAGTAAGCAATTTTTTTAGGAATGATCCTCCTGGAAGCCCATTAAAAAGCATTTTGACTAGTCAGAATGTCAATTTAAGATATCTTTAATGGAAAAGCTGAATAGTTCAAGATATCTTTAAATTTGTTTTGTCTAGTCATTATTTGCTTTTAAGATATCTATAATTGAGTTTTCACTAGTCAAAACTGCATATCTCCTTTCCTAAAATACATTTAAGATATCATGAATTATGGTGGCATTTGAGATATCTTTAATTAGAAAAATAACTAGTCAAAACTAAAATCAAGATATCTTGAAATTACTTTATCACTAGTCGTAACTGAATCGTAGATATCTGAAATGTGTATTTCAGTTAGTCTGTAATTCATTGTAGATATCTTAAATTGACGTCTCCATACAAGTTAATGGTAAATCTGCCGTCATTTCGACTAGTCAAAATATAATTAGAGATATCTTAAATCGCTAAAAAGTCTAGTCATAAAACAATTTGAGATATCTTGAACGTAAAGGTGGTACAACCGAATTTATGTTAAAACGGCTTGCCATAGCCAGAAGTTGCTTATCACCGACACCTGGTTGGCCCCGTACACAATTTTAGACCAGGACGTCTCTTTGTAGACGTAAAGGTGTGAAAAAAATCCTTTTAAACCCACCTGATACCGTAATGACTGACTGCAGCGGACTGTATTTATACCCCAACGCATGGCAGATTTCTACATGACGGTGAGCCGGCAATATACAGTGGTACTTTTAATTATTATGTTAATAGTAATTAAATAGTATAGTATAGTTCATTAGACGGTTGGTAAAAAATACACTCTTATAATATGTTTCAAACCGCAATAAAGATCTTAACAGAACAATGTATTTGGGTATTTTATTTTTTATGCTACAGCTTGGAATTATGGGTAATCCAGAGCGTAGATAAGCGTAGATAAGCATCTCCCTGAAGTTATTTTTTGGAACTATTTTTCCGGGTGTGATGTGTGATCAAATACTACTTAGAATTGCATAATTGTATCTTCTAGGCTGATGTATGGAACTTTATGGGGCCCAGCCAGATAATGTTGCTCATGGGCCTGTTGTTGTGTGGTTACGCCACTGTCTTTCAGTATAATGTGTGAAATGTGACTGGATTTCAGCTAAAGTCTAATGGCTGCTCTGGTGATTTGGGAATTTGGCCCCTAAAGAGCCCTCGGAGGACTGAAAATGAAATTGAAACTGATATATAAATCAGTAAACTTTATATACTTCTTTCTCTTTTTATAGTAATACTGGGTAAAGATGACACAGTTTCAATCTAGCAAAGCTTTTACACAAAGATATCAGATTAGGATCACTTAACATGAGCTAATAGGCTTTATTCAAATTTGCATAAAACATTCAAACATTTGAGTATAAATTCCAATTTTACATGTTTGTTAATCTCTTTTTTAATTAAGTAGAATAACCCTGTGATTATAATAGATTGATATTAGATTATCAGTCAGGGTCTTTGTTGGGGTTGCCAGCCAGCATTCAGCTGCTTTACAATAGTTTGTTGTTTAACATAATGAAAATAAATAAAATAAATTTAACTTTATTGATCTCACAATGGAGAACTGCATTTAACCCATCCCCTTGGGGAGCAGTGGGCGGCCATTGTGCAGCGACACGGGGAGCAATCAGGGGCTAAGGGTCTTGCTCAGAGACTCAGAGTGGCAGTCTGTGGGAGTGGGTTTCAAACTCATAACCTCAGGATTCCAAGCTCTATGCCCCAACCATTAGGCAGCAACCCCAGAGTTACTCATAAGACGGCGTTATTGATCCCAAGTAGGGGGATTTTCCTTGTCTCAGCAGAAACGTCTGAAATATCTATCAGGCATTTGGTCAGTCTGACCTTTTCAGTCGATAAATACTGATTTCCTGCTATACGGGATCAGAGACGTTACAACACTGGGTCAGTTTGGACCATACCACTAGAACCTCAACCCTGGTGAAATGATTCAGGAATGAGGTTAGTGTGGCTGTTAATCCTGTGGACGGATTGTCGACGACACATAAGTCAATTTAAAGGCCAGCAGTTTAAGCCGAGTCTAGTCTAGGGATTTGTCGGGTCGCATCAGGAGATTTTCCTTGAAGTGCATTTCAATCGTTCTTAGGTCAACTATGTTGTTTTTTTCTTTTGCCCTTTAAGTTGAGCTTTAACTAATCTTAAAATCATGGTTTTACCAGGAGAGACCCATCTGTGCTGTCCAACGGAAGGAGGAAGAAGGAGAGCGTGACTGAAGACCCCAGCTCAGAGCAGGACAACAGCAAGCCCAAAGCAACGCGCCACATCCTGCTCATCAGGCATTCCCAGTACAACCTGAGCGGAAACGGCGACACGGAGCGGATCCTCACACCTTTAGGTCTGAACCCAACCTGCTGCTTTGATTGAAGACCGCTTTTCCACTCAGATGTTTTCACATGCGTCTCCTCTGTTCGTTCGTCAGGCCGGGAGCAGGCGGAGTTAACGGGTCAGAGGCTAGCGGCGTTGGGTTTGAAATACGACGTTCTGATCCACTCTAGCATGACCAGGGCTACTGAGACCGCACATATCATCAGCAAACACATCCCAGGTAGTTAAGAGGATGAAACCTTGAAATACACACGACTGTGTTTGGGTTTTTTCACCCCAAAGCGTTTCTCCAACGTAGGTGTGGAGCTGGTGAGCTGTGACCTGCTGAGAGAGGGGGCCCCTATAGAACCGGTTCCACCAGTCACCCACTGGAAGCCCGACGCTGTGGTGAGTGAACCAGCTCTGACTCCAGCCATTGATCAGTCTTTTTTTTTGCCTGTTCATCCTTGTTGAGCTCCCTGTTTGTGAGCAGCTATCATGTAGATCAATACATTGGTGCACCGCTGCAGGAATGAGGTAACGTCTAAAAGGTTAATGATGAGGAGTCTGGGTGTTTCAACGCCTCCATGCCTAAAAAAAAAAACTATCTGAACCAGATTTTTCTGTATTAGAGGGAACAAGCTACGCAATCTGCTGGGTAAAAGCATTCCCCCAGCATAATGCTGCCACCACCGTGTTTACCGGTCTCATTTTCCCTGATTAAAGCTCGTTTAGGTGGACCACCGTATCTTGGGGCTCCATCCACAACCTGAGGCTAAGAATATAGTTTAATAATCTGAAGTTGGTTCTTAATCCAGGACCTCAGGGCCCACTGTCCTTCATATTTTAGATGTATCTACTCAAGCATGTCCTCTTTGACGGCCCTCAAATGCTGCAAAAGCCCGTTAATTACTTTTTAATTCAGGTCAGGTGTGTGGAGGGAGGGAAATACCTAAAACATGAAGGACAGCGGGCCCCGAGGTCCAGGATTAAGAAACCCTGGTTTAGACTTCAAAAAGTCTTTGTCACTGGTGTGTATTTTATCATTATTTTCTTTTTTTTTTGGTTCTGCTGCATGTAAATGAAAACTAATTTAAAAATCAATGGACCACAGTTAGCTGCTGGTTAGCGCTGGACTGTTTATTTATATAAAACCAGTGAAATGCATAGGGGGGTGGGCTTCGTTAGCGCAGTGGTTAGCACACATAAGCCATGTACGGAGGCTTTAGTCCTCGATGTGGCCGACGCAGGTTCGAATCCTTTGCCATACGTCTCTCTCCCTCTCTCGTCCCCCCTTCCTTTCAGCCCACTGTCCAAAAAACAGCCACTATTGCCGTAAAAACCTCAAAAAAAGAAATGTATACAGAGGCATACACGGCGAAATATTTTCAATCGTTACATGGAGCTACAGCTCACACTGTACGACCAAACCACAGGGTTCAAAAGCTCACAGCTCACGATGCATATTCTCACAGTGTGCGGCCGAACGTTCTGATGCTGTACACACTGTACGTCTAAAAACCAAATCGGACTAATCTCTGCAGTGAGACGGCGCTACTCGAACTCGTCTATCGGGAAGCCAAACGAGTAGAAGAGGAATATGAAGCTCACTAGAGTGAGCTTGGTAATTTCTGCAATTTTGTGCTGAAAGCCCTAAAAAGAAAAGGCGAAATGGCTGAGCAAACTTAGCTACTACGGAGGAAGAAGAACCCTTGCGTGGCATGCTGTAGGGGTGGGTATAAAGTCACGATTCCATTCGAATGACGATTCACACGCCACGTTGCGATTCTATAACGCTGCATCATGATACTTGAAATATTGCAATGCATCGCGATCCATTGCAATATTTGCACTGAACATCGTTAGAAAGAAATCCAGCCATTACCAGTGGCTGACTGGCTGTGTGTGATCTGGATAGTGTCTTCAATTGATACATAACTGAAAGCAACGATTATTTTTCACACCCTTAGCGTGCCCACTGAGCGATTTTCCCACGATCACCTTACTGCCTTACTTACTTCCAGACTGAATTTCAACCATCTTTGATTCCTGATAGTGATGTGGTCGTGAGATGCTGATCACCCTTCTTTACCCCCTGAGCAATCATTCTGAAAGTCGGTCTGATCGAAAAAAAATTGTTGCGCGACTGGAGAGTCGGCCAGAAAAGGGCAAAAAATTTGAGCGGTCGTCAACATTGTTTAGCTTTCTGGATATTAAAACCTTATTACCATAAAAGCCCAGCTGTAATTGGTTCCTCTTTGAAATGAATCCCTTCATACATTCCTGGCAGCGCACAGCAGCACCATGTATCGATTTAGCCCCGAATGAGGGCTTCAGTCTGCACCTTATGTGTCAAAGGTAGCTCTCAACCTCTCTACCGTCCTCCAGCAGTACCACGAAGACGGAGCTCGCATTGAGGCAGCCTTCCGCCGCTACATCCACCGGGCTGACCCCAAGCAGAAAGAGGACAGCTATGAGATCATCGTGTGTCATGCCAATGTCATCCGTTATTTTGTCTGCAGGTTTGTGGTGGCGGCGGCTCAACTCAAACCACTGTTTGGTTTTGCTGCTTTTTTTTTTGTCAATTTCATACATTTGTCTCATGCTTTCAAAGGTTTAATCATTATAAAAACGAAAAAATCTAATTTGAATCAGATTATTTTAGAATCAAAATAAACGGAGAGCTTTTACCAACCTGTGCTGAGGGAAGAAGACTAATACTCAAAGTTGGATAGTTTAAAGATTGGTCCTTTAGATATTCACCTGAACTTTAAGACCATATAAAGGCAATTTGCCAATTTTCTCAAACTCTTGCGTCTTTTTAATGATTGCACTGAGTTCGCACCAGAACTGAATTTGGGTTCCAATATTCCTGTTTCAGGATTTGTTGCTACAGTGTGGCTGCCTGCAGAGGTCTGCCCCCTGCTGGTCCAGCAGTATAAAAAAGATAATGCTGTAAATATACTTTGTCGCTGTATTAGGGTCTTTTCAGACCCCTCCAGGGACTTAAAAATAAACAAAAAAACAAGCATGTTTTTCCTGTCTTGCTGGAGACTTTCCTCTAAAACACAGGGACTCAGACGCAGCAGCATGTGTCTGCAATTCAGTGAGCGACTCTCCTCTTGTTTCTCCGTTCGACATGAGTCACAGATCCCTCCTGAATTAAAATGTAAATATTATATTTAACACATTTTCCTGTTAAAGCTTTTGCAGTGAAATAGAACAGGGTGGGGCCGTGGTTTCAGCAGCTATATCAGTCATCCCCTCCAGAATTTAGAGCAGAGAAAACCTAATTTTCTATGCTTTAGTTTTTAATCATTCAAATTCAGATGAGTGATTAATAAAACATTTTTGTGTGGTGTGACCAACTCAGAACACATCTACTGTAAAAATCCGAAATTAGATTTTTTACAGATGTTAATGAGAGAATCCTGCATGTTTTCTATCAGTTTACGTCAGGAGAAATCAGCTTTCTGGCATCAATCTGGTTCATATGTTTTTCTTCCATATCCCAGTCGAATGAGACCCGTTGATCAGCCCTCAGACGTTTACTTCAAACAATAATAACACTGATAAATGCTATATTGTGAATTAACGTATCTAAAAGCTGCAGCTGTACATTTCCCTTCTTATTCAGCCGTCTCTCTTCCCAATCAGGGCGCTGCAGTTCCCCCCTGAGGGCTGGCTGCGTATGGGCTTACACAACGGCAGCATCACCTGGCTCACCATCCGGCCCAGTGGCAGGGTGGCCCTCAGGACTCTGGGAGACGCAGGATTTATGCCTCCAGACAAACTAACACGGACCTAAAGGCTCAGAGTAAAGCAGATTTTTTTTTTTTTTTATGAAAATATGGGTTTCAGGGTTAAAACTTTTTTTTTTCCTCAAGTGTCTTGAAAAATCAACTTTTTATGAATTATTTTCTAAATCAAGCATCAAATGCCATCGCCAAGAGTATTAACAGCTGCATTGCAACTTCTGCTGAATGTAATTCATGAATTTTACACAAGTGACTCATTTTTGAACCAAAATAAAGAAAATAAGGTCTATTTATCTGGCTAGCTGCCCATGCATTTCATGTTAGCTTTAGCTATTTTGATAAAGGTGAGACATGTTTAATGTATTGTGGTAAATAAATTATTTCAAGCAGCTCTGTTTTGTCTCGTTTTCCTGGCCAGAAACGAAATATCCATCCATCGCCTTCCACTTTGACTGCCGTGACCCACTATCGGACTCCTATCGGGCCAATAAAGCCCGATAGGAGTGCTTCAGCTTGACAGCTACCCGCACTGCTGTTGTCCACGAGGGTTGCCGCCACGACACGCACCAACTAGCTACTACAACAATAGAGGCATGGATTTCCTTGCCAGAAATGAAATATTCCCCGGAAAACAAAGTCTCATCACACAACAGCGGGAAGGGTGGGAGTGAAGATTTATTGATTAGATAAAAGCAAATTAAGTTTATACATACAGAAAAAAGAAATCACCATGAAAAAAAACTTCAAAAAAGTACAAGAAGCATGTTGAAATCTTTTAGGTGCGTTTTTTGCAAAGTTCCACATTCATTAAGATTCAGAGACAAGAATAAGAGCACGAGAGTGACGATACAATCTTCTCAGTGACGTGGATTGTGCTCTTTGATAACGGCTAGAAAAATACATTCAGAACAGGTTTCTCTCAGCTAGGCTAAGGTGTCAATTCAGAAATTAAAGATATTTTTTTCCTTTCCTCATCCAAATAAACTGACTCAGCTGGTTCTGAAAAACAGTCACACAAGTCCACTGTAAGCAGAAGACTCTTGGAAAACAAATTGGCTAAGTGCACAATATGGCGGCCACTAACTTCCGGTCACAGAATGTGATGCATGGGACTTCCTGTTGGTTCACGGTCCTGCCAGTCAACCTGGAATGTTGTCAGAGAAAGCTATCAAGCAGAGAGAAAATTAATTTGTTCGGTGTATACAAAAAGAGATTGGCCTATCAATGGGTTGGAGGATCATCACTACACTGTTGTGCACCGAAATGTACTTGTTCTTCACAGTACAATTCATGTATCTTATGCTACATTTACACCAAACCGATTTCAGCAGCAGCAAAGATTCTGCTGCTTCATTTTTGATGCTCATGAAGCGCATCCTGTCAAGTTGTACAAATGTGTCATATGCTTGTGCTCCTCCTGTGTTCAATGGCAGAAAGTGGCTTTGCTATATTTGTTGTGATAAGGCGGTAAAAAATAGTTTTAATATATTTTTATGCAAGAAAGTCTACGTCAAATCATTTTTACAGTCAGTTAATCAAGATTATGATCCTGCCTTCAAATATTATTTCGTTGTCGGAGACACTCAGACCGCCGTATATGGGTGGGCCGCCGTCATTGAGAATCCCCAGCAGCGGCTGCCTCAGGCCGGATCGCTTTTTGGGGGGTTTCCGCTTCTGTTCATGGCGGCTGGAAGAAGAAGTTCGCCATTTCATGTACTTGGCACAAACTGCAGTCACCAGAATATTAAAAGCGAACACATTCTGCGGGCAGGTTTCAACATTTTAGGTTAATTTAGCCATTAATAAAGTTTTAGCGAAGGGATCATTGCAATCTGCATCAGCAGCATTGTGTCCGTCTCCCTGCCAGTTCCCAGATCAGCTTCTCTGATTGGTTGATGTGTTGTGCTGAGCAGCAAAAGTTACAATTTTCCAACTTCAGCAGCTGCTGCTTATGAAGTGTGTCACGCGCCTCTGATGCTCAGCTTCAGCTGCATCAAGATGTATTGCTCCTGCTGCAGGACCTTTAGATGTGCCCTGATGTGGGGCAACCCCGACCACGATTGTGTTTCAGAGGCAACTGGGGTAATGGCGAACGAGTTACGAAAAGAAAGTCCATGCAGAGACAACTTGAGTTGGCTAGGAGTCAAATAGAGTGGCTGAAACTCACAATGCGTTTCTGTCTGGAGCGCTCTGCCAGCTCAGATGACCAAATTCGACACTATAACAATAAGTTTGTTTTATATTCTGTATTTAGCTATAATAACATTTGATGTAGAATGCAAGGTTAAGTGAGCGTTTCAACCAAAATAATGCAAAAAAATTATGTACATTTTGTTTTTTTTGCGCTCACAGGTGAGTTGCTGGGTTCTTCGCAGGTGTGCGATTCACTAAAATTCTTGCACATTTTTTATGTGGTGGGATGTTAAAGCCCGAATCAAGCGAAGAATGTCCTTTATAGACATTTTAGGCAGGTCCTGAAGACAACAAGTGTGAAACTGCGCCATTGTTTTCAGACGGCTCAGAACGGCACCGGAAGTGAACAAAATCACACCTAGGAATGAGGAAGTACATTTATGTTGCCTGGTGCAACAAGCCAATTGGTTAAATAAAACTCTTAACAAAAATTCCAAGGAGTCGTGGAGGTGACGTGTTGTGAATTTTGCTATATAAATTGACTGAATTGAAGGAGTCCAAACTGTTTCTGCATCGTTAGAGATAGAAATACTAGGAATCAGCTAATATGTTGCACCTCTCATGTAATAAGGCAGATTCTGCTTATTTGACATGTTGGGGTTACTTCTGGAGTCATGCTGCCTTCTAGTGATTACAAAAAGAACATCATTCTGGTTTAATATGATTTCAGGTTTAAGAACAAGGCAATTCTAATTAAACTTGACTAATGGAGGTTTCTTTACACATGGAAGGAGATGCTTGTGACTTGCAAACAGAATCAGAAAAGAGGCAAAGGAAATGGCACTGTTTAAGGCGGCCCTTAATGGGACAAAGAAGACATCCAGGAACTACGGGAAAAGATGACAAATAAAAGCCGTCATCTGAGTACAGATGGTCATTAGAAATATGGAAGATCTCAGTTTATTTTCCTTTTATCCCAACATACATTTGATGTATGAGCTAAAGTTTGTCTAAACCAACAGAAGGGGGGGGGGGGTCCATCACTTCAGAAAATTAAGGCGATTCCTGAACTGAGGAACAAAACAGGAAATGGCAGTTTTTAAACACCATTAATAAAAACTTTTATTTTTGTGCTACTGACCAACATACAAAAAAATATTTAAAATATTAACAATTTACTTGTTTTAGTATATCCCACATCTTTTCAGTGAGAGAATCCTGCAGAGGATTCAGCTTTATGGTTTTAGTGACCGGCTAAACTTTGGGATGTGTGGCTTGGGTTTGCGAGAATTTCAAATAAAAAAAGTTGACTCCAGGGATGGTCAAGGTGTTTCACAGTCGTCACAAACACTTTTCCATGAATTCAACATAACCCACACCCATACAGTACAATAACAAATGTTTTTTGTGTGTTTTTTTTACAGTCCTATGTGGAGAGATCTGCCGTTTTACACAGAATCAAACAGGAGTAGAAATCTTCCAGACATTTGTGCATATTTCTGTCAGGTTTGGGGTTTTTGAGCTCTGCTTTTGGGGAACTGTGTTTGTGGAGGAGAGGAAGCGATTCACATGAGAGGTCAGTTTAGAATAACGGCTCGCTCAGGTGCTTGAAGCGGAGGCGCTGAATGTAGCTAATGTTGGCGGGGCTGTACCGGCTAGGGCTATAGTCTGGTGAGGCAGCAGGGCGGACAGGACTGAAGCGACCAGTGGGAGACATCAAGCCGCTGTTGGGGGACATGGAGGTCTGAGGCTGCATCCTGAGGCAGGGTTTCACTGCAGGGCTTGGCCAGCTAAAAAAAAAAAAAAAAAAAAACACAACATAGGTTACATGTTTCTGCATTAATCAGCCATTAAAGCTACAGTGTGTAATTTTCAGCGACATCTAACGTTCAGACTGCAGACCGCAGCAACATGAACATCTCCCCCCCACCGCTTCTCCCCCCCCCCAAAAGTACCGCGAGCGTTACGGGACAAAATGTCTTCCACGACATCCGCATCACCTACCTTCTCAAGTGATGAGGTTTGTTTACATAGATAATTTTAATACTGCCATCTATTGTTCAGTACCGTCTCAGTTCATCTCTCTCAACTTGCCGTAGTTACTTTCGAGCGTAATGGGAGATCTCACAATGGCTAGTTTGTTGGCTCTGCGCTGCCGTAGCGCAAAGATGTCTGCCTCCATGGCTGCGAGACCCGCTCCTACGTAATTATAAATAACGAATTCTAAGGCAACGCAAATATTAAGGTGAAGAGGCTGAGCTCGTAGATGATGATAAATAACATAGTTATGTATAATATATTACATTTCTGACTGTATATCCCTGTAAATATTACACACTGTAGCTTTAAAAAGGCAACAATAACCAGACCTTTATTAGACAAATACAGAGCTTGGCAAAGGTATGTTGCAAACACAAAAATCAGCATTTTTGGGAGATTGATGTGACAAACCGAAACCAAAAGTTGTAAAGAGGTGGAAAGAACACTTAACCAAAATGTACTGCATTTTATTATTGTTATAAATCTAAATCTATCAAAATAAGAGAGCTAAATAAAATACAATGCTAAACAAATGCCTTCAATGGAATTAGCAAGCAGAGTCCATAATCCTATAAATGAACGTAAACCGAGCTGAACAGTGGAGGCCTCAGAGCAGGAGTCTGCATCCTGTGGCTCTTTGGCCCCTTTAGTGTGGCCCCAACAAAACTGGGAAAGAAACTATTTCATTTATCAAGACAATAAGAAAGATTCTCTTATAGATTTTCTGTACCGATATGGCATGAAAACAGAACAGCAGCAGGCCTTTAAAAGTAATGTAATGTTTTTTATACATTAAGATGGGGCTAAATATTATAATTTACTCATATTTAAGGTGGCTCACTCTGCCTTCCTCATCCTACAACACAAAAGTTTGTGTTTTTGTAAATGTTAAATTTTCTCTTAAATATTGACATTTTCAAAGGCTTTCAAATATCAAGAAATCTTTATTGTGGCTTTTGAAAAATCGTATTTTGTAGCCATGATGGCAAAGTGTCTGAATTGAAAAGGTTGCAGAACCCTGCCTTAGAGGATCGTCACACAATTTTAGTGAACAAACAGCAGAACACGTTCGTCAAAAGCATCCAAACTTAAACGCTGTATTTGGATACAAAACTAATTTAGCACAATATTCATACTAAATACAAGTGTTTGTATATTTTTGCTTTTGTTCATTTTAGATTTCTAGATTATTTGCAAATTAGAAGACTAATATCACAAACTAAAACATATTGTGTTATACTTGGAGTATTTGTATACTTATTTAACTAAAAAACCTCTCATTCTGAAAAAGGTGAGTTTTCATGCCTTTAATTTTTTGCCGTTTTTATTCCCATGGTAACAAGTATTGAATATCTTCCAGAGTAAAGTTTTAGGATCGTGAGAACTGGTTTAAAGCAGTTTGATATAAACCATCCCCAAAGAGACGTTCAACCCAGAAATGGAGACGAAGGGAACAAATGAAAGGATTATAATCTGGTCTGTAGCCTAACATAATGATCGGAAATCATCAGCGACTAAAAGTTCAAAACGATTCCTCGTGTTAAAACATAAATGCCAGCTGACCCACTGACCTCTGCATGTCCGAAGGAGAGTACGACTTCATTGTGCACTTCCACTTGTGTACACTGGGATACTTCTGTGGATCGATATCGGCGTCCTGCAGCGCAGACAGGACCTCGCTGTCCAGTTTAGTGGGGGAATCCCTGTTGAAACACGCTACCTTAGTATCAAAAACCTCATTCACCGTCGTTTACTATCCGGCCTGGAAGGAAAACTGGATCAGCAACCTTTGGATCACGCTCGACTTAAGACTCAGAAAAAAATATTCTCATCCTTAAAGTATTAATATGGGTTATATAATTTGGACTTTGACCTGTTTCTTTTGATGTCAATGTTTCAAACTGTACAGAAACCAGTGTGACTCACCCCTCTATGAAAAGTCCTCTTCTATAGTGCGGAGGCGTCCTGGGTAAGAACTCTTGGGAGTTATCCAGAGACTTATAAGAGGAGCCAGAGGAGCCAGAGCTGCTCAGGTCCCTGCCTCCATGGTCCCATGACTTGGATCTTGCACAGAAGTTGCGCACCCCTGGCAGTGACCCTCTAGTCCTCCCCATCGAATCCGGACTCTCCTCTGCCGTAACGTATTCGTCTGAGCTGCTGCTCCTCTCCTCTGGATCTCGGCCATCCTGGCGCAGCGACAGGCGGTTCAGCCCTGAGCTGAGGTCTGAGGCCGAGACGGAGCTGCACGATTTCCGGACGTCCTGTCGATTCTTCCCGCTGCTCCTCCTCTCCCGGGAGCCCGTCAGACCGTCTGTGGGCTCGTGGAGCGACATGCGCTCAAACTCCACCATCAGGTTGGAGATGGGCGACAGCGCGCTGCAGGAGGAGGACGGCGAGCTGCGCGGGGAAACCCTGTCTCCGTTGTGAGTCCTTTCCCTCAAGGAGGAGCACACTTTGTTTTTGCAGACGACTCCAGGTGACAGGAGGCCATCGCTGCAGCAGCACAGAAGGTCCTGCTCCGCGGCGTTCTCGATCAGGTCCGCCCCGCGGTGGTGCAGAGCGATGTGCAACTCTCGTCCGCCTACAGCTCCCTTGAGGGCGTCTTTGGATGCGGCAGAGGAGGCGATACTGGACAGTGCTGCGTTCTGACGGTTCTTCATCTCCTCCAGGCTGATGTCGTCTCCTTCATCTAGGAAGGCGCCGACTGAAACTGAGTTGCAGAATTTTTTGGGCTTACCTGGGACCACAAAAAACCAAAAACAGAATAATCAAAGGAGTTTATCCCACATGCTGTGTTAAATACTCAGAACTAGTTACATTTACTCAATTACAGTTGCTTAAGTAGCTTTTTAAAGTACAATTTTTAGACTTCTCTAATGAAAGGATTTTTTTTTAAATGCAGCACAGATGTAAAAAAAACAGTCTTTTTTGTGCTCAAGCTTCATAGTTTTAATTCTATTTTCTTTTTGCTGGTCTTTGTCGTTTTGAACATTCCCTCTGTAAGTAATTATCCTCATTCTAACCTAAATAACACTGCAAACCTGGTTTGTATGTTTTCTAACAAATATCTATAAAATACATTTAATTTATATATAATTACTGTGTTTTATGTTTATTTCCTTTTTTATTAACATTCTCAGAAATACCAGAATTTGCATTTTAACTTTATATATTGTATGGCTTAAGTAGCCTTTTTACTAAACACTGTTTTACTCTTCAGTAATTTCTTGAGTCATCCACGCGCCTCTGTAGAGGATTTACCTGGTGACGGTGTTTTGAACCTATTGCTGGTCCCATTTGGTCCGGCCCCTTCATGAGCTCTGTGACTCAGATCCCTCTTGCTCAGGTGCTCCTCCAGCTTACGGAGCCCCTCAGGGGAGGACAGGTCCACAAAACAGTCCAGGAAGCCCCAGTACTCGGCCCAGGGATGGCCCATCTCATGAGCCAGGTCTCTGAATTAAATAATGCATCTGTTAGACTCAGCCTCCCATCCGTTCATTGCCAGGGTACATGTTGCAAAATAAGAAAATTCAGACTTTTAACAGCTCAATAAATCACCTTCAGTGGTAAATGTTTTTACTTTGGACATTTAACTCTTAAAACAAACCCCCACCACAGCCTGACTGCCAAAAATAAGAGTCCCATGATGATACTATCTGCAGATTCTTCCCTCATCAGGCAAAACCCGATGACCATTAACACACTGCTGTAAGTAGCAGATTATTTCATCAGTTACTGGGTGGGGGATAAAAGGCAGACAGTGAAACTTTTCTCCATTTCCAGTTAGAAATGAGGAAAATGGGTGAGAATGAAGGATTTAAGAGTTTGTGCTGTCTGATCCAAATGAATTAAAAGGGAAAATTCAATTCCAAGAAAAAGCAATAGTTGTTCTAGGTAGAAAAGGTGTCGGAGAAAACACTACGTCCTTGCTGGTCATAATTTTATGCCTAAACAGTGAAGCTCAGGCTTTTAGCTACTAACTTGTACGGGCGTACATTTTACGCCATTGACTGAAAAAAAGTATACACTGTTTTTGGGGGATGTACGACCTTGGTACGCCCTAATCTTCCCCTGAAAACTTTACTGAAATATTACAAATTTCACAAGCGGCAGCAGCTGGAGTTGGAAAAATTGAACTTTTGCTGCTCAACACGCCACATCAACCAATGAGAGAAGCTGATCTGGGAGCCGACAGGGAGAGAGACACTGCACTGCTGATGCAGAGCACTATGATCTCTGCTCTGAAACTAAATGAACTTAAAATGTAACAATCTGCTGGCTTAATATGTTCGTTTTTACAATTCTGCCTGCAGTTCATAACACATACCTGAAAAACGCTAACATCTAGTTTTAGTTTTTTTTTTTTTTTTTTTTTTTTACTTTTATTGTCACAAGTACAGAGCAACGAATTTCACAACAATGACACGTCTGCAAGTTATCACGGTCACGGAGATGGATCTGGAGTTGCTAAACATTGAGGAGGAACAGGTTCAGTTAATGGAGTTGGCAAAAAGACAAAGAAGGACACGTAGGTTGTCCATTGTAGTTGTTCCTCGGTTTTTAAAAATGCCGCGCCCGCCAGCAT
This sequence comes from Cyprinodon tularosa, assembly GCF_016077235.1. NCBI lineage: Eukaryota > Metazoa > Chordata > Actinopteri > Cyprinodontiformes > Cyprinodontidae > Cyprinodon > Cyprinodon tularosa. Next base: position 1,040,319 of record NW_024039651.1, read on the forward strand.
CGAATCGAGAAGGACGACCACACAGACGGCCGAAAAGGCATACCAAGGACCAATCACAGCTGCTTTTTGTCTGCGCACTTCCGCTTGAGGTCTGTGCGGCATTGCGACCATACAACGTGTAGTCATGATTTTTTTGAGGTGCGGGGCGGCTGTTGAAGAACCTCTGCGTGAGGCGCGTGGTCGCGCACAGAGACAGGCGGTTGTGGGTTGCAGAGGCTATGCGTCAGAAGCATAAATTGGCCTTGATGTGCAAATGCTTTTTAGATGGCGTTCGGTGTGAACATAGCTTTACACTTTCTGATTGTTTAAATTAACCTATGAAATAATGTGCCTAAAAATGATCTCATGTCTTCCTTATGAAATTTCTACCATTAGTTGAGCATATACACTTCCCATAATCACGACAAAAAGTTATCTTCATTCCACCTCAAAATGCAGGAAATGGCGTTTGAGTCTAAATTTCAACATTTTCCAGGGGAGGATACCCAGACCCCCCCCTACACTGCACAAAGCCTAAAGATATGATACACCAAAGTCTTCACCCTATGAAACATTCCAAGCTTAAAAGCCTGGTGAAGCTCTTTAATTAAAAAAAAACTGGTCCAATACTTTTTAGATTTGCAACATTAAAGCCCAAAACAGAAAAGTTCAAGACGTACCTGCCCACCCTCTCAGCCCCTCTATCTGGGTCGGATTTAAAAATGTGGTGAAAAAGTTCTGCTCGGTCTCTCGGTGGCGTTTTCCAGGATCGTCGAAAGTCATCCGCCTGCAGCACATAAATAATATGTTACAGTTAGCAACAGGTTTAACCCTTTATGTCAAAGAAACAAGGCCGAGGGGGATACTTGCTTTAGAAGGGCTAAGTGGGCCAGCAAAGGCCGTGACGGTCATCCACGGATCCGTGGGGCTTCTTGTGTGTCTCTCGATCATCGAAAGGCTGTGTGACGAATCTGGTGACCAGGGAGCGCCAATGATGGGCTGAGAGGTGTTGTCGGCCGCCCGCAGTAAAGGGACAAAGCAGCGGTCTGGGAAACAATACAACCAAGCTTTAGACATTTAAGAGGGAGTCACTTCATATAGGAAAAGCATTAATACAGGATTTTCTATAAGCTTCTAACCCTGTCTGGTTACTCTAACATTTTTTTTAATTCCCTCTAATATTTTTTAAAGCCCTTAGTGACTCTGAGATCAGCTGTTTTTTAGCCTGGTTCCACAGGGGAGAGTGATGCCATGTAGACCAGGGCTTCTAAAACACAGAGATGATTTTCACATTGAGCATCAAGCCTTTTGAAACCGTGCCGAGATTGGTCTGAGCTCGGTAAATGGTACAAACTTAACCAGACGGTGCCAGACAGCACCGAACCGCACTAACATGGTACTAGTTCATCAGTCGGGCTCGGCGTCGTTCAGTTCTGGTGCGAATCTCTGATAACAAAGAGCGCAAAATTCAGGCTGGTTTATACTCAGAAACCAGGTCAACTGCATGTGTGTTACAGTGAACGCAAATGTTCCATAGACACTCTGGTGCACCTCTCCAAAATTGTAGGTGACCGTAGACAGGAGGTAGCTGATTGGTCAAATCTACATCCGCTCTACACTATGCGCATTTCCTGTTTCATACCTTAACGGCTTGTTTTGTTTGTATGACCGCCATTGTGGAAAACGACTCGGGAAGATGGACCAGCTAGAGAAAGCTGGGACTGTTTTTCCACCTGGATCTCCGCTCTTGTTCGCCCTCATGTCCCTCCGTTGTCGGACAAACTTGCCCCCACTTCCTCACCGCCCCGGCCGTATCTAGACCCACAGCTGGTTCGTGATTGTCCCTCTTGCGTTGTGGCATGGAATATAACATAGCGCAGACCACATTTCAATATTGGGCATAAATCAAAAAATATATGCGACAAGCTCACTGCAACACACTGCTGCAGGAGGATAACCAGCCCTTTCCTGAGTGTTACTGGCACCGCCATGTTGGTTTGCTTGTTTACCTCTAGAGAGCAGTAGTACCGTAGATTGTCACAAGGAGGTGAGGAACCATGCTAAACGGTCGAAAGAAACCAAGCTCGGCACGGATCGCTTTTCAGAGGGTAGTGCACTGGAAAAACAATCTAGAAATAAGTAAAAAAATCTTAAATTAAGTGTATTTACCCTTAATTTGAGTAGGTAAATATAAATTTGCCAATGGAATGAGTATTTTTACTCTTAAAAATAGATAATTAGATAATATGCACTTGAAATAAGACAATTCAGTTGTGTTTTCTTATTTCAAAAGGTCTCTTTTATTTCCTCAATTCAAGAACAAATGTAATTATTTTAAGAAAAAATTACTTATTTAGATTTAGATTTTTTTTTCCAGTGTCTAAATGGGGCTTCAGTGAGAAATCATCCCTGAGGCACATTAATGGATGAAATAAAAGCATCATGAGGTACCAATATATCACAATTTAGAAACAAAATTTTATTCATGAGTCAAATATAACAGCAAATCTACAATTAAATTATTATATGTAAAATTAAGTAATAAAAAAGAAATTTTAACTGAATGATTTTAATATAAATACATCCCTATATTTTTCTGTAAATGTAATAATTATCTGTATTTTCAGGGTGTCGCCAGCCCGTGGCACTGTTTTTTTGGACTGATGTAAGTTTATTAGTTGAATATAAACAGCTGTGGATCCTCCTTACCTTCCAGGTAGTCACTTATTCTCTGTTTCACATCTGCGGTTTTATTTTTCCTGCTACAAATTAGCTGCGGAACAAAGAAGAACGACAAATGAATAAAGCCAAGTCCACACATGCCACTGTTGCTCCAAACATTTGCTCGGCTAAATTTAGCTCACATTGTTTAGTCAGTGACTGCTGCCAACAGGTTTTAAAAAAGGTCAAACCCTCTGCAGCTACTCCGAGCACATTTTTCTAGTCGGCTGACAGACGGCTCCCATATAGACGTACCATAACCTCCCAGTAAATGTGAACTGGGGTTTTTAACCAGATGGGGGGTGGGGAGTTTGGTTGCTTACGTCAGACGGCTTCAGGCCTTCCCTGTTCTTGCAGTTCTTATCGGTATCGGGGTGCGAGCACAGGACATTGACCACATCTGGACATCCGAACTTACAGGCAAAGTGGAGCGGCGTTTCGAAGCTCTGCAACCGTTAGGGAAACAGAAACACCATGAGGTCTGCATGTCTGTCTGGAAATAAAACGCTGTTAATGGGTAACAGAACTGACAGCCTTATCGGGAGTGTTGAGGTAAAGATCTACAATATAGCGGATTCGCTTCTGCAGCATGGCTTCCTGGTCATCTGGGTACATGAGGCGCATGAACTCTGGGTTTTCCAAGGTGTCCAGCAATAGCTGAGCGATCCCTGCCTGGTTCTCCTTGGCCGCCACATGCATGACGTTGTACCGGCAGCCCTCCTGAAGACACAAAGCATAAGACACAAAACGATCAATAGTCCCTTTATTTTATTATTTATTCGTATTCAAGCATCAAAAACCAACATTCCCAGATGGAGTTACAGATTACATGCCACAGACACCACCAGTCCAGCTGTTTTTAATGCTGTCCCTGCTGGAGGCTGGCATTGACAATGGAAAAGATGTTTGTGTATAAACACATGACCCGGTTCCAGCTCAGACCGGGTCGCCCTATTAATAGAAGAGACGCTCTAGAGTCGGCGGAACTGTGTCTTTTAAAGAACGATTAAGTTCAGTACCAGGAGTGTCCAAAGCGGTCCATAAGAAAAACCGGAAGCCCTTTTAAATTAATTTTCTTACAATACTGAACATTAAATGTACTCCAAAACATTTCACTGGAAAAACTATTTTGCATTTTTAAGTAAACCTCTACACATGTTCTCTGGTTGTCATGATTCCACTTGTTCACGTCTCCATCCACCAACAGACGCATTTATACAGATAATGTATTACAAATAAGCTCATTTTTTTTTACAGATTTGATGACTTGTAAAAGGTTTCATTTAGGGGTGTCACACTAGATGGCTCACATCCCTGTATGTTGGTCAAATTTAAACCCAAAGTATAGAGACTGTAAAACATGCCTTTAACCGAACAAGCAAACCTCCCAAAGGACCTATTGTACCAGAAGAAGCCACCAAAGGACAGCTCTGTCTATAGTTTGTGTAAAATCTTCTTTAAGGAACCTTTCACCATCAAATGCTTAATCAATTTATCGAAAAACAAATCAACAGATTACTCCATTAGGCAAAAACAGTCGTTAGTTGCAGGCCTAAAACTTAAAATTAAAAACAAAATGTCAGACTGACTTCTAACACTGCCAAACTAAAACTAAAGACCCATTACCAGGCTCCTCTGTGCTTCAGGTGTGTAATAAAGCACAGATTTGTCAACTCAACACACATGTAAGTAAAACAGAGTTGGATTTCCCTGCACCTCTCTGCCAACTACCTGCTTTATTTTTCACGCCTCTAAAAAAAGGCTTCATTCTAGCTTCCTAGGTTATCCCAGGACCTGGTTATCTGCATCACACATCTAGGAAACGTGTAACTATGCTGCCAGTTCTGCGAGGAAAAACATGGCGCCAGCTGCTACTGTTGAGGATTCACCAAAATAAACCTCTAGAGTGGTCGTACGATTATCACTGTAGGTACCAGATCTGCTCTGGTCCTGCGCATGCCAGTGACGATACGCTACATGGTCGGCTGAACGTTGTGGTTGCCCAGACAATTATAAGATCATGCAGTGCCAGTGTGCCGAGTCGGGATCATCTGTAACGTTAGCGCATATAATGTCTGATGAAGTTTTACCTGATCACTAACAAAGCTGAAAAAATCTGTTTATGCTGAACAAAGTAACTGTTAGACCATTGCATAGAGCTGGGTAGCGCTGTAGCTAGCTATGCTCAGTAGCTAACAGGTTCGCCTCTTTTAGCTCAGTCAGTTATCCATATTAAGCTACACTACTTTTGAATTCATATCGACAACAACCGTTAGTTTTCTAGTAGATTAACTGCTTTATTTGTCTAAAATCTCAACGAAAGTCATTTTTTAAAATGTCCCATTTTTCCTCCACTGCCATCAGATCTCAATAAAAAGAATTAAAAAAATGGGACGTTTGTGTCACCTTGGTAAATGGCAGAGCTCTGTCTGTCTTAGAACGCAGTATTTTCCTTCAAGACTGGCAATTATTGTTTTGTAGTTTCAGCTACTTTAGATCGCCAATGAAATGTAAAATAATAGCAAATATAGGTCATATTATGTTAAAACTCCAAAAGAGATTCAATCCCTACGAAACGGGTGAATACAGTATGTCAGAGTGGAGTTGCCATATGTTGACGTCATAAGAAGGGGCGGAGCCCTGAGCAGATGTGGTACTTACGCCATCAACAGAGAGAGAAAAACTCCTGGAAAATAACTACTCTCTCGCTCTTTGACAGAAGAGGTTTATAAACCTTGTGTGGTATTGTAAGCAGACGCTCTGTGCCGCACACCAACCTCCTGAAGAGGGCCAGAATATTAGGTACAGGGGAGAAACGCTGCAAATGCAGAGCACAGGTCTATCAAGCATAACCTAGCATTGTGTGCCGCTCCAAGGAGGGAGAAAGCCTGAACTCCAACTAATCCCCTTCATAAACAATAAAGGCACTTACTTGTGCATGTGCTCAAGAAAAGTATGACAACAAACCTGCAGGATAAGTATTAAAACCAAAGGTTCTGATGAAAGCAGCCTCTAGACCGAGCATTAAGTGACCTCGACCTGTCAGTACGTTACGACAAACCTGTCAGATAAAAGCTACATAAGGATAATGGGACATTTCCACAAGAAGCTCAATTCTGATCTAACTATTAACCACAGCTCTGTTACTCAGATTTAATTAAACCAATGTTGGAAACTTGCAAAAGATGTTCCAATTTCAAGTCATAGGGAAGTCGTATTTAAATGTCAAATCATTCTGGCTTAAACATGTATATAAATCTACTCTTTTTTTTTTTAATCCTGTCTTAAAATCTATGGGGGTTTTTTTCCCGTGTTTTTATGCAGGCCAGTTAATTATGCATCAGCTTGTAAACCTAAATTCGGCCAATCATATATCAACGGTCATCTGTCAATCAAATTTTTTCAGCCATAGAAACTTGATTCATATGTCGCAGCTAATATACGCCATGGTTGAAATATAAAATAAGAATAATTTTCTTTTACAACCCAGTGTTCACGGGGATGGACGTCTGTGTCTTCGGCAGGCGTAGAGCTAACAGAACTGGGAGCGTTGTGAGGCAAGGGCTCAAACATGTACGGCTGTAAGCCTTCTACACCAAACCAAGCTTCTGCCGACCTGGCGTCTTCTTCCACAACATCTTCGTCCCCGCTTTCCTCCTCTGAATAAAAAATGTGTGACGGAGGAAACTCATCAACGACCTCTGACACAAAACTCCCCTCTTCATGTTTACACTGTCCATAGCGTTCCTTGACAGTATAATTTCTAAGTCACCAATTTAGTGCTACTTAGTCCCAATGGAATTTCCATTGGGAACCTACTAGCACTAATTTGCTAACTGGTTAGCAAGATGCTTCCGAGTAACCAGCCAAAATCAAATTGCTTGCCAACCTTCTGCCACAACAACCCCACCCCCTTGATAAATGACCAATCACATTTGAAACCAATGGAACAGCTGTTTCCCTACGACTTTAACTCTGTGTTGCCCAACATGAGTAGCCCATCACCCCAGCAACACATTCATATCCATACCTGGACAACGGTGGGATTATCCCCTGAACCAATAAGGTAGCGCGGGTTGTTCCAGACGAGCTCGCTGAAGGCCTGCTCGTCCCCTTTCTCCACAGCTTTCCGTAGCTTGGCAGTCAGATCCTGACTTCTTGGGCTCTTATAATTGTTGGCCCGCTCCCTGTTAATGGTGTCCACCTCCTGGATTTCTGCTGAGACAAGAAACCAAAACCAGTGTTTGATCAAATGTTTTATTCAATAATGCCTCCATTTCATCACCACTTCACTTATTTATAAACATACAAAACAACGATGCTGTTAAGCTGAAAGACCAGGTTTTAGAGAAAACACACACACTGATCACAATGCGCTCCACCCCACCTTTCCCAGCGAGCAGTCCAGGTTTGATCGGGGAGATGCAGAGAGTGGATTTGCTTGGAGATGGACAATAGTCAAAGAGTCCCTTAGAAAACTTCTCTGCATCTTCTCGGTTGGTAAACGCTTTGAAACGCGCTCCCTTCATCGTCTTAACAGCTTGAAGTGCGTCTTTCTTATCCGTGTAAACATGTGGTCCCTCTGCAACAAACACACAGACACAAAGTTACCCAACTCTGTTCTCTGATAGCTACTTTACTTGCGGTTCAGAAGTCCGTCTGTTTCCAGGTGTTCTCCAGAATCAGTGCCTTGAAAAAGTCACCTTAAAGCCACAGATTTCAATGTGTTTTTATCAGACATCATAAGGCATACGTTTAGTAGAGGGAAATAAAAATGTTGTTTTTAAAACAAATAATCTTAAGTGTTTTAACTTTAGCTTCTGTCCAGAAGCATCAAAAACACAGCCTTTGTTAAAATGTATGCCATGTTGTATGCGCATGTGTTTCTGCATGCTGGATGTATTTCCTCCCATGGACGTAATTGCCACTTTGCAATGATTAAAAGCGCCTTGTTGCCATCTTTTTCTTCCCTAAAACGAAGCCAAACTTTCGATCGTTTTACCCAATGGGGTGCCATTTTTTTGTTTTGCTTTTCTAGACATACGCCTGGTCAAGTCGTACTTGCTTACTGAATGCCGTGTGCGTAACCTGCGTAAAAAACATGATGTAAGTCATGCTGCCCAGCGCTAGGCTCTGGTGCTGCCTGGAACCCTTAAGAGAATCATTAAGCGAGCTGCCATACGGTGCCATGGAATCGGAACACATGGAACGGGTTCTGAACAGGAACAGTTTTTTTATTTCCATCCCTATATGTGAGAACAAGAGGAAGGAGTAAAATCTCCCAAGTGGTGTTTTTAATTGAATCATTTACCAATATTCTCACCAAAGCAAGACTTTCTAATAAGGTGCAGCCATAGACACAGCAAACTGATGGAGGAATGTTTACTTTTCAAATCGGACCAGAAATTAAACCCTTTTGGCTCCATGCTGACAGTAATCTGTGCGGGGGAACTAATGTCACACATCCTGAACTAACATCACTTCACCACCAGGATGAAACAGCATCCAGCTGGGATTGTTCTTTTCACCAGAGGCGGGAAGCTGGTCAGAGTAAATATGAAGATGGATGCAGTGAAATAAAGTTCAATCAGGAGTCTGTGTATTTAACTGATGTTTAGAGATGGAGCCAATCAGTGAGATTGTGTTTCCTGATGTGTGAAACTAAAAGGGATTTTTCATTTACACAATTTCAAAACATACCTGCAGCAAAATTTATAGTAATAAGAATTTACTGAAAGGGGGGTGATTAGATTTATCTTAAATATTAATTTCATCCACTTCACAGTTATGAGCAACTTTGTGTTGGTCTAATAAATGAAATCCAAACAATAAGAGAAATAAACTTGAGATTGCAATGTGACAAAATATGGAAAATATCTGCCAATGAGAGAGTTGCTGGTGGACACAGAAGGCCACAAAGGTTAGCAGAGCCCAATGTCGTAAACAGCTTCACACTTCTGTCCTCGGAACATTTCTGAACCCATCTGTGCTGTGTGATTGGTGCTCCAGGAAGAGCAGCTTTAATAGAGGTCCATCTTGACCAAAAAATAAATAAATCAATATACTCAAAAAACAAACATTCCCTTTAGTTGGGGAAATGTTGACAGCTCAGAGTCTTTGGTAAACAACTAGAATAAACTTTAGTAGGACTTTAGACCCTGGTTAGTAAAAATGTGTTTTCTAAAAGTAGAGCAAACAGTAAAATATCTAATTTGGGATTTTTTTCTTTATATCAAGAAGATATTTTTCCCAAGCGAAAAATGCATCAATTATCGACCAAAGGATAACTATTTAGAAATTTTGAATGACCCGGTGGGATAATTTTTAACAGTCTTACCACTTCGAACCAAGACATCCTCCCACAGGGGACAGACTCCATAAAATGAAGTAGGAGAGACTTGTGCTGGCTTTGAAGGCGTTTCTGTCGTCGAGTCCCCCGAGCTTTTAAAGTTGGACTTTCCTGAGATCTCCTCTTCCTCTGGAGGGTTCAGACCCACGCCGTAGCCAAAGTCTAAATCTTCACCGTTTTTTAGCGAGGAACTGCAGCTGGCTCCAGCGGTCTCAAGCGAAGCAGCCGAGGTGCTTCCTGCCTCCGTGCCGTCTGTGACCTGCGATGAAGAGCTGCTGTCCGTTTCAGAACCAGCTCCCGCCTGTGCAGCCAGAACACGAGCTAACTTCCTTTCATAGGTAGCCCGGGTGGTAGGCGTGATGGGGCCGCACTTCAGGTCCGCTCTCCCAAACTCCTCAGACAGCTCGGCAGGACTCAGACCCCTCAGCCTACTCAGAACCGCCTCCATGCTTCAGCTCCCTGCAACACAACATACAGCTAAGCAGTTAACAGGTTTCTTTAATAAATATTGTAAAAAAAAAAAAAGGGATTTAAAAGGTTAAGAGATGTACCAGTCAGTCATGCCTTACCTGCTGATAACAACTTTAACCAGTCAAATTTGTCTAACAGGTGCAATATTATCCACATGTACAAGCCTTGTGTGATATTTAGATAACAGTTAAATAAAATTGCATTAAAGTTGGTTAATGCGATAATTAACAGAAACATTATACGGTATTGTAATACTTCTTCCTTTTAAGTAGTTTACTTGCGGACTACCAAACACATTAGCGATGCAGAATCTGCCAATTTCACATTCGGATCAAACGATTGACGAAACACCAAGATGCGAAACCATTTTAAATATTCCTTTCTGTTCTAACATATATCTCACATAACAAGCTATATCATAAATTAATTCAATTGTAAGGTCCTATTGTCATTTTGCACATCTCAGATGTTGCTGCTATTTTCAAATATCCGTTACTGTAAAAATGTCCATAGCTGTATATTGGTTATTTATTCTCCAGGTGCACAGTTTTTATTTTGTGAAAACACTTTACAGAAGAGTATTTTATTGTTTATCTCTTAACTTCACCATTATGTTATTTTTATACATTTTTCTAAAGGTCCATATTTGTATTGTTAGGATAATTATCATTGAAGATGTGTGAGTTTATTACACCTTGGCATTGGCTGCCTGTTGCGTGTCAGAACTGATGTTTTCCATAATAGTTAATCTGAATAGGACAGTTCCTCTGTCTGGATACACAGTTATAATCTTCATTCTGTGTGTGGCAAAGATTTGGAAATGAATGAGAGCAATGTCCTTCAGCTAAGAACAAAGTGTAATATTTTGATAAGGCTGGAGCCATGGATGTCTAATCATCTGCTAACGTGTATGACGTAAAATATGAAGCTATGGCAGACTGGAGATGTATAAAATACCTTTTTAACTGTTAATCGGGGCCACTTCCTGAGAGGTGAGCCCGGAGGAGAGCAGCTGCCTTCTGCAAACTCTAAACAATTTCTCTGATTTCTATCAGAATCTGTTGTCATGTCTCATGGTTATTTCATACATATAAGTTATGAAATGTTATTTAAAGAGTTTGTCCCGAGTGATCTCTTTTCTGGGAGAAGAACTGGAGAGATAGAGCTTTAAGGTGCATACACAGATCTTTAACAATGTCAACATTTCTTCTGTAATTTATTGCTGCTGTAAACACCAGAATTTCCCCATTGTGAGACAATTAGGGGGGTTTTCCATTTCTGTTTGATTATGCATAAAGACTTTTCAAATTTGTGCATCTTTAAAGGTGCATCACATTTAGGAAGAAAATGCAAACTAATATATAACAGAGGTGTCTTTATCTCTAGCTTTTATACAGTCTCTATATAGAGTAGAGAGTATATTTTAAAATTTTGTCACATTTCACCACATTGATCAAAAATAAATGCAAGATATACAATACTCAACAGAAAAAAAAAACATTTTCCAATCTTATTATGGACAAAAAAAGAAGTTTTAACAAACTGACATTAAAAATGACCAAAACACGTACAGAAATGATAAACGTTTCACTTCAAGCTTAATTTTAGGGGAAAGGCGACAGTAATGTTGGGCTAGCCTCAGCTGACTAGCCTGCTAAGCAGCAGCAGCATTGAGAAGCCGGGAAGTGAGCATTTAAAAGCTACACACGACTCCCAGCAACCCGGTCTGCGCTGATCAGCGCGACCACTGCTGAATAAAGGGACAGTTTAACCCTCAGAGCGAGCTGGACACATGCAGTCCACACCGCTCTGTTCTTCCGCACGCTGTCACGCCCAAACATGTCATCCGAGATGGGTTTCGGACCGCACCGCCAGATAGGTGGTACTGATGCTGATTAATATCAGGGTTTGAACGGTGGCATCTATCGGGGACAGCGTTGCTTTACTCACCGAGGAGCATCTCGCTCCGCAGACTCAGAGCAGAGAGGGAGCGTTTAGTTTTCCACTGATAAACTTAGACACAAAGCTCAAGACGGTCTGGAATAGTCTCATTGTTTGCAACATGTCCTGCGCATGCGCACTTTGAAAAGGGAGGGCGCGCGATGCATTTATGGCCTGTAGGAAAACTTCCAACGCAAGGCTCAAAGGAGACGTACGGAGCAGGATTAGGGCCACTGAAAAAACAAAAAAAGTTAACAGATTTTTAAAATTTGTTTCAGTAGAATATGAGAAAAAAGTCAGAATTCTAAGATTAAAGTCAGAATTCCGACTTTTTTCCCATATTAAACTGAAATAATATTAAAAAATCAGTTAATATTTTTTTCCCAGTGGCCCCAATCCTCTTCTGTAGCGACAATTAAAAAAACGATTAAAAAAGAAAATAAACACACCTCTTCTTGGACATTCTAACCAGATTAGGCCTGATAGACTGATCAATATTAATCTTTACTGTGTTTCAATTATTCCAATACTTTTGTTGTGCTCTTTTCTAAGACTAAGGGACAAGTTACCATTTTTGATCACATGCATACCCCTTACAAATGGAGTCCCCCCCCCCCCGGGCTGGATATAGATCTAGCACAAGATCTATATCCAGCCATTCATCAAAGATACTGCTACATGGCTGTACATCTTGACCAATTAGATGAGCCCTTGAATAATATATTACGTACTGTAAATTAAATTGGGGGAAAAGGTTAACAAGTCAAGAAAGAAGGTAAAAAGCTACCGTATTTTCACGACTATAAGGCGCACCGTACTAAAAGGCGCAGTCTCAGTTATGTGTGCCATTACTGTATTTAACACACACATAAGGCGCACCGGACTATAGGGCACGTTTTTTTATATACCGGTACATGTCCTCTACTACCTTTAAATACCTCTACTGTGTATTTAAAAATAGAGCGGGAGCAAAACTGTGTATGACTGTGCTTTATTCATGTATTTATTACAAAGTATTAATCAAACCTGGGAGCTGGCCGTGAGACAGACACAATCGCTGATGACAGAGCGCTGTGGTCACTCCTAAATTAACTTAAAATCCTGAAACCTGCGATGGAATATGTTCGCTTTTATTACCGGTATCCTGCTGCCTGCAGTTTAAATTATTTAGATGAAAAACACCTGCCAGCCACCGCGGTGAACCCGGAGGCGACCCAGCCCAGAGGCTGCTGTTGAAGGGATTTCTACTGTCGGTGCACCGCTGGTATGTGGGGGTCTGAGCGCCTCCGACAGAAATAGTATAGGCAGGATGATAATCTGGATGAACTGACTACAATTATGAAGTTTTCAGGTGGACTTTCTCACTTAAAAACATATTAAAACTACTTTGTTCCCACTGATCACATCAAATATAGCTGCAAGATTTAGATTATTTAGATTAAAAACACCTCCCAGCCACCGCGGTGAACCCGGAGGAGACCCGGCCCAGAGGCTGCTGTTGAATTAAGTTTTCAGGTAGAAAAATAGAGCGGGAGCAAAACTGAGTATGATTGTGCTTTATTCATGTATTTATTACAAAGTATTAATCAAACCCATCGAAGTCATCATCCTCTGTTTCTGAATTAAACAGCTGGGCTAAATCAGACATGCCAATTTCCCCTTCTTCGCTGTCAGAGTCACTTTCCGTGCAGCGCGGCTCCTCAGAAATAATGCCGGCTTTTGCGAAAGCTTGAACAACAGAGCAAGCAGACACGTTAGTCCAAGCATCTACAATCCATCCGCAAACGGTGGCGTTAACTGCCCGGCGCTGCCTTCCACTTATCCTGAAACTGTGGTCTCCATCGGTCATCCATCGCTCCCACGCCGCTCGCAGCCTTACTTTGAACGGCCGGTTCACACCGATGTCGAGCGGTTGAAGTTCCTTTGTCAGACCTCCCGGATAACAGCAAACACAGCGTTTATTTTTTTTCACCATGTTTTTCACATCGGCTGTGAGATGGGCACGCATGGAGTCACAGATTAACAGAGATGGCGATGCGTGGAAAAAAACACCTGGTCTCCTCACATACACCTGCCTCAGCCACGCTTTCATCATCTCCTCATCCATCCAGCCCTTTTTATTTGCCTTAATATCATATGTCATCAGAGCGATGTGTCTGTCTCGCTGTCAGCTCCCAGATCAGCTTCTCTGATTGGTTGATGCGGCGCTTCCAGCAGCAAAACTTCAATTTTTCCATCTCGAGCAGCAGCAGCGCGTTGGCTGTGTGTCAGATGCTTAAACGCTCCCGACGCGCTGCGCCTGCTGCTCAAAACGCGCTGCTGGACCTTTTGCTGCGCCTATACGCGCGTCAACCATTGACTTTGCATGTAAACTCGCTGCTTCTGCTGCGCCCGGTTCACACCGATGTTGAGCAGTTGAATAACAGCAAGCACAGTGTTAATTTATTTCACCATGTTTTTCTCATCAGCTGTGAGATGGGCACGCATGGAGTCACAGAATAACAGCAATAGTGATGAGTGGAAAAAACCCACCTGGTCTCATTACATTCACCTCCCTCAGCCACTCTTTCATCATCTCCTCAATGAGGTGGTCTCAAAAGTCCGCAGTTACAACACACATAGGGCGCACCGCACATTTTGAGGGGAAAAAAAGACGTTTATGTGCGCCTTATAGTCGTGAAAATACGGTAATTGAAAAGTTATAAATTTAGTAAGTAAATAATAACCTAGGTAAATGTCAGTGTCAGAATCAGCATTAAAGACTAAGGTTATGTTGTACCAAAGACATTTTTTTTCCTTTCACTGTGAGTGTTTCATAAATTTCTTATAGAAGCACTTTTGTTATTTTTCCTAATTTTAATTTTCTTGTAATTATATTGACATTAATTTTTGCCATCAAAATATTCATAATATTCTATATTTTTTAAATGTTACAAAGGCAACAAGGTATAGTCTTGGATTCCAATAACACTATTGGCTTGAAATTTAGATTTTCAAAGTATTTCACTGAGTTCCCTATAAAGGATTAAATCCTTTTTGATTGCCACTTTTACCTGTTTCTAAAACCACTTTTCCAGCATGTTTACTTCTTGTTGCCCAGTATATCTCACTCACTAGCAGGGGTAAATGTGCTCATAATGTGATGAATAAATAGAGCATGATTGTCTTCTTGGTTTACAAAATGTTACAACAGCTGGGTAATATTTCCATCTTTCTAAGTTAATCAGTAACCTGCTGAATTATAACCTGCTTCTGCCATACTTTCCATGCAGAGGTGTTTTGTGTGTGTGTATATTCAGAACATACGTCCAAATAAAATCTAGATCCAATGTACAATGGTGTTCTTTTTTCTTATTTTTGGTAAATCAAAAAAACAAAAACACTAAACCCACCCTCTCCATGTAGCAACACATGTCCACTGTAGTAGTACTATATTAAGCATTAACCATATATTTGAAAGGTCAGAATTAACCCTTTACAGGGAACGCAGTAAAAAACTTTGAATTTCAAGCCGATAGTGTTATTGGAATCCACGACTATATCTTATTAACTTTGTAACATTCAAAAGATATGGATATTTTGATGGCAAAAATTAATGTCAACGTAATAACAAGAAATGCCAACATGCTCGAATATATTAAGAATAATAAAAAAAGTGCTTCTATTAGAAATTCATGAGAAACAGTTAGAGTTAAAGAAACATTTTTTTTTTTGGGTACAACATAATCTTAAACGCTCCCGACGCACTGCTCCTGCTGCTCAAAATGTGCTGCGGGACCTTTTGCTGTGCCTTGACGAGCGTCAACCATTGATTTTGCACGTAAACTCGCTGCTTCCGCTGTGCCTGCTGCGTCCGGTGTGAATGCAGCATTAGAGGCATTAATGCTGATACTGGCACTTACATTTTTTAGTTTAGAAACCTAAATATAATTTTTAACTAGGCTTATTAACTTTTTACCTTTTTTTCTTTAATTGAACCCCCCCCACTTCATTTACAGAAGGTAATATATCATTCAAGGGCTCATCTAATTGGTCAAGATGTAAAGCCATGTAGCAGTATCTTTGCTGAATGGCTGGATATAGATCTTGTCCTTCTAGATGTCACTGAGGGATGGGAGGGGGATTCCATTTGGGTATGCAAGGGATCAAAAACAGTAACTTTCCCCATAAAAGGTTAAGAACAGTGGAAAATGTTTTTTTCAAATAACAAACTTTGATTATACGAATCAATCTCCAGAAATTAACATGGGAATTGATTTAGAGTTGCAAAAATGTATACTTTTTAACACCTATTTCAGTGCTCTGTGGACTGAAGGCTACCTGCCCATTGATGGTGGAGGGACATCCATTTAGCCTCCCTGTCTGGTCTTCATCTATGCACTTATTTAGGCTTAGATGTCTTCTCTTGTCGCTTCTCGCTGTATTTAATTGTTGTTTAATGTGAATATATCACTATAATCGATGTGCTGCATAATTACACTGTCATGTAATTAATTCTAAACACGTGAGTTAACATTAACACCAGCTATCTAATTTAGGAAAGAACCTATTCTAATTCTGGAGGATCGGAACTTTGAATTAATTAATCAATCAATACCCAGCTCCACAATGGAAGATGGTGGTGTGACCTGATGTGTGAACATTTTGTTTCCAACTTGTGGAGAAAAGT
Organism: Cyprinodon tularosa; assembly: GCF_016077235.1. Classification (NCBI taxonomy): domain Eukaryota; kingdom Metazoa; phylum Chordata; class Actinopteri; order Cyprinodontiformes; family Cyprinodontidae; genus Cyprinodon; species Cyprinodon tularosa. Next base: position 1,056,449 of record NW_024039651.1, read on the forward strand.
ATCCACTATCCAGGGAAGACACAGTGCTCAGAGGCAGTGCAGGACTTTGATCAATCATTTGGTCGTCATTACTGGGCATATGTTGAACGGATTTCTACACACTTAAATGGAGACAGCAATACCTGCTGGATGTGGCCCCCATCAACAGGATAAAATGCCCTGCTACAAAAACTAGGACGGATGATGACTTTAGTTAATCTAGTTTGGCCTTCAAATCTTCAAGATCTCAGTCCAGCATCTGTCGAATGCACAGGAAATTATTGGTAGACACGTCTCCACCAATAATTTCCGCTTTTCCCCCCTTTCCGCTTATTTACTTTAGCCAAAGGTAACAGGTTGGGTGCAGCCATCTGTGTTCAGAGCGTTGAGTCCGTTTATTTTTTTGAGTTTTTATTTTTCCTCTCTCCTGCTGCTCCCGTGTCCCGCCTCTCGGTGTAACATCATCTGATCTGTCGCTTTAGACATCTGATCTGCGTTCGCATTTCACTGCGTACAAAGTAGCTACATAGTTGGAGGAGGAGAGACACACAGCAGCACTCAGTGAATTTAACCAGCAGCTACTTTGATGTTTAAGTAAAAGTAAGGAGACGGGTTGGTTAAAAAAATTTAGAGATCATACCACTGAAAAATCTGTTTGACATGCACAGCTTTTTCAGGTAAAAATGGCAACAGATTGTAAGTTTATACAAGTTAGTATTATAATGCAAGAAGTTTGATAAATCAAAGTTTGTTCTTCTTTACCAGTTAAAAAAAGCTTGGCTTCTCAGAGGACTACGACTCCCAGTCACAGCTTAAAAACATGTTTCCTTATTGTATAGATAAAATCAGACTTCAGAGCTTCTACAGATCTTGAAATGTTTCTGGCATCATTATATTAGTTAAGAGATTGATAAATCTTCTTAAACAGAGCACAGAGAGAAGTAGGGACAGCTGCAGATTTAAAGGGGAAACAGATTTACTGGGATATGCAACATGCAATAATATATATATATATATGTCTACCAGAAAAAAAAAAAACATACTATGCAGCATATCCATATTTTTCTGGATGGGTGGAATTGAAATTGTACTTCTAGGGATGCAAAATATATATAGATTATGGCATCGGAATAGGAATTTATGTTTTTGGGCTCTATATAAGTAATGCACAAAAAGACATGTCTCTAACTATAAATATTAGTGTTATATAGGTCTTTTGTGTCCTCAAAAATAGGAAAGCATTCAATAAACATATGTTTGAGCTCATTTTTTTAAAATACAAAAACCGAATGAAAGCGTTTGGATGGAGTATGTGTAGGTCCATCACCAATTTTCATCACAAAGTTACACCCTTGGTCGAATGGGGAAATGATCGGAACACCACACCCAAACAGATGCTGCACCAATACGTGTCAGGGCCGTTTTTAAGAACCAGTAAACCATGAGGAAGATGGAAAAGATGTCGCTGAATTTACTTAATTTCCTCGCGGCGTGAAAGCAGCACCGCCCGGTGAAAAGCAAGACCCGCTGGAGACTCATACGGGATTTATACGGGAAACAGATAAATACGACAAAATTATAAAATGACTGATATGGATTTGTGCTAACAAATACATATCAGGTATTGGAAATTACTAAATTGTTAAGGTGATTCAAATTAAAAGTGAGATTACAGTGATTTAATACAATCTACGGTTTGTCCAGCGCTATTAGCTACCTAGCATGACAAGCTAGTTGTTACACCCCACTGACGATTGAGATGCCATTTTTTCCATGACATTACACTAAACATGCTTGAAAACATCTACGCAGATAAAACCGAATACTTTGCTGCCTGAAAATATATTTTAAGTGAAGCAAACCAACCTCCAACTCCTCCTCTCTCCCCGGCTGCTAATACTAGGCGTCTTCTCACCGCGACGGTTTCAAACTGCTGAGCATCAGGACCCGCTGTCGTCCAATATACTGCCTGAACAAAATTACGGCTTTCCGTGTAAATATAAAGTCAAAACACAGAGCCAGGACCACACGGGAGTGTAAATAGTGCAACTTTCTTTATCATGAATGCAATGACATTTTCCAGCCAATGTTTAATCAAGAATAATTCCAGTCTTTGGGAAAATTAAACAAATCAAACAGCAAGGGTATAGTCCGAGTATGTCTGCTGTTAATGCCTAAAATAGGTCGGTGATATTTTTGTCCCTTTATACTTTACAGGAATACAGTGGCATAGACACAAGAAATAATAGTTAAGGAACACAAGGGCTGCAGCACAACTGCATGCAGAAAGAAACAATTACAACCCTACAATACAATCCCATTTGATTTGTCACTGGAACTCTTATGCATTGATGTGTTTAATTTTTTTGCTCCATCAATCTAATAATAAAAAAAACAAGGCATATATTACTCTGAAAAACCAGTGCACCTTCCCATAACCCTTTGAGTTGACCGACATCAATTGGAGGATCTATATTTTTCTCTGTAAATATAAGTACCAAATGTAACAATCAAAATAAACAAGCAATTGCACCTATTTTTTCTTTTAGACGTAACACTTTTTACAGGTTGCTTAAAACAGGTCAGTTTTGATTATTTAGTGTGCAAAGTCATTTCATGTGTTTTACTTACAATAAACAGTTCTTCAATAAGGATTAGTTTACCTATACAATATCATATCAGCTTGCACACACCCTGACCAAGAAAAACACTCATTCAGAAAAAAAAAAGTCCTATACAGGATTTCAAACATTGCTTAAGGCTTTTTTTGCATACAAATTACTGCAGTCCATGTTAGACAAACATAGCTGAGAAACGTTTTCACACGTTGGAAATTAAGGATATGATTACCTGAAAAACACTGCATTTTAACAAGAGGCAATCAAAAAATATCTGAGCGCAACTGTACATGACTTCCAACTTTACGAACAGGAGTGATACAGTTTCATTACAAACCATTGATGCAAATTAGTTTCATAACTATAGATGGGCAACATCACAAGTAAACAGGCACAAGTAAATGGAAGAACAGGTTGTAGTTTCTGTCACCTAAAACACTTTTTAAAAGGATGATTTCATCATTAAGCAGCATCAATACAACCAATTTTACAAGGAGGGGAACAAATTAGATTCTAGTGAAGAAAACTGCTAATTTGGGAGCAGAAAAAGGTTAACCTCAACCCCAACTGAAAACCATTAGAAAAAAAATAAAGATGGGGGGTCCTCATAAGGAAACTTTATTCGAATCATTCTAATTTATCAAGTTTTAATAAATAAATGTGTCAAAAGCATAACAAATTTAAACCACAGAAACAAACAAACAAACAAAAAAAGCATAAAGCTATGGTATAGAAAGTATTACTTTGCAAAAGCACTTGTGTGCTGACGGGAGGAATGCCAAATGTTGGCAGCAATTATTAAGAGAAAGGGAGCTAGGGGCTCCAAAGTGCCTTTGTGGATAATTTGCCCCACTTCCTCTAAGAAAAGTTCTTTAGTTATGATTGCTGCTGTTCTGCTTCGTTATTATTTTCCACAACACATTTTGCTGCGCTCGGAGAGTTGGAGATATCGTTTTGAAGTCCCAGTTGAGCCAGTCCCTCCTCTGCGTTTGTCCAGGAATTCATTGATTCATGTACAGTCACTGTGTGTTCCTCCATCTGCTTCTGGAGGCTGTCCATCTCCTCCCTAATGGCAAAAAGAAAAAAAACTATTATTTTAATACCAAAATACCATCTAAGAAAAGGTTTTAAAGACTCTCACAAAAAGAAACATCATATTTCATCACTTTTACAACTAAAATTAGTGTATTTTATGTGATGAAACATCATAAAATAGAACCACAGCATGGGTATGGTGTCAGGGTTTTAACAAAAGTAACCCACAAGTGTGTATTATGTTCCAAGACCGCATCGAAGTCACCCATTTTACACAACATGTGTATTATGAACATCCCACAAGCACAATTCAGTCTTCATGAGCTTCGCTTAGCTGCATGAAGCTGACACCTCACCCATGTGAAAAAAACTTTGAAAATGGGTTGAATAGTGAGGGCTCTATCTGTGCAGGTTTGTTACCTTAAAATTATTATAAAAAGATAATTTTTCAGGTCATCCAGAGGTCACATCCCCCACTAAGCTCTAAACTGAAGCACAGAGGTCTACTTTTTTAGTGCCACTTTACTGCAGATTTGTGCTGCTTCTGTATTTCAATAAAAAAAAAAAAAAAAAAAAAAAAAAAAAAACTGGTGAAGTATTGCAACACCCCTTAATCAATATTTTATAGCATAACCTTTTGCTGAAATCCCTCAGTCACTATATAGTAAGCTCAGTTAACTGACCATTCGGACAGATGATCAGTACCTTTCACTCCCTGTTGGTCACGTGACTCCGCCTCCCCCGTACGACGCCTGCATCATCTTTGTTATTTGTCCCCAATGTCAGGTAGTGACAGGGGCCACTTTGACAACAAATCCCAGAATGCTTTGCGAGGAGACATCTCGGCTAAAAGCATTCTGCGATATATCTGCCCGTTTAGTGATCATGGATGATTCTCACTACCGGATCCGTCCCAGAAGCACGATCCGTCCTGTGCTTGCGCCATCAGCTCAATTGCGCATCCAGATATACACCCGGGTCACCCTCGATTTTATTTTCTTAAAAAGGACTAAATGATGCTTTCCCCTCCCCAAAAATAGTAAGTGTACTAAAATATAATGTGTTAAAGGTTAATAATGTATTTCCTGAGAAAACAAATGCCTTAAAATCCTTTATGCTTTATCACTTGTTTCTGCCCGATATGCTCCGGAAATGGGATCCTACGCTACTCCTGGTGGCTAAGAAACAAAATGCAGATAAACATGGTTTAATCACATTTTGCTAGACTGCTCTGAGCGTGTCTGATGATGACGTCAGAGAAGCAGTTAAACGACGAAAATCTAAAAAGCATCAAGATTTTCTCACAAAAGTCATAAAACATTTTTTAAAGATGTGTATTAGCATTCTTTTGTGAGTTAAGGATAGAAATAAGTAATTTTAGTACCATAATTATATTATTTATGGCCACCCGGATGTATATCTGTTCGCGCATCCGCAGGATGGATCGTGCTTCGGGGACGGATCAGGTAGTTACAATGATCACTACTTTTCATGGTGCATTGTGGGAAATGTTGGGTCCACTGCTTTTTTATCTAGACTTTCGGACACTCATTTAAAATGGCTTAATCACTATATAGTGCCCAATCAGATTCAGGTCTAGGGAATCGGAGGGCCAGTCCATAGCTTCAATGCCTTCATCTTGCAGGAATTGCTGACTCTAGCCTCATGAAGTCTAGCAATCTCCTGCATTAGGAGGAACCTAGGACCAACCGCACCAGCATATGGCTTCACAAGGGTCTGCAGATCTCATCTCAGTACCTTATAGCAGTCATGCTACCTCTGGCAAGCACATGAGGGCTGCGCGGCCCTCAAAAGAAATGCCACACCATTACTGACCCACTGCCAAACCGGTCAAACTGAAGGATGTTGCAGGCAGTAGATCAATCTCTACAGTGTCTTCAGACTCTGTCATGTCCGTCTCAAGTGCTCAGTTTGAACTTGTTTTCATCTGTGAAGAGCACAGGGCACCAGCAGCAAATTAGCCCACCTGGTGTGTTCCCTTTAATTTTTGCAAAGTATATCTAACTATTTTAGTCTCTAGCTGCTATGCAGCCAGAGCCCTAATTAAATAATTTAGTTCAAAGTAATTTCATGTGGAGTTGAAATCCAGTTCTCCTTTAACTGAGAATCTGTGACAATAATTAAACGGTTGTTGTCCTGCTGGATATTGAAGCTCCTCCCTGCACATCTGCAGCTTCTATCTTCATCCTTCTATTACCTCTAAGCAGTTTCTCTGTCCCTGCTAGGAAAAACATCCTCTGATCATGATGCTGTCATCATCACGGTAATGCGCCATTTTATTTCTACGACCACATGGAAACATCCTAACACATTCTACACAAGTTTGGAGTTGTAAAGCTGCACTAAGGTCAAGGGGAACGAGCGTTACATGGGACGTAGTCTTAGAGATAAGAATGAGCTTACTTGAGTTGTCGTAGACAGTTGTGCAGGTTGTTAAGAGGTTCCTTGTTAACAGAGGTTGACGGTTTCAGTAATTCATCTAGCAGGGAGGCAGGCACCGGGCAGTCTGGGATCTTAACTGGGGTTACTGGGTTCGATGGGTTCCCTTCACTCTTCATCTCCATGCGCTGCTGCTCGGACATCATCACAGGGTCATTCTCAGTCATTTCTGACACGGAATTATATGAAAACCACTTGCGCTTTACCTTCCGGAGACGACTCTGTTTGAGGTCCTGTTTGAGCTGCTGGTTCTGCAGCAGGACGGTCTTCATACTGTTTCTCAGCTCCCCCACTTTGGCCTGAAGCATGAACTTGTCCTTTCTGGTGCTGCTCAGCTCTTCCTGCACGGTGTCCAGCTCCACCTTGATGTTCTGATGCAGAAACATCCACTTAAACTTTAAACAACCTCACAAATTGAAAAGTGAAAAAACAGCAGAAAAATTTTGTGTTCCTGACCAAAATAAGAAATTAATTTTTTTCAGTCACTCCAAAATGCATTTAAGCTAAATATTATGCAGCAAACTATTGTGAATATCACAGAAAAAAGTGAAATCTTACCTGCAGGGCAATCTGCAAGTTGTCCAGCTCTCTGTGGTGGCACTGTTCCATCATCTCTAGCTGCTGCTTCTGTGCCTCTATCTCCCTCTGCCTCTGCTCCACCTCCCACTTCAAGTCCTCAACCTGAATCAGCAGAAAATGTGAGACATTCATGCAACTCAGAGATATTTGATCTACAACAAGAGATGAGTTAGAGAAAATCTGAGTCAGTTGTTATAAAACTGAAAGGTTGTGCAACCAAATAATGGTGTCAAATGCAGAATCAGAAAAGTTAGCTTTACTGTAAAACAATTTGAGGATTAAAGTGCTTTAGTTTTTTTTTTAAATATAGATGGGGACGGTTTATACCTCCTGGTTGGTGAGGGGTTGCTTGGCTAGTTCCTCATCAAGTTGTTTTCGTAGGATCTGGAGCTGAGAATGAGCCTCAGCAAGTTCCTGCTGGAACCTGGAAACATCCTGAGCGTGCTGCTCACCCTGAGCCCTGCAGGGTGCGACACATTCAATAATAAATCAGAACTGAACTGTACAGAACCCTAATGAAGTCATCAGTCAGAGCAAAATGCACATACTGTAACTTCAGAGCTTCGCTCTGCAGAGCTTTAACCAGGTCCTCTTTAGCCTGCAGGTCTTTCTTAATCTCGGACAGCTCCAGCATGGCTGCCCTGTAGTGCCGTCTATTATGGGCTGCCTCCGCCTTTGCTGCTGCCACCTAAGGGAGAAAAAGAGAATAGTTTGATAAGTTCTAAAAACTCTAAAGCATTGCAGGATGCTAAGTAACATAAATGTCTCATAAAAATTAACTCCTTTTAAATGACCCTAGAGATTCTTAAAGGACCAGAAAATGACCTTTTGTCTGGATTCTTTAGAGCAATAAAGCTGAAGAGTAGAGTGGGGCTGATACTCTTATGTAAAAAGGCTAGCAGTATAACTGGGTTTATTTGTTTAATTTAGATGTTTAGCTAAGTCCAAGTCATCCAACTGTTTGTATTTGTGGCATCTGACCCAAATAAAATATAAATACCATCAATTTTCCTGCATATTTCTGCACAATTTATCATGACAATATATTGTTTAAATATAAGACTGAAGTTATTGCAAAGTCAAAGTGATCATGACTGTTTGTGAATGTTTAGGTTTTTTCCCTTATTCACAATCTCACAGCTGCACTGTGAGCTGCAGCACGCAGTAAGGTGTGGTTATTAAGGGCAACAAATGTTCATCCTAGAGGTCAAAGCTGTTATTAGAAGGCAGAGTTTGCATTAGTGGTTCTTCAGATGTAATATGAACCAAATACTAAACCCAGTATGTCCCTTGTGATCGTTGTATCCTTCCCAATGCCACTACGCCATGGCAATTTGATATTGTGAAAATTACTTCCTAAATCTATATTATTTTCAAATTAAATTTAGCTTTAAGTATATGTTTACTAAACAAAGAAAACATTTTGACACTTGAAATTTGAAAAATTGCAAACCCAGAAAGGAAAGTTTGAAAAACGTTTTTTAAGTTTTTCGGAGAAACTTTGCAGTTTTTTCTCAGATTTTTAATTTCAATATATATATTTATTAAATTCCTTACATTTTTTTTATTTTCAGATTTAATATTTTAGATTTTTCTTTATTCATTTCAAATCTCTTCTTTTCAGCTCCAGGCTTATGAATTACATTGTTTTCAAGTTGCTTTTTAAAGATCATATTTTCTTCATTTCAAGTCCTACACAAACGTTCACTCATGACAAACTCAATTGCTCTGTTTGAGTTTGCTGACGGCGTCCAGCCCACCTGGACTGGGTCCTTTGGAGGCTGTGAAAATTAGGAGGCCGGAAGAGTTTAGGCTGTAGATTTGAACAGGTCCAGCCTTCTCCAGCTGACACCGCCCCTCACTCGCCACAAGCTGTCGCCTAGCAACCGTTACAGATGACTCTCAAAACAGGCAAAGATTGGATGCCTGACTTCTCACTACTGTTCTGTGTGCCAAGTTCATTTTTGAGGAGCTTCAGCAGCAGTACGATCGTCACGAATATCATATTTATATCCCCACACTGCACAGATATTAGAATCGGTGCTTAAATTTCAGCTAAACCCATTTGGACAGGGACAGATAAAACCTTTCAATAAACGTAATATCACCCATGGCATATCTGACTCAAAAACAATTTAAAATAACTATTTTCATTCATTTCAGATGGAACTATTCACATACTTGTATTAAAATAAACTGCTCTTACAATATTCACCACTGTTTCTCAGCATTTCCCTTTTTCCTCTGAGCACAGAGCAGCGGGCTTGCTTGGACTCGCAATGAATCATGGGATATCTAAGGCTATGGAATACACAGCGGGCCTGTGCTTTAAAACAGGCAAAAATAAGGCTACAATTGTCTGCATACAAAGGAGAGTCTTTGAATCCAAAGAGGCCACGGGCGCCGCACCATGACATGATCAGCCGACAAATCTGGCCTTCAGAGGACACAGCCACTGGATTCGAAAATAACAAATGACCATTAAAAATGTTGTTGCTAATGTCCATGCAGACAAATGGAAATGTGTCTTTGCTCATAACTCCCCAGGGAAGCTACCAGAGGTCAGGAAAAAGTGATTTGGAAATTACAAATTGAAAAAAAAAAAATTGCAGTCAAAAAAATCGGAATTATTTTCAATCTGAAAAAAAAAGAAATTTGAAGAAAATATTTAATCTTTAAAAAAAAAATGCATAAAAATAAAGGAAAAAGAAACAAAATCTGAGAAAACAGCCAAGTTATTCTCAAAAATCTTTTCTTGATCAAAAGGCTTTTAAAAATTTCATTTCTGAACGGCTTGTTTTTTAAATTTCTATTCACCAAACTTTCTTGCAACAAAAACTGAAACCAGAGGAAACAACATCAAGTTTTGAAAAATGTAACATGTAACATGATTGGTAAAAAATAAATAAATAAATAAATAAAAGGATGGAAACCAAAGATTATACATTTCTTTGCTAAATTTTGAGAATGCTGCTCTTCTCTATTCCACCCACTTTCACTTATGCTCTAAGAAGTCTTCTTTTTAAAAAGCTTTGTCAGACTTTAACAAATAATTTGGAAACACCATGTTGAACCTCCAAGGGAACATTTATTTGCCCGTGATTCAAAAGTTGACATCCTTACCCAGCCCCATCGGACACGCCTGGATTCCCACAGTGAACTAAAGGAGTTTCCTCACTGTTTTATCCAACCACACCTGTTGAAGGTCTATTTTTAGCTGCTAGCATCAAACCAACATACCTGCTCCTTCAAGTCTTTTACTTTGGTTTTCTCTTTCTCCAAAGCATGCTGTAAAGTTTCAACCAACTGCTTCATTTGTTGGTCCTCCTCTTCTTTCCTCTTGAGGACAGCTTGGACCTGTGTGGAACGATGAAACAACGTTCCTTTAGAAAAATTTCTAACATTCATTTTCTTTATCGAGATTCAGATGTTATTTGTCCACCTGCAAGTTTAGCTGAACAAGATCTGCCTCCCTCTTGGCTAAGGCAGACTCCAAGATGTTGGCGTGGTCCCGCAGTGCATTATGGGACTGGGATAAACCAGCAAGCTTTCCTTTTTCATGCTCCAGCTCCAATGCTAACTTCTTGTTAGCATCTTCTAACTTCCGGATCCGCTTCTTGAAGCAGCGCGACTCCTGGAGCTGTGAAAACAACCGGAAACATCAAGTCTCACCCACATATTCCACATCCTCCGTCACCGCTCCGCTCCGCTCACGTACATGATTGCGCAGCACTTGCGCAATCATGTTAATCAATGAGAACTGTTTCACATCCACGTACGTTTTCTCCATCCGTCACCATCAAAATACGGAGGGAGCCAAGGTATTTTTGCTCCACTCTTGTCCGGCCAGGTCAAGAGCCGCAATTGCAATCGCACCAAACAGGAAAAAGAATGCCGAGAAGATCCGGGTTGTCAAATTAAAATATGTCAACAACAGACCGGTAACTACAAATTAGATCATAATTCCTATATATTCCCAAAAACTAAGGCCGTTTAATTAGGCTAAATCATTGGAAGCAAACTATTAGTATTTCAAAATACCAGGAAGCACATTTCTCATCTCAATCAAAATATAAAATTTATACCGAGATGCTCAAAAGTTTCATTAAATCAGTCACAACTAGGGGTGTAAATAATAATCGTTTTGTATCGATGCATCGATCCAACAGCCGACGATCCGATGCATCAATACGTCCGCAAGAGAAACGATTCATGTTTTTTTTTTTCCTCCGGTCTATTTTTATCCATTTGCTCCTGGGCGTAATTCTCCCTCCCGTGCTGCGGTGGCGCTAAACCTATTTTGCCCTCCTACCTCGCTTCCTGGTTATACTCTGACAGCAGTGTGTTGCAGTGAGCTTGACACAGACATTTTTAAATTATGCTCAATATTGAAGCCTGGTCTGTGCTACACGATGTGGGACTAGATACGGCCGAGGCGGTGAGGAAGTGGGGGCGAGTTTAGTCCGACGACGGAGGGACATGAGGGCCAAAAAGAGCGGAGATCCAGGTGGAAAAAGGCTCCCAGCGTTCTCGCGCACCTCGCTCTTCTAGCGGGTCAAACTTCACGAGTTGTTTTCCGCAATTTCGGTGATAAAAACAAAACAAGCCGACCTCCGGTCTGCGGCACTGTTTGCGGTCAGCTACAATTTAACAAAACGGAGCATCTGTGGAGGGGGCGGGGACATCTGGAGCCAAGGTATTGCATTGCACTCATTGCACTGATTTTGTGCAGTTTTTGCAGTTTTTTAAAGCAACTTTTCTACTTCTGTAATTTTCTGTTGTTTCTCAGAAAAAGCGTAAGGATATTACAGCTTTCATTGATTTATTTCAAATTTGAAACATTGTCTAGCCTGTAAGGTGTAAAAAAAGAAAAAAAAAAATCGAATCGTATCGTGGTGTATTCTTGAGTATCGAAAATAATCGAATCGTTGGGCCAGGAAATCGATACTGAATCGAATCGCCATGATGGGTGTGATTTACACCCCTGGTCACAACAGCTTCCAAAAGCGCATCTGACAACTTCAAAAGAAACTTCTTATCCAAGGCATGGATGAAGAGATTCTGAGTTTGAAATACAGAACAAACCAATTATGTGTGATCCTAATTATTACAAAGACCCACAACAAAAAGAAAATGTTTGTGCAGAAACGTACGTGTGTGACTGATGCCAATAGTGAGTTTAAATTACGTCATATTAGATAAAGCGTTCAGTTCTGCATGTTTTTCTCCTATGAATTAAATAATAATATCGCGCACTCTCTCCTTGAGCTCCAGGGAAGTCCGAGCGGAGCAGAACGGGAGGCTGTAGGCTTTACTTTGCGCAGGTGTTCTCGATTAGTGCGAGGCGGTTATGGAGAATATGGGATTTCAGTGTCAGAGAAAATCTAGTCCGCTGATCATTAAAGCTGAGGTGTGTTGGTTCACCTCATCCTCCAGCTCCATAACCTTCTCCTGATAATCCTCCAGCTCGGTGGAGGTGAGCGTGATCACCTCCTGTAGCTCCTTCTCCAACATGGTCTTGCTCTTGGTCACATTCTGCAGCTCGGCTTGCAGAGCATCAATCTTTTCCTGAAGAAAAGATAAAAGAGAAAGATGCTTCAACAGTTTGCTAACCTTATTCACGTCCCAGAAACAATTCAGGGATTGAAGTTTCAGCTGTTAGCAGAACCCATGTAGCCACTACAGAATGGTTTTATTATGAGACACCACCACCAATGTTAGCATTTAAGGTAGGGAGTCTGGTTACATGTTGAAGAACATTAAGGATCCATAGTCTACAGACATTACCTGTAAGGCCTGACTGTTTCCTCCATCTGATACCTGGGCCCTGAGTTTCAGCAGCTCTGCCTCTGCCGTCTCCTTCTCAGTCAGAGCCTCTTGGAGCCTTCTGCTCAAAATGCCGACAGCATTCTCGTAGGCTTTATGTTTGGCTTTCATTTCCTTCTGAGCGCTGGTCAGATCTGTTCCCAGCCTCTTCATGCGGACCTTCTGCTCTGAGATGGCCCTGTTCCGATGCACATGAGAAATTAATCAGATGGCTTTGCTGCCAGAATTATGCTTCTATGAAAATATATTGTTTTGTTTTAAATGCAAACGATACAGCCTGGAATGTGGATGTTTCTGCATATATTGTCTTTTAATCCTATAAGAGCCATTCTGTATTTGTGTCGCTAAATAAAGCTCTGAGGTATATATAGATGATTTCTGTGGGAATATTTTTAACTCCTGAAATCTCCAAGCAGCACATGACTCACTTTTTGGCTTCAGCCTCCATTTGCTCCACCTGTTTTCTCAGGCTCTCGTTCTCTTGAGTCACTGCAGTGAGCTGGCTTTGATCAAACTGTATAGACTGAGCAAAGGCGGGACACATAATATTCTCCTTAATACCAAAGTACTCCCAATAAAACACAAATTTACTGAAAAACGGGATAAATGATAGTACCTGAATTTGGGTTTCAAGCTGATCCCTCTCTGTCTGGATGGCCTGCAGGTGGGCCTCCATGCTGTTCATCTGCTCTTGCACTCTTGCTACCTCCTTCTGCAATCGGGCCTGCTCCAGTTCGGCCTTCTGCTTCTCTCCCTGGATGCTCAGCAGCTCCTGCTTCAGGTCCTTCACTTCAGCCAGCAGACGTTTCTTGGTGGATTTGAGCTCACTGATGAGCTGGTCCTTGGAGATGGCATCCCGACGGTACGCTTCCACCATCACCTGTGAAAAAGAGCATTTTTTTTGTCTGATTAAAGGTTTAGACAGAACAAAAACACAATGTGTTTGTGTCTCTCCTTAGTGGAAACCACTGCTGTTTGAATCCTACCACCTGTTTGAACTGGGGTACATTTTAAACTGTATTTGGACGTAAAACTGAATGAAACCAAACATTTTTTTTTTCCACTGCCTGAAATTAGATGGAAAAAAAGAATTTTTCTCCCCACCTAATTAAACATAATCATTTAATAGAGAAACAAAAAACCAAATTCTCCATTTCTGGGAAAAAAAATGTATGAAATCAGGACTTTTTTTTTAGGAAAAACCTAAATTAAGCGGTAATTCCCTGTTAGACCACAGTACTATGGGGAATTCTGTAAGTCTCTTTCTGTGAAAATCTTAATTATAAGGCAGACTTTCAAACCGGATCACAAAAAAATACATAAACAAAAAATAAGTCCAGGACTCCAGCCTACATGTCAGTTATAGAACAATTAAAAAATAACCAATAACAAATCATAGAAGCGTCTGTAAAATTCAAAGTGTGTAGTTCACTTCACAAATATTGGTGTGGAAAAACGTTCTCCTGTGTGGGAAAACTTTGGAAAAAAATAAATAAATAAAAGAAAAAAAACGTTCCATCCCACTGAAGTTTCACAGCAGCAAACTAGTTTAAAATGGTTCATCTAAACCGTGAGGGTTGAGGCTTTGACAAAAGCAGATTGATTTTTTTGTTGCCCTGTCAATCAAGCCCCCTCCCCTCCATGTGACGGCTTGTCAGAGCAACAAAGCAACCGTTGCTACATTCATGCAGACATGTCAACAGGCACTTCAGGCATTCATCGGAGAAGATGACTGGCATTTGGCTTTTCAATACATCCTCCTACAACATCATCAGCATCAGCCGTTTGGGAAATTTATGAGAAGTAAATGAGATTTTAAGAGACAATCTATGCGATGAAGGATAAAGGATGCGTTACCTTCTGCTGCTGGAACTGCTCCTTTAGTTTCTGAGCTTGCTTCTTCAGGGAATTATTTTCTTGTTGTAGAGTTTCCACCTAGAAATGTTGGAACATTTCTGAATAAAATGAACATTTTGAAACATTGTTAAATCCATCAGTGCTGTCTTTTACCTGGTTTGCTTTGACCTGGACTTCTTGCCTGAGCTGGTCCAGTATATCAGAGGCCACCAGAACTTCCTCTCCCAGCCGCTCGGCTCCTTCATCCAGCTGGCTCTTATCGGCCTTGGCTGCCTGCAGCGCGACCTCCAGGACTATTTTTTCATTCTGGAGGAACTGAATGGTGTCATCCTTAGCAGTGCTCTCTGTCTGCAGCTCAGCCAGCTGGGCCTCCAGCTCCTGGTACCTGGCTTCCAGCTGGTTGATGGACTGCTCTTTGGTTTGTAGGTTCTCCTGAGTCGTCGTCAGCTGGCGCATCAACTCCAGATGTTCTTTCTGAAGTGACTGCAGCTGCAAGTCCTTTTGGCAAAGTGTCAACTTAACCTAACAGAAACATGTCAGATATAGTTTAGAAGAGGGCAGTCTCAGGAGAAAAACAGGCTTCCCAGCAGTTTGAAATGACTACCTGCTCAAGTTCCCTCTCCAGGGTTGTGGCTGTGTTAGCGAGTTTAATCAGGTGCTCTCGTTCTTCCTCTAACTCCTCCAGTTTGTGCTGAAGATCATCTTCCACCATGGTTTTTGCATCCTGGATCTGCTTGTAAGCGGCTTCCTGGGTCAGCATGTCTGCCTGCATCAGACAGGGAATTCAAACAGTTCAAATCCGGCACCAGATAAGGTTTTATTAGCTTTTAAAGGAGATGACTGGAGGATCTACCTCAATGCTTTGCAGCTGCACAGCGATGCGCTCCTTCTCTTTAATGGAACGGTGTTGAGTCTCAGTCAGTTGATGGGAAAGTGTCACATTCTCCAGCTTCAAATGCTCCATGACGCCATACTGATTCATCTGTCCGGCCTTTGAAGGACAGAATGATGTCAGAGGGGGGGCGGCAAGGTGCAGCTTGTTTGATGCCACTGAATCTTACCTGCATGTTCGCCATTTCACTTTGCAGTCGCACTCTTGCCTCCTGGGCCAGGGATAGTTGCTGCTGGTACCACTGTCTGACCTGCTGCAAGGAGTCGATCTCAGCCTGCGAGGTCTTTAGTCGGCTCTGCAGGGTGTTGCGCTCCAGCTGGACCTGCTGAAGCTGACCCTGAAGGCCTGCCATCTGCTGACGCAAGTCATGAACTGCAATAAAAACATAAACCTATAAATAACAAAGTTCCCAAACATGCCTCTCCCTTCAGCCCCCCTTCAGGTTGATCACCTGTGCTGTCCCTTGAAGCCATAGTGTTTTGCAGCTCCTGGACCTTCACCATCAGCCTGTTATATTGGTCTTCAGACACTTTCAGGTCATTGCTCAGAGAAGTCAAACTGGCGTTCTTGCTCTCCAAGCTGCCCTGGAGCTCCACCATGGCCTTCTCTAGCTGGCTGCAGTTCTGTCGCAGTGTGCCGACTTCTGTAGTGAGAGCACTTTGCTTCTCCTGGCTCATTTGAGCCTCTTCCTTTTTAACTTGCAGCTGAGCGTTCACTGTAGCCAGCTGGGCCTGAAGCTCCGTCTTCTCTTTGAGAGCCTGGAGGTAAAAGAGTGAAGTTAGAGCAAGCATGCCAAATCTTCCTTGTATTTCCAGACTAGAAAATACTTAATGGGTGGCATCCATCTTTATTTGACACATCCAAGTATACGCTCAGCTTGTGATCCGCCACTTTGTACAATATGCATTTACTGATTATTTTAAAAAGTATAACCTGCAACTGCATTCAGATGACGTTACTTTTACTGTGAGCTTAAGTTGGAAACTTCAATATTCTTAGTCAGTTAATCTACTAAAAAAAAGCACAATCAGCCAGTGGCGGCTGGCCAGTAGAGGGCGTTAGGGTGCCGCCCCATCCACCCAGTGACCCTGATTAAGACATAAAATAAATTTTTTTTTTAAAAGTATGTTTTTCTCATAATTTAATTTTAAATTCAAATTTAAAATATTTCGAAATTTGATATATACTGTTTAGATGTGCAAGATAAATATTTGATCTTTGATGACAAGTAAAGCCTCATTTAATTTTTCGTGGGATTAGTGATGTATTTCCACCTTAGGGCGCAAGAATGTTTACTCTCGTTAAAAGTTGTAGATGCGCAGTAGCTCCTCTGCAATACAAGATGGCCCGGGGTGCAGCTAAGCAGCGACCTCAGGTGACAGGAAGTGTATTTGCTCACCACCTCCCGTCACAGCATAGACGTGATTGACAGGTTGAGTCGCGGAAGTCAGAGACACATTGGAAAGAGAGAAATAGCACAAGAAACGTCCTTTTCCAGGACCTGGTTTAGCTACAAGGGTTGGCTAACTGCATGCAGCGAGGCTAACACTTTATTCTGCTTTCCCTGCCTCCTTTTTCAAACATCAAGATCTGACCTAGCATGGATAAAGACAGAAAGGACTGATTTAAAAAAAACGTTTTAGAAAAGGCGAAGAAGAATTAACAATCTGGGATTCACATGGAAAATAATATCATATTCTTTTATAGTACACTATATGATATTATTTATAGTGTACTTTTTCAAGATGTTCTAGATGTTTGTTAATTTGCATAGTTGCACTTAAATTAACAAATTCTCAGAAAATAAAAATATAAAGCTGACTAATAGCTTCTCCATTATTAAACTGGTACATTATTTTTTCAGGTTCGTGAAACTATATTGGTACATGTAATTCACAGATTTGCCTTCATAAAGCCTAAGAAGAGCAAGATTTATGTAAATAAAGTAAACCTGTGGAATTAATTATGTTTTGTTTTTATGAAGTGTTTTTACAATGTTTTTTGATTTTTTTTATGAATGCCAACAAGGCATAAATTTACTGCTGTGATAACTTGGTAAAAGTTTGATTGGTTTTTGGTATATGTCTATTTTGAATTTATAGCCAATCAGCTTGTCCTGAGCACAGCTCCATCATCAGGCTTCTGGATGTTTTAATTAGAGAGAAAAAGGTAAACAAATAATTTTTACAATAAGTGAAACATCAGAAACCTTACTTAGATAAAGAACCTGTGTTTTTTTTGTGAGATATACAGACATTTTTAGTTCTTTCAGATCGCTAGAAAATAAAAGCTAGACCTGTTTACTTAACAGGAAGGCTGACGAAACATCAAAGTTAATTTATAATATTAAGAAATATACTTCATTAATTCAAACATTGGGAAATTAAATTGTATTTTATTTATTTATTTAGATTTAACTTCTGTCCCATACAGTATGGAGGGTTAAAGGGGACAGAATTGAAAAAATATATGATAAAATAATTTATGTAAACTTAACATCAAATAAATATAGAATGAAATGAATAAATCTATTAAATTACCCATGGAATAATCAAATTATGACTTTTTTTAAACTAACTTAATTCAAAATCTACATTAATATATAGAATATAAACTGTCAATTTGACCAAGGAAACTCAATAGGCGGGATTAAGACGGCTCCTATAGAAATCCTCACATCTAATTGGCTGGAACAGGAACTAAAATTTACTTAGAGTCAGAGGGTAATGTCTTTGGAGTATTTTTACTTCTAAAACAAGATAATTATATAATATGCACTGGAAATAAGACAAAGCATTTATTTTTCTTATTTAAATGTAAATTGTTTTGTTCCATATGCAAAGTATCCCAATTACCTCCTCAATTCAAGAAAAAATGCACTTAATTTAAGTAAAAATTACTCATTTACATTTTTATTTTTTACAGTGCTGATAAGTTTGTTTTTAATTTCATATTATTTTAATTTATTGTACCTCTTTATTATTTTCTGTTTATTATGAAGTTTTTAGGTTCTTGTTTTTAATCAATACTCACCTTTGGTAACATTAGTGTTAAGGCAACATGTGTTTTGCTGTAAACTCTTGTTCAAATGGCCTGAAAGCAAATCTAAGTTATTTTGCTTTGGGGTGTTGAACCAACCATTGTGTAGAGGCATTCGGTATAAAGTAGGGCCCAGACTTTAACGCGAACATTTAGATTAATTAATTAATTAGAAAAATTTTAACACCTTAAAAAAAGGAAACAATTAATTGGATAAAACCCAGTGGGAACCTTTGTACTCGTCGTTTCTTTTACACCCGTAAATCTGACACACAGCAGGATCCCAGCTGTTGGTCCTCAGGGGATATTAAAGCTTAAACATCATCATGGTTCCAACCGAATACCAGTTCTGAATAGAGGAGTATTTACCAAATACCTTAAATCAGTATAGACATCTACGCTACGGCTGAAGTGCATTCGTGGTCGCCATAAGAAATGTTACATATCCTAACAGTGCTTGAAAATTACTAATACTGTACGCCTGTTGCTATATATATTTTTGTGCTATAGCTATATGGGAGAATTATCCTGCCATAATGCAAGAGCACATAATTTCAATTTGAGAAAAGAATTTCATCTTCTTGCACTCAAAACTTATAATGCTCACACTCAAAACATGCGCTCTCTCTCAAATATTTTCTCTTCTCTCTCAAATCTTTGTTTCTTCTCTCAGATTTAATGCTTCTTGGACAGATATTTTCTCCTCTCGCTTGACTCCTTCTCTTCGCGCACAAACCGCGCTCTGCTCGAGTCTCAGATACGCTCGCAACATAACAAACCACTAATTGTTTAAAATTACTTAATTCAGAATTTTTTGGGTTATCCATAAGTACTGAACTTTGCTGAATCGAGCCACAAAACTACTGTAAATAGCAGTTTTATTCCTGGGCTGTTAACACTTCTATAGATGTAATTTTTAACAAATATTGTATAAAATATAAGGGCTTTAAAAAAAAAAAAAGCTAAAATATTGTACAATTTAACTAATCTGATGGTTGAATAACCTAAAAAGTTGGATTAAAAACAATACAAATATGTAACGTTGCAGTTATAGAATTCTATATTCAATGTTAAGGAGGAAAAAGGGTTTTTGAATTTTTTGAATTTCTATTAAAATGTGATTAATTTCAATTAACTCATTACTAATTAACTTGATTGAAATTTTTCATCAGGAGCCACCACTGGTATGAATGTAAACAGAATTTTATAGTATTCAGTAGAACTATTGATTTAAAGAATAAATACATGTTGTGCCATTTTCATATTACCTGACTGGCCTCAGATGACAAGGACTCCAGCTGCCCCTCAAGCCTCATTTTCTCTTTGAGCACCTGAAGCATTTCATCGTGACCCATCACTGAACTCTCCAAGGAAACACTGAATCAAAGACATTTTAGCAAGAGTTAAAAAAAAATGAACCGCATAGGTGCCAGCTTTGTTGATAAGGGCAGCATTAATAATCCTTTAGTAATGAATATCACCTGCTGGAGAAGCTGTCTCTCCGGCTGCGAGGCTCTGCTGTCCCTTCTCTCTCCTGCTCCATCTCCAGCAGATGCTGCTCATCGCTCGCTGCCTGCAGCACCTCCTGTAAGGAGGGGAACTGTCCCATGGCCTCCGGGGCGATCTCCCTGCCCTCCACTGTGTACGGCCCTTGTTGCCTGTCCACAGCAGCGGAGAGCATGCCGTAGGTTCCCCTCGTGGAGACGCTGCTGTAGGAAGAGCTGTCGCTTTCGTTTCCATCGTTCCCTGGCTTGGCTCCTGCTTCACTCCCATCAATCTCTGACAAACTGTCATTAAGCTGAAGGGAAGAACTCGCTTTAATGTCCGTCTCACAGGTGCTGCTCTCTGACATGGTGCTGACTTCAGACAGTATGGACACTGAGCTGACGGAGGACCGAAGAGAGCCCTGGCTGACATCTGCTGAGGTTATCCCCCCACCAGAACCTCCTCCTCCATCGCTCTCAGAAGACTTGTAGTCTGCCAAAGAGTGAATTTTACTGGGACGTGAGGATCTGGATTTCTTCTCCTTGGAAGGAGGAATTCCCAGACTTCCCAGTTTGGGGCCTCGTGGAACACTGGTCCTGAGGAAAGAATACTCCTTGGTCATGGCAACGGTGTTAGCTCGAGGCAGCCCCTCCGGATGGAGCATCAGTTCGGGATCTAGCGTACTGGAAGGCCTGCTTTTAGTAGACGAGCGGTGAGCCTGGACAACAGAGAAAATCAGAAAAACAATCACACCTCCCACCAATAGATACAACCCTTAATCTTAACATTAAACGTGAAAAAACGGAATCTAAATCCTATATTTTAATTAAGCTACAGCTTCTTATAAAATGATCAACATTTCATAATGGCACAGCTTTTAACATGTTGGGATTTTATGTCATATCTAAACTAATCCTGTAGCATGTAACTGACAGGGAACAAAAGTGGTAAAAGTCAGAAATGCATTGCAGCCAACGACTTGCAGAAGTCCCCTAATTAACATGTATAGTCTTGCTGAGTGCGATTTTAATCCCAGCATAAATCCAGCTGTTCTATAAAGAACTGGATAAAAGTAAACAGATCAGGGAAAAGACACAAACAGGCTGGGAAACAATATTCCAAAGCTTCAACATCTCATGTAGCCCCTTTCAAGCCACCGTCTAACAATGAAACGTTTATTACAGCAGTAAACCTACCAAGATATGATCAATCACCTAAACTGATAAAGACGTGAAAGTAGAGGATCAGGGCTGTAAAATAGCAGCAAAGATCCAGTTTAGAAAAGAGATTTTTCTTTCCAAACATACAGCAGAGCAACAATAGGAGGGTTTAGATCACAGTTATTTTGTAGGATGCCCAGAGGAAAGTCTAGATCTAATCTGTGGTAAGATGTAAACATTTATAAATAATCTCTGTGCTATCTGACAGAGGCTTCACTAACAGAAGAGACTGTGATTACTTCAGGATTTAGATGTGCAACACAGATAGAGGCCCTGCAAACAGAGCTGTTAACTCGTTTATCATCTTTTTCATAATAATGTGAAATTTGTTTTTAAAAATCAGTAATGGAATATGTCAAATTGAACTTTTTTATTCTGATTATAAATAAAACATTTTAAATATATGTCCAGTAATATTTCTATAAACACTTGGCGGAAGGGGTTTACTCTAATGGCAAATAGAGATCCCATTAAAAGAAGAGCCACAGCAGTGACAGTATTCACTCACCCTCTCCTTTTGTCTCTGAACTCTATACTGTTTGAGTTGTTCCTCCAGACGGCGACGAGCCTCCAGGCGAATCTTTTCCTCGTTCTCCATCTCCAGCAATGGTTTCTGATTGGCTGCAGTGAGAGAAAGGAAACCGGACTGATTCCTGGTTCTGAGGTTACAGCAGAGTTTGTTTGAGAAAAGCAAAGTTTAGAAACTCCTGTGTTAATTTTGTGAATATTGGTTATATACATACATGGACAAAGCTTCTGGGAATCAATGTCTGGAATACCAGATTGGGGACTTTAAAAACAAAGAATATAGGAGCCACACAACATCCAGGGTTTCTACACATTGCAAATTTCCAGACATGACGAGACAAGGAATTCCATAAAAATCATTATTTTTGTTGGTTTTTAAAGCTACAGTGTGTAATTTTTAGCGACATCTAACGTCCAGACTGCAGCAACATGAACACCCCCCCCCCCCCAACAGTACGGCGAGCGTTACGGGACAAAATGTCTTCAACGACGTCCGCATCACCTACCTTCTCAAGTGATGAGGTTTGTTTACATAGATAATTTTGATACTGCCATCTATTGTTCAGTACCGTCTCAGTTCATCTCTCTCAACTGGCCGTAGTTACTTTCGAGGGTAATGGGCGATCTCGCAATCGCTAGTTTGTTGGCTCTGCGCTGCCGTAGCGCAAAGATGTCTGCCTCCATGGCTGCGAGACCCGCTCCTATGTAATTATAAATAACGAATTCTAAGGCAACGCAAATATTAAGGTTAAGAGGCTGAGCTCGTAGATGATGATAAATAACATAGTTATGTATAATATATTACATTTCTGACTGTATATCCCTGTAATTATTACACGCTGTACCTTTAAGTAAAAGTATGTGATGCAAACTGAATAAACATAAGCTAGAGCTAACGAGGTAGTTCATCATTACTCTTAAGGGTTTCTTATTAGCTGATGGTCTTAAAGGGGCCTGGTTAAGTATTTAAAAAGAAAAACATAAATAGGAAATAAAAATCCACCTAAAACCAAACCATCATCTTTAATTTAAGTAGTACCGTTTGTCCTGATAACATCTACTTAGTCCCTTTTGAGCCTGAAGTAATTTTTTGCACCAGATGTGACCAGTACACTGACACCAACTACTGGCAGTACTAACTCAAGCTTCTTTCAAATTGCAAGCTGCCAAGGCTTTAGCTCCTGCATCAGTAAAACTAGTGAAGGACAATTGATTGCATTTGCAATATAATCACAATTTAACAAAACTAAACAGTTGCTTTTTTTTTTATCTCTGCTTCTGTCTCATTGAACCCCATTTGGCCTCGGCAGATGGCCGCTCACACTGACCCTGGTTCTGCTGGAGGTTTCGTCCTGTTAAAAGGGAGTTTTTCCTCTCCACTGTCGCTACAAGCATGCTTAGTGTGAGGGATTGCCTTTGAGTCAATGAGTCGATGCAATCAGCTAGTTTTCCTTAGATAGAAAACTTTGAATTAAATGGACTGTATGATTTGGTGAACTGTAAAGTGCCTTGAGATGACATATTGTGAACTGGCGCTATATAAATAAACTGAACTGAATTGAATTAAAATTTCAAAAGTCACTTCATTTTGGTCATATTATACTTAATAAGAGTGATTAGCTGAGATGGGGCTACAAAGTGGCACAGAGGGTAGCACACTTGCCCTGCAGCAAGAAGCTTCTTGGGATCTTTCTGCATGGAGTTTGCATGTTCTCCCTGTGCATGTGTGGGTTCTCTCCGGGTACTCCGGCTTCCTCCCACAGTCGAAAAATATGACGATCATTTAGTCTCTAAATTGTCCTTAGGTGTGCATGGTTGTGTGTCTTTTTGTTGCCCTGCGACAGACTGGCGCCCTGTCCAGGGTGTACCCCGCCTCCCGCCCGAAGACTGCCGGAGATGCGGCACCTGCCACATCGCGACCCCAACAAGGACTAAGGGGGAGAAGATGAATGGATGTCAGTAGCTAAGTTTATCCCTTTAGCTGGCAGTAATATGCTCAAGGTGGGTTTGCAACTACAATTGTTCAAAACATTAGAAATTATCTTTTTTAATTCTAAATTTTAAAGCCAAGTTAGGTTCATGGTGCAAAGTAAAACTCTGCTTTTTATGAATGGGAAATAAAAGCTCTGTGTTTGTAAGAACTAAAAAAAAAAAAAAAAAAAAGCTGAGACTATATAAAGTCTGGAAATTCATATCACAAATTGTACAGTGATTAAGTGATAAGTAGATTCATGCTGTTATTTCCCATTAGAAGTTATAGACTGAGCCGCTTCATGCTTACCCATATTACAAACAACAGCAACATCACCAAAGAGGAGTTAACGTAACACAGGGATTAGTTCCAAAACAGTCATTAGCCCAAACAGCGTTCCAAACGAAGCACCCACACCAGAAACTGATCAAGCAACCAACTGTAGATTTAAAACGTAGAAAGACAGCAGACTTATTGATTTAACAGAGTCCAAAATGGATCAACGAAACCCAGAGCATTCCAAAGAAAAACAAGGGAGTAAAACAGGAATATAAGGGTTGGGGGCATTCACTCCATATAGATATGTTTATTGCTTACACAGTTCAGTCTCCTGCATAGGCATACTGAGTTTGAGGGACTGCAAAGCATCACCCGTGTGAACCGTGACCTCAGAACTAGACCCTTCAGCCATCTCTACCATCTTTGGTGGATAAGCAGCCACACCTGCGGAGGACTCTTGGCTCTGCAAGTTGATGGGAGAGCTGCTGCTCTGTGGAGGAGATCCGTTTGGAAGGGTGCCTCGTGCAGCACCAAAGCCATCTGTTGGTCCATTTCCATTTGGCATCACATCTGAGGTGAGAGGACCTGAAATAGATGAGGAGAAAAATCTTGCTTTAAGTGTTTTTCAATTATAAGGAAAGACGTTTCTCTTGTAATGAACCTGCTAAGGAGAATCACGACTACGTTTTTTATTCAAATTGTCCTCACAGATCAGAACCTACACTTTTACTTAGCTCTAAAGGATCCAGTTTGTCATCTTCCATTTACCAGCCATGTTATAGTATCCGACTTAAAAAAAAAACATCCCTGATTTCTGGTGAAAAGGGTATTTTTGTCCTTTTTTTGATGTTTTCTACTACATCTCATCACTTACTTTTCGATTGTCTGTAGCTTCTAGCTAGAACAGAATCCTCTTACGCTGCAGAGTCCTTCAATATATGTGATTGTGATAGTGATATGTAAATACACTGGTCAAAAAATTAAACAACACAATATAAATTCAACTTAATAAAATTTCCGTGAAATCAAACTGTGCACTTAGGAAGCAAAACTGACTGACAATTAATTTCCAATGCTGTTGTGGAAATGGAATAGAAATGATTGGCAATTAGAAAGACCAACCCAATAAAGGAGTGGTTCTGCAGGTGGGGACCACAGGCCACTTCCTGGTACTGTGCTTTCAGGCTGATGTTTTGGTCACTTTTGAATCTTGGTGGTGCCTTCACACTCGCAGAAGCCTGAAACAACTCTACAACCTGCACAGATGGCTCAGGTAGTCAATGCTGTGTCTGTCAGTGTAGTGTCCAGAGGTTGGAGGCGTAACGACGAGACAGATCAGTACACTAGGAGGTGTGGGGGAGGCCAACAAACCTGCAGACCACTACCTCCAACTTTGTGCAAGTAGGAATAGAAGGAGAACTGCCAGAGCCCTAAAAAATGACCTACATGTGTCTGCACAAACTGTTAGAAAACGACTCCATGAGGATGGTATGAGGGCCCGAAATCCACAAATGGGGGTTGTGCTCACAGCCCAACACTGTGCAGGATGCTTAGCATTTGCCAGAGAACAACAGGATTGGCAAATTCACCGCTGGCGCCCTGAGCTAATTACAGATGAAAGCAGGTTCACACTGAGCACATGAGACAGACGTGACAGAGTCTGGAGACCAATGGAGAGCGATTTAACTGCCTGCAACATCCTTCAGCATGACCGGTTTGGTAGTGGGTCAATAATGGTGTGAGGTGGCACAGCCCTTTATGTGCTCAAAAGTGGTAGCATCATGTAGATAAGTAGATAACATCCTGTCACAATCCATCCACCAACATCACATTGCATCACAGACTGCCCAGGAGTTGACATATGCTTGAATCCAGGTCTGGAAGGAGGTCCCTTAAGTGACCAGCCACTACCTCATCAGGACCATCCCAGGCATTATAGGGAGGTCATACAGGGACATGGAAGTCACACACAATACTGAGCCTAAATTTGACCTGTTGTAAGGACATTACATCAAAGTTGGATCAGAGTGTAGTGGGCTTTTCTACTTTAATTTGTATGTGACTCCAAATCCAGGCCTCCATTGGTTAATACGTTTGATTTCCATTTATGTTTTTTGTGTGATTTTTCAGCACATTAATCTTTGTAAAGAACAAAGTATTCAATGAGAGTATTTCATCCATTCAAATCTAGGATGTCTTATTTGAGTGTTCCCTGTACTTTTTTGAGCAGTGATATTTGAGCCCCTAAAGGTATTTCTTTTTTAATCAGTGAACATTTATCCAATCTCACTCTCCTGGGCTTCATTTCTGGGGGATCCACAAGATTCTTATTGGTAATATGGGACCATGATGATATTTTGTTTTGAAGACAAACATAGAAATGAAAAACACTTGTAAAGATTAAATAAAAAGAGCGTCCTTAGAGGACCAAAACTAATGTTTGTCTTTTAACATATCTTAAGAAAAAGCCTAAAATATGAACCAAAGCAGATGAATGGGATCATCCTGATAAACTGGCTCTACAACTTTATCAACAATGACTGAAACATACTGTTAAGATTACTAAAGCCTCCCTGTGGCTGCATTGCTTCTGAGCAACTGTGTTTCAAGAGCCTAATTTGCTCCTTCAGGCAATAAATGGTTACATCATAAATAAACTCTTGCTTATGCATGACTGACGCTTTTAATTGTTAGGACTTTTTTAAGGGTTAAGCTATTTGAACCACTCCTTTATTTAAAAGGGTTGATTCAGGAATGCAAAGTCACAACTGACTGTTAAAAATAATACATTGATTAATATCTCATTAATGGAGGTTGGAATCCAGAGGAAGGACTGCTGTGTGATTAATAATACAATAAAACATGTCCAGAATGCATCAATTGTTTCCTATTGTAGTTCAAATGACATGAGTTTTGCTGGATATTCAGGCAGTCAGATGGAGCCTCATTGCAGCGACTGTTGAGCTGACAGAAAGATTCTAGAAGACCAGATAGAGAGCTATAGAGTACGGTTGATTTCAAAGAGTGTGTTGGCTCAGATAATGACTGGATGCCTTATTGATACACCCAGGGCAGGTCAACCATAAGACAGGTTTATGTTTTTGCCAAGAAAAGTATTTTAAACAAGAAATAATAATAATAAGTAATAAAAAAGCCCAAAAATATATAGTGCATAGTTTAGTTCAACGTTTTCCAGGCCAAGGACCCCTGAACTGATGGCAAGATGGAGCGGGGACCCTCTAATTATATATATTGTATTATTTTGTTATATCAAACTAGTCCTATAGTCACTCTATTACAGATGGAGTCATATAAAGTAATTTCACCCTGGGATTATTAAAGTATTTCTGGTTCTGATTCCTGGTTGATGGGACAGGTGGTGTGAATGAAACGGTGTCCAGCTTGAAAGAGCTCCTTGTGTTGCTGAATGTGTGCATTGATGAATGAAAGAAATCTTCTGCCTCCATTGATCTGTTTACTACAGTGTGTTGAATTCATGTTAATGTGGATTTAAAGACATTTCAATTAGCGGAAAAAATTGCAGGGGGTAATATAAAAAATAAACTTTCGCAACCCGCATGCAGCACCTCCGTGGACCCCCTGTTGAAGACCTCCAATATAGTGGATCAAGCAGAATGTCATCCTCCCAATTTAAAGATATAATGGAGGATTTGTCGCAAATTTTTGAAACTGAAAAAATTTGTAATTTAAAAACCAAGAAAACAGCAAAGTTACTTTAAAAACCTTTATTTTAAATTACGTTTTTCAAAGTTTCTTTTCTGGATTACATCTTTTTTCCGATTTCTATTTATAAAACCTGTCATTTACTTGCAACAATATTGAAAATAAAAATAAAATTTTATAATTCCTTAGTTAATGAAGGTCTTGTTGTTTTAGTTTGTATTTTGCATAAAACCAAACTTAAGGTATAGTGGAGGATTTTCCCAAGTTTTATTAAAGACCCACCCTCTCCACTTAAAAAAAAAAAAAAACAGATGCACAACCCTGTATCGGAAAGGGAACATCTATTATAAGCGTGCGAGAGTGTGCACAAGCCCATTTCTCCTGATGCACGCTCTGTTTAAAAGTTGCTGTTTGCATCGCTCATGTTTTTTTCCAAAAGAAGATTTGCTATTTTTTCACTATGTCAGACTCACCACCTGTAGTGAAAATGGGGATGAGCATGTAGGACGGCCTTATGTAAACATATAACCAGAATGATTGACAATTAGGAGGACCACTTATTTTGATGATCCACCTGGAAATAGAACATCCTCCACTATATCTTTAATGTTCATTGTGATCTATGCCTAATAGCAAAACACTTCATTCAGAAATGAAAGTCATCCCACAGGCCCTTTATCATTTTACTCAAATTAATCATAAAACTTTAAGTTTTTAGTTGGGTGGTTTCAGCTGTTAATTTAATCAAAATAAACGCAAAAGTCTCAGACAAACAGCTCATCCTGTGCAAAGCTGTTAAACCAACTGTTTAACAGAAGCTGCTTTTTTAAATTAATTCTGCCCTAAATTATCTCTTATTCATCCAAAGCTTAAAGAAAAAATCATTTTCTTTCTAATCTTGTTTTGTGTAGAACATTAACATAGCTGCCCTCTCTTTTGATGATGACTAACAAGACTTCTGTTCAGCTATTTAGCATGTTAGTTCAAAGAACTGTATGGAGCAACAAATGCTCAGCCTTGGCAGCAATCATCCAAACAGCTCATGCATGCTAGAAAACCAGCTTTGGAGAAAGAAACTAGCAGCAACAAGCCTAAAGAAAAGGATCTGCAGAACAAATCGCAGTTAAAACTAAACAAGGTAAACCTGATAGGGTGAGGAGGAGTCCCATGCAGATCCAGATTTAAAAGACCAGTAACCTTCCTCCTGTCACTAACAAGGCACTGAGGGGTTGCTTTTTGCACATAATATTCATTCAAAGCATCACAATAAAAAAAGCCTTACCCAATCTGTACAGCACTCACCATTTTGAATATCCTTTGTTATTTGGAAGTTCTCCAGCCCTTTTTTTAAAGCCTTACATTCCACAATGGAATCCTCCTCCTTTTTGCATCCTATAACTTGCTCTTCTTGATTTTCCTCCATCTCAACAACCTCCAATGATTGGCTACAGTCCAGTGAGAGGAGTAACAGTCACAGTACTGCTGGTGCTTTATTGCAAAGAAAGTCTTATTTAAACCATCGCCTGGGGACAGAGACTACCCAGGAACATGTCTGTGCCAGGAAGGACTTCAATCCTGTCACTGCAGAGAGAAAATAATGAAAATCAATAGACCAGTCATCATGCAGCGTCTTACCAGCAATACTTTGCTGTCATCTCCGGTGTTACATAACAACACAGCCGACTTTAAGGATAAACTAGTGGCTACTGTTAAAAAAATTAATTAGAGTGTGTACCCTTAAAATAATCTTAGATTTGAAGTAGGGCTGTGTCAAATACTTATTTAAATCAATAACTTAAACTTATAGTTTTACACCAAAATGTGATTTTATTTTTAAAAACCTTTTTTATTTCTGACATTTTCAAACAAATTGTACAAATGTGATCCCCCAAATTCCTAAGTATGAGTCTGGAAACCCAGCAGGAGTCATAGTGATGCAAGGAAAGCTCGATGTATTTATGTATTCTGTCAGCCAGATATCCAAGTAATTAAATCTTTGTAGAAACCTTTAGATTCATGTTTGGCTGATTCTTGCTTTGTCTGCATGTGTTCATGTGCAGAAGTAAAATGTAGACAACCGAATTAGTTTCACTTTTCATATCAATCACAATAAACATAGTAGCTGATGCTAAAATCTGAATAAATAAGAAAAGCAAGACAAACTCACAATAAACACAATGAAAAACCATGCTTGATGGAAGTGATACAGACTATAACTGTTTAATTAAAATAATCTATATTACTATTAAGTTGCTTTTGTGGGAATGGAGTCAAGTTTTAATTTTTCGGTCTAGTTAAATCTCTTCATATTTAACATCCACAAACAGAGAGATTAAAATTGGATTATATGCCTTATTGTCCCATAGTGGGGAAATTCAGGTGTGTCAGCAGCAAATTAAAAAGTACAAATACTTTGTTACTATTCTCAAGTACACTTTTTAGGTATCTATTCTTTACTCCATTACTTATTTTTCTTCCTACTTCTTACTTCTACTCATTACATTTTCACTCAAGTATCTGTACTTTCTATTCCTTACATTTTTAAAACAAACATTACTCATTACACTTGGCTTCAGTTTAATGTTTATAAATATTTATTTCACGTCATGTGCGCCATCCAATGCGGATCATTGGCGCCATCTACATCTAGTGAAAACTAGTGTAATTGGATGAGTCGTATAACGCAAACACTCATTGGTTAGCTAAAGGAAATCAACAGAAGCAAGCAGGTGTTCTTCAAACTGTAAACGTGAATTGTCAATGCCATGCTACAATGTTGGATCCAGAAAAAGATGTTGAAATGTCTGAAAGGTTGGATACATGTGAGAGCGAATTGGGAGATGGAGACAGAGACCAACAAGAATCCCTCATCTGCCCTATCTCAAAGAATTTTTCAAAACAGTCGAAAAATTGAGCTTTAAATTCATATAGTGGCATCTGGCTGTTCTTTTTTAAAGGTTACTTTATACTTTTATACTTTAAGTAGTTTTTGGAGCACATACCTCTTCACTTTTACTTGAGTAAAGAGGTCAAGTTGATACTTCAACTTTTACCAGAGCGTTTTTAAACTGCAGTATCTATACTTCTACTTAAGTAACAAATGTGTGTATGTTTGACACCACTGAGTTTTACACAAGTTACCACAAAATACTAAAGGTAACACGACTAAAATATCAAGACTATTTTTCAGTTTGTTTTCCCTCTATGCATATATTTCAAACTGCTACGTGCACATTTTGGTTTACCTTTTATAAGAGGGTATAATAAATGCTGAGAAATATTATAGGCACAAATGAGCAAATATGAAATCAATATGCTTCAGATTCCTGCAGGTCATTTTGTCATCTAGATTAATCAAAACT
Source organism: Cyprinodon tularosa (assembly GCF_016077235.1). Classification (NCBI taxonomy): domain Eukaryota; kingdom Metazoa; phylum Chordata; class Actinopteri; order Cyprinodontiformes; family Cyprinodontidae; genus Cyprinodon; species Cyprinodon tularosa. The sequence goes on from NW_024039651.1 coordinate 1,087,264, forward strand.
TAATTTTTTTCCTTTGATTAAAGCTGTTTGTGGCAACCCCAATTTCAATTAGGAAACACATTACTGAAGAGCAGCTGCGACAAAAAACAAAAACAAGCAAACATGTTATTATTCTCAACAGCCCCGTGTGTTATTCAAGCTCTATTCAGAATGGTAAAATGGTTAAATTCAAATCTTTCGGGAAATTGGCTCCAGTGTTTATGGCTGCAGCAAGACGTCAGCGCACAGACAACCAGACATTGTGTTATTGTGTATTTGTGTATTTAGCAAATATTCCACTTTTACTGTTTGTTTGTTTTTTAAAGCAAGAGATAGGATGTGGTAGATTGTGCAACAATATCCTCCAAAACTCATTTGTGTTTCAAAGCATTTAGACAACCAATCACTTTAATAACCTTTGACTTGGAAAAAAAAATATCAGTCCCACAGCTGACAGGTTATTCTCTTCAATTCGGGTACATCTATTTTAGGCAGCACGATTAAAACCGGAAACTGATACAATAAATATAAAGATTTTATCAATATTAGTTAACATGATGTTAACATTCACTGGTCAGAGGCAGGTGACAGATCAGGCACTGTTTAGCTAAGCTAGTTAGCATGCTAAAAAATACACATCGGTGTGTATGCAAAGGGAAGCTAACGTTGCTAACTTCCTAGCTAATATGAACGACACCACTGCAAATGTCTGTTTTTAAATATTGTAATTAATTTAACCGATTACCCAACGTCATAAAAGTATATCACTACGCCCAGGTACAAATGATAAGATGACATAGTCCGTAAATAATATAATAATAAAACTCACCGTTTCGGTCAGCTTCGCCTTTTACTACGTGGCTGTTTAGTTTCCGTTCCTATATTCGTCCGACGAGAAACAGACAACTGCAGTGTAAAGCGGTGGAAGAAAAGGACCTTGCAAGAATAAAAATATTCTGAAGTTATCGTTAAAATGCAAAATGATATATTTATAATAATAACACGAATCATTAAATTGCGAAGACTGTGTTTGTGAGGCGTCGTGTGGTAGAGGGACATAGAATTAAAGAGAAGTAGATTCGGAGTTGGCTTTGACACGATACGTCAGCGCCTCCTCCATGTTGTGTTTGGCAAACGCGCGTTGTCAATCGATACTACGTTGTTTGGAGATTGTTAAAAAAACCCAGAAAATAACAAAATGAATAAAAGGATGGTTTTTAATTCAGATTTCATCTGATATAATATTTATTCATTGTAGGGCAAAAAAATATATTTGAGACAAAAGTTAATGCCTAATCAAAATAGGACTCACATTTCCGTGAGAAAATTACAATTTTTTGTATAAATAAGCATAATACCGTTCTTACATTGGTACAACAACCAAACCCCTAATTCAAGTGCCATTTTAGCACACGTGTAATTGTATCGCGTTTGTTAAGGTTTAATGTTGGGCCTATTTATAGAATAATGATGGATAATAGAACAGTACAAATAAAATATTTGAAGAGGTCATATTACCTTATACTGAAGAGGAAATACTCAAGGAAGGGGAGTTTCAAGCAAAAAATATAAATTTACAAAATAAAAGGGTGTAGCAAGATAAATCGTATGGAGTCCAGTCTTTGAAAACTAATTCAATTGAATATTTGTGGAAGAACACTAAAGTTCTGGAGAAATGCAGAGAGGTTTCTAAATGCTGTCTGAACATATTGAGCTGGACTCTACTACCTTTTAATTTATTTGTTCAATTTATTCATTTTTTATTGTCATTACAATGTCACAAGAAACCAGGGGCTTCTGTGTACTAGACATGCACTTTGACCAACTAAGCCACAAAGCCCTAAAGTTCAGCGTCACATCTCTGTTGTTGTTGTTCTCAGACACAGTGGTTATATAACTAAAATTACTGCAGAAATGAATAGGAAATCTAAACTTGAATAATATTTCTGATTTTACAGTCATCGTTTGAAAAAAACAAACAAAAATAAATTCAGACATTGAAATTATTTTGTAACAAAAATAGAAAAGCCCTGTCCTGCAAATGCCTCATAGTATCAAAATAGAGAATAGAGTCGAAAAACCTCAACTAAAACCTTTGGTTTAAGAGAAAAGAACAACAACAAAAAACACCTTTTAGTTCCTCATCAGAAATGCCACTCACAACATGGCAGCAACATTGCTGCGAAGGGCGGACAGTTATGCAGCATCTATCTTTATACATCTATGACAAAATGCTTCACTCCTGTGTTTAACAGCTGATCCCTGCATTCCAGCTGTGAAACTCACATGTGAGAGATGTTACACTGCCTGTGTCAAACTGCCTATAGTTCATTGAGTGCATGAAGTCTATTTAGGGGTAATATTATATCATCCGAGGGCTTCATGTAATAAGATTAAACTGGATTCTACTTTGAGGATTTAAGTTAAGCTACATTCAGCCTTATGCTTAATCATATCACATACACAGTAAACTTACTGTGAACTAATATTGATTTAAACTCCCCTGTTTGTTCTTTGATCCACATGAATAATTGTGCAGCAAATGTATTTATCATTAACTTATAGTTTTATCAAAAAATAGTGCAAAATTATTATGAAGAGAGGGGCAATTACACCTGGTTTAATGGCTGAAAATGTAAAAAGTGTGTAAAAACTTTTTCATCAATTGTAGCTGCAGTGTAGATATATAATCTTTTGCTTATTCTTCTTTGCAGAACAGCCTAAAATTAGTCAGTAGGGAAGACAATGTCAGCATCAGTTTAGAGATCAGCTGTTACAGGTATTTTGATGTCAAAATAATAGAGGGGGCATTTTGAAGCCTATGTTGCTTTTTGTCCTTGATAAAACGATAAAAAAAGACACAATGATAACAACTGTTATATAAGTCTCAGTCTGAACAAAAAAGAAAAATGTCTAAACTAAACTTTAACAATAGATATCAAATGGAGGGATATATGTGTGTGCTTTACTTGATGGTGCACATATGCAGAAATACATAAATAATAAATGCTAATATTAGTTGGACGATGTATCGGTGTGTCTCTCCTTCAGCTTTCAAACCCTCTCACAAATTCTGAATTTGAGTTGATATAAAATTTATCTGGGCCATTCTTTCAAATAAATATGTTTAAATGCATTTAGTTGCTGTTTTGGCTGTAGCTCAAACAGCGCTTTTCCCCTGGTTCCACTTGGCCTGGTTGGGGTCATTATAAATGACCCCTCACACCCCCACAATGGGCTGTTCTCCCTGCTGCCCTCTGGGAAGAGGCTTCGCAGCATTCAATGCAGGTCCAGCAGATTCTGAAACAACTTCTTCCCCTCTGCCATCAGACTGCTGTATGTTGAAAAAAAGACAAAAAGAAAAAAAGAAAAAAAAAGAAAAAAAAAGCTGAATGTTGAAAGAACTGTAAATCATATCACAGCCTCTGCATTAAAATAAATGACAGGATAACTTTTTGGATTACATTTTGAGGGTTACTTTTGTGACCTTCTAAGCAAATGTGAATTATTAGATGATGGTGTACAGTTTCTAATTTGAAAACTGGTTCTTTTTGTGATGTCTATTTTTGTGGTCACAGCTGGATGTTGAAGAAAAATGAAAAAAAAAAAAAAAAACAGGGGAAAAAAAAGCTGAATGTTGAAAGAACTGTGAATCAAATCACACTCTCTACATCAAACTGACAATATCAATGTGTTTTTTTTGCACCATGTGTTGTTTTTTCTCCCAGTGTTTGATCACTGCTGCACTTTAAGAATTGGAAATTTCATGAGAGCTGTACAAACCAAAATTTCATTTTGTATACACTGTATACAAAATGATAATAAAGTTTGTCTAAGTCTACTCTCCACTTTCCCAGTTAGAAATATTTCCATTGCAGCTCTTTTGGACCTGCTCTGGAGTAGGTATTATCAGAAATGAATATCAACTATTTAAAAAAGTACCGGTACAGAATGAAAAATTTTAAAATTGGTGGTGCGGAGTAGAGCCAGGCCAACCTTCACCCCAGCTGATAAATCTTCTGGGGCCTCTAAGAAGCTTTCATGCAGGACTACTTCATTACTTCCATTCATTTTTCTATCAACTCTGATGAACTTCAGTATCCTCCATATCATTAAAATCTAAACAACCCTGTGTTATATTGTAGCAATGAAGTTTTAATGCAGGCCAAAAAGTTTCATTTCTTCCTCCTGACCAGGGCACAGTTTATATCTCTGTATAGGCTTTCTTTTGCAAATGTTTGCATGGATTTCTAAGGGTGGGATGCTGTCTAGGTATTGACTGGGCACCCTTTATGCATCTATCATGGTTTAATTATCAATGTGAGACATTTATCTGCATGCCTTGCATCCCTCCTTGCTGAATTACTGCAAATAAAGCCTTCTAGGGCAACAAAATCTATAAGAAGTGTACTTATTTTGGGTTTTCTCCCAAAAAAGACACATTTTTAGAGAAAGTTGAGATATACAATAATCTCTTTAATGATCTGATAATGGTTATTGATTGCATTCAGAGTAGGAGTAGAACTGGAAATTAAACAAGAGCTCAAGAAGTATGTAAAAATGGTTGGAATACCACACTCAGGTCTCTAAAGATTAGTTCCATAAATTGGATCAAAAAAGTTTTTCATAATAATAGATTTGTTTTATATTTTATCATAATAAAAGTACAAATATGAATTATTAAACCAAGAAAAATTCAGTTAAAGGTACATGAACACAACAAATATTAGCAGTTCAGGTTTCTTTGTCGCCATCTAGTGGTAATATTAAGAACGACCTAAATGGAAAGTCTTCAGGCCACTTCTCACTGTACTTTAATCCCTTTGATTTTTATAACACATATATATTTAAGTATTAAATTATATTTAAGTAAATGACAGGATAATTCCTTGGATTAAATTTTGCGGGTTACAATTGTGATTTTCTAAGCAAAGATGGATTATTAAATGATGATTTAAAAGGTTCTTTTTGCAAACTGGTTTTTAAGCTTGTGATGTCTATTGTTTGTGGACACAATCCATAATGTCTCCCTACAAGTAGCGTATGAATTTAGTCCCCTATTACTAAATTGTTTTCTTCCATTTTTTATATGGATGATAAGGATCTGTCAGCTGAAGTTCATATTTAATATCTACATGATCAATCAGCAGAGAGAGGTTGTTTTTTATAAGTGCTGTTTACAGAATATTCACTGTAAGAAAATATTGCTTTATATCTTGTTGGATGATGCTGAGGTTAATGTCTATTAGATTAGTTTTTAACCTTATAACTTGGTGCCAAATTAAAGAGCTTTTTCAGTGATCTGTAGCGAGGGTAGATTAGCATATTAAAGTAATTTGCTAATTACTACGGTAAACTACGGTAACTGTAAATGAAGTCTTGACCCTGGACAAGCTGCAATGCACATAACATGTTTTTTTGTTTGTTTTTTTTCCCTTAGGAAGGGAAGAATTGATGACAAGATATGGATATCTTTTCCACAGGAATATATTTTTCTAAGCAGAATTTGCTCAGAGACAACTTCTTAGAGATTTAGATTCATGTCATTAGGCGTTAGCTTATTAAGTGCCTTTGTAGAGACAAAACTGTCAGAAACTTAAAACAAATGAATGATTAAAAAAATGAAATGGAGTACCTTGATAGACTATTAAAATACCCACAAAAAACAAAAACAAAAAAGTGGATAAAACCCCGGCAGAAAGCCTGACTGAATGAGAGGTTGTTGTTTTTTTTAGCTTCTGTTTAAAACAGTCCAAATACGGTAGTAAACTAAATGCAGACTGAACAACGAAATTAAAAATGAGTATATCTTGCAATATAAAATAAACTATCTAGGACCTGGTAGTTTAATGCCAGTGTGAACATTAAAATTGAAGCCAGAGTACAGTCTGTGATATACTGGCAATGTGGATTTGTCTGCAGCCCTTTGAATGCCTCAGAGGTGTGAAAGGGAAGAATTATCTAAACATGCAAACAGAGCATTGCAATTCTAACTGCAGTGACACAAACAGAAAGATATATTTTCTTATCTTGGTGAACTTTTAATGATTGATTATAGTGAAGGAGCAATGCTGGAGAGATACCATGGAGTAAATGTGTCCAGATCAGGGATATCACCATAAGGGGGAAAACCTCAGATCATTTTTAGATTTCAAGTCCATCAGCATTTTTACAATTTGACCAAATGTGTTGCAATCATCATCGGAAATTAACACAGCATGGTTAGATGGGGGATAATTGATAGAGTCTCAAACTATACTCTAAGGTTTTTCCTGCTAAAAAGCAACATTCACCTTTAGAATACTATAAAATAGCAACTACTAAGAATATGGCTGGCTATCTTTAGCCTATCCATTTACTTGGTTGATTAATAAAAAATAAAAGAACTTTTATCTCTGGACTAATACAACTTTAGTAAATACATCTCTGCTGCTCTTCATATATATATTTTTTAAAATAGCGATCTGACTCATACCCCATGTGTCGCCTTGTAGAGTATTTGTCTGTAGAATATGTTAGAACACACTAGATTAATTCACAATAAAATATTATCTAAATAAAATTTTAATACCGTTAATTGTCCTACTGGGAATTTAACTGTATCAGCAGCAATGTAAAAGGCAAGTTAGATACACACAAATATTAAAATGCATTACAACATTTCTTATTTTATCCTCCCATGATGTGTAACCATAACAACCATGGCATTTTTTTATTTTACAATTAGGAGCAGCTCATTAAAAATTCTAAAGCTGGAATAATACTTAATAATACTGCAAATACCAGCTGAACTAAAACAATAAATAAATAAATAAATAAATAAATAAATAAATAAATAAATAAATAAATAAATAAATAAATAAAAACCAGGAGGATTCAAAGGATGCAGAGCAGAGAGAGGAGCAAAAATTAAATTCAATCTCTTCCATTAATAATTGTGGGCAAAGTGAGATCTTTAGGTAACTCATTAGAGGAAATCAAGCCCATACCAGCATATTGGTTTTTGGCTTTTTGGCCATATGAGCAGACAGAGATTTAAAAAAGCTGTAAATTTAAAAAAGCGGTAAATGATTTCACAAAGAAAAATTCTTTATAGAACGAAGAACATTATGGAAAACTGTGAGCATGCTCTTCATTCAAGGGCTTATCCAGATCTGGTACAAGACAGACCGCTACAGAAGATTCTCCCTGCCAACATTTAAAATAACTTTTTGAAAATAAAAACATAAACATAAATAAAGCATGTGTTACTACAAAATGTAATTTCCCTTTTGGATTAATAACGGATTTTAGAATACATTTGGTCAACTCTATGGAAGAGGATTAGGGCCAAAGAAAATAATAATAAAAAAGTTAACAATTTTTTATATTTCAGTTTACAGTTTTTCTGGATTGTTTACACACATTTCTGAAAACATGCCTCGTATTCTCAGAACTCTTCACACAAATCCAACAAACACACACACAATGGGCAAAACCCTTCAAATCTCCTGCAAAATGAAACTTTACATTCAAAACAGTTTTATCTCTTCACAAAAGGCCATTTTGTGTTCAGATGACACACACAAACTATCATATGAACAGACAATTAAAAAAAGCATTTAAACACTGATGTGCTCAGTGTAAAACACCATTCTCCATTCATCATAATGACTTTTTGTTCAGTGTTACACTTACTACAGACATTAAATACATAAGTGCGTAGTAAAATACTTATAGTAATTATACTAATAGAATATTGTTTTTATACTCAGAACACACAAATATACTGTAACAAACATGTTTTATTTTTGCCACAAAACAATGTACACAGTGTACATCCCAACCGACACAAAGTTGCACATACAGTGCAGAAGATTTTACTGTATACAGTTACAGTAATAATAAAAAAAACAAAACAAAATAAACTATGCTGCATCCTCTCTTCTGTTTCGGTCTGGCCACAGCACCTCATCTACATCACAAGCAATGTTTTCCCTGGCCAAGCAGCGGGGGAAATATCGCCTAGCATGGCGAATCCAGCCATGAAAAGCATCAACTGCTATATCTCCACATGCGTCTTCCATAGCTTGGAAAAGGGGTATACGCGTTTCTGAATTTAGGTCGTACACTTTCCATCTCCAGGCAGAAAAAAATTCCTCAATAGGATTGAGGAATGGAGAATATGGAGGGAGATAAACAACTGAAAAGCGTGGGGGGTCAGTGAACCAGAGCAGCCCGGTGGAAGCTTACGTTGTCCCAAATGACAACGTACCTGAGCTGCTCTGGGCCGTCTATCTGATCTGGTGGAATGAGTGTGTTGTGTAGGGTGTCCAGGAATGTGATCAGATGGGCTGTGTTGTAGGGGCCAAGGGTAGCATGGTGATGGATGATGCCATGGTGGGTCATCGCTGCACACATTGTGATGTTCCCTCCGTGCTGGCCAGGGACTTCAACAATGGCACGCTGGCCGATTATATTCCTTCCCCTCCTTCGTCTTTTTGTGAGGTTGAATCCAACCTCATCAATGAAGAAGAACTGGTGCTCCACTGCATCCACCTCCAGCTCAAGGACTCTCTGAAACACACATGACAATATCAGAAGTAGACATGGAGCGGTCACTATTGTGAAGCACAATCATTATGATTACAATATAATAGAAAGAAATATGTATGATTTATACAATGTTGACAGTATGCATCAAGGGTGGGAATGTATAGGACGTACTTGCACATAGTTATATCGCAATTCTTTGACTCTTTCTGAATTGCGCTCAAATGGCACCCTGTAGACCTGCTTCATCCTCAGTTTATTTCTTTGCAAGACACGGTCCAGCGTTGATAAACTTACCCTATCAAAATTTTGAAATATCGCATTGTTTTCTATTGTTTTTCTTTATATTTGTCGTAAGGTAATGGAGTTATTTTCAAGAACCATGTTCATGATCTCTGTTTCCTGTTCAGGAGACAGAAGACGGCCCCGTCCACCTCTTGTTGGTAATCTTTCAGTTCTGCAATACAAAGAGTGCAATACTGTAAATACTGTGTAGGAATACATTTCCCAAATACTCGAAACACAATGTCCTACAGAACAGTCCACAGGTAATACTGTACTACTGTACAGGTGCTGGTCATAAAATTAGAATATCATGAAAAAGTAGATTGATTTCAGTAATTCCATTTAAAAAGTGAAACTTGTATATTATATTCATACATTACATACAAACTCATATATTTCAGATGTTTATTTTGTTTAATTTTGATGATTACAAATGACAACAAATGAAAATCTCAAATTCATCATATCAGAAAATTAGAATATTGTGAAAAGGTTCAAAATTGATGGCCCCTGGTGCCACACTCTAATCAGCTAATTAACTCAAACCACCTGCAAAAGCCTTTAAATGGTCTTTCAGTCTAGTTCTATAGGCTACACAATCATGGGGAAGACTGCTGACTTGACAGTTGTCCAAAAGACGACCATCGACACCTTGCACAAGGAGGGCAAGACACAAAAGGTCATCGCTAAAGAGGCTGGCTGTTCACAGAGCTCAGTGTCCAAGCACATTAATAGAGAGGCGAAGGGAAGGAAAAGATGTGGTCGAAAAAAGTGTACAAGCAAGAGAGATAACCGCACCCTGGAGAGGATTGTGAAACAAAACCCCTTCAAAAATGTGGGGGAGATTCACAAAGAGTGGACTGCAGCTGGAGTGAGTGCTTCAAGAACCACCACACACAGACGTATGAAAGACATGGGTTTCTGCTGTCGCATTCCTTGTGTCAAGCCACTCTTGAACCACAGACAGCGTCAGAAGCGTCTTGCCTGGGCTAAAGAGAAACAGGACTGGACTGCTGGTGAGTGGTCCAAAGTCATGTTCTCTGATGAAAGTAAATTTTGCATTTCCTTTGGAAATCAAGGTCCCAGAGTCTGGAGGAAAAGAAGAGAGGCACTTCATCCACGTTGCTTGAAGTCCAGTGTAAAGTTTCCACAGTCAGTGATGGTTTGGGGTGCCATGTCATCTGCTGGTGTTGGTCCATTGTGTTTTCTGAGGTCCAGGGTCAACGCAGCCACATACCAGGAAGTTTTAGAGCACTTCATGCTTCCTGCAGCTGACCAACTTTTTGGAGATGCAGATTTCATTTTCCAACAGGACTTGGCACCTGCACACAGTGCCAAAGCTACCAGTACCTGGTTGAAGGACCATGGTATCCCTGTTCTTAATTGGCCAGCAAACTCTCCTGACCTTAACCCCATAGAAAATCTATGGGGTATTGTGAAGAAGAAGATGCAATACACCAGACCCAACAATTCAGAAGAGCTAAAAGCCACTATTAGAGCAACCTGGGCTATCATAACACCTGAGCAGTGCCACAGACTGATCGACTCCATGCCACGCCGCATTGCTGCAGTAATACAGGCCAAAGGAGGCCCAACTAAATACTGAGTGCTGTACATGCTCATACTTTTCATGTTCATACTTTTCAGTTGGCCAACATTTCTATAAATCCTTTGTTTTTATTGGTCTTCAGTAATATTCTAATTTTCTGATATGATGAATTTGAGATTTTCATTTGTAATCATCAAAATTAAACAAAATAAACATCTGAAATATATGAGTTTGTATGTAATGTATGAATATAATATACAAGTTTCACTTTTTAAATGGAATTACTGAAATCAATCTACTTTTTCATGATATTCTAATTTTATGACCAGCACCTGTACTCATTGAGTACTGTATTGATATGCAGTACTGCAGTTTTGTAGTGAGAGTAGACATGGTCAACCAAAGTGGCTCGGAACTCATCAGAAATGATTGTCCTTGGCCTTCCTCGTCCTCGTCCTCCCCATCGTCCTCCTCTTACTCTCACTCCTCTGGCTCTGGCTCTGGCTCTGCCTCTGTTTACAACATTGGCCTCCATTGCTCCAAAACAGAAGAGCTCACCTGTTGCCCTTTTATGCTAAAGCTCTGATTGCTGAGTGGAAACATGTGTGTTAGGTGTTTGCCCATGTGAGGAGTCAGTGTGCATAGTAGGGAAATTAACTTTAGAGTTTTGAATAACAGTGTGTTCCTTGTGAAAACAAAAGATTTTCTTTATGACAATTGTGTGTAGAGTTTTGGAAAAAGTGTGTTTTAGAACTGCAATTTGAGTGTAAAGCAGGAATTGTGCTTGTAGTTTAGCAGAATTGGTTCAGGGGGTTGGTGCATGAGTTACATTTTGTGGTCATTGTGTTTCAAGTACCAATATTTGTGTGTAAACAATCAAGAAAAACTGTAATATGGGAAAAACATATTTTTTTCTTTTTTTCCAGAATTCAGACTTTAATCTCAGAATTCTGACTTTTTTTTCTGAGAATGCTGACTTTAATCTCAGAATTTTGGATCTTAATCTTAAAGGGCACCATGAGGAAAGAGATGTGGGAGCTCTCAGCTTCACTAACAAAGATGAGTTGTTTGGGAGGGCCAGAAACACTTTGGAGGAAAATGATGGAATTAGGCAACTTTTTACGTGCCTGAGGGGTCCCCTGTGATGCTATTAAATTAATGGAAGAGCAGAAGGTGATTAAAACAAGAGAGCTAGTTTAGTCTCTAGACGTGGCTTGATGTTAACATGTTTGTTAGCTGTCAAAATTCAGTCAGAATTATGAGAAAAAAGTAAGAATTATGAGATGAAAGTCGGAATTCCAAGAAAAAAGGTCAGAATTCTGAGATTAAAGTCAGAATTCTGGGATAAAAGTCAGTATTCTGAGAAACATGCCAGAATTTTAAGATTAATGTCAGAATTCTGAGATTAAAGTCATAATTCTGAGAAGAAAGTCAGAATTCTGAGATAAAACACTTTTTTTGAGACAAGACAATTTTGAGATTAAAGTCAGAATATTAAACTGAAATAATGATTAACAATCAGTTAACTTTTTTTTTCTTTCCAGGAGCCCTAATCCTGTTCCGTAGAACTCAATTTTTCACCTTTATTTGATTTCTTGAGTTATCAGGATGTTATGAATGAATAAAATGAGCCATTGAGTAGTACAGTGGGGCAGGCGAGGGGTGTGTTGTTTTCCAATAAATGTGTGCAGAGAGAGAGGCAGGGAGCGATGGAAGCGCGCTCCCGATGCTTCAGGTGATTGAGAGGGAAGCAGAGGATCTGCTGCTCAGGGTGCGACGCGTCGGAAAAACCAAAACAACTGGAGGAAAATGACTCGTTTCACGTGGCTTGGGGCGCTGACAGCATGTCTGCTCCTGGCTGTGGGATGTGTTGCACAGAAAGTAAGTCAACATTTGTCTGCTGCTGCATTAAAACATGTCATTCAGAACTTTACTCCAGCGTGTCCTTCTCATGCGTGGATACACTCAAACCACCAAATCCATCCGTGGACCGTGGTAATCAGCTGTTGATTGCTTTAGAGTTTGCATTTATTGCCTCTTTACGAGTCAGTGAGTTATATTTAAAAAACAATAACCTGAGCTGGAGGGATAAATATGATGCATGATGGACCTATTGCGTCAGCTGCATGTTCATTTTAGGGGCGCTCCTGTTTGTTTCCACATGCAGTTTGCACGATTGCAAATAAAGCTTCTAAAATGTGTGGCCTTTTCCCAGTGATTTCTATTTAGCAGCATTATTTTGATCCGAATAACGATGCAGCTCACCTCGTGTTGCCTCCTGGCTTTCCTCTGAAATGTGGAGTTTTGCTGGTTGTTGAACATGAACACGCAAGTCCCTGTTTGACAGTTTAAAGAAAAATTATCCCGGTCACATTGGGGGACTTGTTTACTCCTCGATTTAAGATCGTTTACTCTACTAAATTAGTTCCTATTCATACAATGTTTTTCTTGTTTTTAAATCGAACTTTCAGGCTCATGATCTGCAGCAGAAGGGGTTGTTTTAATGGCACAGGCGTGTTTGGATGATCCTGAACAGCACAGGGTTGGAGAATGGCATGCAGAGTCCAAACTGCAGAAATGAAAACCACAATGGGAGCATGTTCACCGCATGTTCTAGCCTTTTAGTAAGTCATCAGAAGATTTGGCTCTGTTGCAGACTTGTTAGTTTAGTTGAACATGCTCTGGCTTTTTCATCCTGTGAGGTCAGCCTGATTGGGGATTAAATGCAGTGCTGCAAAGACATGGTGTCACCCAAGCGTTTGGCTGCAGAAGCATGTCAGAAAGAATGGCTGATTGGGACAGAGCTTCTTCCAGAGACTTAATGATGTTTAAACAGGAGAATGATTAGACTTTCAACGTGCCTTACAAAAGGTAATCGATCTGCTAAACACTTTGAGGTGTCATAAGGGATATAGGGTAATATACCAACAGAAATGACAGCATAACTGGAGTTTAAGGCACATTGTTGGTTTTTAAAACATTTCGTGAGTCTTCTACTGGTTTTCTTCCAGGAATGCTTCAACTTTGCAGTTTCCTGTTTTTTTTGTTTTTTTTTATTAATCTAATAAAATAAAACATGTATTCTGTTTTATTTAACTAGAGAATATTTAACTTGTTTCCTATCTGGCTTGTGGAAATCTTTGTGCAGAATTATTCAGTTTATTTTGCAAAACTTGCTTTCTCTCATCGTTCTGACGTAAAGACATGATTTATTGAGTGGCCAACTGTAAGTTGTTCTGTCCATTTATTCTGCTACCTAAGCAGTTGATCACTGCAGCTCCTCCAGAGTCACTGTAGCCTTTTAGCTGTTTCTCCTTTTTATGTTCTCCATCCTTTACCTGTCAGTTTAGGAAGACAGCTGTGTTTTCATAGGTTTTCTGGTTGTGCTGTTCCATTTTTAGATGTGCAAAGATTGGGATGGTATTTTCTATGCTGATGGGTTATTTGGTTAATTTTTTATTCTATTTTTTGTTATGTGATTTGAACTATTCTATGATTTTCTCCCTGACCTTTTTGTCCTGTTCTATCATCTTCTTGATGCTGTTTGTTCCCTAATGTACATCATTAAAGGCCTCCACAGAACAGCTGGCTATTTAGATGAACTGGCACTTAGCACCATTTATTAATTGAATGGCTTCTAACGGTTGGTTGCTCTTGATTTAGGGGCGTCAGGTTAAAAGAGCGACACAACACAAAGTAATCTTTATATTATATTAGAAACAATTTTATAGACTTTTCAGTTTGAAAGTATTTTGTTCCATTAATGGAGCAAAGAAAAAAATAAAAACATTCTGTAAATTGAAATTTGGGGGGAAAAAAATGCATTTCAGAATTTTTCAATTCAGTTTATATATTTATTGCGCCAATTCACAACACATGTCTTCTAAAGGCACTTTACAGAGACAAAGCAGTCAGGATGGTTAACATTTTTTATCAAAGAAAACCAGTTGATTGTATTCAGTCATTGACTTGCAGGACATCTTCCTGGATGAGCTTGCTGTGAGGATTTCTGCTCTGATTTAGTTGTTGATGCATCAGCAATCCCACGCACTGAACATGCATGCAGTAACAGTGGGGAGGAAAACTCCCTTTTAACAGGAAGAAACCTCCAGCAAAACCAAGCTCAGTGCGAGCGGCCATCTGCCGAGGCCGACTGGGGTTCAACGAGACAGAAACAGAGATACAGAAAGAAGCATAGATACAAAAGGCAAATGTCAACCAGCTCCCATCCAGGAAACAAACAGCCAGGCTGACGAGCTCCGAGCCAGCTCCCATGTCAAAGGATGAAGAGAGCACATCCAGTTAGTCACCGTCAGAGAAACAGGACTACACTGAAAAATAGGTCGGTCTCCAACATCTATAAACAAAGGTGTTGATTGCAGCAGCACAGCTGATATTTCTTTCCAGGTTGGTGTCACAGACAAACAGGAAGAGACCAGATGAAGCTACTATGATGAGAAAAAGCAGAGAGAACAAAAAATGAGGTTGAACTAACAAACAATGCAGGAATAGAGAATAGAGATCGAATTATGAAATCCCCCAGCAGCCTTAACATAACTATTTCAGATCAGATATGAGAAAGGTACAGCCACAATAGGGCCAAGGAGAAACGTCTGTCTGGACTGAAATTCTCCCCCACTGGATCAGGCTGCTGATACTTTACCTCCACCTTCCTCTCTACTCACCCAGAGACTAAGCAAACATCACTCTGTTTTTCACTATAAGCTTCATCAAAAAGGAAGGTTTTAACCCTAGCTTTAAATGTAGACAGTATGTCTGCCTCATGGACTAACACTGGTCGCTGGTAGACTGACAACTAAAAGATCTGCCTCCCATTCTACTTAAGAAATTCTAGGAACTACTAACCTGCAGATCACTGCTATAAGATGGAGCTTGGCCATTTAAGGCTTTACATATGAGAAGGAGGATTTTAAAATCTATTCTTGATTCAACAGGAAGTCAATGAAGAGAAGCCAGGATAGGAGAGATATGATCTCTCTTTTTAATTTTCATCAGAACTCTGGCTGCAGCAGTTTGGATCAGCTCAAGGCTTTTAAGTACAGTTTGAGGACTTCCTCATCCTAAAGAATTAAAATAGCCTAGCCTTGAAGTAACAAATGCATGGACTAGTTTCTCAGCATCATCCCTGAAAAAGATATTTCTAATTTTTGCAATGTTCTGCAGATGAAAGAAGGTTTTACATTTTTCCTGCTTTTATATTTTTTTAAATGTTATTTATCTACTTCACACTTCCTCATACAAACCCTGAAGGAAAAGCTCAAAATGCTTTTTTCCCCCGCTGGGAATCCCTTTCTGTACTTATAGAGAAAGCAGTGAAGCCTTTTCAACAGATTTTAAACTTGCTCAGTTGCCTCGATACTTACTTTTCTTTATAGATGACTGAACCTTGTGTGGTCAGTGGCTAATGCCAGCATTTAAGAAACTTTACTTTGACATAGATACTTGAGGTTGTCCTGACCAGTTGTAGCTTTCATCCATCATCCTCTTTGGCATATGAAACATGTCGGCTCAAGAGCACAGTTCTTAGATCTAGAGTACAATGGCCGTCGGTATATTATATTGTCCGAATGTACAGCTTTGGTTCCTCTGCATAGGGGTCACACTATCTGCAATTATCTGCCTGAGGGGCCACAGTAAATGATGGCTTTGTCCTCTGCTCGCCTTTTGTATGAAGTTGATTTTTGGAACAGTATAAATAAGCTTGGAATTTATTCTATCCCCCTGAGAGAAACGGAGGCGTCCAAGTCTGTCTGTCCACAATTCAGCTCTTTGGTGGCAGGAGAGTGAATTTGATCTTTGTTTAGCGCCCCGCTCTGTGTTTCAGAAGGTTTCATTTGAGATGGAATGAGGGGGGGGCATTCATTACTAATTGAAGCGAGTTGTGGGAGAAGTGAACCGTGGACTCGCTTATTCTTCTGCAGAATTACAGGATATAAGACAAAATGTCCACATAGTCTATCAAGAGATAAACTTGTCACCAAGTGGCAATGGACTGAAGTGGGAATTGGACAAATGGCTGACCCCAAACCAAAAAAATAGAAAAAATAAATATATATGCATGTTTTGTTAAAGTGTAACTAAACCTTATGTTAAAGAATATCCTAGACAAAGTTTTAAAAAATCAGGAGAAACTGAGGGGTATGACAAAGTGTGGGGATGAGCGGAGGTTGTGGTCAGGATAAAGGAAAGTGGCATCAAATTTGATAAGACTTAGGGCCAATTTATGCTTCTGACGCATAGCCTCTGCAACCGTCAAATCTGTGTCTGTGCGCGACCACGCACACATTCTGCAACCGTCGTTGCGTACCTAAAATAATAAAAAAAGAGGGAAAAAAAATAATCCTGACTATGTATTTGACGGTCACAAACCCGCGCTGACCTCAAGCGGAAGTGTGCAGACAAAAAGCAGCTGTGATTGGTCTTTGGTATTCCTTTCCGGCTGTCTGCGTGGTTCTTCTTTCTCGAGTCGGGGCCAGGTCGCACCATTTTTAAAAACCGAGGAACAACTACAATGGACAACTACGCCGAAAGATTTATCGGTCTTTTTGCCAACTCCATTAACAGAACCTGTTCGTCTTCGATGTCTAGCAACTCTAGATCCATCTCTGTGACCGTGATATCTTGCATTGTTGTTTTGGAAGATAAACACTCTCGCCGCCGAAGTTCTCGCGAGTTCTCGAATAGGCTCCCCCTTTCTCTTTGGTGGGAAACTGCTGTGCGTCCCTAGAAATTCCAGACTGACGGTGCAAAAGCATTCCAGCAAAAGTGGTTCGCGACCAGACCCAAGTGACATTTGCTGTGTGCGGTTACAAGTACTGTATGGTACGTTCCATTAGTTCTTCAACGTCAGAATGCCACATTAAACACTGTTTTTTTTATGTGTGTGTGTTTTTCTTTTATTTTTAAATCATTATTATGGTTGTAGAAGTGGCCATAGTAGCTTTGTACAAACAATGGAGGATGCAACCACCCACAAGCCAGGAAATCTAAAGCGGTCACCACTAGGGAGGTAAATTGGCAAGAATTGTTTGATACGATACGTGGAGTTTATATCTGTTTTCTGTTTACATTGGTGACTTGTTTTCGTTTCCCACCTATACTCTTTAAATTCCTAGAAGCATTAGGAATTTTTTACAAGAATATTTTAGGATCATTTTTGAGGTTAGACATTTATGTATGATGCCTCTGCTATAATATATCCCAGATGTGTGCTATTAGGTTAGTGTTAGGCCTCAAGATGGCCTGCCTAGTTACTGAACCT
The DNA here is from genome assembly GCF_016077235.1 of Cyprinodon tularosa. Lineage (NCBI taxonomy): Eukaryota > Metazoa > Chordata > Actinopteri > Cyprinodontiformes > Cyprinodontidae > Cyprinodon > Cyprinodon tularosa. The sequence continues at coordinate 1,104,891 of NW_024039651.1, forward strand.
CAACCTCGCCCCTCTTTGTCCTCAGGGACCTTTCTTTGTAAACCTGTCATGTTGAAACCGGAAGACGTGAATTCAAAAGCTTTTCCCAAAAAAGGGGAGCTTGAATCAGCTGTATGGTCGAAACATTAAGCATTCAGTCTACTGGGACTGATTTACCTCTTTTAGTGGCATTGGGAACAGCTCACTGAGTGTCTTTCCGGGTCAAACAACTTGGCAAGCGACCCGTGTTAAAATTGCCTCAGCGCTGATCGTCGTGCTGTGGGAACACCAGACCCAGTTGACTCACTAATTCACGTGAAACCATTGAACACAACATAAGGATATCAACACACTGCACCAGTCGCTTTTGATCTAACAATCTGAGATGTTTGCTTCCGATAAACATGGCGCAGCGCTGGTGTGAGGGATCCAGAGGGAAAAAGAGCGATTTCTGTCGCTCTGGTGACATCATCAACGCTAACCCCACACACACGCAGCTGCAGGGGACAGAGGCCACACACAGCTTGCCAGCGAGGGGTTAGGCCCAGCTTTTTTTGCCAGTAGGAAAGGGGCCAAATGCTGATTGTCAGCGGGTCAACCCATGTTTGAAAACCCGGGTTAAGGCGCAATTTTCATTGTGAAAGAGGCTATTTACTCAAACCAGTCCCACACACTGTCTGCCCAAGGCTTTACATGTGTCGCAGCACCGTCAAGAAAGAGAAACTCATCTGGGAACTGCCAAACCCAGATCTGCGAGACAGATAGGCATGATTCATCACCCCAGTGAACATGTCTTAACTGCTTTGGAGTCTGTTTTGTTAAATTATCGCAACTTGATGGCGTTTTGTATTTGGTCTCTGGGTTCTACACTTAGTTGTTTCTCTACTTTGTAGTATCTCTGTGTATATTTACCATAACAAAACCAAGGGCAGGATATTACGCCTAAACCCAAGGAGTAATCAAGGAACTTTCAGTGCCAGTGGGAAAAGAAAGGAAGAGCAGAAAGAAATATTTGATGCCAATAGGGGTAAAATACGGGTATTCAATTTCAATTCAATTCAGTTTATTTATATAGCGCCAAATTCACAACACATGTCATCTCAAGGCACTTTACAGTTCAACCAGATCATACAGTCAAATTGATACAAAGTTTTCTATCTAAGGAAAACCAGTTGATTGCATCGACTCATTGACTCAAATACAATCCCCCACACTAAGCATGCTTGTAGCGACAGTGGAGAGGAAAAACTCCCTTTTAACAGGAAGAAACCTCCAGCAGAACCAGGCTCAGTGTGAGCGGCCATCTGCCGAGGCCGACTGGGGTTCAAGGAGACGGAAGCAGAGATACAAAAAGCAGCTGTAAAAGGCGGCCCCGTCCAGGAAACACACAGCCAGGCAGACGAGCTCCAAGGCAGCTCCCATGCCAGAGGAAGAAGAGAGCACATCCACTCAGTCACGGTCAGAGAAACAGGACCACACTGGAAAACAGGCCGATCTCCAACATCTATAAACAAGGGTGTTGATAGAAGCAGCACAGCTGATGTTTCTTTCCAGGATGACGTCACAGCCAAACAGGAACAGACGAGGCAAAGCTACTCTGAGGAAAAGCAGAGAGAGCAGAAGGTTAGAGATTGAACTAACAGATTCTGCAGAATAGGAGAACAGAGAGAGAATGAAGCAGAATGATGAAATGGGGGTCCCTATGTCCTCCAAAAGTCTAAGCCTATAGCAGCATAACTATAGAGATAGCTCAGGATAACCTGAGCCACCCTAACTATAAGCTTTATCAAAAAGGAAAGTTTTAAGCCTAGCCTTAAAAGTAGACAGGGTGTCTGCCTCACGGACTAAAATTGGTAGTTGGTTCCACAGGAGAGGAGCCTGATAACTAAAAGATCTGCCTCCCATTCTACTTTTAGAAATTCTAGGAACCATTAGTAAACCTGCAGATTGAGAGCGAAGTGCTCTGTTAGGAACATAAGGAACAATCAGATCTCTGATATAAGATGGAGCTTGGCCATTTAAGGCTTTATATGTGAGAAGGAGGATTTTAAATTCTATTCTTGATTTAACAGGAAGCCAATGAAGAGAAGCCAGGATAGGCGAGATATGATCTCTCTTTTTAATTTTCATTAGAACTCTGGCTGCAGCATTTTGGATCAGCTGAAGGCTTTTAACTACAGTTTGTGGACTTCCTGATAGTAAAGAATTACAATAGTCCAGCCTTGAAGTAACAAATGCATGGACTAGTTTCTCAGCATCACCCCTGGACAGTATATTTCAAATTTTTGTAATGTTCCTCAGATGAAAGAAGGAAATTCTAGAAACCTCTTTGATGTGGGATTTAAATGACAGGTCCTGATCAAAAATAACACCAAGATTTTTTACTTTATTATCTGAAATCAGTTTAATCCCATCCAAATGAAGTGACTGGCTAATCAGTTTCTTTTTCAGAGACTCTGGTCCAAAGACTATAACTTCTGTTTTGTCTGCATTCAGGAGCAGAAAGTTAAGAGTCATCCAGGTTTTTATGTCTTCAAGACATGCCTGTAATCTATGTAATGGGTTAGCTTCATCTGGATTTATAGACAGATATAGCTGGGTATCATCAGCGTAACAGTGGAAATTAATCCCATGCTGTCTAATAATTCTACCAATTGGGAGCATGTATAAAGTAAAGAGAATTGGTCCTAGCACTGATCCCTGTGGTACTCCACAGGTAACCTTTGAGCGTGTTGAAGATCTATCATTAACATGAACAAACTGAATTCGATCAGATAGATAAGATTTAAACCAGTCTAGTGCTGTTCCTTTAATTCCAACAAAATATTCAAGTCTTTCTAAAAGAATATTATGGTCAACTGTATCAAATGCAGCACTAAGATCCAACAGGACGAGCACAGATACAAGTCCATTATCTGAGGCCATGAGAATATCATTAGTGACTTTCACCAGAGCTGTTTCAGTGCTATGATGAGCTCTAAAGCCAGACTGAAACTCTTCAAAAAGTTCATTATGGTGGAAGTGATCGCAAACTTGTTTGGCAACTACTTTCTCAAGAATTTTAGATAAGAAAGGATGATTGGATATAGGTCTATAATTGACCAAGTCATCTGGGTCAAGAGACGGTTTCTTAAGCAGAGGTTTAATTACAGCAACCTTAAAAGCTTTAGGTACATATCCCTGTAACAGAGATAGATTAATCACATCTAAAATGGAGGAGGAGATCAAAGGGAATACCTCCTTAAATAACCTGGTTGGAACTGGATCTAACATACAAGTTGAAGGCTTAGATGAAGACAATAATTTTGCTAATTCAGAGAGTTCAACTGGATCAAAGCAGTCTAAACCCGGTTCAGATTCCATGACTACCTCAGGTACAATCGCGGATAGAGGAGTGCTTATGATCTTATTTTTAATAAGATCAATCTTATTTATAAAGAATCCCATAAAATCATTGCTGCTAAGAGCAGGTGGAATGGACGGTTCAACAGAGCTATGGCTCTGGGTGAACAAAACGGGTAGTGCTTAGAATACAAAATGATTGTTGGTGATTACTAGAATGGAGATGCAAGTATGCAGAAGACTACAGAAGTATTCAATGTTTAATTAGCAAGTTGATTGGTGCTTGAGTACTGTTGACCGATGGCGCTCAACAATGTTGGTCTGCTTATCACATCTGGTGCAAAAATTCTTCTGATTCTCAAAAAGGGCTAGGTAAACACTATCAGGACATATGCTTAATATATATTATATTATTCAATTTGAAGGTGTGTGTGTTTGTATGTGTGTGTGTGTGTATATATATATATATATATATATATATATATATATATATATATATATATATATATATATATATATTAGGGTTGTCAAAATTAACGCAAGATGATTAATTTCTGGAATTAACGCAATATTTTTTTATTGCCCTGTTTTACCTACAATTTAATTGTCCGACTTGAGCGAGATGGAGGAATCAGAAGAACCCGTTGGCCCGCTGGATGGACAGTTCGAGTACACAAAAAACAAAGATGTGACAATAAATAAACTTGTTGTGGTTTGCTCACACTGCAAGAAGGACTTTTCGTTTCACCGAAGCTCCTGGAGCCTTTAATATCATCTTAATGCCAAGCATTCATTTGTTGGGGCTTCAACTTCAGGTGTTAAGACTGGCATGCATCAGACCACCCTCACCGAACGCAGGGCATTAAGTAAGTCTACATCTGAAAAGTTGACAGACAAAATTGCCAGATGGATAGCCAAGGACTGTAGAACGATTAATATTGTCGAGGCCTCGCAGAAGTTTTGAAAGTGGCAACTTTAGATGTATTCTACATGTTTTAAACGCAAAACGTTCTATTCACCCATCCTGTATTTGCTAAAAAAAAAAAAAGCAATGGCTAAGTTGCCAAAATAGTTGAGAATTAAATTCTTTATTTGGATTTGTCATTAATAAAAACTAAATATAATGCCCATTTTGCTTATCTTTCTGTTTTGAAAACAGTACACAGAAAATGTGTATTTTTCAATAATATTTAGGCTAGTGATTAATAGAAATTAATTCAAGATACCTTGTGATTAATTAGATAAAAAATTTTAATCGTTTGACAGCCCTAATATATGTATATAAAATATATTTTTTTTGAGAAAGTAAATACCTAATCCCCTTTAACTTGAGCTGAAAGCCACATTTAGTTTATAGATCTGTAGCTACTGACCCCACAGAACGGTGACCTCTCCAAATTTTGTGCCTCTACATCTGTTGAACGGACTATAATTTTACATGGCGTATCACTCTGCGGCTCAGTTTCTGCTTTTCCTTATTGCTTCCAGTTTATTATTAAAGCCCTCAACATGCTTATACAAGAATTAATGGTAACAGCTAAAATGTTCAAATAAAGTCCCGTAATATGCATATAACAAAATGCCTTTCTAAACAATTAAAATGTATAACTCAAGTCTTAAAATAGAATTTTTTGCTTATGATGGAGGAGCAGTTTATTAAGCGTTAGGCTAAGCATATTAGGTCCTTGCATCTATCTGACTTATAATAACTGGGCTTATAACAGACATTATGTTTCCAACCAACATATGCAGGCAAAGCAAACAGAGTTTCTGATTTGGTTTCGAAAGTCAAAACCTTGCTTTGAACATTGTATAGTTTAATTATTTTGTTTCTGCTGCTTTCTGTTGAGCTCTGCTGGCACAATTGGGAAACATAGGGACAGGCAGACAGGGATTGGCTCCAGTCTCTATTTTGTAATGAAAAGTATTGCAACTGTTATGGAATCTAATATCAAGAGTTCAAAAAAGCCGGGAAAGATTGGATTAGGACATCACTAGTAATTACAGAAATTCCCCCAGAGGCCCCCTATTTATTTTCCTTTGTTTGGACTAGCCTATGGTATCATGTGCGTGGCGAGAACATGTAATAAAACATTTCCGTTCACAACATCAGAGGTTTAAATGATGCATCAACTTTCTGAAAGCCCTATCTTTAACTGCTAAGAAGTGGGTGGTCATGCTGTATGAGAAATTCTATGATTTCCTGTGTTATGACTTTACTGTTTCATCACTGATGCCAGTAAAAGATAGCAAAAGGTTTGCCGCTGGCTGTGTGCTCTCACTAGGCATGTTCAGCCAGGTGAGAGCTGTTGGGTGCCGGATTAGGTTTGTTGTCCCAATCTTACAAATTACAGGCTATTTTCTTAACTTACTGGGAAATACTTGGATGGGCTGTTCAAAGAATGGGTTGCTTTTACCAGTATTAGTAAATGCAGAAACGTGATTTGTCAGATTCTGGTTAGAGCAGTGAAGCTGCAAATGGACTGGTTCCAGTCACCAGCTGAGTGTTCAGAGCGTTTTGAACCAGCAGACGACCATGCAAACCTTGATTTTAGCTGTAGTGTCCATAGTGCTGTCAGTCCTGGAGAAAAGAGCCCTTCAGCCCGAGCATTTATCTCTATTACATAGTGGTTAATACGAGTAAATTTCCAATTCTGGATTAACATATCAGCCCATGCAGCTGTTAACATATAAGGCAACTCGTTGACAATGACTCATAGCTATCAGTTATGATGAGATTGAAAGTATTTTTTAAGTGAATGAATAAACACATTGTGACAGGTGGCTCGACCTGGGTTTAGCTATTTAGCGACAATGTGCCAGAGAATATTCAACTTGTGTAACAAGATTCAACATGTTCCCTGGATGAGATGAATAAATTAAAAGCAGACATTGAAGTAAAAAAAAAGCATTTTGGTATCTACTGTCAGAGTAATATCAGACAAAAAAGCATAGCTGGATATAAGAGAAAACACAAAACTCGTCTGTGAGTGAACAGGGCCTTGCACGTCTGAAATCTATCAAATCTACCTCACTACAACCACAAATAAAATCCAGTCAAACCAACTGCTTTCAGAAGTTGAAAAATTAACAAATAGTCAGAAAAAGTAGACATTAGCAGGCTTTATATAACATTGGTAGCGTACTATTAAATGAATTTCAGAACCGCAATTGGCCTCAGGGGTCGACTGTTTTGTAAACACAAACTGGGCACAGATAAAATTACATCATTCTGTTTCATTTATTTTAGTTTAATTTCACTTTCACTTTGTGCATCAAACTCAATGTTTGAGTACATTGGAAATGTGCTATTTAAATAAACTGGACTTAGAAAAGTCTAGTTTATAGAACAATATTACAAAAATACTTCACTCAATCCATTATCAACTGGAAACCTATGAGGAAATCAAGTCCATAAAAATTAAAGAAATCAGGGCTAGGAGAGAGGTAATCGGACAAAAATCCAATAGGCTCATTTTGATTCATGAGGAGCTGCGGAGATCTAGATCTCAGGTGGGTGAATCTGTTCGCAAAACAACTGCTAAAGTACTCGAAATACCTCGCCTCAGTAGAGTGGCAAAAAGAGAACTACCTCTCTAGATCTAAAGAGAAGGATGGAGAGATGGATATCTCTGGTCTAAAATAGGGCAGATGCATTTAGATGACAAAATAATTATAATGAAACATGGTGGTGGCAACGTCATGCTGTGGGTATTCTCTTCTTTCGCAGGGAAATGGAAGCGAGTCAGAATTCATGCTAAACCCAACACCACTTTTGCGTTGGTTTATCTACGTGATGAAATCAGTCATTGGTGTTTTTTAACTGGTAGATGCTATGTTGTAAAGAATAATAAAATATTTTAAAAAAACTATATATATATATATATATATATATATATATATATACATTCCACTGTTGCCGACAGTGGCATTGGATGAAGGAGTTTGCCCTGCAACCGGAGGGTTGTATGTTCAAGCTCTGGCTATCAGTGTCCTTGGGCAAGACACTTCACCCGTATTGACTAGTGATGGTAGTTGGAGGGAATGGTGGCATGTAGAACGTTTCAGATATTTTGCCACATTTCAGGCTTCCAACATGGATACAAAATTGCAAACAAGGGGGACTCAATCATGAGGTGCAACAAAGTTTATTGGATATACTTAACTTTTTTAACAAATAAACGGAAAAACTGGGTGTGCGAAACGATTCAGCCAGTTAATACCTTGTAGCTCCACCTTTTGCTGTGATTACAGCATTACAGTCCTTATGGTATGTCTGTATCAGTTTTGTACATTAAGAGACCGAAATCTTTGCCCATTCTTCCTTGTAAAACTGTTCGAGCTCAGTGAGGTTGGATGGAGAGCGTTTGTGAGCAACAGTTTTCAGTTCTTTCCTCTGATTCCCACAGATTCTGGGGTCTGGATTTTGACTTGGCCATTCTGACACTTGGATATGTCTATATGTGAACCATTCGATTGTAGATTTTGCTTTATGTTTTGGATCATTGTCGTGTTGGAAGATAAGTCTCCACCCCAGTCTCAGGTCTTTTGCAGACTCCAACAGCTTTTCTTCCAGAATGCTTCTGTTTTTGGCTCCATCCATCTTCCCATCAACTTTAACCATCTTCCCTGTCCCTGCTGAAGAAAAGCAGGCCCAAACCATGATGCTGCCACCACCATGTTTGACAGTTGGGATGGGTTGTTCAGGGTGATGAGCTGTCCTGCTCATGAGCAGCTTCTTCCACATGTTTGCTGTGTCTCCTAGGTGACTTTTGGCAAAATTTAAATGGGACTTTTTATGGAAATCTTTAAGGAATGGCTTTCTTACATAAGGGCCAGATTTGTGCAGTATATGACCGATTGTTGTCCCATGGACAGAGTCTCCCACCTCTGCTATGAATCTCTGCAGCTCATCCAGAGGGAACATGGGCCTTTTGGCTGCATCTCTGATCATCTCAGACTCCTCTTTGCTTAAGATGGAAATTTAGAGGGAATTTAGAGTGGTCTGATACTCCTTCCTTTTCAATATTATCACTTGGGCGGCATTCATTTCGATGTTTAAAGCTTGAGAAATCTTTTTGTATTGAAATCTGGGTTTAAACTTTTCCACAAGATTCGGACCTGCCTGGTGGGCTCCTTGTTCTGCATGATGCTCTCTGCATAATAAACAGATCTTTGAGACTATCAGAGAACAGGTGCATTGATATGGAAACTTGATTAGACACAAGTGGATTCTGTTTATCATCATCAATCATTTAGGTTAACATCATTCAGAGATCATCACTGAACTTCTGAGGAGAATTTGCTGCACTGAAAGTATTTTGCATGCCCCACTCTTCAGTTTTTTATTTGTTAAAGTTTAAAATATCCAACGAATTTAGTTATTCTTCATGATTGTATCCTACTTGTTGATTTTTCACAAAAAATAAAAATTTTATATCTTTATTTGGGGCTGCAACTGATTTTTTTTGATAATTGATTAATTTGTCGATTATTTTCTTTTCTTTTTTTTTTGATAGCGAAAGGAAAGAATTTGTACAGAATCAAACCAGGTGAAACTAAAACTTTTTGACTTGTGAAGATCCTGATAGAGAATATTGACAGGAGAAAAAGTTTTTTTTATTTTTTATTTTTTTTATCTTGAATGCAAAATGTTTCTATATTTTAAAAAAAGGTTGGTATAGTAACTCTAAGTGTGTTGCGCTGTTAGCTAAAGGCATGTTTTAGAGTCTCTGTTGTCCAGTTAACGATTCATCAATTATTAATTAGTTTCCGAATATTTTAATAATCGAATATTCACGATCAATCCAATCAATTGTTTCAACCATATCTTTGTTTGAAGCCTGAAATATTGCAAAAGGTTGAAATATTAAAAGTTGTAAATGCGCAGTTCTAGATACTGCTAATATACTGAGAAGAACCCTCAAGCTCCCGGGGTTCTGGTAGAGGACCTGCGCTTGAGACGAAGAAGCCACTACCCCGCCCAGGAGTACGAGGGGTGGTGGAGAGATCATATATGCTTCTATTACAAAAAAATTGTAGGCGTGAGGCCCCCTGGTATTCCAATTCCTTGTATAATTTCCACAGATAATATGCAACAACTCTGCCTGTAATTATAGTAAAAGACATTCATTTATTATTAAACCAAATTTAATTATTTCTTAAACTGTTTTTTTTTGTTTTTTTTGTCGACTGTGGAAAGGAGGTCAGGATTCACCACAGATTCGTCTAACAACCACAGCTGCAGAAGCATTTTATTTTTTATTTTTATGAGAAAATATGTTAATGGCTTTCAAACCACAAACATGGAAGAGAAGCTTGTTCTCTCACCCACTCAGCCACATATCTGGGCAAGTTTTATCACCACAGCAATGACCAGTTCCAGCGTTGCACAAGCCTGCATCAATCAGCGTCCAGTAATAATTGAACACGACTGTTTGTTGAGAAGCTTTTTATTTATTTTTTTTATTCAAGTACCGGTAGGTCTTTCCAAAGTTAGTGATCGAAGGAAAAGAGAAGAAAACGTTCTCAGCTGGTTCTCTCTGTGGTCGGGGATAAATGATGCTTCCACAGCTGCTGTTAGCAAACCTACAGTAAAGGGGATTTGCATCGAATGACCCCAATGGGAGAGAAACAGAAACGGGGAGAGAGTTTGATAAAACCTAGAGCTGTTCAGCAAAAATCTATTCACAGCTGTGCAGTAAAACCCTCAGGGAGTACATCTCCTACTCGACTATCAAAAAAATTAAGAAAGAAAAGCTGCTTTTTAATGTTAAAGTCATAACCCTTTATCTTAAATCCATCGAATCCCTGCTTATAACAAAGACACCTCAACAGTAGATCAGTTCTTCCTCATAAGTCATGAGAGAACAGTTTTCCTTTGCTCAATTTCTTAATATTTTGCTTAAGACAGTAATTTAAAAATAATTCATAAAGTCTTGTTTCTTTGGATAGCCACAGAAATTCTTGTACATTTGTTGAACTCCAAGAAAATATATCCAGTCAGAATCTTGATGGATTCTCATAACTACATATTGCTGATGAAGGTTCTCAGTCATCCAGGTCATAGTCATTCCGTAAAAATTCAAAAAATATCCACTGGACTTGGTTTTCAAGATTTGAAGACGTTTCGCCACCTCTCCAGGAAGCTTTCTCAATTCAAATGTCTGGATCCGCAGTGAGTTTGAGTCTTATATAGACAACGCCTTGTATCGCTTGGAAACATGCATTGAATGGGTCGTTAGTTCCATCGTTAGCCTGTAATATCTGAACCTGTCTATGATTCTAGGGGTCGGTCGTTAAAGGGGGGATTGCCATTAAGGGGGGGGGATTGTCTCCTGTAATACCTGAAACCTGTCTATGATTGTTAAGGGTTGGTCGTTAAGGAGGTATTGTTCACCGGCTGGAGCGGGTAGGTCCCTCGTTCCTCTGTGATGGGGTGGGGGGTTTGGTGATATCTGGAAGGGATCATGTCTATGATTGAATTGTATGTTTTTGGAAGCTGGAATCTGAGTCCACCACCTCTGTTTAAAATTGGTTTTTCTCTCTTAACATAGATGGCTTCCTTCACGCCCCTCTCAAACCACCTATTTTCTTTATCCAGAATATGGACATTCTGGTCCTCAAAAGAATGTCCTTTGTCCACAAGGTGTAGGTGTACTGCGGAGTCTTGTCCAGAGGCGGCCGCTCTTCTGTGTTGGGCCATGCGTCTGTGGAGAGGTTGTTTTGTTTCGCCAATATAAAGATCAGAGCATTCCTCGCTGCACTGAACAGCATATACCACTCCGCTCATATTCGGTCTGGGGGTTTTATCTTTAGGATGCACTAGCCTCTGTTTAAGGGTTTGGTTTGGCTTGAAATGTACTGGGATCTTGTGTTTGGAGTAGGGCTGCAACTAACGATTATTTTAAAAATCGATGAATCGGCCGATAATTTTTTTCGATTAATCGATGAATCGGACAAAAAATGTTTTTTATATTAACCTCTTTATTCCAAAATAAACATTTTAGACAGAACAAAAAAGCACACAAGTACAGGTTGCTCATTAACTGTACTGGTGCAATATGAAAAATAAATGTTTGTGTAAAAACTACGCAAACTTACATGAGAAATGTAGCTGTACATCCACAAAATATAGGCTACTTTGTTTCATAAAGCGCAAAAAGAGACAGGTATTTTTGTTTTTAAAGCCCCTAAGGGGTTCAAACAATAGGTCCCCCCATTTTAACAAATGAGTTTCTTTTAGACTAGAAGAGTTCTGCCTTTTAAGACAGGAAAGTATAGCAGTTAAAGTTGCTGCTTGAGAAAATACTTAACCATAGAGATAAAAATAGCCCTGTGATTCAAATTATAAATTGTATTTGGAATAAAAATAAGAGAACTAGGGGTGCTAAAAAGCACATCCTCCAAAGACAGATATTTACATGGGGATGTGGCAGATAATTAATTGACATATTACTGATCTTGCTGGATTTTGTTCTGCTTTACTTCCATAAATTGCAGGATCTTCTTTTCTTTATCTTTGCCAGAAGATTTAAACTTTAAAAGCCTTGCCCTCATAATTTGCAAGTTAATTTATTTATAAAGAAAATATAAACGCTGCTTAAACAAATTTAAATGAAATTAAAAGTAAAAAAAAAATAAAAAAAATAAGTAGCCAACCTTATCACTGTCTGTAACCTACTAACACGGTAAGGAAAGCATCAGATGAGCTACCTGAGAAACTAACGTTACGTTTCCCCTCTTTAAAATGAAACAAACATGGTTACTCATCCTGCTGATCCGCTCTCTTCACTGCCATTGAAGGCTCCAACGTGTTTTCTTTTCAGGTGCTGCGTCATAACAGTGGTGCTTCCGTGCCATGTTCATTTGTTTTTACAAAAGTTGCATGTTACGACTTTTTTCACTTTACAAAGCGCAGGGTATTTTAATTATTGTGATCAATTTGCGCCGTCAATCCCGGCGCATGCGCGCTTCATTTGCAGTCTGGATGCTGAGGGTAAACTCCTCACTAAAATCCTGCGGCTCTGACTGCCGCGCTGAGAGGGATTCCTGTGGGAGGGGGAGAAAGGCGTTGGGATGGGGGAGGCGCCCCACGGCAGGCAAAAGCCGCCAGTGACACCGTAAAAAGTCGCCAGATTTGTCGCTAGTCGCTTTTTTGAAAAATAGTCGCTGGAGGGGTCTGAAAAGTCGCTGAGTTGGCAACACTGCAACTGCGGCGCTGACTCGCTCCGCCATATTTTTTTTTCTTCCCCCGAATAACGGCGGCGGCGGATGACGCATTAATCGCGCGACACAACTAATCGATGATTAAATTCGTTGCCAACGCTTTTAAAAGTCGATTTTTATCGATTTTATCGATTCGTTGTTGCAGCCCTAGTTTGGAGAAAATCCTCTTGAGCTTTTCAGACACTCCAGCAACATAAGGGATTGTGATGTTTTTGCGTTTAATTTTCCCATCGCTGTCTTCTGTTGCGTGTCTTTTGGATTTACTTGCTGATTTGATAAAAGCCCAGTTTGGATATCCACAGTTTCGGAGAGCATCTTTGATGTGTTTCTGTTCTTTTTGCTTCCCATCTGTTTTAGAAGGGACATGTTCTGCCCGGTGTTGTAAGGTTCTGATGACTGAGAGTTTGTGTTCCAGTGGGTGGTGTGAGTCAAAAAGAAGATACTGGTCTGTGTGAGTAGGTTTCCTATACACTTCAATGTTTAGGCTTCCATCTCCTTCCATGCTCACCAGGCAGTCCAGAAAGGGTAGTTTGTTGTCCTTGGCATCCTCTCTGGTGAATTTGATGTTACGGTCAACAGAGTTGATGTGTTTGGTGAAAGCTTCCACTTCCTCTAGTTGGATTTTGACGAAAGTGTCATCCACGTATCTAAACCAGTGGCTTGGTGGTATTCCATTGAAAGTGTCTAAAAATCTCTTTTCCATTTTCTCCAAACACAAGATCCCAGTACATTTCAAGCCAAACCAAACCCTTAAACAGAGGCTAGTGCATCCTAAAGATAAAACCCCCAGACCGAATATGAGCGGAGTGGTATATGCTGTTCAGTGCAGCGAGGAATGCTCTGATCTTTATATTGGCGAAACAAAACAACCTCTCCACAGACGCATGGCCCAACACAGAAGAGCGGCCGCCTCTGGACAAGACTCCGCAGTACACCTACACCTTGTGGACAAAGGACATTCTTTTGAGGACCAGAATGTCCATATTCTGGATAAAGAAAATAGGTGGTTTGAGAGGGGCGTGAAGGAAGCCATCTATGTTAAGAGAGAAAAACCAATTTTAAACAGAGGTGGTGGACTCAGATTCCAGCTTCCAAAAACATACAATTCAATCATAGACATGATCCCTTCCAGATATCACCAAACCCCCCACCCCATCACAGAGGAACGAGGGACCTACCCGCTCCAGCCGGTGAACAATACCTCCTTAACGACCAACCCTTAACAATCATAGACAGGTTTCAGGTATTACAGGAGACAATCCCCCCCCCTTAATGGCAATCCCCCCTTTAACGACCGACCCCTAGAATCATAGACAGGTTCAGATATTACAGGCTAACGATGGAACTAACGACCCATTCATCGGTTTCCAAGCGATGCAAGGCGTTGTCTATATAAGACTCAAACTCACTGCGGATCCAGACATTTGAATTGAGAAAGCTTCCTGGAGAGGTGGCGAAACGTCTTCAAATCTTGAAAACCAAGTCCAGTGGATATTTTTTGAATTTTTACGGAATAACTACATATTCTTTTCAAAGCAACTTTTTTTCTTTTTTTTTGCCTTTTTTAAAATTAGTTAATTAGTGGAGCAGAAGAACTAAAAGCTGCTTCTCTGAGTTAAAGAGTAAATGAGCCCAAAAAGAGGTCGGGGCGGTTGATACACTGACAGCAAGTCTGTAATTTATTGTGACGCTAAGCTATTTAGGGATTTATTGACTAACAGAAGTAGCTAAAAGTCAGTTTTCTGAGATTTGGATAGCCTTTGGAAGGGCTTTAGAAATGGTGCGGTGTGATGCACTTTCTTAGTTTTGGTGAGGTCGTGGGCAGCAGCAAACTTTGTTACAGGTTTTATTTCCCTCTAAAGATTCAGGTATGAGTCCATCACTATAACCAAATTCAGGGCCTGATCAATTGTTTCTCACTAAGGTGACTGAAGCTGTGTGCTAACTTTTAATGATCTCTCTTTTCGTCCTAAAATTATGACTTCAGTTTTTTTTTAATTCAGCTAAAGAAAATATTGGCCCATCCATGCATTGATTTCTTATATGCAGTTACCCAGCACTGGAATGGATACAGTCACCTTGTGACTTAGTTAGAGAGCACATGTAGATGTTGAATAGGAGGGGCCCTAAGATGGACCCTTGTGGAACGCCACATTATATTTGTGTGGTCTCAGATCTAAAGTTACTCACTGACACAAAAAAAAGACCTTTTCCCTCAAGATTTAAACCAGCCTTTGTAGTGTGTTTCCAGGCGCTCTGATAAAATGGACTAATCAACAGTGTCAAATGCTGCACTAAGGTCCAATATTACCAGCTCTGGTGTTATTTCACAGCCTGCATTTATATGAATGCCATTAAACACCTTGACAATAGCAGCCTCTGCAGTGTTGCGAGTATGGAAGCCTGACTGGAAGACGTTAAAGCAGCTGGTCTTAATTAAAAAAGGTGTTCAACTGCTAAAACAGCTTTTTTAAGATTATTCCTGCTGATTAAGTGGATGTTCACGATAGGCCTGTAGTTCTGCATGAGCAGCTTGTCCAAGGTACTTTTTTCTCCCAACAGTAGTTTGGTAGTGTTTTATATTTTTTTGGACCTGGGGGAAAAACACCTGAAAAAAGAGACATGTTTATTATTTGAGTTAAATCAGATGTTATGGCAGGCATATCTTTTCTTTTTTTCTTAACGTAAGCTGTAGGTTAAAAACATCAGGATACCAAGTTGTTTGGTTTGATGGCTCAACTTCAGCTCGAAATCAAATTTGATTAAAATAAAGAAAAACTAATTAACAAGTTGTAATTGTTGCCATATTTATACAGTTTCTTTAATATAAGGCTTATTCTGCTGGGCTGCATAAGGATAACATCCATGATTGTAATGCCTCCCGTGTAGATTGCAGCTACTGAAGCGAAAGCCTGTGAGGCGGTGTCACTCTTCTCCTCTAGTAAACAGGACTGCTGAGGATTCCTGCCCCCTTTGAGGGGCCTGCCTGCCTGTTTGTCAGCCAGTTTTCAGAGTGTTTGTGCATGAAGGCTGGGGAGAGAGAGACTGTGTGTGTGCTAACTGTAATTCAGCTGAAGACGGCTCATGTTGCAGAGTTTTCACAGGAACATCATCAGCCTGGGTGGTTTGAACAAAAAAAGAAGCCCTGTTGCAGCAAACAGGTCAGGCTAATGTCCCCAGCTGTAAGGTACAGTTTATTATAATAAAACCTTCAGGACTGAAAATGTAAGGTTACTAGTGTTACTTCTGTCACACTAGGGTTCAAGGATTTAGTAAACAATCTTGTTTAGTCATATGAAAACTCAAATGTTAAATGGATTTTAATTATTAAAGCCTAAACCATTAAATAATCTTAAAACTTTTTTAAAAAACTAGAATCTTCATTGAACGTTCCTACAAGTTACTCATAGGAGTTTTGGACTTTTTTTCATTTTTTAACATAAACAATAGCCTTTTCATTGCAATTTATTCTCTATTTTCTGTTTACTATTTGTCTGAATAAATACCCAAACCATGCACTGATGAAGTGGAGCTCTCTAAAACTCGTATATATAATATGTAGGGTTGTAGATGTGGTTCTCCTTTTGCAGTTAAAGTCCAGCCACCTGCCTGGATCATTGTAAAAATATAAAAAAAACATATTTATTTTTCTTTTTAACAGTGTCCTGTCTGACGATGTGGCAATAAGAATAATTGTCTTGATGCCAAAAAGAGCCCATTAAATTTTACTTTCACAAGTGGATATAAATTGCTTTTTTATAATTATGCAGGGAGCTTTACAGATTATATGGACACTGCAGTGTAGCTATAACAGAAAAGGAAAAAAAGAAAGAAAAAAAAAGAAAAGAGAAATGATAAAAGAAAGAGGAGATAAAAGGGGAGAAAATCATATTTTTACTTTGTATTCTATCTGTAAAAACTTAGGATACAAGATATTAAGCTTACCTCAATATTATGCATCACTTTGTGTTGGTAGTTTGCATTAAATGAAAATATAAAATGAAAAAAAATCGTCTTTTTTTGGATCTAATATGACAAACTGCTAAAGGGGTTAAATGTGTCTGAATTACCATCACCGTCTTTGGACGTGATGTGAATCCATAATGACAGAAGGAAGCCATTTTTTTGGGGGATGGTTCCCAGCCATAACTGCAGCTTTTTCCAATGTTCTTGAACGAGACATTTCAGACACCCGTGTTCTTGGTTGAACTTGAAGCACCTGCTATGAGCCCAGCTGGGACACAGTGACTAGCTTGTCCCTTACATAAAGTGTCAGCTTGCACCTTATTAGCATCACTTCATTAAAATATGATCCAGCCTCCCCATTTGTGGAGTGGCTCACTAAAACAGCACTGCGGCCTCATTGTTTTGCCATGAGAAAAGGCATCCTGGAATAATTAGCGGCTTTGCCAGTGGAATGGCCTGTGATGTAACAGAACTGAGATGTTTGACATTATTAGAATGCCCCATTTCTATTCGCCACTGTGGCACTTCAGAGTCCTTTCATGTGTATTCTAGCATGTACATCCTACAGAGCAGTGGACCACCCAGCACCCTCATCCTGGGAGAAATGTGATGGTCTCATCCTTCATCTTTCCACCACTACCCTCTTCAAGCTGTTCAATATTTGCAGCCTCTTCTTGTCCTCTACCATCTTCATTTATATTGGTTAAACAAAAGTTGGCTATTTGTTTTTAGAAAAGCAACAGTTTGTACTTCTTTCCCACCATAATAATGCAAAGTGGTTTCCCTCATTGCGCAACTCTGCTGCAAACACGGCAAACCCCTAAATCAGCTTACCGTCTCCAACCTCAGCATGAACGGCATTTGGCTCGTTCAAATGTAATTCATGCTGTATCACGTTAATTTCCCGTCCGTTGGCAGGCTGAGTGAAGCACTGCAGGAACTAATGTAATTACTTCTTAGTGTCAATTCTAAAGGAATAGCACTAAAAGTGGAATGCCTAGCCTGGCAAAAATACATTCACCTCTTTTTCGGAGTCAGCAAATATAAGACTCATGTGCAAGAGACAACTGATTGTCTATGACAACAGTGCTACTGTTTGTAAATGTAATTAGCAAAATATGCAAGGGAAATAAGCTGGTGAAATTGCTGTATAGCTGGTCAGCCACATATTTTTTTTCCCCCATTGCAACTGTAAGGAATCCAGTTGTAGCTGATAAACATGTCTGATGCTTTACCAGGACCTGCATTCTCCATAGCTTATAAATTGGCTGGAGTCAGTAGTTCAGAATATGTTTCTTTGCAAAAAGATCCACACGTAGCTTGTATTTTATCTTCACTGTAGAGCAAAATGATCATTAGTCTGTTTGGCTTGGCAGACCAGCCATTAAGGAATCTGTCTAAACCTGGTTGCCTCACCCCTACTTTCAAAGCTGCTTCTCTGTCTGCTAGCAGGAAGCAGCCTGCAAGTTCTCAGAGTGAGTCAAATATGAGTCTGACGTGGAGTTCATCTTTTGAAAGTGCTTTCCTAATGTCTGTGTGCAAATGAGGAGATACATTTTTCAGTTTCTATGGCTGTTAAGCTAATTAAAAGTTAATGTATCAACCTAATTTCAGTGTAATTTTGACAACCGGCTTTTGTGCTGAAATGTGCTGGACAGAGCCCTAGTGGAGGGAGCCCAGATGTCAGTCGAAGGTACTGTACCATCATGATGAAAAATGTAGTGTAGAGTGTAGAGGACTGAATTTTAGAGTAGTAAGGATAATTTTGAGTGTAGCAGCCCGCTATGCAGAAACACGCTGGTGAGAAACTAGCTATAATTTCAGTGAATTTCAATTTTGGAAAATGTAGGTAAAGAAAGGAAAGGATTAAGCCTTTGAACCTCTCACAGCCGGGCTCAGCAAGTAAGTTTATAAGTTTTATTTAAAAAAAGATAGGGTTACATCATGAATTTGGGCCTTTTTTTAAACTTGATCCTTTAATCAATAATTACTTAGATGAATTTATAAGAAATACCTATATAATGCAGCATTTTTTTTTTATCCATATCTCACTCCCCTACCATAAAAGTTCTGGGTTTAGGTTATATCTCAAGTATTGATTTTATCCATTCAAAATGTTGTAGTTTAAAGCATAGGTATGTGTTTTAGTTGGCCATGAGTGTTTAAAGATTTAAATCTCTGAGGTTTGTCACCACATTTTGATATCTGTAAAAAATCTAGAGTCTTTCTATCATTTCACTTGAGCATTATGTACTGATTAGTGTTGTTCTGTCTCTATGCATAGTACTTTTGTATATGCCTTTATTTTGAGAAAATTGGGAACATTAGTGCTTTGCGTGGTGCTGCAGTAGAGAAGGGTCCACATGTAGGCCACACAGAGGTTTCCTTCTTGCAGCTGTCTTTCCTATGCTTTTCTCTGCCCGTTTTCTGTCTTGATACTGTCAGTAAAGGTCAAACATTAAAAAGGCAACAGCTGAAAGAGTTTAAATAGGTTTGCAAAGGTCTGTAAGGTAGGGGTACTTCATTAAATTACAATAGATTTTTAGTGGATCTCATGAAATGTTCCGATCTACTCGATTTTATGGAGGGTTGTTTTTCTTCATTTTGGAAACGGTATTGTCTTTCCGTTAGAAATAAACTGTCTGAGCCCTTTCAATCAGTCCACACATAGCATTCTGACTGTATCATCATGAACTTGAAATTTTAACTTGAACTGAGGTCCTTTAGTGTTTTTGTGTATTCCTTTTATGAGGTTTGACCTCAGCGTGAGCTTTCTGCAATGACTCCCTCTAGTATAACTGGCAGCTGTCTCGAATATTTTCTACTTCAGCTTGGGGGGGCGGTGGGTTTTTAACTGAAACATGATGATCTCTGAAAAGTTTGGCAATGCATTTAAAGAGCCTTAGAGATTATATAAGTACAAGACAACTTCTCTAATATTACTGCTGATGTTATTCCTTCTTGGCATTGGCTTTACATACGCGAGTGCTCCAGAGCCGCAAAAGTCCAAAATATATGCTTTTATAAAATTGTTAACACGCGTATCAGTTAACTGCGACTATTTGCTGAGTAGCGCCTGGCCGGGGTTCTGCATTCTGTTTAGTTTATGGTCTTAACAGATGAGCGTAAGGTGCATTTATATAAGGACTCAGATCAACAGTATTACTTATTTTTCCACTTATCCATCAGGGGATGAATTTGGATAAATGCTGGAGGAAGAAAAAAAAAAGCATCCGTGCTAAAACTGAAGCGAACCTGACATTTTAGTGGAACTACACAGCTATCTTGTCTATTTTTCTTCCTGTCTCGAGCACAATCATTGCTGGCGGGTGTCTAGTTTGTTACCTGTCTGGGTGGGGGGGTGTCTACTTGTCTGGGGCTTTCCCACAGTTGAGAGGTGAGCCGAAAGCCTCATAAACACACAGGCCCCCTACAAAGGTCTGGTCTTCAGTTCCATGGACCAATAAAAATCAGCCTATGCTTAGGGCTAGGGTCCCTCTTAAATCCTCATACACCTGGGAAGAATTACAGCCAGAAAGTTTGAAGAAATGCACCCGGAGGTCACAAAGGCCAGCCGCACAGACAACATACGTTCTCTGACACGAAGACAGGGTTGACTAGTTCCATGCCTGGATGGTTTCTGTGAGGGAGTTGGTATAATTATGGCTTTTATATTATATTTATGATCAGTGTTCTAGTAACTAGTTACAGTTTTTAGGTCATTCATCCAAACAGTAACTTGGGTACTTTCTTGAATACTTAAACCAAACAATAAAGGTACCCTTTTATTAAATTTTTAAATTAAAATTATTAACAAATGCATTTATGTCATCAGAACGTAAAGGTATAACGGAGGATGTTCTTTTTCTAGGTGGACCATCAAAAAATAGTGGTCCTCATAATTGTCAATCATTCTAGTGATAAGTTTATGTAAGGCTGTCCCACGTGCTTGTTTTACTTGCACTGTAACATGCAATTAAAAAAGAAATTAAACTTTGAATATGTTTTTAAATTTGTTCTCAGTTTGAATATGTTTTTTGAGAACACATTCAAAGTTTAATTTCTGGATTCTATTTTTTTTTTTTCAGATTAACTTTTACAAACTGTATTTTTCTGAATTTATTTAAAATGTTTTGGAATAAAAAAAACTGCTTGAAAAAACACATAATTACAGAAGCCATAAATCTCCATTAATTACTGTTTTGATCCAGAACAACTTGGCTGAAATTGATCAACTGATCCAGTAATGGCAGTGGGGGACTGGGAAGAATAATATTATTTTTTAAATGTTATTATTTTTACCCTAATTTACAGCCAGATATATTTCTTTTTATCCTTTTCCCCTTCACCTATTAACTAAAGGAAATAATCCGCAAGAACTAACAAACTGGTTCTCTCTCCCAAAGGTCAAAACACAAACTCTCTAACTTGATAATTGAAGTGATTTTATTGTCTAATGGTAGATTTTAGATTCAAAGTTTTTTGTCAATAGTAATTGGGTATGAATGTGCTTTCTAAAAGCCTTTCTTTCTGAACTTGACAAACACGCTAACTTGGACCTCATCCACACAGACAAGTTTCGGTTATTAGGTTTATTGTTAAGGTATTTTGTCTTTTAGACAATAATAACTTCATCTCCATATCAAACCCCCTTGCACCTCTTTTGCGTCATGGTTTTGTCTTCACTTCACGTGAGCCGTCTATGCATGTCCAGTGTTTTTGTCAGCTGTTTTGGTATGATTCTGTGGTGTTACAGCTCCCTCAAGGACCCACTACAGCAACTATGTCTTCAGTGGTGCTGTGTGCACTTATACGGATGTTTATAAAATAGATACAGTGTTCGTCTTCGTGTGGACAAGGCTTATATAAAATTTAACCATTCCCTATCTGGGAAGTGTTTTTGAGTTTTTCAAGGCAGGTTTTCAAAGCATTAAAGTCATAGGGAAGTCATATTTCGATGTCAAATCATTCTCTTAAACATGTATATAAATGTACTCTTTATCAGATTATGTTGTCCCAAAATTTAGAAAATTTCTATTAAAAAAGAAAATCCTATCTTAAAATCAGTGGGGGGGTTTTCTCGTTATCTTATGCAGGCCAGTTAGTTATACGTCAGCTTGTACACATTAATTCGGCCAATCATACATCAACAATCATCTGTCAATCAAATTTTTTCAGTCCTAGCATCTTGATTCAAATGTTGCAGCTAATATATGCAACAGTTGAAATAAGAATAATTTCCTTTCCCATTGAGTTCCATCCCAGTGTTCACGGGGATGGACGTCTTTGTCTTCGGCAGGCGTAGAGCTAACAGAACTGGCAGCATTGCGAGGCAAAGGCTCAAGCATGTACGGCTGTAAGCCCTCTGCACCAAACCAAGCTTCTTCCGCACTGGCGTCCTCCTCTGAATTGTACAATGTATGATGGAGGAGACTCATTCATGACCTCCGACACAAAACTCTTCTGCTCTTGCATGTTTCCGCTGTCCATAGCGTTCCTTGACAGTGTTGTTTCTAAGTCGCCAATTTAGTGCTTCTTGGTCCCAATGGAATTTCCCATTGAGAACCTACTAGCACTGAGTTGTTAACTGGTTAGCAAGATGCTTCAAAGAAACTGCCCACAATCCAACTTGCTTGAGAATCTTCCGCCACAACAACGCCACCTCCTTGATAAACAACGAATCACATTTACTATATTCACTAGTGTGAAGTCGTGCACCACTCGGGAGATTTCGGAAATGCAACGGTTGGAACAGCCGCTTCCCTACGACTTTAAGTGAACATGTGTTGTACTTCTAAGTGAAAGCAGAATTGGATTGGCGTGAGACTGACTTCTATTTATTTTTTCTGCAGGTGTACTTTGACTGTGGTGCCAAGGTGGATGTATTGGATGTCCAGGGTCTCATTCTGTCTCCTGGTTTCCCCTACAACTACTCGTCTGGGACTCATTGTGTTTGGCAGTTTGTTGTTCCTGTTGATTACCAGCTTGTTTTGGAAATATTTGACTTCGACGTGTTTGAAAGCCATGACTCTGAAGCTCAGTACTCTGCTTTCTCTAACTTTGAAGAGGAAGCCGAGGAAACGACTACCAGTTTACCAGCTGATGAAAGCTTGTCGCAAGATGCAAGGCCTACACATCAAAGTGCAAGAGATATCTCAAAAACTCAACGTTCTTTCCAAGATGGCGTCCTCAGTCAAGTTGTGGTCCAGGAGCAGTCTACAAAAATGGAGATTGCAGAAGTCTCAAGTTCTGCTAAAAGGTCTGCAGATCCATCCTCTAGTCAGACCTCATCACCCCCTACTTCCCTTCTTCTCCTCCCTGGTGCTATAGCTTCTGCAGACAAGGTCACCAACTCCGTCTTTGTCCCCTCTTTAAATGGAGATTTTCGTACTGATTCGAATCAAAACACAGTTATGGAAGAGACCACCTTTGGTTCACCACCCTTCACTGATACTCCTGCTGTGAGCCCTGAAACTCAACAATCCATACTTGACGCCTGTCCCCATGACGTCCTTTACATCTCGGACCTCATCACCTTTTCCTCTAGGTTCTGTGGGTCCAACCGGCCTCCCAGCAGCCAGCTGGTTTTTGGCTCAAGCCATGAGATGGTGGAGGTCATCATGGAGCTCATCACCACCACCCACTGGGGACGTGGATTTGCTCTTCTCTTCCACTACCACAACCTGACTGAGCTGGGAGGTAATCAGCGAGCCATGTCCCCGTCAGACAGAAAGGTGGACTCCCTCCTCGCTGCTGTGAGCGGAGCTGCCTTCTTCACTCTGATACTTATGAGTGTTCTCTGCATCATTTTCAGGTAACGGAAAAAACAAAATTATTTAGAAAAGTAACAATAAACTAGATCCATAGGTGTCTCTGTTTAGGAAAGAAGCAGTTCAGCAGATGAGCAACTAGCCAGTTTTCCTGACAAAAAGGAAAGAAGAGAACACATACAGTTAGTCAGAGGCCCAACTCTATCATCTGTATTTGGAGGTATTGATGTCAGCAGCCCATCTTATGTCTCTTTCCAGAATGGTGTCCTTACCAACAGTACCAGACAAGATGAAGCTACTATGATTGGGAAAAGCAAAGAGAACATAAGTTAAGGGCTGAACTAAGAAATGCGTCACAATGGGAGAGTAGAAAAAGAATGACGCAGAATGATGAAAAGGGCTCTCTATGTCCTCCAGCAAAGTCTATAGCAGCAAAGCTATTAAGGTAGCTCAGGATAACCTGATCTACATACTATAAGCTTCATCAAAAAGAAAGATTTTAAGACTAGCCATAAATACGGTGGCCCAGAAGTGCAAACTGCAACTACAAATCTAAAAGCGCAACTACATTAAGGAAATCGCAACTACATAAAGCAAAGCGCAACTACATTAAGAAAAACAAAACTACATAAAGCAAAGTGCAGCTACATTAAGAAAAACAAAACTACATAAAGCAAAGCGCAACTACATTAAGGAAAACACAATTACATTAACCTACCGGAAAAGGTAGTTACCAGTGGGAAACATGAGACATCGCTGATTGGACGACGGCGCCGTTTGACCCTTGAGCCGGAAGTTGTGTCGTCTGAACAGTCCAGCTTCTTTTAAGTGTGTCTTCAGTGTACGCAAACTAACTGAAATTTCGTGATTAGTCTTAAGCATATCCAGTATCACCTCGTACGTATGTCCTGATTCAAAATATTTCTGGATAACGGCAGCTATGTTTGGGGCGCCGACAATATCTATGTTTTCAAAAGCCGCAGCAGGCAGAATGACTTCCGGTTCAAGGGTCACACGGCGCCGTCGTCCAATCAGCGATGTCTCATGTTTCCCACTGGTACCTACCTTTTTTTTTCAACATGACATCTGGGCAAGATTTTCAGCATTTATTAGAAGTTAGTAACGTTAGAATTAATTAACATAAATTACCACATACATTCCCTGGAGAGTAAAGTAGTTAATCATAACTGAGATTTCCAAAATGCTGCAACCTTTCACAGATGCAGACTGAGACCAAGAGCTCAAACTAATCCTGTTTTTGATTCCTCTGTTTTATATGTGAAAGATTTGAATACACGACAAACATAACTAATTGCACAAAATGGCTAAAGACCCTCCAAACTCTAGCTTTCTGTGGAAGTCTGCTTAACAGTCAAAAATGCATTTTCCTGGGTAAAAAAAGTTTTTCAAGCTATTTAGTGGTATTTATTATGATACAGAGTGATGATTGAATGAAAAAATCCATTGCAGCCTTTACATTGTGTGGCTGCATATTACAGCAGTCAACCCCCAACAAATACAAGCACTTCTCTTAAAAAAAGCAAACGAGAACAACCCCCAGGAATAAAACAACTACCATATTTAGGACCTTATTAGCATCAATTAGAACGGTTTCATGGCTAACAAATACATATAGCTGCATTTAATCATCTTTTTAAAAATATTCTTATCATTGATGTCTCATTCACTGTTTTTCCATGTTTGAATTGAACATTAGTGAAAATATGGGAAAAATAGCAATCCCATCAAAACTTTTTTGTTCTTGAGGCTGTAGTTTTACTGAATAATTATATATGATATCAAGACAGTCCACCTCTAATCACATAGCAAAATAAAAAAGTATTTTTTTTTTAGCTGAAAATCAATCCTTTGTTCTTTTTCGGTCTGTTACTCTTAGTAAGCTGAAGGAGGCAGTTCAGTGTAAAGATTATAAGGGCAAAAATAAAGTGAACTTAATTAAACATCTTACCTGGGTAAGGTCTAAAATGAAAAGGACTCTTGTTCAGTGATCCAAAGTCCTCTCTTGAGATGAAATTTAATTTTACATTTCGTTTGGAAATCAGGAGGAAGACTGGGGATCAACAGAATTACAGTATCTGGATTTTTTTTTTTTTTGCACTGTAAGTGAGGATATGAGATAGTCCACTGTGTTTTCTGAAGTCAATGCAGGATTCCACCAGGAAATTTACTGCATACTTCCTTTTGCTGATATTATTAATTTTCCTGCAGGACTTGATGCCTGCATGCTGCCAAGGTTACCTAAATTGGTTCAGTGACCATGGAGTTAGTGTGCCTGAATGGTTAGAAAAATTCTCCTGACCGGAAACCAAAAGAGAATGTATGGGGTATTGTCAATGTGTTGAGGGACACATACCTAACACTTTTTATTATTCTTCATCATAGTTCATATTTTCTGTTTTTTTCAGAGCACTGAATTTGGGGTTTTTACACAGAAGATGATTAGGGCCATTGAAAACAAACTAACTAAAAAAGGCCAAATAATAGCCATTAAATTCTAACTTGAATTCAGAATTATTTAGATTAAATATTTTTGTTTTAGTATTTTTTTTTTTATTGACCATAATCATCTCCCCTATTATAATTATCTGTAACCCATCATCAACAGCATTAAAAAAACTAAGTGATTGAAATAGTTCATTCCATTTAATGACTTTGAGCTTTAATTTCTAAAATGGGCAACAAAAGAATTAACTTGTAGTTAATATTGTAGTATTTTGGGATTTGCCTCGGGGTAGTTGATAAGGTTATGTACTGTGATTTCTAATACAAATATGTCACACACCCTTATTGTTTGGATGGTTCCTGGTGATTTTGTCATTTTATATTCCTTGTTAAATTAAAAATTTAAGCAAATATAGTTGTTTCATCTAATGTCATTTATTTTCATTTCGGATTTTTCACCTGTAATGTAATGTTTTTATTTTCCTACAATCTTATAGTGTAGCAAGTCAGCTTTTTTTCCCCCAAACATATATTTTCACAGAAGGAGTCAAAACACAGATCTACAAACACAAATAGCAGTAAAAGTTGGTTGAGACTTCAGTTGACATGGCACAATTAGTTTGTGCTCTGAAGTTGTAAATTAAAGTCCAAAAATTCAAATAGATCGCCGCCTGCAGTCTAAATTTCTACATAGAAATTGGAAGTTCAAGACCAAGATGGCGGCGCGAGTACATCGCAAGGCTGACGGTCTTATTTATCATGCTATTGCACTTCTGGTTAGACCTAAACTGCATTTCGTTGCCTTGTACCTTTGCAATGACAATAAAGTTGAATCTAATCTAATCTAAGTTCCTCTAAACAGATGCAACTTTAAAATCCAACATGGTTACCCCACATTTATGAAAGTGTTGAACTGTTAACCAACTCCTCCAATGGCTTTTAACCCAGTAAACCTCTGCCTACTACCACTACTATTGTCTTTGAGTAAATATGTTCCTCTTCTGCAAATGCAGACCATGCAAACATTTTTGCAGACTCTTAAAGCCCATATTATCACTACAACCAACTGCATCTTCTGCTGTTTTTTCACCTTATGGGTAAAGCACTCTCAACATTGATCTGACGTCGTTCTCAGGTCAAGGGTCAGACTCATGCAGTATTTTATCAAGAGAAATATTCATAGGATCTCAACTACTGCATCTGTCACCTCTACAGGTTGGCTGGTCTGGCAGAAAATGCACAAACCCACGCCTGTATCGTCACATCTCTGTTATGTTGACTCAGCTGGGCGCCTTAGTGACTGATGTGGCTCCTCTTTGGTGATAAGTTGGCTTTAAATGCAACGGTGTGGCTTCCTTGATGTTGATTCGTTCTCACCAAACACCGAAAGGGCATTCAAGGTGCAGCACCTGGCATCAATTCCAGCGCACAAAACCAGAAAGGCAGCATGAAAGTAATGGGCGTAGTAACAGAGTGAATAGGGGACACCCGGGAGAGGTAGAGTCCGGTGTGAGTTTGGTAGCAGCCCCATTGAAAGGCTATTAAAAGGTGTAATTTACATTCCCAGCCCCAAATAGACGAGGCTAATCTTTAACAAATGTAATACTATCTGTTCCGAAGAGCTGTTTGTTGAAACCCATTATTTCAGATGGGTATGAACTTCTGCAAGATTGAGATTTGTACCTATATTATTATTTTACTCAAAGAATTTGAGCACCTCAGAATCAAAAGTCCCTTTGCCAGCACAGTAACTCTACAGCTTTTTGCTATTAAGGCCAGTAAAATAAGAAACAGGTTTTCCATGAAATCACAAATGTGTATAGCAACAACAAAAACAGCCAATCGTGAGAACATGTGTTCATCTGCAGCTCCAAACTCAAGCTCAGTAGCTGCTTTCTATCCCCCCTGATGTTCCCTATTAATTTACGAGTTCACCGAAACGACTGGCAGCAGGCCAAGCAAGTCAGACCCAGTCATGCATGTTTTAAGACGCGCAAAGTTCACCTTCAAAGGTTCCTCTTTTTGTTAAAAAAAAAAAAAACAACAACAAAAAACAGGCACAAGTGGATGAGCAGGGGTTGCCCTCCGTTGACTGACAGGTAATGAATTCACTCAGCTGTAATATTCATTTCTAATAAGAGCCAGTTCCTGTGTGTTTTAACACTTCACTGGTTCACATAGACCTCAAAACATTGAGAAAAATGTCAGAATAGAACGTCATAAACATGTTGGTTTAATAAGTTAAATGATAAAAAGATCGGTAGCAGTAGTCACAGGTTTCTCTTTACCTTCTGTAACAGGTAAAAACTCAAATATACTGTATTGAGATTCTATATAATAGAAGATCTCAACATTTGTTAAGGAGAAGGAATGGATGCTGGATATTTTTAAAAGTTTTCTACCAAAAAATTAAAATTTCAGTCTACTTTACATAGAATATACTGCCTTTACTAGGCACCAAATGTAACTGTGTGTAACCAATACTTAGTATAAACCTGATTGTCTTGTGTGCTTCCAAGAAGACAATTTGAGGAGAAAGTTGGGAAAAGCATTACAGCAGACTTAAGTAATGGAATAACATTTGAACATCACATAGCTCCGTTTAATCCATTCCTGGAAAAAAAAAAAAAAGAGCATGGCACAACTGAGAGACCTAACAAGAAATTATGGACAGCCTAAGCTGACAGGCCCAGCATGGAGAGATTTAATTAGTAAAGCATGCAAGAGGCCTCCGTTTAATCTAGAGATCCACAGTTGGAAGAAGCAAAACATTATCAGGAAAGTTATTTTTCTTAAACTCCACATATTTGCCTTTTTTATTGCAAGAAGAAAGCAAAAACCACCACAAGTCATGTAGGGGACAAAGCAAAGTTTAGAGTGTTCTTTGAAGAGATGAATAATTTAGTAATTTAAATTTTTGGCCTAAATTCAAAAAGACTGAGATTACAGGAAGATGGAAGGAGAAAAATGAGGAAAAAATTGCACATTAAATAAGTTTTAAGTTTATAAAATAAATGCATGCAACTACTCTCATTCACATTTCAAAAGTTACATCTGTGCAGATTCAACAACATGAGTCCCCCAATATATCACAAGCATATGTTCATCCTCCTTCTCTGCGTTCTCTTGCTTTTCTTGCGCCTATAGATTAGCTCCTACTCGTGTGTGGATCTGTTTCTGTACGATCATGTCAACTTTTGTCATTTTAAGAGAAGAACAAGCCAGAGAAAATAAACCACCTGTGATTGTCTGCTTTTCAAGAAATCCTGGCTCTTCAAACACTGTTTTCTTCCTGGTTGTGGCTATTAGCAGTTGCAAAGCATCCTCAGCCTAATAACTATTTTTCTGACTTCACATGAAAAAGCCATCTTTGTCTTTAGCTGACAACTTTTTAAAAACGCAATGCTCGACATAAAAGAGAAAACAAAAGCTTAATGGTTCATAATCTGATTAGAAATTTGAATATCTGCTTTCATACAGAAGTGTTTATTTAATCACCACTTCACCTCAACAGTGAAGCTAACATTAGCTTAGCTCATAAGAATTTTAAAAATGTAAGTTTTTAGAGCTACTGCTCTCAGAACACATTCATGACTGTGTTAATTCAAATCAGTTTATTTATATAGCGCCAATTCACAACACATGCCATCTCAAGGCACTTTACAGTTAACCAGATCATACAGTCAAATTGATTCAAAATTTCTATCTAAGGAAAACCAGTTGATTACATCGACTCATTGACTGGAAGGCAATCCCTCACACTAAGCATGCTTGTAGCGACAGTGGAGAGGAAAAACTCCCTTTCAACAGGAAGAAACCTCCAGCAGAACCAGCTCAGTGTTGGCTGCCGAGGCCAACTGGGGTTCAAGGAGACATAAGCAGAGATACGTTGTAAATGTTAAGCAGAATTATTTAATAATGACTTCAATTAACCAGTTTTTAACTCTTTAAAACAACAGCATTTATCCTGAAGAGGGTCGGCCATATTAAGTCCCATCTGTAACCAATTATATATATGCGAGAGAGTGGCTTATAAGGCCATCCATTATAAATGGTTATAAAGTTCTGCATATTTGTCGCACACATTCACTGAGTAAAGAAATATCATAGCTGAAAACTCCCCAAAATGTGGGGCCTATTTAGTTATGTCTTTGGTCTAATAGAGAAACCTTGACTTTTTTATCATAAACTAGAAAAACACTCGGAGAGCACACACCTGCGCCAAGTATCAAATTTAGCCCCAAATTGTGATTTGCACCTATAGTTAAAACTCAGTCATGATCTGGATCATTACCAAATTTAAATTGTTTTTTTGCATGACGCAGACCTCTGGTTGAGGAAAAAAAAAAAAAAGTTTGATCCTGCTAACAGACAAACAGACTTCGAAATATTTTATTTAGTCATTTTGTACATACAAGTGTATACAAAAAGATAAAGGTTAGCAGCAGTGATAAAAACGCTGATAAAAAACACTGTGGTGGGAAAAAAAAGTGATATAAACATACGACTGTGTAGTTACAGTTCCAACATTCAGGTTTTTTTTTTTTTTTGTTTTTTTTATAACCCATTTTATTATATTTAGCAGTGTAATGGCAATGGGTAAGAAGCTGTTCTGGAATCTCCTGGACCTGCATCCAATGCTTCAAAGTCCTTTTGATCAGTGAGGTAGTGTTTACATTCCAGGTGAGGGTGTCTGTGATGTGCACACCTAGGAATTTTGTGCTGCTGACCACCTCTACAGCTGAGCTGTTGATGACCAGTGGAGCGTGGTTAGGCTGGTTCTTCCTTCATTTTTTCCACGTTCAGGATCAGGCTGTTATCTCTGCACCACCAGCTGCTCCACCTCCTCTCTGTAGTCCTGGTGTTGTCGTCTCTGATGTGGCCCACCACCGTGGTGTCGTCTGAAAACCTCACGATGTGATTGGTGGTGAACCTGGGGACGCAGTCATGTGTCATCAGGGTGAACAGCAGGGGGCTCAGGACGCAGCCCCTGAGGGGGAGCCTGTGCTTAGGATAATGACATCAGAGGTGTTCTGTCCAACCCAGACTGACTGAGGTCTTTTGGTGAGGAAGTCTAGGAGCCAATTTTGAAGGGTTGTATTAAAGCCCAGCTGTTTCAGTTTTCCCATCAGTTGCTGTGGGATGATGGTGTTGAAAGCTGAACTGAAGTCCAGGAACAATATCCACATGTGGGTGTTCTTCTCAGGGTGTGCCAGGCTCAGGTGGAGAGTAGCAAAGATGGCGTCCTCAGTGGAGCGGTTTTGTCAGTAGGCAAACTGGAACGGGTCGAATGTTGGCGGCAGACTGGAGACGATGTGTTCTTTAACCAGCCTTTCGAAGCACTTCATCATGATTGGAGTCAGTGTGACAGGCTGGTAATCATTTAGCAAGGTTCCTGAGGCTTCTTTTGGACCGGAATAACGGTGGACTTGAAGCATGCTGGCACTACGGATCGGTCCAGCGAGGTGTTAAAGATGTCTGTGAGGACTCCAGCCAGCGGATCTGCACACTCTTTATACATTACACCCGCCCAGGTTTGGGTATGTTATCAGGCCCTGGGGCCTTCCTCGGGTTGACTTTCCTCAGAGTTCTCCTCACTTCAGCTACGTCCAGGTTTAGTGTCTGGTACACTGTTGATTTTTCAGGTTTTCTTGCAAAGCTTGTAGAAGACTGTAATTTTTATCATAGGTACTCTTAGACTGTGAGTGATGGAATCTTAAACAAAAATCCAGAAAAATACAATGTATGATTTTTAAATAGTTAATTTCCATTTTATTGTTTGAAATAAGTATTTGATACACCAGAACAATGAAACTTAATATTTGGAACAGAAACCTTTGTTTACAATTAGAGATCAGACGTTTCCTGTAGTTCTAGACCAGATTTGCACACACTGCAGCAGGGATTTTGGCCCACTCCTCCATACAGATCTCCTCCAGAGCCTTCAGGTTTCGGGGCTGTCGCTGGGCCACACGGAGTTTAAGCTCCCTCCAAAGATTTTCTATTGGATTCAGGTCTGGAGACTGGCTAGGCCACTCCAGGACCTTAAGATGTTTCCTACGAAGCCACTCTTTAGTTGCCCTGGCTGTGTGTTTTGGGTTGTTATCATTCTGGAAGACCCAGCCACGACCCATCTTAAGTGCTCTTACTGAGGGAAGGAGGTTGTTGGCCAAAATCTCACGATACATGACCCCATCCATCCTTCCCACAATATGGTGCAGTCGTCCTGTCCCCTTTGCAGAAAAGCATCCCCAAAGAATGATGTTTCCACCGCCATGCTTCACGGTTGGGATGGTGTTCTTGGGGTTGTACTCATCATTCTTCTTCCTCCAAACATGACGAGTGGAGTTAAAACCAAAAAGTTCTATTTTTGTCTCATCAGACCACATGACCTTCTCCCATTCCTCCTCTGGATCATTCAGATGGTCATTTGCAAACATCAGACGGACTTTGACATGCGTTGGCTTGAGGAAGGGCACCTTGCGTGCACTGCAGGATTTTAATCCTTGACGGCGTAGAGTGTTACTGATTGTTTTCTTTGAGACTGTGGTCCCAGCTCTATTCAGGTCATTGACCAGGTCCTGCAGTGTAGTTCTGGGCTCATTCCTCACCTTCCTCAAGATCAATGATGCTCCACGAGGTGAGATCTTGCATGGCGCCCCAGACCGAGAGAGATTTTCCGTTATTTTGTATTTCTTCCATTTTCTAATAATTTCACCAACTGTTATTGCCTTCTCACCAAGCTGCTTGCCTATTGTCCTGTAGCCCATCCCAGCCTTGTGCAGGTCTACAATTTTATTCCTGATGTCCTTACACAGCTCTCTGGTCTTGGGCATTGTGGAGATGCTGGAGTGTGATTGATTGAGTGTGTGGACAGGTGTCTTTTATACAGGTAACGAGTTCAAACAGGTGCAGTTAATACAGGTAATGAGTGGAGAACAGGAGGGCTTCTTAAAGAAGAACTAACATGTCTGTGAGAGCCAAAATTCTTACTGGTTGATAGATGATCAAATACTTTTTTCACACAATAAAATGGAAATTAATAATTTAAAAATCATACATTGTATTTTTCTTGATTTTTGTTTTAGATTCCATCACTCACTGTTGAAGAGTACCTATGATAAAAATTAGTCTTCTACAAGCTTTGCAAGTGGGAAAACCTGAAAAATCAACAGTGTATCAAATACTTGTTCTCCCCACTGTATGTAGGAAGTCAGCATTTGCTGCATCTACCAGGGGATGTGTTGTAGTCTGTGATCATCCGAATGCCTTCCCACATCCTCCTGGTGTGGAGAAGATCCTGGATCTTCTGGCTGTGGTTCTGCTTCGCTGATCTGATGGCATGGTTTCAGTTGGCACGCTCTGTTTTCAATGTCTCTTTATCACTGGACTTGAAAGCTGAGATCTTGATTGCTGAACCTCTCCATTTATCCAGGGTGGTTGGTTGGCCCGGGTGGTGATGTTCTTTTTGATTCTGATGTCCTCAATGCATTTGTTGATGTAGGCTGACACAGTCATGGCATACTCATCATTATTTAATAAGTTGTCATAGGTTGCTGCAGCCTTGTGCTTTTGTCTTTCGTAAAATACCTTCAGATAGTCCAATGGTGAGGCTGTCATGGTAACTGTTGCCAACCTCTCGTTTAGAGGGGAACTGCTTAATAGGTCAAATATCCCTATCTCACAGTGTTGGAGAATCTTTAAAAAAATCCAGTATTCATATTACGATCCGGATCATCACCAAAATTGTATGGATTGTTCGTTGACATGAGGGACACCTGATAAAATGCCTGTACACAGACAGACACACACAAACTAAAAAGATCACTTCCAAAGTGGAGGTAATTATTACAGAGTAAGAAAGGTTAAACTAAACAGCACATATTATTTTACCTGCTGATGCAGCAGAATTAGTGCCTTTTTGATGGTTTGCTTCTTCTAGATAATCTTAAACTAGTGTTGTACCATTGCATCAGTCGCTGCAGAGCTTGGACTGCTGCCATGGTAACAGCAGCTTCCTGTTGCGGTAGTGCGAGGAAAGTAGGGATGGAAAGATTTTTTAAAACCGTCCGAACCGTTCGGTTCGACTGTCTCGGTTCGGTTCGCGTGTGTTGCGTTCGGTTCATGCGCGGCTCCATTTTCTCATAGGCGAAGCGTGTACACTCCAGAGCAGACCGTGGCGGTACTGCGACCAAAGCCAACCACCAGTAGTAAACAAGAAGAAGAAGAAGAAGCGAAGCAGCGTAGCCGGGTGCAGCAGAAAAAAATCAGTTGTTGTGGAGAATTGTGTCGGAATGGCGAGTGGGAAAGAACTGGGGTTGGAAGACGCGCCAGCAGCACTTTATAGCTCTGCTGTATGGGACCACTTTGCATTTAGAGTGACCTACGATGACGGCGGAAAGAAAGTTGTGGATAAAAGTGCAACAGTGTGCAAGCATTGTGCAACACGGTTTGTTTATGCTAACAGCAACACGACCAACATGTCAGGCTAACCCCGAAATCCCTCATACTCCGTCAATGCTCCGCTCCGCTCCAGACCGCCTGCACAAAGCAAAGCCTACAGTCTCCACTGTGGCTCCCGTCCGCTCCGCTCTGAGTTCCTCGGAGATCGTAGAGGGCATGCGCGAGATGATTAAATTCATAGCAGCAAAACATGCGGAAATGATCCATGGTTTCCGCGGATCATTAAAAATAATTCATTAATTTTTGTCTATTTTTTTTTTATTAATTTTTATGGGATTTCGGGGTAACAATAAACATATACCGAACCGAACCGAAAACCGTGACCACAAAACCGTGAACCGAATCGAACCGTGGATTTTGTGATTTTGTGAACTGTTCCACCCCTAGAGGAAAGGCTATCTCTAAAGCAGAGGATATAGTTGTACCCTTTAGCTCAAAGAGAAGGACTCAGCTCAGCTTTGACAATGCTTCAAAGTATAGTGAGTAGGGGGAGGGAGTAGCCACTGATTGGGAACGACCAATTGCCTCAAGAGGTGGGATTTCCTGAAAAGTAGCCAATCACAGGTCGTTTGCTTTCTCTGCTTGGTTTCACCCTCAAAGTGACAAAAGTTGAAATGAGAGCGCAGAAATGGGTCGCACACAAGTAGGAGAGAATTTACAGGTGCATAAAAACAAGCGCAGAGAAGGAACATGGAGTCATTCTTGGGTGCAATTCTTGCCATAATTAAGTAACATAAGTGGAAGTAGTTTATCTTACAGCAGGATTAGGATGGTTTGAAAGGAAATGTATCCATTTTCCTGTATAGGAATGATCTATTCAAGCCCAGATCCAATGGAGAAATCTGGGCTGTCAGTGAGAGGTGGCACTCTGCAGTGCTGGGGCCCCCCAGGGCACCGTTCTGTCTCCGTTTATCTTCACCCTCTACACCTCAGACTTCACCTCCAACATGGACAGCTGCCATCTTCAGAAGTTCTCAGATGACTAGGCCATTGTAGGCTGTTTCTGAGGAGAACGAGCTGTAGTATCGATCTGGTGTGAGAAGGTCCACCTGTGTCTTAACACCAGTAAGACTTAGGGGATGGTGATAGACTCCAGAAGACCGTCAGGACATAGAAACTGTGGAGAGTTTCATATACCTGGGAGTTCACCTCAATGATAATCTGGACTGGTCTTATAACACTGATAGCTTGTATAAGAAGGTTCAGAGCTGCCCCCAGCTCCTGAGGAGGCTGAGGTCCTTAGGAGTGAGCAGGTCCCTGCTTAAAACCTTCTATGACTCTGGACTCAGTGGAGGAAGTGGCTGAGAGGAGGGTGCTGTCCAAGCTTACATCCATCATGGACAACACCTTTCACCCTCTGCACCAGAGTGTAGAAGAGTTGAGCTTTTAATGAAAGACATTTACACTGCTTTTTGACTATTGAGCCAATATAATGAGTAAATTTCTCCACTGTAAGATCAATAAATCAATCAGTCGAAACTGTTGTAAACTGGAGTCCATCTAATTTTACAAGGCTTATTCTTTCCTGCTGAGAATAGTCGTAAATAAATGCTGTACATAGTAATGATGTGCAGGCAGGCCTTTTAGATTTTCACATGAAAATAATTTTAAAAACCATGTATCATTTTTCTCCCATTTTCCAATTATGCACCACTTAGTGTCGGTCTGTCACACAAAATCCCAATAAACACATTAAAACCTGTGGTTGTAACTGTCAAAATAAGCCAATGTTAGAATAATGCTGACTCTCCTCCGTTTATAGAAATATAGTCTGGTTAGAACTTGTTATCACATATAAAGTCTAAAATTCTACCAGGAAAAATGTAATAACAGCTCAGGATCAGCCAATGTAAGAGGGGCTGGAGAACCGCTAGAACATTTGTGCGAAACCAAGAGTGCGGTGCATCTTGCTTCATCATTCAATGACACAACAGACCAGCTACTGAGTGAGATAGCCACAGGTATGTGGGAGTTATAATACTGAAAGCTAATGAAGGTGATTACAGTGCCAGAAAAAGCTCTAATTTCAGCACAGCTAGATGGGACTGTATCCATTTTTACATTTCTGGTCAAATTGTGAACATCGGAGTGGTTTTTCTTCCAGCAGCAGCTTCATTAAAATGCTTTCTCACAGATCTGTCTTTAATTAGCACTTGAACTGATTTGGTTATTCATCTTTTCCAGACCCAAACTGTGTCCAAAAAGAGCCAGTTCCTCCACCTCCGGCAACTCTGAGGTATAGAAACAACTTCAGTTTAACACAAAGAGAAATGTTTTTTCTTCTTTTTTTTTTAATCCCTCACAATGTCCTTTATGCTAAATATGATCCTTTTACAAAATTTGGGCTGAAGATACACAAAGAATAGAATAAACAGTTAGTTTTCCTTAGTTGAACTGCGTGGAAAACATAACCAGACTGTTAAATCCATAAAATTGGAGTCAGGGGCTCCATATTAAGTGCTGATTATAAGAGACTCCATAGGGAGTGAGAGGCGGACCTTGTCCTGTTTAAATCTCTGACATCAAGGCGCCTGTTGTTTTCCTTTTCCATAGCAGTGCGTGTAGTGAAAGAATTTGTGGGATGCCTATGAGTCTGGCAGGGCATTTGAAAAGATTTTGAGATTACTTGCTATTGACAAGTCTATTTCTCCTTATAAGCTAATTTTTTCCTGTGCGGTTTTCAAGTCTTGTTTATCTAAAGTCTGTGTTTATAAAGGGGATCATATGTTGGTTTGAAGATATCCAATTTTCCTAGATCATCCCTGTTTGTTTTTACCACATGAGACTTCTCCCCTACCTGCACCCTTGTCTCTGCTTTCTTATTCACTGGTCAGACATTCCTCTAAAACGGAGGTTTATCTGGGATCACTGAACATTTTTTTTTAAATATTTCACTACTGCCTACACTGCTGCTTTCTGTAGATCTAACTCATGCACTCCCCACTGAGCTGAACCAACTCGGGTTCACTCCAGGTCACAGATTTACAACAAAGGCTGTTTGGTAATATTTGTAAGGCCAGCTTTAAAGCCTTATTATCTTTACCTGTTTTCTTTAAGTGACAATTATACTTAGATTTGTTTCGCTGTTCAACTTTTAAGGTCAAAGGAGAATACAACAAACCAATTAAAATATATAAAATAACTACATAAAACGTGTATTCTTTTTATGTTCTACCGTATTTAAAGTTAAATATTATAATTTTATGGAGTGAATTTTGTTTCATTATTGTTGCAAAGAACAGCTTTTGAAACAAAAATACTATTCAGAAACTGAGCTTTGTAGAACTTTTTATTTAAAAAAGGATTTGATAGCAACTTTGCAGATTTTATATTTTTTTCTGATTACTGTATTTTATTTTATATTTTTTCATAGTTGTTTTTTGATTTTCTCTTGTTCAGATTAAATTTTATGAATTGCATTCTTTTCAAATTGTGTTTTACAATTTAAAAAGAAGGGCTTTCCTTTAGAGTAAGGAGCCAAGATGCATTACTATTGGTCTAATGGATGTTGGCAACAGCATTTCTATTTATCAATGTGGGCTTAAAGTGAAGAGAATTTGATTGTTAAAACACAACTTGAAAAGAACCCAATTATGTGGTGCGGTAGTGGTGCAGGGGTTAAGTGTGCAACCCATGTGCAGAGACTTTGGTCCTCTAATGCAGCCCTCGCAGGTTTGAGTCCTGGCCTGTTGACCTTTGCTTCACGTCTTCCCCCACTCTCTAATCCTATTTCCTGTCTGCTTACATAGAAAAATAAAACTGATAAAATAAAGCCCACTAGAGACTATCAAATCAGAAAAGAGCGGGATTTGTAAGAAGCTTAAAGGTGTTGTGGTGGATTTTAGCGAATTTTTCAAAAGATCCGCCCTCTCCAATTCTAAAAAAGTGTACGTGCGAGAGCATGCACAAGCCCATTTCTCCTCGTAAACGGCCTGTTTAAAATGTGCTGTTCTCATAGCTCATATAAGCTTATTTTGACCACATACAGCAGGGACGTTATAGTAAACTCAGTTAACTGACCATTCGGACAGATGATCACTGCTTTTTGCTCCGTTGGTCACGTAACTTCTCCTCCACTGCGCGGTGCCTTTTTTATGAGTCGCCGCTGTCGGGTAGCTACCATGATGCTTTGCAAGGAGAGCTCTCCCAATGATCTCTATTTATTCACTGGAATGTTGATTGCCTGAAAAAGTGAAGCCGGCGTCAGTCATGCTGGTACTCCCCACTCCCATGGAGACGGGCAGTAAAAAATCCCTACATGTGTAGCATCTGGCTGCAAAAACAAGCAGTTGCTGGCGTTGGGAAGTCGTTCCACATCATTCCACAGTCGTTTCACAGTCAGTGGATGTACTAACCAAGGAAATCCATATATAGGCTGATGTATCGTATAGTATAGAATGTAGCGTAACATTAGTCTGGCTATCTCAGACTGATTTAAAGACATTGACTGAGTTATCCATTGACAATGTGTCTGACGTTAGAGAATAGTAAGTAAATAGAAAGTAATTAATTGTGAAATGTAAATGTAGCAACTCTTTATTGAGTGGATGATATCGCATTCCTGTAGTGTTTGTTGTATATCTCATTTTAAAAAGTTATGTAAATAAATAAATATATATATATATATATATATATATATATATATATATATATATATATATATATATATATATATATATATATATATATATATATTTTTTTTTTTTTTTTTTTTTTTTTTTTGCATGTTATATTGAGGGGAAAAATTTTACCTATATACTTATATACCTATATATAAAATATAAAAAGTTTCATTTCTTAGTTTCCTTTTTTTTCTCTAGATTTCCATTTACAAAACATGTTTTTTGCAATAATACTGGGAAAAAAACTCCCTCTGTAGTCTTCCGGATCATAATCTAAATTCTGACAAATTATCTAAAATAATTAAGCTTAGCCATGCAAGACGACGAGGTTAATTCCAAATGATGTTAAATCATTCTGAGGACCATAGAAAAGCTGTTTATTTACAATCTCTACTACAGAACAGTCAACTGTGATCTCAGATCAGACGAGTCAACTCACTGAATTTAGAGCCCAGCGTGGAATCGCTGTCAGGCTGGCGGGCGTTGACTGCTGGAGTCAAATTAAACTAAACCAAGACTAAAGGCAAATTTATACTTCTGACGCATAGCCTCTGCTACTGTCAAATCTGTCTCTGTGCGCAACCATGCCCCCCGCGCAGAGGTTCTGCAACCGTCGTCGCACACCTAAAAAAAATCCTGACTATGCATTGGACGGTCACAAACCCGTGCAGACCTCAAACGGAAGTGCGCAGACTAAAAACAGCTGTGATTGGTCCTTGGTATGCCTTTCCGGCTGTCTGTGCACTCATCCTTCTCGATTCGGTGCCGGGGCGTGCCACACCCAGGAGTAATAACAACAATGGATAACCACGAA
The DNA here is from genome assembly GCF_016077235.1 of Cyprinodon tularosa. Classification (NCBI taxonomy): domain Eukaryota; kingdom Metazoa; phylum Chordata; class Actinopteri; order Cyprinodontiformes; family Cyprinodontidae; genus Cyprinodon; species Cyprinodon tularosa. Next base: position 1,144,538 of record NW_024039651.1, read on the forward strand.
GAAAGTTTAATCGAGGAGGTTCGGAAGTACAACAACTTGTACGATGCCTCAGACGTGTTGTTTTGGAAAATAAACACTCCCGCTGGCACAGCCGGAGAAGTTCTCGAATAGGCTCCCCCTAGCGCTTTGGCGGGAAACTGCTATGTTTCCCTAGAAATTCCAGACTGACGTTGCAGAAGCATACCAGAAAAACTGGTTCACAACCAGATGCAAGCGACATTTGATGTATAATCCGCCCTTAAGAAGATCCTTAAGACACTGAGGGAGGAGAGACCCAGACCAAAACAATGACAGATAGTTTTCAAGACTGTTGCTAAACTCATAACAAAGTAGTTGCTGCTTGAATAATCTGTGACATTTTATCAGCAAGTTAATGCATAACAGAGCTTTTGATTGATAGAAGTGTAAGAGTTGCATTAATTGAAACTTTTAACTAATCAATCCCGGTGAGATAATGGAGCAGCCATCTGTGATGAATTCCAATAGGTTGTTGAAGAATAGAAATAATCTGGCAGTGTGTATCTATATGTAGTAGTCTGTAATTCTTCAACAATACGACAAGTAGCTGGTGTCTGGCTGTGAATTAGTTTCCTGCAATGTCAAAACAGCTGAGGGGTGCTCTACGGACGACTAAATATGTTTACAATAAAGAGCATGAATTATTTTGAGACTGCTGAAGTCATTTAAAGTGGTCTTTGACTTAAGGAAACAACTCGTAATGTGACGTTGCCCATGTTTAATTTGGTTATTGCAAGCTGCTACTACATTCTTTATTTTGCCAATGAATATGGTGCACTGCAGAACTGTTAATCATTGCTGCTTTTGTCAAGCTGTCTTTAGCATCTTTTTTAGCTCAGTATAGTTATTACTACTTCTGGCATTCGCTTGTGTAAACGTCAGATATAAATGTGGAGTCAATCCATAAATGGTTAGATGCTGAATACTCAGAGGACAGTTGCTTTATTTTATCCTTCTAAGATTTACTGTTATGTTTTGAAATTAACTAAATTTCCTTTATTGTGTAATTGCTCCTTTCCTTAAATCCCAAAACTGTCTCAAAGATGGCTATGAATTGATGTTCCGTTGATGCATCCTTTTTTGAATTAAAGGCAAAGGAGCAAAATAAACAGCGACCAGCAAAGGTGATTCGTTATAGTATCCACACCGAAGAGTGTTATGATGAGTGTTTCCTGCTAGCTGTAATGTATGGCATGTTCAAAATAAAAATAAATCTTATTTTTCGTGTTTCCAACTGGACAGCCACTGGTCAGGGCAGGTCAGGTTAAAATTGCCAGGTTATTTATTGCACAGACTACCCATTATTTTATTTTTTTTGTGAAGGAACAAAAAAAAAAAAAGAAAACACACATTACTGAAGTGGCTTTTGGAATTAAAATGAAAAATGTCTAATAATCTGTGTGAATTGTGTTTTAGATTGCAGAGGGAGCCCAGAGCACAGCTGCAGAGTTCAGTGAGCTTCAGCTGATGGCTGAGAATCAGGCTGTTCTACAGACGCCTATGGAGACGGACGACAGCAGCCAGCCACATGCAGGTCGGGAGGTGACACACTAATACAGATGCATGTGTTCCCACATTATGGAATCCTTAATGCCTGAGCAACTACACACCGTTTGGTTTATTTAATTTTCCAGCAAGGTGAGGGACCTTTAAAAGCAGGCTATCGTGGGTGTCAATTGAGGTTTATGAAAATCCCTTTATTGATTGGGAAATTCATTCTGTGCATTTAACCCATCCCTTGGGGAGCAGTGGGCTGCCATTGTGTTGCTCCCAGGGAGCAGTGTGGGGGTTAAGGGTTTTGCTCAGGAGCCCAGAGTGGCGCCTGTGGGGATCGAACCGGGTACTTGCAACCGCACTGCTCTAACCATTAGGCCAACATGCTCCATTTATCCACACCACCATGTGATAGCTGGAATATTTTAAGGAATGATAATAATACCATCAGGCATATAAATCCTTCATTTGGTAATTTCTTTAAGCAGAAAGCCGAAGATCAGTGCACTCATTCAGAAGTGGAGATGTAATTCTTTGAAAAATGTGTCAGGGTGGATCAGAAGATGTTCCAGAATAGCCGTGTGGGAATAGATTATCTGCTTCAAATATGTCCTCATTCTCTGGTTGATTTTTTTTCACCTAACTTACTTAACTTCACATGAACTCCACCTGAACACCTGCCAATATGTCCTGATACTTGAAATGAATGTAGCTGCAAAATCTCCAGTAAATAGTAACCAGCTGTTTAAAAACAATGAATAAAATACCTGCTGTGCCACAGGTTAAGCATCAAAATGCTTCTAAAGAGAAAGAGTCACTTAACCATTTATTGATTTATATGTAAATGTTTGTAAAGGAAAATGAGAAAAGATTTAAGTGTTAATCCACGACTCCATGTTTCCTGTGATGAATACGAGTTCCATAAACCACTTTCTATATTAGGAAACAAATCTGAAAATGTCACAGATATAAAACGTTAAAAGAAAGTGAAAAATAAAAGACATGTACGAGGCATGCCTGTTTCTCTAGCTAGAACAGTGAGTAAAATTTTAAGCTAGGCTAATGCCAGAGCTATTATATTTAATATAACTCAATATTTCTACTCAAAATATATCTTTTGTTCTTGTTTATTTTTTGCAGATAAAACTTACATAAAAATAAAACTGCTTTTAAAAAAATAAGCTCATAACTTTTATTATTTTATCATTAAATGTGTCGATTACTAGTTGCCTATTTTTCTGTTAGCACAGCTTGTAAAGCGTGTTGCGAGGGACTCCCGCCAACGCAGTTCCGCCTCTACTATTATAGCTATTGTTAAAATCATGACTTTTTATAGAAATCTAAGACTTGCTAGTTTAATATAATAATGTTTATAGCTTAGAATACAGTTTAGTGAACTTTGTTTATGAAAATGAGCTTTGTTTAATGGTCAAATCACAGGTGGAGGAACCATAACGCAGGCAGAACTGACTCAGGTTGAGGTTCTTGTGGCATTTAAGCCCCTGCTATGGTGTCTAATGTTTTTTTTTTTTCTTTTTGTTTTTCTGTAGTCACTGCTGACGGTGATGGATCCCAGAATGTAGAAGCCGATCTTTCCTGCAGCGGTTTGACTGAACTTGATCTTGGTGCGGATGAAGTTTTCATTGCATCATCAGCTGGCAGCCCAAACCGGCTACCTTTTTATCCTCAGGCTGTAAGAACCTCTCTGATGCAACTTCACCTGTAATAGCAATAACCAGGGTACTTGGCAAAACAATTCAATTCACACGTGAGAAAATAAATATGCATGACTTAAACATTTTTTAATTAATAAAAAAATATATCCAAATATAGCATAATTCAGTATTCAGCTTAAAGGTTTCATTAGAAGTAATTTAGCATGTTATGGTCAGCTTTTCCTATGGAGTTATATTTCTGCCAAAATTGCAAATATGCAATGAATACTCATAAAAGATGTTTTATTTAAAATGTTAGATACATAAGTATATGCTCCTTCGCTGCATTTGTGGTTTGCTTTTTATGCTCCTGTAACTTCTCTTCTAGTCACATTTATATCTCTTTCTGGAGAAAGTAATACCACCTGTGATTGGCTAATTTCAGGAAAGCAAACCACAGATGCAGAGAGAAAGCATGCACTTATGGGTGTGACCTTTTGGGGGGCCTCATGGTTCTGATTCCACATGGGTAAAAATTTCAAAATGTCAGGGACCAAGCAGTCAGGCAAAGGACAAAGGCGTAGAAAAAATGTCATCCATTTATTCTTCCAAAGTGCTAACAAACAAAAAATTGAAAATTCTGGAAAGAAATGGGCCCAAAAGAAGATATCAACTAAGACAAAGGATAACAAACCAGAACTGACCTCTCACAATGAACATGGGGTGTTTAAAAACATAGACTAGCCTACAAACAACAAGGAGGGGAGGGAGAAAACTTCAGACAAACAATAAATAAAGCTGGGCAACTAAGTCAAAACTACAAATAACTACAACAGAAAATGAAAGTAAGACATTCAAACACCAAAATGTATTTTAGAACAGCAGACCTTTGAGGGTTTGACAGATTCTCCAGAGTCAAGTCCCCCATTGTCAGCTGCTTGTTGGTTTCCTTGTGTTCCACCATATTTGCTCCCCCAGCTAGTTCTTTCAACCTCAGCAAAAGAAAAACAGTTAGTGATCTTGAAAAACTTTTCATAGGGTGTTTACTAAATGTGTTCACCCATATTAGCAAACATCCTACAATAAATATGCTGTGTGAAACAAACATTAAAATGCTGACTCTGAAATAGTTAAAGCAACCTCCACAGGTTGTAGTTTACATGCATGTTTTAAATGTAACTGCTTGCATATTTATTACACTACTATAAGTATCTGTTTTTTAACCCTTGCTGAATGAGAGACACAGCATGATACTGCCAGCACCATGTTTCATAGTAGGAATGTTATGTTAAGGGCAACATGCAGTGTTGTTTTTTCTCCCTTTTTCAGGTGGACTCACCTCTAATGGTATTTGCACTTTTGATATTTTTATTATAGGGTTCTAATCTGATGTGATGTAAATGAATTGAGAGGATTTGAATAGATTTGCAAGTCACTGTAGTTAGAAGATGGCATGCTCTTTAAAAGGTTCTCGGTGTACTGTAGGCCAATAGAAAGCATTCTAGGTAATGACAATGAACTTTATGTGTTTTAGTCAAGAGCAAAAAACAGATTTGATCCCAGTGTAGGAAGCATACTGTACTCTTATTTTTTTAACCCTTGATCCCTTTGCCTCTTGTGACACCAGCCCGTTAGCATTGGTTCTTCAATGTGAAATGATGAGAATAGTGCTGAACACTATCTGCTAAAAAGGGGCGTGTTAACCTGAGATGGCATTGCTGTGAATTCCTCACGGTGCTGCCTCAGTTTGCACACTGGTTTAAAGTTTTCTATCTTATTGTATCTTTAATGCTGTTAGGCTGAGAAAAAGTTTACATAATCCCAGCAGGACACACTCAGTCCCTGTTTCTTACCAGTATGTAGAGAAGATCCAAGAACTTCTGAACATCAGAGGCGTCAAAGCACTCACCTTTTTGAATTTCCCCGTAATGTTAAGAAAAACCCGCTATGACTGTACTGCTGAACACAAGGTACAGTATATAAACTATGAGGATATGAATGGGAAATGGGAATAATTAAAAGAGAGGAGGAGCTCCCCCCCTTTCTATTGTGCTCTTTTGGCATAAAACAACTCTGGCAGCTTTTTGAAGGACTGGCAGGCTTTTCTGCAGCCTCGGCTAATGGAGTATTATCTCCAGAGCCAGATTCCCAGCTCAAAGCGTGTGTGTATGTTGCTGTGTTGTGCCGCTGCACGCTTTGACACACAGTGTGTGGTCTGTCTGTGTGTGTCCTCAATACAAGCAACCATGTAAATAATGTTCGGTAAACGGTGGTACATCATTTAGCAGAAGCAATGCTGCAAAACGATCAGTTCATCTACATTTAGTTTACATGTTGATCCAAACTGGATCATTTTGAGTACTCCTGCGGCAAAGCTGACATTTTCTGCTCTCGGTAGTTTGTTACTCACAGTCTAACCATCGTCAGAATGTTCAACAGATTCTATTAATCTGTGCACCGCCCGCCCCGAATTTTCTCCAGCTCAGTCTCTGATTGACTGCAGTAGCTGATCTCTAGCCTCGTGTCAAATGTAAAAGTTGCCATTGTGTTTGCAGGGCTTTACTGAGGAAAAGAAAATTTTAAATAAAGCCCCGGTTAATTCTAGTCTAGACAAAGCTAGCTGCTTCAGACTCCGTGGGAAGGATTATTTCTCTCTGATGGCCGAAAACTCCTAAAACCTCCTTCCTGTTCTGATCAACAGCAGCTGACTGATCAAAAAATGATAAAGTGACCTTTGCACCTTTTCATCTGTTCACTGGATTCTAGTTCCTCCAGGAAAACCATACACTGTAATGTATCACAAATAGATGCTGCAGCCTCTTTAGATTCCTGGGTTTTTAAATCTCAGGACATTATAAGATGATCTATAAGACGAATTCTACACATTCCACTTCATCATTGTTTATTTAAAAAAGCAGGAAGCAAAAATGGGTCCACCTTTTTTAGCAATTTAAAACACTTTCTTTTATCTTGATATGTGTATCATAGTTTTCACATCTCTTTATGCTGTTAGATTTTAAGTTGGTCAGTCTGGATTGTTTCTTGATTCTTTTCATTTTCACATATTCTGTTTTTCCCTTTCTCTTTGATTTTATATTTTCTTAAAAAAAAAAAACACAATAGGCTTTTAAAGTTCTGAGCTTTTATTTTTAGTTGAGCAATTAATAATTAGATTTTTTTATTTTATTTATTTTTGTTGCATGCAGTGGTCGGTACATCCTAAATTGGGCTTCATCCCATTGACTTTGATTATCTTTCTGTCTAGCATTAGGACACAGGTGTCAAAGTGGTTCCAGAAAGGGCCGTGTGGCTGCAGGTTTTCTTTCCAACCAAACAACAATAGCACACCAGATTCCATTCATATCATCAAGTCATCATGTTCAGATTGGACTCCCTTGATGAGATGACGAGTCTGGTGTGCTACTGCTTGGTTGGAAAGAAAACCTGCAGCCACACGGCCCTCTCTGGAACCAGTTTGACACCCCTGCATTAGGAGAATATGTGACAGAGTTCTTTGGTCACCAGTAAAGTACTCAGGAAATGCATAGATCACGAGGATTACAGGATTTTTTCAGAGCAAATTGATGTTTAAAATTCCCTTCAGAACTTTTTTACGATTCTTCCCAGAATGTTATGCCTGTGTGATCCCCCATTTTACCACAGACCCTCCATCATTTATCACTATCTGTAAGAACCTACATGGATTGGCTGAAGGGGAAGTGAAGGTATCTTTATGTTTGCAGAAAGTGTTAAGTATTTTGCTTTTAAATGGTTGGTTAATTGCTATCCAATTCAATTCAATGTATTTATATAGCGCCATTTCACAACGCAAGTCATCTCAAAGCACTTTACAGTTAAACCAGATCTTACAGTCAAATTGATTCAAAGTTTTCTATCTAGGGAAAACAAGTTGATTGCATTGACTTATTGACTTGAATGCAATCCCTCACACTAAGCATGCTTGTAGCGACAGTGGAGAGGAAAAACTCCCTTTTTACAGGAAGAAACCTCCAGCAGAACCAGGCTCAGTGTGAGCGGCCATCTGCCGAGGCCGACTGGGGTTCAAGGAGACCGAAGCAGAGATACAAAAGGCAACTATAGAAGGCAGCCCCGTCCAGGAAACTCACAGCCAGGCAGACGAGCTCCGAGCCAGCTCCCATGTCAGAGGATGAAGAGAGCACATCCAGGCAGTCACAGCCAGAGAAACAGGACTACACTGGAAAACAGGCCGATCCTCAGCATCTATCCACCAGTGATCAGCCCAGGTCTCAAAGGTCTTACTGTATAGTGATGTTGAAAACTCAACATTCCCTCTAATAAATATAGCCATTGACGTTTTATTCGCTTTAATAGTTTCTGATTTAGATTCCATGCTTTCAGTGTGTTTGATACACATACTACCTAATTTAGTTATATCAGGGTTTGCAGGCTAAGAATAGAAACCGACTTGCTTTGTACAATACCGAAGGAGTTTTAAATTTTATTAAGTCCTCGATTTTCATTATGGGAGATTTTAAGAAAAGTGCATGGACAGTGATATAAAAACCGTAGGGCATTCGTCATAATGCTTTCATTTGATCTCATTTCCATTCAGGCAATCAAGTCAAAGTAGATGACAAAAATGGAGACTTTATCAGTGCTCTCATGCTCTCAATATTCAGCTTTCTGCAACAGAAAATGTTCCTCAGCAGAATCACAATGACTTAAACTATACATTTGTGGAACAACTGACATAGCTTTAAAAAATATCTAATATTTCTGAGTAGCTAAACAGAGGTCCTGTCTTTAAACTGGTAGTAAATATTTGGAAAGAATAAGGTGATTGTAAGGAGGCCTTGTAGCCTCTTGGTTGTAATGCTGTGTTTAAATCTGGGCAGTTGCTATGTTCAAAATGTTTCCCTCATAATCACTTCTCTTTTAAATTATCTTTGGATCTTTTTATTAGCAATATGGGCTGTTGCCATGTGTGTTCCCAATAGAAAACCTTGACACTTATCCTATCTGAAGGATGAAACAGCCTCAGTACCGTATCCTGGTGCTGAAAGTTTATCTCACTCTCTCACTGCCTGAATAAACTTTGGCCACATTTCCACATATATGACATAGATGAACAGCTTAAATGGCTTCTTATAGTGCTGTGCTTGCTTTATTTCAAACAACATTTGACTCAATGACCATCTTCTTCACTGACGAGTGTTTTAAGTCAGAGTGACCTGGTAGGGCGGGGGTGGTCAGTTCACAGATTGAAAGGGGATTAGATGTTTGGGTGTCCACTGAAAGGTCTGTTAGTAATGATCTGGTTGGTGAGTTTTAGTCAGTTAAAGTATACTAAAGTAAATTTTTTCCCGATATTTAAGGAAAGTCTATTTTTATCTTTGTTTTATAGATTTTGATTCCTCTCTGTTCAGTAAGTAAAGACTGCATGGATGTAAAACTTAAATTGTATTGGAATAATATTAGAAAGACATTTGTAGATCAGTCATAAAAGTGCTACTGTATTTTATCTAACAGTTTCTCTATAATTGGTGTGTTTTTAATTTTTTGTATGTTTTTAAATCAAAATCTTTGCTGGGAGGACCCCCTGATCCGTATGTGCCTAAAGCCTGTGCAATGTAAGGAACACGACTGTTTCTGGGTTAGCAGTTAGGTTTAGGATTAAAGTTTGAGTTGAGTTTAGGTTAAGGTTAGGGTGCACTAGCACTGGTTAGGTTTAGAGTTACTGCTAGGGTTAGGACACAGAACAGGTTGAAAAAGACTGAAAATCAATGGAAGTCAAGAGGATTTTAACACATGATGCTCCCTGCATATGCAGCAAGATGAAAAAGTGTGTTTGTAGTGTATTTGTTGCCTGGTGGGTGAAAAGGACCATTTCCTAAGAATGTCTAGCTACTTTGTGGGGACCAGTAACCAGTCCCCATGAGCAGCCTCGAAATGGGTTCGGCCCTGGTATTTTTCCATCTACACCAAATTTCGCCCAATTTGATCCAAAGTCTATTGATCTCTTAGGCCATAGATATAAAGAAAAACATTTTTACCCATAGACGGCCATCCTAACCTGCCAGATTGGGAAACATCCCAACCTGGCAACAATGCACGTAAGACAGGAAATGTTCGCCTTTAGATGAAAAACCCCATCATGCACCGCAACATATTTTTGCTAAATATTCAAACATAAATTCGCCAAATATAAGAGGAACATCGTAGTTTGGTTTAAAGAAAGCATTTTGGTATTATAAAATTTTGTTTGTTGCAAGGATTTTACAGTTTGAATAGGAGTTTACAGTTTGAAGAAATAGAAAATTACTCCATATGCCAACCGTCACAAGGATGTGCATGGACATGGACAGGGCTATAAATACTGCATGCATCATTGAGGTATTTATCATTGTATTACTTCTTGAGCCCCTTGAGTTATTTACTCTCACAGGTAGGAGCCTCAGACAGAGAGTAAGTTGGAGTCGGAATGATTAAAGAAGGGCCGGTCCTCGCAAACTGAAATTAGGACCGGCCCACCGGGCAATTGCCTGCTATCACAGATTACCAGTCCGAGCCTGCCCATAAAAAAAGTTTTCTTTTAGGGTCGGAGGCTGTACTTAGGACTGAGGTGTGAATTGGTAGTGGTTATGGGTCAGATCATAGAAACGAATGGAAGTCAGTGGATTTTGGCATATTTACTAACCTTCTGAGGACCAACAGACCTTGTAGGGATAAAAGACTCAAATCAAAATCAAATCAAATTTTATGTATATAGTGCTTTACAACAACAACAGGAAGACCAAAGTGCTTTACAGAAAGAAAAACACAGCAAAAAAAAAAAGAAATTAATTCATAAGCATAAAACAATGTGTCTGAAGTATTAAAAGCCAGTTTAAATAAACAAGTCTTTAATCTGGACTTTAAAAGGTGCAGATCAGTGAGAACCTGCAGACCGAGGGGCAGGTTGTTTCACAGTTTAGGTGCGGTAACCACTAAGGAACGATCGTCCCATTGTTTATACCAGAACCTAGGGACGTCCAGAACCATCTGATCAGCAGACCGGAAGACTGGTCCTAATATATGGACCATTTTCTCTGACAATATTTAATGAAGAATCAAGGACCTCTCCCAAATGACTGACGGTGTTCTTAAAAAAAACGAGATGTAGCAATGGTTCTTTTGCACCCTAAACACTATCATCCCTGGTTGTTACTTAACCAGAGATGCGTGCTTAATTTGCTGAAAGTCTATCTGCTCGGTGCAGGTCAGTGACCTTGTCGCTGCAGTTGAGTGCTTAAGAATAAAGCCACCTCTGAAACGAAAGCTATTTATGTTGTGTGTTCAACCATATTTCAAATTTGTTTGTTTACAATCTTTGGGCCACTCTTGTCTTTTAACCTCTGTGCACCTATCTTTTCTTCTGCTTTCATAAATCCAAGCAGATAAAGATTTCTAAATGTGGGGAAAAAAAGCCACATTGGCTTAATTCTGAGAGTCAGAGGGAGAGAATAACAGCTATCCTTTACTTTGAATAACCAAAAACCCAATGAATAATAACAGCAATTTACAATGAAGCAAAAGAATTAGTGTAACTTCTTTATAACCAATGATGTTTAAACCACACATTTAAGATATTTTAATGAAAATCTCCATCACAGCTGGAAGTTTTAAAGCTAATTCTGCTTTAGCTCCATTTATCCTTCCATTAACTCTGATCAGCTTCTCTTCCTCGGTTGAAGAAAAGCCTCCCCATAGCATGATGCTGCCGCCTCCCTGTTTTAATATGGGGATGGTTTTATTGAGGAGAATGTGCTCTAGTCCTCAGTCCAGGTTTGACTAATCTGTTGACTAAATCTTAAAATAAGGTCATTTTTTTATCCTATTTTGGCTTTTTTAATCTTGGATTGCATGACTAATGGTTCGTAAGAGGTTTTCCTGTAAGCTGTGGATCTCTTGCCTTTTTCTCTGTGAAGGTCTGAGAAAACATCAGTGAACAGTTATATTTCTTTCTGTTTATATCTGTCCTGTTTTTCAATATAGGACTGAGAATTGATGTCCCACTGCTGAATAATAGCTAGTGATGGGTTGATGAGGCGTCATGAAACGTTTCGACACATTACCAAACTGTATTGATACTGTGTCGATACTGTGTCACTGAATACTGACACCTGGTGGACATTAAAAATCCCTACAGGCAACCTAGTTGACAGAGTTAACTGACACTGATTTGATGACCTATTATATACAATAATATGATGCAATTCATTGTATGATGCATTGTATTATTATTAAAACATATTTGATATTTTAGACACAGTCAATGAATAATGAGAACCTGCATCATAATGTAATAATCTCTAAGTAAACATGTAGTAAATGAAGATGGTTGTTCACTGGTATTTTTTTTTTTACAATTTTTTATTCAAAAAAATAAGTTGTTGCAACGTTTTGAAATTCAGTCTGTTGCGCTTTTTTGATATTAGTTCTCCAGCTGTGGAAAACACCCGCTCACACGGCACAGATGAAGCTGGAGTGCACAAAAATTTTAAGGCCAGGCGGAAGAGGTTTGGATAAACCGTCCTTTGGTTTTTCCAATATACAAGAGGATCCTGGGACCTCGCAATATTGCCCTCTGCCATGTATCTCTGCACCTCAAGGATGGCATCAGCTGTGGCACGTTTGGTCTGCCTCCCCACTTCGAGATCAAAATGTTCCCAAAGGTCATCTTAAAAAAAAAAAAAAAAAAAGTATTTTAGTACATGATTTACAAACAACAAAGAAATGATGCTCAATATCATGCCTGAAGTGGGGGCAGACAGCTGTTGTGAAGATGTTCCCGGCTGGGGCTCATTTGAGCTTCCAACTATTGAGGCACATTCTGTCCGCAGCCTGCTGTACTTCCATTTTCACCCGTTCCCGTTCCTCCTCGTACTTTTTGGCCAACAGTTGTTTGATGGTCTGAAAACCACACCAAGTCAAACCAGAAGAAAATCAATATATTTAAAATAAAATTGATGAATAAACTACCACTTTAGATAATTTCCACACAAACCTTTCTGGTTGGCAAAACATATGAGGGCTCAAGGAGCTGAACCAGCTCCCTGAAGCCTTCATTCTCCACAACAGCGAGGGGCTGGCAGTCCTTTACAATGAAATTAAGCACAGCCTCATCAAGCATCTGCTTCCTGGAAGCTTGATGGTTAAAAATGAGAAAGTGTAAATTATTCAGAATTATCAATAAAACAAAGTCAGTAAGTTGTAAAATACCTGAGTTCATCATGGTTGTGTCATAGATTTCACTCTCATGCTTGGCCCTGTAATGCCTCAGCATTGAGGAGGTGCTGTTATTTAAATATGCAAGCTCTGTTGAGCAATTGCGACATTTAACCTGTAGAAAATAACACGAACAGTAAACTAAAGGTCACTTTGAAATGAATTTCTACTCAGAAAATCAAGTGGAAACTCTGAGAGGAACAGGATGAAACAAGGAAATTAAAACAAATACCTTATTTTCCGAAATGACATCAAAGTGGTCCCACACGGCAGAAGCCTTTCTTTTTGCTTGAGGAAGCTCCATAATTTTTTATTAATTTTATATTCGCAAAACACGCAAGATTGTTTTGGCAGATGCGCTTCCTTATAAAGGCTTGTCAATCAGTTCGAAACATCGGTCACGTGACCGATACAGGAACTGTTTCGGTCACGTGACTTTTCCGTAGCGATACACACGTCGACACAGGTTTCGCTCTATGAGACCGACACATGCGCCGCCGCATCGGTGTTGCCCGACCCATCACTAATAATAGCCCCACAGATTAGCATTTACTTGTAAATTATCATGGCCGTTACCATAAGGTTCCACATGTTAATTGTGTATGAAACATTCTTAGAAGTGGCATTTAGAGGGTATCATATGCAATTGACATGAAGGTGGAAAGGGAGCGGGGAGAAGAATTAAGGGGAGTGAAGGAATAAAAGAGGAAAATACAGAATAACAGAAGTCTACTTCCACCTATAAAAATCAAGGAAGAAAAGGGGGGGGGGGACCCCACACCAATCTAAACAAGGGAGCATTCTACAGACCTGCAGTACATTCATTAAAAAGCAAAACCTATGAAAGCTGAAGCTTAGAATTAAGATAATTTTTTATCCGTGACCAAACACTTGTAGCATGAGTGTGGTTGTGCTGTAAAGCTTCCTTTAGCAAGACGATATGCTCAATAGCAGGCGTGAGGGGCCCCAGACCCACCCTACAAAGACCCCAGGGCTGACAGAGAGGAAGTTTTTACCTTAACAAGATGTTAAAGTAAAAACTTCCATCCCACAAAGGTTCTTTATTTTGTGTTGATTCAATGAAAAATCAAAAAAATCATAAAATCAAATAAATTAGATAATTCTTCGTAGTTGCAATATGGGAACATATGTGAAAGACTACATGGCTCGTACCTAAAGTCATGTAAAGTGAAGATCCAAACTTTAAATATTGAAATTAAATAGGAACAATTTTCTCCTAGCACTTTTACATATAAATATTTTATTTTTCAGGAAGAGTAAGTATAACATTTAAAAAATTAAAGCAGATACATAGACATAGTTTCTTGCTGATATTCACCTTTAATTCCTATAGTTTGTTTTCACATAAAGTCTCCTAATGATTCATGTCATTCTTAGCAGCGAGAGAGGTTTCTACGACACAGTGACACCGGCCCCAGCCCTTCATGCGACTGGCCCTCAGTAGATGCTAACACCTCACCCACTGGTGGAAGATCTGTTAAAGGAGGCAGCTGCTCAAGGCCGAGAGCATGGAGTGTACGCACCTTCCAGGACTTCCTCCCTCCGCTGCCGCAGCTTCACAAAAAGTGGTGCAGTTGGAACTCCACCAGTCCCTTTACCAAGCTGGTGGACGTCAGTACTTGAACCTTTGCTGTGACTGATAATCTGGTAGTTCAGTTGAATACTTTAAGTCAGCTATCCTTTATCTTATTTCAGGCCCCATCCAGTTTGGTCCCTGATTGCAGAGGAGGCGACAGCAGGAAGGTGCTCTCTGATGCTCACCTGGAGGCTCAGGCAGACACCAGTATCATCTCTGACTCCTCCATCAGCAACGCTTCCTATCCCCTCACACAGCCCGCACAAAGGCAGCGCCGCCTCAACTCCACCAGCAACCTGCGTCGCTCCAGATTCACAGGAGCTTGTTTCGGCCTTCTCTCCGAGACAAAAGATCCGCTGAAGGGAAGCGGCATCCCCCCAGGCTGCCCCTCAGATCCCAGCCCTGGCTCCTCTTCATGTCACATTGAGAGCAGGGCGGCTGGAAAAAGGCAGGATTTTCCAGGTGAGGATGAGCACATCAGCGTGCCAGTGTTCGCCATCACTGAGGAAGAGGACAGGCAGCCACTGGTCTCAGCTCAACACCTGGAGCAGGCCTTTGTCCCGCCTGTGCAGAACGGACTGGTCAGAGCCAAATATGAGAATAACAGGCCTCCTGCAGGGAGCATCAGCCCCAAGAGGGTCAGGCCAGAGTGGAGGCCATGGGGGAGTCAGGTATCAGGAGGGGCTTTTACTGAGACGGATTCACTTCATAACAGCCAGCCCTGTTCTGTGACGAACCACATGTGACAAGGTGCCAATGAGCAGAGACTGAGCCGACCAGATCTGAATTTCTGAACATTAGTGGCACTGCACAAATATATCCATAAACAACTCAACGTTTACAAATGCATCATACCCCATAGTCTCCTGTTGGTCAGTTTTGTTGTTTTTTCTCCAAGGCAAAGAAAAAACTACCAAGGCAAGGACTTTTTACAAGCAGGAACAACATTCCTTTATAACCTTTAGCTACTATATTTCAGCTGCTGCAATTTATCTGTTGATTTACGCTGTGGAGGGAAGCACATTTCTGTCTCCATGTGTTTGTTTCTGATCAACTTAATGATTATAGAGTTGCTTTTATCCACAAGTATTATGTAGGACATAGCCAATCCCTTTATATCACTACTGTATCAGTTTATGTATACTCCTAAGATTTATTCTGGATTATGAAAGGGAAATTAAAATACCATATTAAGTACGAATAGTGACCAATATGTAGAGCAGACACTAGCTCTTAAAAAGGAGTTGTTTATATATAAATAAAAGTTTAATAAACATGCTGCCGTTAACATGTTCTTAATTGGGCAAAAATACAACTTCTCTGGGATGTTCTCTCAAGACTCCTTTGAAAACCCATCTCAGGTGACTACCTCATGAATTTTGAGGAAACGCCAAGCTGTATGAAGGCAAAGGATGGCTCTTCCCATTTATTCGCTTTATCTCTACGTTAATTTGGATGTTTCTCTCAAAAATAAAGAAAACCAATACAAGGGAAAGTGTCAAACTTCTGACCAGTAGTTCTAAGATGTTTGGTGTAATATGGCAAAGTTAAAAAAAACAAGAGTGAAAATAAAGTCACAAGGAATCCATTAAACAGCCCTGCATGTTTCAAATGTCTCCTCCAAAGTAAGTGATTGGATTACAACCAAAAGGTAATTTGAATCAGGTTGAATCAGTAAAAATGATTTACAATCATAGGGTTGACCGTAAAATAGAACCTTTTATAATGAAGGAAAAATAAAAGAAACCAACCCAGACTTTCCTAGATTTACACATTTTAATATATTTAAATGAAAACAGCATACAATTCAAATTTTTTTTGTTGTACTGCCAATACAACAGAACAGAAAACATTCCTTAAAGCCCCACGCCTAATCTCTGCATATTTCTAACAATCTAGGATTGAACTATTAGTTGATTATAATCGTCATTCATTCTTAAAATAGTGCACTGCATACAAGTGTTACTTTTGTAAAGATTTACATCTACCTAATGAAAAACGCATGTGTAACTTCTTTTTTCCCCCTATCTAAATCTGACTCTAACATCGTTCATTTCTGTGTGATGTGATGAGGTAGAATAAATTCTGCTGATTAACTCCTGAGCAGCTCTGTTCACACTTATTTTAAAGAAAAGGGGATTAAAACCATTGCCTTGAAATACAACGTAAAAAACAACCCACCAGGCCACAAACAAAAATCAAAGCGCTCCAGGAAAGCGGCTAATTCCAATTCCTGGTTGGAGCCGCTTGATACTGCTGCTAGCTTAGAGATCTCCTGTAGCAAATTAAAAGTGGTCTGAGTGGAGGGGGGGGTGGATCGGGCCTGAGCTGCTGAAGAATGCCCATAGACTCAGCATGGATTTAACAAAAATTAACTCTGTATATATATATATATATATATATATATATATATATATATATATATACACACACACATAAATCGGGCTAATAGAAGGTGCCTTTATAACAAAACATTTTCTTCTTCTAGATTTATGCTTGCCTTAAAGAAAGAAAACAAAGGCAAAAACAGTCACATCTATAAAAAAAAAAATGTAATCATCTCAATTTGTGCTGAAATTACTTCCAATAAATTTCAGGAAATTGATCTTTTAATGATTATAAGATTTTTTATTTTGATTATAGGCACAACATGTCTCAGGGTGTCTGATTATGTTTTAGACTCAAGAGTGCGAAACATTTGAATCTATTTTTATGTACAACTAAAGTACAACTATGTTAGTGTAAAAGATAATTCCCATTGAAAACTGACAGAAACTTTTCTAAAGTCAGCTTTAAATATGTTCTACCGTACTTCTTTACGTCCATCACACTAATGACCCATGACAGGGTCAAAGAGGAAGCTCAGATATTATTCATTTTGATATAAAAAGGACTCCTTTTAAACTAGGGAAACTATGACAGCCTTACAAGGATCTTAGTGCATTTATCCATCTTTGCATTCTGAAAGAAATTGTGAACCACTAAATGGCAGATCTGTAGTTTGAAAATAAAACAGCAGCATCGTGTACCTGAGGAGCGATAATAAAAGTTCGATAAGCCGATCAGAGACCCGATAACTAAGCCTCCTGCTGCGTCTCTATAGGCTTCATACTTTAACAGTTTCAGGATTGTGGAGCTAAAAGACTAGCAGCTGCTTTGAGTTTACTTTGTTTTACCTGAAATCCAGAGGAAAGCTGTGCGTTTCATTATAGATTAACACCTTTAAGATTTCCACTCTGCTCTATATTACATCATCAGTTTGAGATGAATATTCTATTAATCTCACCAACCTAAGTGACTAGCAACACAATGATCCCTAAAAAAACATGAAATCCTTAAAAAAATAAAAATAAACCTCTTTCCTAACATGTAAGGCCTTTTTGATGAGTCCCCTGCTTCTTTGATTGATTGAATTGTCATTCATTTCAGTAATTCAGTTCCAACATACTATACTTTTTCCTTCCACTCAACTTTTCGTGTGAGCATACTGCCACCATCTTTTTCAGTGATGACTGCTTTCTATGCAGACCGTCTGTGACCTCTTAGTTGATAGTAACGGGGCATTAAATTACTATTTATTGTCATTCAATATTTTCTTATTTTGTTTTTCTAGCTTTTTGAGTAACCCTCAACTTGTCAAATTTGGTGTTTTCGTTAGTCACAAACAGTATTTATACAAATAAACACTTTAAATATTTAACCAAATGACAGATTTATGAATGACTTTCACTTCTTGAACTGAATTAATGAAATAAATGAACTTGTCCAATAATAAAAGAAGTTTAAACGCAGCGAGTTACGGAAAGCCTTAAATATTCAATTGAGCGAATTCTTTCCTAGAATAATCCTCTCATTAAAAAAGAAAAGAGCACATCGATATGACTTTTTTTTTTTAGCTTTTTAGAGGGAGACTGCACACATGCATACATGGCTGTATTCCATACAGAAGCAGACTGGCTAGCATGCTCCTAAAAAAGAAAGTTTTTTTTTGTTACAAAGGATGATGGCGACATTAAAAAGGACATTTACCACCTAAATCAATTATTACTTTAACAAAGTTGATTATTCTGAGCAACACTACAAACCAGTAACTTAAAGGATCAACAGTTTGTCCAACATGCTCTTTATAGCTCATTATCTAGGCTGTGCATAGATTCTGTTCTCCTGAGGTCTGGGAGAACGTGGTCGTCATTGGAAACGGACACTGATTGTTAATATGTGCATTATGGTAATTGCATAAGGCAGCTGTCTACAACAGACAGAGGATAGCAAATATCATTTGTATTACGATCGTGTTTCACAAGTGCATGATTTATATACATTTGAGACAGTTTGGGAGAAGAACCAACACATGCAGCTCCTTCAGCTCTTGAAACGTGTCTGTTCACAAATATGGTTGAATTTCCTAAAGTTAGAAAAGAAAGAATTAGCTTTTTATGCAAACGGGCAAGAAAAAAATCTCACACAGAGCCTCAAGGGGAAGAGGCTGTTTATACAAGGTCTCCCTCTAGTGGTAAAACATATATAAACAGTTTATAACTAATCTAAAGATAAGACATAAAGAGGTGAAACTTCTAGTTTTTTTTTTTCTTCATTATGTGAAAGAACTTACACTGCATGATGCGCCTTGACCTGTGTGCGACAGTTGCGCCCCCAGTAACAGTCAGGACGAGACGTGACAGAAGCTGAGGATAAATAAACGCTATTGTAACAAAAGATGGATAAGATTGTAAAGAAACAGCTGCAGTGAATTCTCCTGACCTGGCAGTTCGGATCGAGGGATACTCTGGCGGTACTTGTAGGCCAGCTCTTTGAAGGAATGCAGACCGCAGCAGGAGCAGACGATTGTGTTTGCAGAGATGCGGCAATCTGAAAGAGATCCGGCCTCGTCAACAAGAGAACCGCCACGTGTTCCGCCCCAGCAAAACATTTGCTTTAAAAAGCCTTCGTTACTTTTCACATTTAGTCGCTTTACATAAACTATTTTATTGGGATTTTAAGTGACAAACCAACATGTTAAATATAGAGTTAGTATAAAGCAGCGCTTATTTCAAATCAGGGAGAAAAAGAAAAATGAGATTTTTATCAACTGTCCAAAAGTCACAGATTTGGAGATCTAGAAAGTGGATTCTTATGGTTCCCCATAAAAAAAAAAACCTTTAGATCATCAGAGTAGATGGAGAAAATAAAGTTTTTGTCGCAAATCTTAGCTGAACCAAACTCTGGACCTTAACAAGGTTATTTTAACACATACATATTCTTCGATTTAATGCATTGCATTGCTCAACGGGCGAATGTTTAGGATCCTCAAGTGTTAAAATTTCTGCTGAATTTAACAGGTTTTAACTTGTTAAACCATTTTATTGTAGCTCCATCCATCTCAGCTTCAAGTCCAACGTCTTCATCACTGCTGAAGAAGAGCATCCCCCCACACCATGATGCTGCCACCGCCGTGTTTTGTCTTGGCCTGGTCAGAGATGGAGCGTTTACTCCAGACATAGCGTTGAGCCAGGCGTAGACTGCCATATTTTCAATGGTTGCACGCAGCTACAGTTCAAACTGTACGAACGCTACGAAATCGCAGAGTTTAAAAATTCACAGCTCACAATGTATGTTTTCACACTTCTCTGATGTGATCTACCTGCTCACACCCTTCGTCCAAAAACCACGTCTGACTCAGCGCCAAGAAATGGCGCTGGTCGGACTCATCAATCTGGAAGAAGAAGAACTCCCTTGTTTGCGCATGCGCAGTGCAAGAGGTTCTGGTAAATTGGTTCGTAGACGCTTGTAGCTCTGCTTTAACAAGAATTTGCCCAAAAACTCCTTACGACGGCCGATTATATTTCAATCATGTTTGATTTTCTCCTGACCGCACGATTCCTGATCGGGAGAGGGTAGTGAGAGGCTGATTGCCCCTCGTTACCCCCTGTGCACTACATGACGCACAACGAGGCTGAAACTCGGCCTGAAAAATTCTCGCACGACTGGAAAATCGGCCCAAAAAGGAAAAAAAAAAAAAACGTATAGTGTATGCCCGGCTTTAGGCAAGCAGACCAAAACCTTCCCATTGTAATCTTACCTGACAATTTTTACTAAATGTTACATTTAGTAAAAAGCAAGAGAACGGATTTCAGCATCACTCTGAAACAATCAAATCTTGACAAGTTGTCTCCTTCAAACTAATCCATAACAGGACTGAGGTTTCTCTCTGTCTTTACACTGCTTGATCTCTAACCAACAGAAAATCTGGATTTATTCTGGGATTGAACACATGAGGACTCTTTTTACAAATTATGTGACTTCTGACTGATTTCAGTTTAGGATTGAAGGAGGCATGGAATACTTTTTAAAATTTTATATTTTCCCCCCCATTTCACAAATGTTCAATACCTTGTGCTGATCTATCAGAAAACATTGCAGTTAGAGGCTCGGATGGGACGACCGCAGAGCATTGTGGATGTTTAAAAGGTTTGGTGTGAAAGTGGTTAGAGTATTTCCTCTGGGATCTCACCTGTCAGCAGATACTTTCCCTCCTGTAAGCTTTGCAAAGACTCCTGGAGGAGATCTTTCCATGTCTTCCCTTTAGCAGAAAGGTAGTTCTAATGGAAATGGGAAAACAAATAAAAAAATAAAATAATGTGCAGATATGAGCTTCTATTCTGCTATTGTTTCTCATAAAGATTAGCATTTGAAAATTATGTTTTATTTTCCACACTAATTAAATAAATTCTAAATTTCAGCCAATTCACATGGCATGAACAGAAACGATAAGGAGTTACCTACCCGTAGAACCTCCGATTCATAGTTATTGCTGTTCAGCACACCGTCCAGACATTTGTCAGTCAGATTAAGCTCTGGAAAAATTTAAGTGATGTTTCATTGATCAAGAAACAGCAAAGAATGAGAAAATATCCTGAGATAAATGGTGAAAACCTGGGCAGCAATGATGTGAGACTGTAAAGTTTTTGCATTAATTTGGTGGCAAGCAGAGACAACATATTTCTAATTCATTTAATGTGTAGATAAGCTGCTGGACCAAAGACACTGAAAAAGGCAACAGTAGATTTAATTCTCCAATAAATGTTGGCATTATATAACGACTGAGTGAATCTACAATTGAGGCATTAATAGCTGTAAAGAAAGACAAATTACCAATGGAAAAATATGATTTATGCTGATAACAGGAAAAAAAAGTCCATTGTCTTATTTTAAATACATAATATCTAAATATCTTATTTTCAGAGTAAAATCATAATTTCCTTAGCGGATTTTCTTACCTGCACAAATAAAGGGTCAGTATAATTATTTCTAGAAATTTTAATTTGGAGATTATCACCTGGGTGGGTCCCCCCATGCTGGTGGTTGCCATTGTCCAAACTTTAATAACAGCCCAGTCAGCATGATTTATAACATTTCCAGGACATGTGCTTTTGGATATCTGGGTCTCACATCTCCTCTATCAGATTGGGCCCCCTAAAGGGTGAGTTACAGGCAAAGAAATGATAGCTCCGCCTAACACGCATCAGACCTACTTTTTGACAGCATAGCTAGAGCAGCAAAGATGCTTCAGCCGTGCATCAGAACTAAACTTGTACAAGCATAAAAAATGAAGCAGCACGCAAGTTTTTGCTGCTCTTACTGCTTGCTGTGTGAACGTAGCATAAGGGACACCTGCTGCTCTGGTTCTCTGTTTTCTGTCCCTGTCATCTCATACAGGTGTGGAATCAGACTTCTAGAAGTTACTAATTATATTTTGTTTTGTCCATTTTGCTTTTTTGTTTCATTTTCTCTTTTTCTCTCTCCCCTTAGTTTTTATCCCCCTTCTTTCTCACCTCCATTGTATATGATTTTACTACCTAAATAATTTTAAATAAAGTTGCCATAAGCAGACCATCTCGGTCATAATGGCTTGTGAAAGTAAATCTGTTGGGCTACCAGCTAGCTAAACAGACAAAACAGGCAAAACAGGACACACACAAAAATAAATAAAATTTTATTTTTTAGATGAAGTTTTTAAGTGTAATACTAAACTAATGTTTTAAGATTGTATGCGCTGACAGAAAACACCAAAGGTGAATCATCAGTTCGACCAATTTCATATTTTCACTTAACAATAGTTTAGAAATTAGTCTGATTTAAGCTCTAGTTGCAGTAAGACAGGATAACAGCTTTCATCTGTTAGATCAAGCGTCAGTAACCCCGTCTTCAGGCTCACGTCACTTTAAAAAACAATGAGCTCTTCCATTATCAATGCTCTAGACCAGAAGATACCAAGTAAAAATCAGCGGGGTCCAAATAAAGAAGATCATCAACCAGTAAAGGTCCGGAGACATTTTTAATTATATTCTGTTACTTTAAACAGAATTTAACACTGTAATAAAATTACGTTTTTATGCCTCCATGTTATACATTGAATGTTTAGATAAAAAAAAAAAAGTAAAATTTTTCCATTTTAAAATCTAAAGTGCTTTTGAAGTAAAGAACATCGACCAGTTCACTATATAGACAATTATCTGATTCACAGATTCTATAAAACACCTGAACTGGCTGTTTTTTTTCCTGGTTTAATGAGAGCAGTGGGCTTTATGCTGTCCTGCAAGGCTTTAAACCTGGGTTTTAAAGGTACACTATGCAACCAGTGTTGATTTTCCAGCGAGGCTCCCCCCAGAGGGCGAAAGTAAAAGTGCACTGTCGTAAATATGCTCAGCTGTTCTCCTGGTTTCTCCGTCAAGCCAGGCGCGGTTGTTTTGAGCTTAGCAGCGAATGACTAATGCTGCGTTCACACTGGACGTAGTTGGCGCGACAGAAGCAGCGAGTTTACATGCAAAGTCAATGGTTGACACGCGTCAAGGCGCAGCAAAAGGTCCCGCGGCGCGTTTTGAGCACCAGGCGCAGCACGTCTGAGCAGCTGAAGCAGCGCGTCGGGTGCGCAGGGAGAGAGACACAGCGCTGATGATCAATCCTCCTAAACAGTTTATTGACGCCTAAATTAACTTAAAATGCAGAAATCTGCCGGCAGAATATGCAGTTTGGATTATTTAGATGAAAAACACCTACCAGCTGCCGCGGTGAACCGCTGCTGATGAAGGGATCCATACTGTCGGCGCATCCCTGGTATGTGGGGGTCTGAGCGGCTCCGACAGAAAAAATATTGAAGGCAGGATAATAATCTGAATGAACTGACTGCACTGATTACGTTTTCAGGTGTATTTTCTCACTTAAACACATATTAAAACTACTTTATTCCCACTGATCACAGCAAATATAGCTGCAAGGCAGAGAAAGGATAGTGAAGCTCCGCCCAATGCGCCTCAGACACACTTTTGCACCGGGCAGCCAGAGCAGCAAAGCTGCTTCAGCCGCGCGTTAGAACTAACTGGTACAAGCAGCAAAAATGAAGCAGCAGACGCGATTTTGCTGCTTTTGCTGCGTGAACGTAGCATAACTGCACAAACATTGCCACTGTGCTAGCAACGAGAATGCTTTTAACTGGGGGCGTGTAGCAGTTCTCGCCGTAAAGCAAGACTGACTCTCACGAGACTTCTGAGCCTGTGGGTGCGGGTCGGTGCTCCTGCAGTTGCAAGTGCAGTATTTCCCCCACAGACCACCAGGGCGGCCGAGAATACCTTTGTTCAACCTGAAATGACTCATTTAATCATCCATAACGTTATGGAACACATTAATTAACTGAAAAATGTTGCATAGTGTGCCTTTAATGGAATCCTGGTTCACAGCAGCAGGTTGAGCCAAACATACTCAAAATGTGCAGGGCCATCTTTGAAGACATCATTTCACTTTTCTGTCACCAGTTCACCGCAGTTCTTCCAGCAGTCCATGCTTTCTCAGCTTTCTTTTTCTCATCTTCTCCTTCTTTCCCATCGCCCTGCTTGCCACAGGTTTGCCTGCTGTGTCTAAAAGTAGCAGCAGCAGCAACCCAGACTGACAGCAGCTCATTGGAAAATTTGCATAACGTGTAGCCTGGTCCAGGATGCTCCCGAAGGCGTTACCATATTAACAGGAGAAGTGGCGCAAGTGAATTTAGACAGTGCCGTCGGAAAACATGCTGTACTTTATAAATATTTTAAATCAGGCTGGGTCTGGATAAGCCAGCAGGTGGGTCCGGACCCGGACCGCTAATCTCTGACCTCTGCTCTAAATTTTCAATATATGTATAAGACCAAGTGCAAATTAAGACAAGCTTTTATTGTTTCCCAGGTATTGTTTCAGTTGTTCACTGAAAAAAGGGTGGAAAAAATACTCTATTTCTGTCTAACTGCACTGCAGTGGGAGCTCGAGAAAAATGTATCTCAGCAGCGACGCTTTAGGTGCTTTAGGTGAGTTTTTACTGACAGGCATGCCATATATGTGGATGTTTAATAGTTAAACTGGGCCTTCACACAGTAACTTTATATCCTCATAGTATTAAACTATCCTATAGATTTGAATTCATTTTTGAGCATGAGTTTTTAGCCCATACTTTACATTTCTGTTGCCCGTTTGTGCCAACAGGAGCAATAATGACTCATGAAAACTCATGAAGAAAACAGGAGTCAGATCATCAGAAGTAAAAGCTCGTTCTATTCAATACGTTCCCAGTGCGGATAACTAAACTCATCAGGAAGGAGAAAAAATGTCCAAACGCTAAAGCTAAACATTAGCGGTGAGGGCCTGCCTACGCCTCAACAGGTAAGTCAGGTGGAGAAGCATCTATTAAAGCTTCTTTATCTCTGTGATTAGTTTCATGTAACAGAAGTAGAAATGAGAGCTTTAAAGTAATCCAGAAATGGACATTATACAAACCACTGAATGGAGCCAAGCAGCCATGACAGCCGATCCTCTGGCAGCCCCAGTACATATGACAGAACGGCCGCTGGCACAGCATACCTGACAACACACGAGGCCTCTTAAACATACTGAGCTTCTACTATAATTATTAATACCTCAAAAAAGTGATATGAGTGTGTAATAATAATTCAACATCCCCTGTGTCGTTAAAATGCACAACTACACATCATTGGGGGGGAACAGGTGAAAGGACAGCTCACATTGTTGCGTGACGACCTGCTGCTGGTTGTTTAGCTCGGCCCGTCTGTCCGGCATCGGCTGAAGGCAGCAGGTACAGATGAGGTGGCAGCCCTGAGGGGGGCAGCAGTAATCCTGTGGCGCTGCGGGGTAAAGGGAAGCGGAGAGGAATCAGACACCTAATACACAGCTGATAAATAGAAAAAACTTTGGTCTTTACTAAAAGTCGTAGGGAAGCGGCTGATACAACCGTTGCAGTTCCAAATTCTCCTGAGTGGTGCCCGACTTTACACGAGTGAATAAAGTGAATGTGATTGGGCGTTTATCAGGAGCAATATCAGGATTGCTGTGGCGGGAGGTTCGCAAGCAAGTTTGGTTGTGGCCGGTTTCTTGAAAGCATCTTGCTAACCAGTTAGCAACTCAGTGCTAGTAGGTTCCCAATGGGAAATTCCATTGGGACCAAGTAGCACTAAATTGGTGACTTGGAAACGACACTGTCAAGGAACGCTATGGACAGCAGAAACATGCAAGAGCAGGAGAGTTTAGTGTCGGAGGTCGTGGAGGAGTCTCCTCTGTCATACATTTTTTATTTAGAGGAGGAAAACGGGGAGGAAGATGTTGTGGAAGAGGACGGCAGAAGCTTGGTTTGGTGTAGAAGGCTTCCAGCCGTACATGTTTGAGCCCTTGCCTCACAACGCTGCCAGTTCTGTTAGCTCTACGCCTGCCGAAGACAGACGTCCATCCTTGTGACGGAACTCAATGGGAAAGGAAATGAATCTTATTTCAACTGTTGCGTATATTAGCTGCGACATATGAATCAAGATGCTATGACTGAAAATAATTTGACTGACAGATAACCTGAGCATATGATTGGCCAAATTTAGATGCACAAGCTGACATATAACTAACTGGCCTGCATTAGATAAATAAAAAAAAAAAAATCCTGTCTTAAAATCTTATTTTTTTTTTCAACATAAATTTTCAAAATTTTGGAACAATATCGTCTGATAAAGAGTACATTTATATACATGTTTAAGCCAGAATAATTTTTGATCATTTAAATATGAATTCCCTGTGACTTTAAATAAACATGGTATGCAAGACAATTTGGAAAAGGAGATAAACACATTTAGCAACTAATTCAATAATATCAGTCACAATATTTTAGCTTCATCAGTAATAATGATTGAATTTCTGCTTTAAATAAGTGATTAGACAGATTTCAGTTTCCATGCAGCCCTAAGTCAAGTCTGCACTCACCATGAGCTGAGAGCGGATCAGAGGACGTGGAGGGCTGCTCCCCTGCTGGCTTTGCCGCCCCATCTTCACACGCAGGTTTGGGTGGAGGCAGTACAGTTGGCAGAGTTGAAAGACCAGTGAACCAAAAGTTTGAACCCGAAGCAAACAGAACTTGGCCCATATCCCTCATGTGGCCCGGGCACTGCCGGCACAACACGAGAGGCTGACTGCAGACAAAAAGCACAAAATGAAAAACATCAGAGCTGATAACCACCGGGACCAGCAAGGGTTACAAAAACCAGGCATCTGTGGTGCTGAAAAATTTGTAGCTTTCTTTATACACTATATTGCCAAAAGTATTTGCTCACCTGCCTTGACTCACATATGAGCTTAAGTGACATCCCGTTCCTAATCCATAGGGTTCAATATGACGTCGGTCCACCCTTTGCAGCTAGAACAGCTTCAACTCTTCTGGGAAGGCTGTCCACAAGGTTTAGGAGTGTGTTTATGGGAATTTTTGACCATTCTTCCAGAAGCGCATTTGTGAGGTCGCACACTGATGTTGGACGAGAAGGCCTGGCTCTCAGTCTCCGCTCTAATTCATCCCAAAGGTGTTCTATCGGGTTGAGGTCAGGACTCTGTGCAGGCCAGTCAAGTTCATCCACACCAGACTCTGTCATCCATGTCTTTATGGACCTTGCTTTGTGCACTGGTGCACAGTCATGTTGGAAGAGGAAGGGGCCAGCTCCAAACTGTTCCCACAAAGTTGGGAGCATGGAATTGTCCAAAATGTCTTGGTATGCTGAAGCATTCAGAGTTCCTTTCACTGGAACTAAGGGGCCAAGCCCAGCTCCTGAAAAACAACCCCACACCATAATCCCCCCTCCACCAAACTTTACACTTGGCACAATGCAGTCAGACAAGTACCGTTCTCCTGGCAACCGCCAAACCCAGACCCGTCCATCAGATTGCCAGATGGAGAAGCGCGATTCGTCACTCCAGAGAACGCGTCTCCACTGCTCTAGAGTCCAGTGGCGGCGTGCTTTACACCACCGCATCCGACGCTTTGCATTGCACTTGGTGATGTATGGCTTGGATGCAGCTGCTCGCCCATGGAAACCCATTCCATGAAGCTCTCTGCGCACTGTTCTTGAGCTACATGAAGTTTGGAGGTCTGTAGTGATTGACTCTGCAGAAAGTTGGCGACCTCTTCGCACTATGCGCGTCAGCATCCGCTGACCCCGCTCCGTCAGTTTACGTGGCCTACCACTTCGTGGCTGAGTTGCTGTCGTTCCCAAACACTTCCATTTTCTTATAATACAGCTGACAGTTGACTGTGGAATATTTAGGAGCGAGGAAATTTCACGACTGGATTTGTTGCACAGGTGGCATCCTATCACAGTTCCACGCTGGAATTCACTGAGCTCCTGAGAGCGACCCATTCTTTCACAAATGTTTGTAAAAACAGTCTGCATGCCTAGGTGCTTGAATTTATACACCTGTGGCCATGGAAGTGATTGGAACACCTGATTCCAATAATTTGGATGGGTGAGCAAATACTTTTGGCAATATAGTGTATATCATATTGTTATATTCCTATGTTGCACCTTTTTGGTTTGATGACTTGATTTACCTAATGTCTGAAGAGTCGCTGTCATTGTCAGAGAGTTCAAAGAGGTAATCTGAACTGCCCTCCTCATCAGAGAAGGAACGTTCAACTTTAGGTTGCAACATGTCCTGAGTTATTTTGTTCCGGCTGTCCATGCTCTTCAGGTCCTCCTCACTGCGACACTTCTCTGTGGGACAGAAACAGGGACGCTTCGGTTTAAACCAAAGGACTCTGTGAAAGCTGACTTAGAAGCATTTCGATCTCTGAGGGATCGTGTCTCCATCATGTGTGCTTGTGAGCAAACCTGGATGCTGGATGAGGTAGGCCTCCACCAGATTGTTTAGGATGTGGTTTTTACAAATCCTCTCCACGGGGCAGCGGCAGGTGGGACACAGCGAGGAGCGTTCCATCCAACCAGAGTAGCAGGCGGCACAGAAAGCATGCATACAAGGCTGCAAGCTGGAGGCCCAAAAGGAGAAATGCAACATTCACACGTATGCACAGACATGTAGAACAAGAAAAAACATTCAAGCATCAATCCTGGATCTACTCCTAACTTCCCACCTGATGCAGTCATGCAGTAGGTCCTGGCAAATAACACATGTCAGGGACTCCTCCATTTTGTCCGTTTTCGTCTCTTCCACATGCGGTTTGGACAGAAGGCCTCCCTCAGCGGCTCCTGCAGTCTCTGTACTGCTTCCTGTACCCAGATCTGAGCCTGGACCTGGAAATAGAACAATTCTGTTCGTCATTATTCACTGAGTCTGACATTGACTTTAAAGATAAGGATAAAATGAAAAAGACGATCCGGAACTAACACAGGCTAAAATAAAATAAGTTGGAGCTCAAACACAAACCATCTGTTCTTCTCCTTTTGCATTCTGGCTCCAGGTAGTCTGTGTGCTTTTGTACGGCAGAGGCTGCATCCTTGTCTTCACCCGATGAGGTGGAGGGACAAAAAAACACTCATTAGAAGCACAAATTTCAAGTTTTATGTTGTGATATTATGTGATAAAACAGTGACTGATGTGAAGTGGCAGCATTATGATGTGGGGAGGATTTTGTTTTTCCAGCTGGAACAAGAATGTTTGTCATGAGTTAAAAGGATGATAGAACAAGCTAAACTTTAGGGGGGAAATGAAAATTTGAGCTTTTAATTGCATCAGTTTATAGAAATATTTAGGGTTGAAAAAATTCATTGTGATTAATTGATTATTGAAATAATCATCAACTAATTTATTAATCAATTAATCGTTAACCGGCGTATAGAGCCTTTAAAACATGCTTTTAGCTGACAGAGCAGCCCACTTTGAGCAGTGATTATACCAAGATTGTAGAAAAACTATATATACATTTTGCATTTAAGATTAAAAAAACCTTTTCGTCTGTCAACATGCTCCATCTAGAACTCAGTTGAAAAATTTTTTGTTTCACCTGGTTTAATTTCAGACAAAAAAGTCTTCTATAAGGAACCTTTGGCTATCAGATTGTTCGTCAAATAAAAAAAAAAAAAATCAACAGATTAATCGATTTGCAAAAAAAACAACTTAGTTGCAGCCCTAGAAATATAATTAATTAATAATTAATATTACAAATCCCTGCGAAGAACACAATATTTATTTGCAGCAGTAGTCTAAGTATGCTGCACTTTGTCAGTAGTTTATGCAGCCGGTTGGATGGAGAAAACACGTCACCCAGACTGCCGTCCCAACGATTCTAGCGTTAAAAGAGTAGAATGATCAAGAAACATGTGGATTTATCACCAGATATATCATCATCACACTTACTTTCAACAAGATGTAAAAATAGAAAATTGATACATTTTTGTAAAGCACTTTACCTGCGATGTGCAGGAAGACTAGAACAGGGTTTATGCAGAAATTAACAAATCTAATTCAATGCTTTTTAATGCCCTTAGAAATAATTTTAACACCATCAACAATGGTCAATTTCTAGCTTTTTCTGCGCCTCAAGTTTTTTTTCTGAAGCTTCTCAGAAGCAGCTCCGTTCAAACACGCCGAACCAGTTATATCTGATTAAATAATTTTTATAAACTTTTTTTTTTTCAAATAAAGCATTTTAAATGCCACAATAATCACATTTGATGAACTTTAATGCCAATTAAGGCCTTAATTTAAAAAATAATAAATCAATGACTTTTAATGATTTTTAATGACCCACGGAAACCCTGTAGAATCTAGCAGAGCAATGCACGGTTTAAACTAACTAAAGAAAACGTACCAAAAGCTGAAGGGGGGCCAACCAATGAGGGGTTCTCAATGCAGTAGTGGGATGCTGAGGTTGAAGGCTGAGGTTCCTCCTGAGATGGATCCAGAGGAGCTTTTGTGAGCATTACAGGTTCCACAGAGAGGGACATCTCTGACGTCAGAACAGGAGAGACACTGTAGGCTGGTCTCTCTATGTCTGGAGTGGGTTAGAAGATTAACATATAAAAGAGTAACAGCACATGATGTGATTAATGAGCCGTTTCTAGGTTATCTAAATACTCACTGTGACTGTCCTCTGGGAGAGCTTCCTCCATGGTTAAAGAGTGGTAAACGTAGGCAATGTCTACAGAGGGACAAAACCTGATCAGCGTCTTTCACATCAACATTTTTATATCAATAAATCAGCATCGGGTTACTCTGAAGTTCTTACTGTGTTCTGGTTCACTCTTCCTGTACACAAAGTAGATGACATCACCATTCTGCAGAACGTCAGTCTGCTTCTTCACCACTTTGGACGAGTTGATCACTGTGCCGTTAGTGCTGCACAAAGATTCCAACATATAGACACAAATATTTTCTTTCATTTAGAAAGCAAAATGTGGATTCAAATAAAAAGGACACATCACATTTATTATTTTCACTTTACTTAGGCAAATAAGGGCGACAGAGTTTAGGAAAAGTTCTGAGTTATTTCAATTGTTGACTGTTAATTGCCAATATTGGGCTCTACTGGTATAATTATGGAGTGAATTTTATTCCATTATTAAAAAAAGCCAAAAAATAAAACCAATAAAAACATTTACTGAAATTGAAATTTGAAAAAAAAACAAAACAAAACAACACTGTGTTAAGATGAAACTTTGAGAAACTATATATATATATATATATATATATATATATATATATATATATATATATATATATACACACACACACACACCAGTATATATATATACATACATACATACACACACACACACACACACACACACACACCCACACACACATATATATATCTATAAAATGAGTTCCAGAGTTGTATTTATGTGTATATTATGTTCATAATAAACAAATGAAGCAAGATGAATACTTCAGGTACCGTACCTGGTGTCTTCAAGCCAAACCCGCCCTGAGTGTTCATCTTTCACTATCTTGCAGTGTTCCCCTGAGACAAGTTTATTGGCTGGAAACGACAGATAGCACCCTGGAAAACATATAAACAAGAGCTTCACTAGTTTCATGTAAGACTATTTACTTTGAATAAACAACAAAACAAAAATGTTAAAATATTCACTTTGTTCTGCCTCTAGATTTCATTTTACCATTAAACAATAATTGATACTATAAGCGTTATAGAAACTAAGGACGGAGTAGGGCTGTAAATCACTCCCATCATGGCAATTTGATTCAGTATAAATTTCCTGACCCAACGATTCGATTATTTTTGATACTCAAGAACACACCACGATACGATACAATTCGATTAATTGGTTAATTCTTTTTTTTACCTTACAGGCTAGACAATATTTCAAGTTTGAAATAAATCAAGGAAAGCTGTAATATCGTTATGCCTTTTATTTGAGAAACAAAAGCAAATAACAGAAGTAGGAAGCGAGGTAGGAGGGCAAAATAGGTTTAGCTCCACCGCAGCACGGGAGTCAGAATTACATCCAGGAGCAAATGGATAAAAATAGACTGGAGGAAGAAAAAAAAAAAAATGAATCGAAAAACTTGAGTAGGCCTGTCATGATAACAAATATTGCTAAACGATTGTCTCAAAAATTATTGCGATAAACGATAATATTGTTTGAAGACCTTTTTACACTGATTTAATGGAAATGACGTAATAATGCATGCGATTTCCTGACAAAGATAAACACACTATTTTCAACAGAACACTTAACACTGGAACTGGTTAACAAAATAAAATCAAATGGACTCTCAGTCTCTGTTAACTAAGAATACACTTGAATAAAAACTAAATACAAGATAAAACCACGATGGAAATAAAAACTACATTCAACCAAAAGATTACATATAATGAAATCTGTATATCATTAGATTTTAAGACAGATAGGCAAAACTGCCATTTTATTAAAAAGTTAAGCCTTTTCTTCCAGCGTCATCAATAGAAAGAGAAAAACACAGGCAGAGACGATATAGCCGATATATTAAATGACGTGGATAGTTTTTATTTATCGTGCGATTAATTGATTTATTGATTATCACGACAGGCCTACTCTTGAGGACATTTCGATGCATCGGATCATCGGCTGTTGGATCGATGCATCCATACAAAACGATCATTATTTACACCCCTAGGACCGATGCAGGTTTTTTAATGCTGATTACTTTGACTTCAGTCCAACCAATCCAAGATACAGGTGCTGGTCATAAAATTAGAATATCATGAAAAAGTAGATTGATTTCAGTAATTCCATTTAAAAAGTGAAACTTGTATATTATATTCATACATTACATACAAACTCATATATTTCAGATGTTTATTTTGTTTAATTTTGATGATTACAAATGACAACAAATGAAAATCTCAAATTCATCATATCAGAAAATTAGAATATTACTGAAGACCAATAAAAACAAAGGATTTATAGAAATGTTGGCCAACTGAAAAGTATGAACATGAAAAGTATGAGCATGTACAGCACTCAGTATTTAGTTGGGCCTCCTTTGGCCTGTATTACTGCAGCAATGCGGCGTGGCATGGAGTCGATCAGTCTGTGGCACTGCTCAGGTGTTATGATAGCCCAGGTTGCTCTAATAGTGGCTTTTAGCTCTTCTGAATTGTTGGGTCTGGTGTATTGCATCTTCTTCTTCACAATACCCCATAGATTTTCTATGGGGTTAAGGTCAGGAGAGTTTGCTGGCCAATTAAGAACAGGGATACCATGGTCCTTCAACCAGGTACTGGTAGCTTTGGCACTGTGTGCAGGTGCCAAGTCCTGTTGGAAAATGAAATCTGCATCTCCAAAAAGTTGGTCAGCTGCAGGAAGCATGAAGTGCTCTAAAACTTCCTGGTATGTGGCTGCGTTGACCCTGGACCTCAGAAAACACAATGGACCAACACCAGCAGATGACATGGCACCCCAAACCATCACTGACTGTGGAAACTTTACACTGGACTTCAAGCAACGTGGATGAAGTGCCTCTCTTCTTTTCCTCCAGACTCTGGGACTTTGATTTCCAAAGGAAATGCGAAATTTACTTTCATCAGAGAACATGACTTTGGACCACTCACCAGCAGTCCAGTCCTGTTTCTCTTTAGCCCAGGCAAGACGCTTCTGACGCTGTCTGTGGTTCAAGAGTGGCTTGACACAAGGAATGCGACAGCAGAAACCCATGTCTTTCATACGTCTGTGTGTGGTGGTTCTTGAAGCACTCACTCCAGCTGCAGTCCACTCTTTGTGAATCTCCCCCACATTTTTGAAGGGGTTTTGTTTCACAATCCTCTCCAGGGTGCGGTTATCTCTCTTGCTTGTACACTTTTTTCGACCACATCTTTTCCTTCCCTTCGCCTCTCTATTAATGTGCTTGGACACTGAGCTCTGTGAACAGCCAGCCTCTTTAGCGATGACCTTTTGTGTCTTGCCCTTCTTGTGCAAGGTGTCGATGGTCGTCTTTTGGACAACTGTCAAGTCAGCAGTCTTCCCCATGATTGTGTAGCCTATAGAACTAGACTGAAAGACCATTTAAAGGCTTTTGCAGGTGGTTTGAGTTAATTAGCTGATTAGAGTGTGGCACCAGGGGCCATCAATTTTGAACCTTTTCACAATATTCTAATTTTCTGATATGATGAATTTGAGATTTTCATTTGTTGTCATTTGTAATCATCAAAATTAAACAAAATAAACATCTGAAATATATGAGTTTGTATGTAATGTATGAATATAATATACAAGTTTCACTTTTTAAATGGAATTACTGAAATCAATCTACTTTTTCATGATATTCTAATTTTATGACCAGCACCTGTATGTGCTGCAATTTTTTTAAGCTAATATTGCTCTTTATCCCTCCATTTTCAGGTTCGAATAGACACAGAAATATATTATAAGATAAGTCTTGATTCAAACAATAGAGAAATGATAGTAGAAATAGCGGCATGATCGGCATGGCTGCTGAATGCACCAATGAATCAGCAAAGGCATGCATTTATCTGTCTATACATGAAATATAAGAAATGCTAACACCAGCCCATACTGCTGATGTATCCATCCAACCTTGCACCTAAAATTAAGCTACCATGATGCGTTTGAATCTAATCACCCAGACAGAGACAGTGAGTAATTTACTAAGCTGTGCAAACCCCAATGGCTTTGCATTGTAAAAAAAAAAAAAAAAAAAAAAAAGTAGATTCCCATAAACTCTTAACAACAAAGCACACACAGGGGGATGTATAGCCCTAACCACCTCTAAAGCAAAACCCATACAAAAAAACCTCTACTTAATATTCTGCACGCATGTTGTCAATAGGAATCTTTTGTTCTCATCACAAGGGGCTGTCTAAGTTTGGGGCACTAAAGGAGGCTTTGTGTTTTCAAGGGGGAGGTTATAAAGGCTCCAGACATTGGCAGAAACATCTGATGTCTCCCCTTAAAAGGATTTTTTTATTAGTAAGATCATTTTAAAAACTGGGATAAACACTCAGTAAGTCCCAGCATAAGATAGAAATAAAATATTTTTTTGGTGTGTATTTGTTTGAAACCTTTTCCTACCTTTTTTTCTGCCGACTGTGCATTCCTTAGTGAAAAGCAGAATAGTTTCACTTGAGTCCACTTTGACGAGCTTCCCCCATGGCCGAGCATTGCTGTAATTGTCCATGTCCACAATGGCTGTCTGTGGGAAATGATCAGAGAACAAGTTTAAACATGCAGCTGATTTACTATCATTTATGTGTCTAATTGTTTCAATGGGAGCTTAGCAAAAAATAAAACAGAAAGCAAAAATAAAATAGGTCCATCAAACTGGGATCAGGTACTAAATACTGAGTATATCTCTGCTTTCTAAGTCATTCTCTCCTGAACAAAACCTGCTGGTTATTTTAGTCAAATTTAGACTAGTAAACTGTTTTCTTTAGTAAAAACAAAACAAAGTGGCCAGTTAAAAAAAAAAACAAAAAACTAAACAAACTCCAGGGTTGGTGCTATGCAAACATAAGAGTCCTCAAACAAGAATGATCCAATGCTTACCTGAAACACAAATAAAAACAAGATGGTTAAGGTCCTATTATTTTGAGAGAAAGCTAAAAGGTAAACATGTCTGAGATTAGCTTAACATTTTATTAGCGCTTGTTTTCTTTGTAACAAACTGAAATAAAGTCATAATTGCCGCAGCTGTCTAATACCATCCCTTTAAAGTTTGAAAAGCGCAGTTAATGAAACCCTCTCAAGTCTTTAATGATAAACACAAAGCCAACTGCTGACTGCTAGCGTTAGCATCCGTGTTCGGGTTAAAACCAGATCGGAACAGTCCTCTCAGACAAATAACTCGATACCGTGGCACATTACATCTCACTGTTTTTATTTTACCTTTAACCGCTTAGAGTGTTCTCCCAGCAGCTGAGCATTAAACAAGTTATCCTCCTCATTATCCGACTAGCTGGAAAACAAGGAGCACTTCCGGGCACCATGAACAGCCGTCAGCTGTAGGAGGAGGGGCGCGCGCGAGACGGCTAAAAGTAAAGTACGGCAAGCTATTGTTTGATTTAAACAAGAAACTCGCAACATAAGATGTAGTATCTATAATTTTAAATGTAGTGGTAACACAATTGTACAGATTAAAATATGTCCTCTGTTTGCCATCATTCATTAAAGATAACAGCAATTTTTGCCCTTACTTGTCAAAATACCAGACTTTAAATGAAAATTGGCTTCTTACTCATTGGGGTGTCACTGCAACATAATAAATAAATAAATAAATAAATAAATAAATAAATAACATATTATTTCACATAAGAATTATCCTAATTTTTATGATATATTATATTTAGGTTATCCCCAAATCCTCTTCATGTTTTTGGCTTTTAATCTAAAATCAACAACAAACCAGCAACCATTTCTCACATCATCCTTTTAAGGAGAGGTATTATATTCACATTTTCTATTTATTTGTAGTGATCCACAAAATTGCTACAAATAAACTTAAAACCATAGAATAGAATAGAATATATTGGAGGATGTTCTTTTTCTAGGTGGATCATCTAAATAAATGGCCCTCCTAATTGTCAATCATTCTGGTGGTATCTTTACGTAAGACCGTCCTACATGCTCGTCCCCATTTTAACTTACAGGTGGTGAGTCTGACATAGTAGAAAAATTGCAAATCTTCTTTTGGAAAGTAGGCTTGTATGAGCGATAAAAACAGAAACTTTTAAACAGAGCGTGCACGAGGAGAAATGGGCTTGTGAATGCTCCTGCACGTGTTTAATAGGCTTTCCCTCTAAGGAGCGAATACAGGGTTGTTTGCGAAAATCCTCCACAATACTTTTAAAATATCTATAATTCTATTGTTAATATTAATGATTCTTATCTTACTCAGTGAAAAGAAAAACATAAATTTTTAAAAATAAATGTAATTTCAGATGGACATCTTAGTTATTCTTGGGTTATACTCCTAAAAAATCCCAGGTATGCTAAAAACTGTCCATCAGAGCAAGTATCTCTGGTGTCCTTAGTGCTTCAATGAATCATGTTAACCAAATCTTACATACAAACCAAATGCTATAACAAAGTCTCCACAGAATATAAGTTTAAAAGGCCACTTAGCTAGAACAAAACTGCAAATAATCAATACCTGACGGGGTGCACTGTATGTTTCTGGTAACTGGTGAGGCGAAAAACCTGTCTTTAAAACTGAAGAAAATTGTTGCAAAGGTGTTTTTTTCCTTACTGCTACTCAGTTAAAGGTCATTTCAACTTTGTGAAATACAGTATCACTTAAACATTGCTTCTCTAATGCTAGAAAAGCCATTGTTTAGTAATGTTTTGCTGTGGAGCGTTAACAGCTGCAGTCATTAAACAGGGGCTAGGGACAAAAAAAACCCTGATCATTAAAACCTGGAATGTTTGTTTTTCTTTCTGATTATCAATAACCTTATACGGTCACATTATTTTCAGATTTCCAATACATAATGTCAACCCTGCAAGTCCTCTATCCATTTTCTCATTTGCTGGGTTGTCAGGCTGCTACTTTCACGTTAAAATGATACGTTTTATTACTAACTTTTTTTGCAGTTGTAATTGTTTTTCAGATTTGCTCACCATTCAAGTGTACATTGGCTGAAACTACACTCTGCAACTGATTCTGAACCCTCGCTGCTGCACGTCTGTCCTTATGCACACAAACTGAGCAGGGCTGAACAACTCACTGCATCCTTTTGGACATTATTGACACGTTTTACAGCATCAGTTAGCATCTAGACAATTCTGTCTTCTTCCTGTAATTCAAAGAGTATAAAACGAATGTGAA
This sequence comes from Cyprinodon tularosa, assembly GCF_016077235.1. NCBI lineage: Eukaryota > Metazoa > Chordata > Actinopteri > Cyprinodontiformes > Cyprinodontidae > Cyprinodon > Cyprinodon tularosa. The sequence goes on from NW_024039651.1 coordinate 1,182,137, forward strand.
CGAAGTGAAATTGTGTTTATTACTACTATCATCAAACAGTTTAACTTCCAACATGATCTTCTTAGTGACTCTACACTGCAAAAATGACCTAGAAATAAGTAGAAATCTTTAAATTAAGTGTGTTTATCCTTAATTTGAGTAGGTAAATAAGATGATATGTAAATGGAATTCGATTTTTTACTCTTAAAACAGGAAAAATAGATAATATGCACTTGAAATAAGACAATACAATTATTTTTTTCTTATTTTAAAAGTAAATTGTTTTGTTCCATTGTCAAAGTGTCTCACTTAAGTCCTCAATTCAAGAAAAAAATGCACTTATTTTAAGAAAAAAAATTACATATTTAGATCTACTTTTTTTGCAGTTTAAAACAATATAACTTAATGTCCTTCTTGTCATTGCAGCAAATGCAAATAGGAAGGATTTCCTACTGGTGAAATCTACATTTAGATAGATTCTAGAAGACAAAATCTTCTCTTACTTGTTTGCACTAGCTGACAGTGTTGAGGTCAAAAGGCTTCCTGTACTTGGTTGCAGGCTGGAGCCTGGCAGTTGAGCCCAACAGCAACGCTACCTCAGTTCAGGAAAATACGCCCCGAATTGTAAAATAATTGTCAAAAAGTAGATGGTGTAACAGGAACTTATTTGCTGTTTTAGGAAATCTTGTAATCTATCTCTTCTGTTTAGCTGTAACTTTTCTTTTAATGTAATAAATGACATGCCAGCTCAGACTTCGCCCGGCCAAACAAGATCTGCATCAGGTGTTGGGGAACCAGAGCACCTTGATGTCTAATGGGCTACTGGAACAAACATATATATGTGCTTCATATTACCAATTAACACACAAAGAGATAATATTTGAGCTGATTTTGTATGACTGCTCTAAAATTCCTTCAAATGGGTCCTGAAAATCTCAACTAAACTAATCTGTAAAATATATAGTCATAAATTTTGATAAATATTTAATAAAAAAAAAAGATGAATTAGGCAGGTTTTAAGCTCCAACCACAACGAGAGTCATATGGTTTTCTTTTCTCAAATGGGCCAGGTTTGCAAAGTTAGAGATGTTGGCAGGACGAAGCTCCTTCATAAAGTCCAGCAGCTCCCTTTCAGGGCTGCTTCTGTCATCCATCATCTGGTTAATGATTACATCCAGGTGCAGCCAAATTTCAGGCCTGTCTTCCTCTAGGTACATCGGGGAATTCCTGAAAAACCTCAGGTGCTGCAAGGTAGATTGTGAAAAATATGCAGTCATGAAGATGAAAAGCAGAGACATGCTGTCCACTTCCATCACACATTACAGCGAACTAATATTGGCTCCAACACAGTCTCTGTCTTGATTCAGCTAAGGTCACCCAAAGCACAGAGGGCAACAGAGGTTCTACTGGCAGGAAAATAGCATCTTCATCATATTATTCTTTATTCCAAGGGAAATCACAGTTGTACATATGAGCATCTTGAGGTTCATCTGTCAGAGTCTCTATGGATTACAGCTCATCAGTGCAGCTGGAGATCTCATTCTTTAGTATCTGTGTTCCTCCATTCCCAAACTACATCTCTAATCTGCTAAATAAAACAATTCCAGATGCAAAAAAAAATAAAGATCCGTCTTCTCTTGGATGAAGCAATTCTGTAATTCTTTGCAAAGGTTTTACAGCATGCAGCTATTAAACACATTGATTGGTAACAGCCTGAAACTCCTGATGTAAAGCAGAAATTGTCATTCTCTAAATACTTAAATTTAAAAGGAGAAATGTCATATTATCAGACCAGAATTATTGATTGCACATTTTTCTTCACCAAGTTAAACTTACTTTTGACTGGTCTTTGAAAACAGTGCCTTGTAAACACTTTTAGAGCCCTTTAAAATGTTTCCCATTGCAATTGTCTTTTTTCAACAGCACAATGTAGGGGGGGAAAAAAAGGATTCATTGTCTTTTGGAGATGTTTTACAAGTAAAAACATCTGAATTCAGTGCCATGTAGACACACCATTTGCCCTGTTTATGGCTGCAAACAACTTTGTACATCTACAAACTGAGGAAAATATTGTTCTGTACAAATTACAAAAGTTTAGTCAGAGTGGTTTGGATATCAATATTAAGACCTCTTTTAGGTTCGAACTTCGACTTAGCCCATTCTAATCAATCCAGGTGATGTACTCTAGCTCTGGAAAAGATTAGACTTAGACTTAAACAACTTTTATTATCTTGTTGTATCCACCGAGTGTATACGGAATCAAATTTCCTGTTGGATTAATTGTACAAGTTATTCTACTTTAATCATATTATACTTATACATTCATATTTACACATTTGCATATTCCTGTATACTTGTATTACACAAAGTGTTGAAATGTTTCACTTGCTGTCTTTCTAATGCTTGTTATTAGTGTGTGCAGGAAGCAAGGTCAGGAGAATGGAGGATTGCACGTACTGGCACCGGATGAGGAGTGAAGCACTCCTTATCTCATGATATTGTATGATGTGATGCAGAACTTCTGGTACCGACTGGGTTTCAACCCCTCCCTTTAGCAGTCGGAACCAACATTGTAGCCAGGGCGTTTCCTTTAATAAAGGCTTGTGAGGGCAGAGCTGTTTCAGAGTGGTTTGGAGAATTGTAACTGAACAGTCTCTGATCACTCTCCTTGCAAGTAAATCATACTAAAATTCTCTGTGTCTTTATTTTACAGGTTACTGCATAAAATGTTTGGTGTTTAAACCTAACATTAATTGGTCCTTCGAGCCGGATTGCAAGATACCCGACGACCCCCAGCAGGTGAGTGAGATCCAGATAAGCCTGCGGCCGCAGCAAAGAGACCCTTTACGGGACTGGTCTCTCCCTTACAGGCTGGGGTCCGACGGTTGAAGCATTTCGAGGACGCAGAGAATTGTGAGTAGTTTTTCTTTTAATAAGGAGTGAGTGAATTATTGGAAGAAAAATATATAAAAATATAAAAAATTTATAAAAATATAATAATATAAAAAAAAAAAAAGATAGAAGTGAAGGGCGTGGGGTCACGAGATTCCCCTTTTGAAGTCCTCTCAGCGTGGGGTCACGAGATTCGCCTTTTGTACTAAAACCCTGACAATTCTAGACTCTATCAGGTAAAACAGAAATTTTAAAACAGTTAAAGTCCGCGGGAGGGCAGGCTCCCCTAGTTTGTAAGGGAAGGCTCCCTGAGTTGTAAACTAGTTAAATTCTGCATAGGATAGCGGCGTCCTCTGTGTTTAAAATAAAGTAAAAGTTAACTGCGCAGTGTGTATGTGAGTGTGTGTGTGTGTGAAAGGAAATATAGATATCACTAGATATCTGTATTTCATACCAAAAAGACAAGGGTTAAATGGTGAGCTTTTGTGGATGTTTGTAGACAAGAAAACTCCACCTGTAAAGGTTGAAGTGAGTTTTACCACAAAAAGTAGTTGATCACCATCTTGTCTGAAGCCCCAGTGTTTAGAACACGACAGGTGTTGAAAACCCACTGGGCCCAAATTTAGTTCAAAATGGGAAAAGGGCAAAGTAAAGAAAAACAGAAATTATTAGAGAAACTCCAGTGCAAAGATTGGAAAGCAGTCGAAAATGATGACCCATTAGCGGTAGAGCCATTGTGTCACTGGATAAAAAACTACGGTTTTAATGGCAAATTGAGCACCACAAACATAAAAGATTTGCAACAAAAAATAAAAACAAAAAGCAAAAATAAAGACACTTTGATGGCAAAAGAAGGTTACATGCAAACCATGGTCTGGATGAAATTGGCAGGTCAGAGAGAAGAGGGAGAGCGCAGAGCTAAGAGAGAGAGGGGGGAGAGACAAAGAAAAGAGAAAGAAGAGGAAGATAGGGAAAGTGAAGAAAGAAAAAAGCAAAAGGAAAGATCAGTTATGTTTCATAGAAAGGAGGATGATGAGTACGCAGGGCCTTATTCTAACCTGATACATCAAATACACAATCTCCCATCTATGGGAGATGTTGTTGCTGCAGCCGATCCCTCAGCTCCCCCGCCCACGGGGGATCCTCCACGATATACTCCCCCACAGCATTTACTCCCTCCAGAAGGATCATTGAACACAGCCCCTCCTCAAGCAGCTTCTCCACAAGCTGATACCTCCCAGGGATATATTACTAGGTCCAAAGGTTCTGTAGGGGATTGGTCAAAAACTTTAGCGACAACATTTAATGACATTCTGTCTCCACGGGCACCCCGAGTGATGCCTGTGAACCTGGAAGGTGAAGGAGCAGTCCTCACGCTTCCTTTAATAGAATTACCAAACCCCTTAGCAGGCCAGGTTGAGGGGAATGCCCAACAACCAGCCACAGTAATGGTATACAGAACCTGGACACAGGAAGATGTTAGAAAAGCAGTAGAAGGAATTCCCCCTCCAAAGGAGGATGTGGAAGAATGCATAATTCAAATGGAGAATCTGAGAAGATCTTACCATTTGAATGGTGCGGAGGTTCAGCAAGTCTGGATGTGCCAATTAGGATCAGAATGGCACCATGTTAAAGGGGATTTTGTGCCAACTACAAACCAAGAACCCCTTATCCCTTTGCAACCAGACTCCCGAGACTTAAAAACAGCTGTAGAGCATCTGATTAATCGTGTCAGGGCCAGGTATCAGAAGAAAGCAAATTACACAGAAATAGGGAGATGCACACAGAAGCGGGACGAGCCTTTTGATGAATACAGGGTAAGGATGGAAAAGATATTTAGAGCACATAGTGGACTGCTCTTTGATGACAATGATGAGGGGCCATTTAAACAGCAGCTGAAGAATGCACTACACGCAGGGTCATTACCAGAAATCAAAGGATGGGTTGAGCGCCACTACATAAACATGAGTGGTGGAACGCTCCAAACCTATATAAATCACGCCCTGCATGCAGAGAAAGTCATAAAAAGTAAAAAGAATCACAATAAAGAATCCACTGTGTTTTATCAGGAGGAAGAGGACACTGTGTTTTATCAGCAGTCCAGAGGTAGGGGCCGAGGCAGAGGCCGAGGCCGTGGAAGGGGAAGAGGTTTTGGATCACGCTCAACTGATAATTCCACAGCGTGTTGGTCATGTGGGAAAGAAGGCCACATGGCTAGACATTGTCGAAGCAACCCACACAATGCAGGAAGCTCAGAATGACTAGATAAGCAGCCATTCTCTATTAAAGAAATGGAGGATGAAAATATGGATGTCTTAAACCTAGAAGATTTGTTTTTTAAAAGAAAAATATAGACCAGAAATAGTTCTGATGGTCCAGGGCACTCCTGTTAAATTTTGTGTGATACCTGCAGAATCACAATAAAAGAACCCATACCCTTGCACATACCCATCGTAAAGATGATTTACCTGTAGGTCCATATTCAGCATTATTACAGCAAGCACAAGCAGCTTTACAGCAAGACCCAAATGAACTTGGTGCTGCTGCTGCTTCTGCTTCAGCCCCAGTCTTGCCAGCTCCTAAAGTTGAGAATCTACCGGCTTATTCTCCTACGCCCAGCACCTCCACAAGGGTTACCCGTTCTGGGGGACCTGTGGGGGCTTGGTCAAAAGATATGGGGGGAGGCTTAATCTCCCCACAGCCAGCCCCTGAACCCAAACCCGAAACTGAGGTGTTTCCTTTAATTGAGCTGCCCAATCCTTTGGCGGGTCAGGGGCCAGCTGAAAATCCATTTTTTCCTGTCATGATGGTCTATAGGCAGGGGCGGATTTGGGAAATTTGGGGCCCTGGGCATGGACGGGAAGGGGGCCCCCTGACAAGAAAACCTATAAAACAGACCCATTCTACAGATAGAGAAATGTTAATAGAATAGACATTCATTATTTGTTCTAGGTTTAGTCCCTCTCTTCTTGTCCCTTTTTCCTCTCTATTTTATCAGCCTTCTGATGGCATTTTAGCAAAAGCATTTTTATCAAAAACATAATTAATATGCACAAATAAGGATTAGTTGTATTAACTATACATGTGAATAGCACCCCAACAGTTTTCCTGTGTGACAGTGGTGCATGCAGAACAACTGTTAAACAACAAATTGCAGGTGCTGGCCAAGGACCTGAGACTGTCATAGTCCGATCAGCTCAAGGTCATTTAAAGGCTGTGCAGGAGATCCAGCATGTGTGGTTGAGAGACCCTGAAGGACTCTCCTGCCGGCTGTCTGTACTGACTTTACCTGAATGTCCAGTTAACCTCTTAGGCAGGGATGCTCTAGCCATGCTTTGCTTAGATAGAGGCTGGGCATCCCACATTACCATTACACTCTGGACTTTCCCAACAAACCTCCTTTAAACATCGGAGAAGCGCTGCTTCAGGAGGGAAGACAGTCTGTTAGAATTGTACAGCAGTCCATGGACCCGAATGACCTACATATTACCATGTGGTACGAAGACTCTCCAGGTCCTGATAAAGACTATAAAAAACTTAATTGGATAAATAATAAATAAAAAAAAATTAAAAAAAAGGGGCGCTGCAATGAAGGATGGCACCCGAGGGCGTAGGTTTGATTTGAATTTTGGAAGGGACACTATTGGTCTGGTGTCATTGGTGCTATGCATTATGCATGCCTTTCTTTTTTTTTATGCTTGATATGAGCATCAGTACTGATGAGAGGAATTCATTGTTTAAAGAGAAAAGGAGCATTTTGCTACATTAATAAACATTTTTAAGCACTACACTAACTAGAAGCTGTTTATCAATGTTGGAGTATCACCGGCTCTGATGAATGTGGAATTAGAACTGTTTTCCACTTTGTAAATGATTTTAATTGAACAACTGAGACAGACGGTAAATACAGTACTTTCTTCTGAATATATAGAATCGTGCAGAGTTAAACCCCACTCTTATATTTTTACCTACTATGCTTCATTAAAAATAATAACTTCACTATGAAAGTTGAACATCTGGGCTGTAGTTACTCTGTGTTGCCCATCTCATGTATTTTATCTGTGGCTGAAAACATGAATCATATTAATTGATTATTTGCATATTCGTAAACAAATTTAGTGATTCATCATTAAATGGAGTATAGAGACTCTAACACATAATATACATGTAAAATCTGGCTTTCCCCGACAGAGTAACCCACTTGGATCAGTAATCATACCAAAACTGTAAAATAAATTTATAAACATTTTGCAAATACGATTATAAAATGTTTTTGTCTGTCAATACTTTCCGTCCGGAGCTCTTCAGGAGGAGATGTTTTGGTTTCACCTGGTTTAATGTCATTAGTAATCTTCTTTACAGAACTTTTGGCTAACCAATTAATCGAAAGAATTAACGATAGACTGATCGATTTACGAAATAATTGTTAGTTGCTGTCCTAATTTTATCGTAACATTGCATTAAACATAACATTTCTTATTAAATACATGTGAAGTGGGGATGACATTCAACGAAACAAACATGTTAATCAGCCAAACTATCTTAAAATCCATGATGGCACCTATATGTGACCAGAACATAAACCAATCCTTCCAAATAAAAAAAAAATTCTTTGAATGAGCTGCTATATTGAGTCATGATTTTACTCATGTCTCAACCGGGGGGATTGTAGGATTGATTGAGCATTGAGCATCATTATATAGCATATGGATTTATATTCTATGCAAAAAACTTTTGTAAAGCATGTCTAATATGTGCTAAATTTAAGACCTAAAAAAGGTGGTTTCCCTAAACCTATTTATCCTTTCAATTCTGTTTGGTTATAATAGATTTGTTTTCTAAATGGATTGCAAGAAAGTGATAGTTAGATCAGATGAGTAATAAGTAAAATCACCTTCTTAATTATTCTCTGGACCCTTACCATACTGCTTAGCACTCTAGTAACTCTACTGTGGTACCTGTTATAGAATACACATTTGGTCTCCTTCACCGACCTTCAGAGGAAGTCCATCGTACAAAGGGGGTTGTATTTTTTAGCATACAACCATCTCAAACTGGTGAAGGTTCAACAACTCTGCCGAGAGGTCATAGGAAGTAGACCATTGTGTAAAAAGATTACCCATAGAACACTTTTTGAAGTTTGAACCTAGAGGATGTTGCGATTATTCATATTAGTTTTGTTTTTAGCTCTCACTCAGGGCAAGGATTCTTGTTGACCTCATGATCCAGCTATTTCTAAAAGGGACGTCTATCTCTGCTATAACTCTACTAGAGTAATCAGTTTGGTGACTATTCCTTTTCAAACATTCTCGCAAAGATTTAAACATGACCCGGGAAATTGGCACGGTTATGATTTCTACCTATTTCCTCGCGTAGTTCAAAGAACTCATAATGGTTGGGGAGACATATTTAGAACCACTGGACAGTGGAAAAAGGGATCCTTTGGATGGACACCTTTAGCTAAGAAATGGATGAGTAGAATATCAGGGTTCACTGTTAACCATGCCTCCAAAGTTTTCACTATGACAATAAACTCCACAGCAGAACCCCTTGAGAAGGAAGGCTGTTCTTCCTCATTTCTATGTGCACGGTCTAGTGGAACCGATCCATGTTGGCCTTTGTATTTGTGCCCCGTAAATATTACACAAGAAGGAGATGAGATACAAGGGATTCTTACTTCTGCCCAAGGTGAACAGATAAAAATTCAAAATATTAATGGTCCGCTTAAAACAGATGAATTGTTTCAAGTCATCACTGGAATCTCTGGGCAAACAAACAACTGGCTTTTAATGGCAGAACAAGCAGCTAAAACAGTGTCTAATGATTGTCTTGTGTGTATGGGAGCCAGACCGCTGTTACGTGTGGTTCCTGCCACCATAACTCCTCAATGTCTTCTAAATATAATGAATTATACGGTCCCATCTGATAATTGCACCTATTGGGATAATATCTATCCCCTGACCACAACTGAGAAAAAGAAACCGATCTTTTTGAAAAAAGTAGCTGTGGCAAATTTCACCTGTGTAAACAGGACCGGAGCGGGCCCGAAACTAGGCACACTAAATGAAACACAATGTGCAAGTATTTTACTGGTATCCACCTTTTTTAAACCTCAATCCCGCAGCGACATCTGGTGGTGGTGTGGAGATGACAAATTGTTTGACAAACTTCCATGTAACACCACTGGATTATGTGCTGCTGTCACCTTGATTTTACCTGTTTCTGTTACATTACTCACAACGGATGAATTGTTAATGACTGCAAACAGCATTTTACCTCATACAGAGCATACTAGAAGGAGGAGGGCATCTGAAAATGCATGGAGTGGAGATGACCCTACTTATATTGATAGCATTGGTGTACCCAGAGGTGTTCCTGATGAGTATAAACTAGCCAATCAAGTTTCTGCAGGATTTGAATCTTTCTTATGCTGGTGGTGTACTATAAATAAAAATGTAGACAGAATCAACTACATCCATTATAACGTCCAGAGGCTGGGAAATAAAACAGAACAAGGCTTCTCTGCTGTCCATGAACAATTGTCAGCTACCTCTCTGATGGCTTTCCAGAACCGTATTGCTGTTGACATGTTGTTAGCTGAAAAAGGTGGTGTGTGCTCTATTTTTGGAGATCAGTGTTGCACCTTTATTCCCAACAACACCGCTGCAGATGGCAGCCTCACAAAGGCCCTTGAAGGCCTTCGCTGTCTTAACAGCAAAATGAAAGACCATTCTGGAGTTGACACAAAAATGTGGGATGGATTTGGAGACATTTTTGGTAAATACAAACAATTGGTGCTTTCTATTTTAATGTCTATAGCTGTATTTGCCGCCATCTTGACCTTATGTGGATGTTGTTGTATTCCATGTATTAGAGCGCTGCTAAATAGACTGATTACCACAGCAATACAACCCATGAAAGCAGAAATGTATGCCCTCATGCCCACTGAAAAATACCCATCTGATGATGAAGATAGCGCAGAGGATGAAATCTCTTTGCATTTTCCTGACTTTTATCCTAATTCCAATGATATTACCAGTAACCCACCAGTTTAAAGTACCTCTGAGTGTACCCTTTACAGCTAAAACATGATTTCATAGTTGAAAATCTGAAAAGAAGTGACTACTGAATGATAAAATAAATAGCTTAAAGTGAATAAACAGGGGGGAAATGTTGGATTAATTGTACAAGTTATTCTACTTTAATCATATTATACTTATACATTCATATTTACACATTTGCATATTCCTGTATACTTGTATTACACAAAGTGTTGAAATGTTTCACTTGCTGTCTTTCTAATGCTTGTTATTAGTGTGTGCAGGAAGCAAGGTCAGGAGAATGGAGGATTGCACGTACTGGCACCGGATGAGGAGTGAAGCACTCCTTATCTCATGATATTGTATGATGTGATGCAGAACTTCTGGTACCGACTGGGTTTCAACCCCTCCCTTTAGCAGTCGGAACCAACATTGTAGCCAGGGCGTTTCCTTTAATAAAGGCTTGTGAGGGCAGAGCTGTTTCAGAGTGGTTTGGAGAATTGTAACTGAACAGTCTCTGATCACTCTCCTTGCAAGTAAATCATACTAAAATTCTCTGTGTCTTTATTTTTACAGGTTACTGCATAAAATGTTTGGTGTTTAAACCTAACATTTCCATTCCTTAAAGTGCAGCAGTGATCCCCGGCTTTTCTCCCATGCGCTCAAATCGCATTGTCTTTTCCGCTTGGACGTGATGCTGTTCAGAATATCATGAGCTGCTCCGCTGGTTGCGCGACGGAGGTCAAAAATGAAATCGCATTTTTGCTCAGGCTACTCGTAAGCGCACAGCCTGCCAAATGTTGAAAGGGCAATACTATTGCCATTACTGTTGATATTTAATAGAAATTTACACATTAAGTGATAAAAGTGTCCCAGGGATGATATGGGGGGGATGGTCACTTAAGAGGGGATGATATTTAAGATTTTTTAAGAAGGGGGATGCTATCCCCCCTCATCCCACCTCAACTCGATTACTGGGTGTTCTTCTCCTCCAAGTGTGCTAGGCCCTGGTATAGAGCAGAGGAGATGGCGTCCTCAGAGGAGCAGTTTTGTCGGTGTGCAAACTGGAACCGGTTGAATGTTGGGGGGAGGCTGGAGACGATGTGTTCTTTAACCAGCCTTTCGAAGCACTTCATCATGATAGGTGTCAGTGCAACAGCCCGGTAGTCATTTAGTGAGGTGATCTGAGGCTTCTTTGGAACCAAAATGATGGTGGCAGACTTAAAGCATGCTAGCACGAAACCCTGCGGTTTCGTTGTACAGCATGAGTTCACAGCTCCCGATGCATGTTCTCAAACTGTGCAACCCAACACTCTGGTGCGACCTACCTGCTCCCACTATACGTCTAAAAACCGTGTCGGACTAATCTATGCAGTGAGATGGTGCTACTCGGACTCATCTATCTGAAAACCAAATGAGTTGAAGAGGAATATGAAGCTCACGAGAGTGAAATGCACGGCGTTGGCAATTTGGTGTGCTGAAAGCCCTAAAAAGAAAAAGGCGTATCTGGACAAAGACATGGCTGAGCAAACGTGGCTACTATGGTCTGTCAATTTTACAGAAATAACTTTGTTTCACTCGCACCACCGCCATGCTTTTGTGTTTTCATCTGAGAGGATGTTTGCACATGCCCACTGAGCGATTTGCCCACAACGGCCAACTGAATTTAAAACATGTTTGATTTTCTCCCAACCTTACAATTCCTGATCGGGAGGTGGTCATGAGAGGCTGACCAACCCTTGTTAACCCCTGTACACTACACGATGCACCATCAGGCATAAAGTCGTCAGCCCAAATTAAAAATTCTCGCATGACTGGAAAGTCGGACCAAAAGGGGCAAATTATCTAACAGCGTATGCCCGGGTTTAGGAAAACATCATTAGTTACATCTACCAGGTGGGAGGATGTGTTGTACGTACTCTGTGATCGCCTGTATGTCTTGCTCAGGCTCATTGTTTGGCCCGGTTGGTGATGTTTTTTGTGATGCTGATGTCTTGTATGCATTTGTTGATGTAGGCTGACAGTCATGGAATACTCATATATATTTATTTTGTTGTAATACGTTGCTACAGCTTTGAACGTGTTCCAGTCAGAGCATTCAAAATAGCCCTGGAGTTTCTCCATGGCCTCCTCAGACCACACTCTGACCTCCTTAACTGTAGTTTAGCCCAGATTAGCTGGGACCTGTATGCAGGAATTAGCATGACAGCCTGTTTCGCCAGTGAACACAGACTCTTCTCTGGAGGGGTTGGCTAAGTAACGTGCCTTCAACTGAAGACCAATATATCTTGTCTAACAGACCCGGAGGTCACAGGGCAAAGGGTACGCAACACCAAGGGGGTTTTGCTTGCATACATCATTTAACATTTTATATCCACCTACTTGCATCTTTACTTGTCTTGTTAGAATAGAATAGAATATCCCTTTTTTCTTCCACAGTGTGGAAATTGTTAGATCTCACTGCTATCAACTGGTTTTCCTTAGATAGAAAACTTTGAATCAATTTGATTGTATGATCTAGTGAACTCTAAAGTGCCTTGAGATGACATGTGTTGTGAAATGGCGCTGTAAAATAAACTGAATTTAAACTGAATTAATTACCATTCATCTCATCCACCTGCTACCTCTGTTTTATATACGGTTCTGCCTAGCTGTCTGGGCCAGATCATTAGTTATTCATGTTTGTTTTAGTTTGATTTTTAGTTAAGTCTGTTGTCCATGTCCTGACTCTGGAGGACCAGTGTGTGGTGAGGGTATTAGTGTTTGTCCTTTGTTTCCCCTGTTTGTGTCCCAGCTCTTCTCCACAGAGCCCTCTTGGTTTTGCCTCAGTGCAATGGGGAGAGCCAGTTTTAAGTCCTACAATCCTGGTTCTTGGATTGAGCCAGATTAAAGTTCTGCAGTTCTCCTTGTACTTACTATCAACCAATGGGCCCACCTGTATCCATCTGAGCGTGTCTGTCTGAGCTCGCTGCTGGACTCATGGAACTCTGAACTTGCCTGGGCACCCTGTGGATTCCTTGAACCCCGGAACAGCCAGTCCACAGTGGTTGAGAGAAAGAAACAAAGAAAAGAAATGGTACCAGGAGAACTGCAGGACTTTAAACTAGCTCCATCCAGGAGCCAGGATAACAGGACTTAAAACTGGCTCTCCCCGCGCACCCAAACCGAGCTGGCTCCGAGGAGAAGAGCCAGGACCCGAGCTCCCCCCGCATGCAGAGCCAAAACTGAGAGGGCCGGGCAGAGAAGAGCCGGGACACAATCAGGAAAAACAAGACAAACAGACTTAACTAAAAATCTAACTAAAACAAACCCTAATAACTAATCATCTGGCCCCAATTGCTGAGCTGAACCGAATATAAAGCAGCGGGAGCAGGTGAATAAGATAATTGGCAATCAGAGAGTAATTAGTGATTAATAAAGTGAGCAATTAGATCAGCTACCAGGGCTGTGATTAGTTCACCTGATGCTTCAGGGTTACTTGTGGAGTACCACAGGGATCAGTGCTAGCGCCAATTCTCTTTAATACATACATGTTCCTAATTTGTGGAATTATTAGACAACATGGGAGTAATTTCCACTGTTATGCAGATGATATTAAGCTAGGGCTGCTCAGTGGTGCACTGGGTTGCACTGCTGCCTTGCAACAAAAAGATTCTGGGTTTGATTCCCCCCCCCGGGGTCCTTCTGCATGGAGTATGCATATTCTCCCTGAGCATGCGTGGGTTATCTCCGGGTACTCTGGCTTTCTGTTAGGTTAATTGGCTTCTCTGCAGCCCCCTTAGGTGTCAGTGTGTGTGTGAATGGTTGTTTGTCCTGTTTGTCTCTGTGTTGCTCTGCAAAGGACTGGTGACCTGTCCAGGGTGTACCCCGCCGCTCGCCCAATGACTGCTGGCACCAGCACCCCTCGCAACCCCACTCGGAATAAGGGTGTTAGAAAAAGGATGGATGGATACAAAGCTATATTTGTTTACAAATCCAGGAGAAACTAACCCATTACATAGGCTACAGGCATCTTGAAGACATAAAACCTGGATGACCCTAAACTTTCTGCCTCTGAATGTAGACAAAGCAGAAGTTGGACCAGAGTCTGTGAAAAATAAACTGATTCATCAGTCACTTCTTTTGGATTGGATTAAAAAGTCTTTGGTGTTATTTTTGTTTAGGACCTCTAATTTAAATCCCATATCCTGAAGTCCTGAAACTGTAGTGCTACTGTTTGGAAAGTTTTACTAAATGAAATTTCATTTGTTATACAATCTGTGTATACAAAAGGACTATAAAAGTTTTCCAAGTCTAAGTCTAAAAGCCTTCAGCTGATCCAAAATGCTGCAGCCAGAGTTCTGATGAAAAATAAAAAGAGAGATCATATCCCTTCTATCATAGCTTCTCTTCATTTGCTTCTCAATAAATCCAGAATATAATTTAAAATCCTCCTTCTTACATATAAAAATTTAAATGGCCAAGCTCCATCTTATATCAGAGATCATTGTTTCTTATGTTCCTAACACTTCACTCTCAATCTGCAGGTTTATTAGTTGTTCCTAGAATTTCTAAAAGTAGAATGGGAGGCAGATCTTTTAGTTATCAGGCTCCTTCCCTGTGGAACCAACTACCAGTTTTAGTCCGTGATGCAGACACCCTGTCTACTTTTAAGGCTAGGCTTAAAACTTTCCTTTTTAATAAAGCTTATATTTGGCTCAGGTTTTCCTGCAAGTACATCCCGCTGCAGCCTGCGGGAAGGCGGGGCTTGACATTTATCTATCCTCAAACCCTATCACAAAAAAATGTCATAAAACGTAATGTACATTACATTGAGGACACATTTATCTATCCAATAATTATCATACACTTATCCCTATAGTAGTGTCGTTAGGGCTGGTGCAGTGGATTCCGGACAGATTCCCAGTCCATCGCAGATTAAGAAAAAATCTATCCATCAAATTTCTGACCCGCTTAATCCCTCATGGGGTCGCGGGGGTTGCTCGTGCCTATCTCCAGCATTGATTAAGAAAAGCAGTGCTGAAGTTCAAATAATAATATAATATGAGTAGACCCCGCATTGGCTGTCGCGGCGCAGGAATTACGGCCGCCATATTGGGGCTACTCAAACCAACTGATTCAAGCTGAACACACTAATGATGCCTCAGCACTGTGCAGCGTATTTTTGTTTAAATTTACGGACTATTGACGTCAGGGCTCGAGGGATAACTTTTCACAATTAAGATGAAAACATATCTTTACATATATCTTTATATATCTTCTTATATGTCTACGTGCTTCCCTGCCCTGGTACGTCAGCATTTCCAATATGGCTGTCCTTGATGATTCCCGCAGGCTGCAGCGGGATGCTTCTCTTCTCCTGAGCTATCTCTGTACTTATGCTGCTATAGGCTTAGACTGCTGGAGGAGATAGAAACCACATCATTCTGCTTCATTCTATCTCTATTCTCCAATTCTGCAATGCTTTCTAGTTCAACCCTAAGCTGACCTTCTCTCTGCTTTTTCTCACCATAGCAACTTTATCTGGTCTGTTCCTGTTTGGCTGTCATTGCAACCCACAGAAATATATCAGCAGGTCATGCCATTAACACCATAGATTATAGATAATAGAGTTGGGCCTTCTTCCAGCTTTTAGTTCTGTTTTTCTCCTAAACATAGCTATGGGCTCAACTTTTATTGTGACTAACTGTGAACTGTCCTGGAGCTTGTAGTTTCTTTCCCAGAGAGATCCACCTATGTAGGTAGTTTCCTATTACTTTTGCTAACATATAAAGTATTAATAGATCAGAGCTTCTATGTCTGTTTTATTTATCTGCTTCTGTCTCCTTGGACCCTTGAAAAAGGGAGTTTTGGTTAAAGACACTGCTGAAGAGTCAATGTTTTTTCTTAGATAGAAAACTTTGAGCCAACCTGACTGTATGATCTGGTTGAATTTTCTCTGTAAAGTGCCTTTAGATTACATGTTTTGAATTGGCTCTATATAAATAAACTGAATGTTGTTGTTTTTTAAGCAGCCCCAGTGAACCAGAATGTCTTGCTGATTGCAGATGGAGGATCTTCTGCAGAGTTTTCACACCTAATCATTTGTGCATTTGCATCTGTTCTACCCTCATTATCTTCCAGTGTCTGGAAAATAAGTCACTGTTCATTCGTGCCAAAATAAATGAGACGTTTCACACTCCCTCATAAATCTTGCATGCTAAAGTCAAAACCAGTGTGCAGCTACGTTTTTTCTAGTCACAGAGAAAACAATGCTTCTCACTTATTCTGGGCTTGTTAAGGGGCCCCTGTTATCTTTGATATTAGTGAGTCTTACAAAATGAATGCAGGATTACAGCTGCTGTTTAAGCTTTCTGTTTAGAAAAACAGAAAACAGCATTCTTTCATGGTTTAAAGGTTTTTTTTCTGCAAAAACTCAAAACATATTTTGCACAGACTGCTGATGGATTTTCAAGAGTCAAAAATGTGAATTCCATCTTCAAACTAAAGGAACAAAAATAATTAATTGATGCAGATGATGTCAATGCATCAAAGGATTTGGATCAGTTTAATGTGATTATAATATTTGAATACAAATGAAAGGAAGATTTTCAAAGGAGAACAATACGTTCTGTCAGTTTTATAAAAATATTGCTTACCGCCGGTGTATCATTTTGCATGTTTGCCCTGAGTAGCTTTAATCTGAAAAGTATTTCAGCTGGTGAAGATTCTCATTCATCCAGGTCATAGTCATTCCAAAAAAGTAAAAAAAATAAAAAAAAAAGCACTGGACATTGTTTCCAAGTTTGAATGAAGACGTTTTGCTTCCCATCCAGGAAGCTTTATCTTTTCCCCTAAGGAACTCTTCTACCCTGTGTCCTTTAATAGTAGATTTCCGTCTTAAGCTGTTGGGAATGAGTCTTTGCTGTCTACATCTTAAATTGAAACAAAGATGGTTCCTATAATCTGCACCTATAAGCAGTTTCTCATACTCACGCATTATTCCCATATTGATCTCCCAAAATGGAGATCAATATGCTGGTGGAGATTCTCTGTCATTCATGTCATAATCATTCTGAAAAAAGTTAGAAAACAAACCATTGGACTTTGTTTCCAACTTTGAAGACATTTTTCGTTCCCATCTAGGGAGCTTCCTGGATGGGAAGTGAACCGTCTTCAAACTTGGAAACAAATTCCAGTGGTTTGTTTTTAGATTTTTTTGGAATAGTATTTAAGCTGCTACCTATTACCCAATGATATTATTTTGGGGTTTCAACGTGCATAAATGTTAGTCCCTGAACCAACCATATATTATTAGCATGCAAGATTATGTAGGACAAAAACAAAACCGCAGTAATAGCTGTTATCAATTACTGCTTTTACAATTTGGTTTAAAAGTGTTCATAAGGTGTCTAGTGGGGTTGTCAAAAGTATCGATACTCAAAAAAGTATCGATACTGAGATGTTGTATCCGGATACAATACTCATTTTCAAAAGTATCGATACAGTGCTACCACCAGTGGCACCTAAACAGTCATTCATCTAAAGTGCAGAATAGAGGAAAATGCACTTTCTGAACACTGTGTGATTGAATAATTCTGTGCACTTTTCAGTTTCACACTTTTTTTGTAACAGGTGCAGCTGCTGAGAATTATTTTTGTTTCTTAACCAGTTTGGCTAGTGTCATTGCAAAGCATAGCCAAGTAAGGAAAACTTAATTTTAATTTTGTGAGTTTTTTACCAAGCTTGCTTAATATTGTGCACAGCAAACAACCTCAAAATATTCTTCTTATTGTTTATTGTATTTATTTATTGTATTTTTATTATTAATGAAAATATTTCCGTTGAATTTTGGAGTCTTTGTTTTTATCCTTGTGGTATTGAAAATGGTATCGAGTATCGAATATTTTCCTTAGTATTGGTATTGAGTTGAAAAGTTTAGTATCGTGACAACCCTAGTGTCTAGATAAATTT